>NW_027202270.1:46758833-47958833 GCF_024711535.1 Dipodomys merriami | reverse complement strand
TGTGCAAAATTCATTTTGAGCTCAGTGACTAAACCTCATCCCAGCTTTTGAGTATGCCATCCAGAAAACCAGTTTTGCTCTGATAATAAGTATAACTTGGTTTTCCTTTTGATTACTTTTTAAATGAAAATACAAACTTTGATCCAATTCTGAATTTGTAGGTACATGTCTCATAATCTAATTTTTTCTATACCCTTGCATTCATAACTGTCTTTTGCCACATTTTGATGCCTTGCTTCATGACTGCCTGTCACATGTGCTTGGGGTTCTCTTGTTTAGTCTCACATCTCTGGTTAGTTCTCAGTTTCTAGCTGTGCTTCCTTGCTCCCCGCCACATCCACCTTCCTATAGTTCTATGGGTCATGGTTAGATACCACATTTCTTTGTACAAATGGAATCTATAGAATGATAATCTAAGAAAATCACCTTACTTCAAGTTGTGAGGTACATGAACTGTATTTACAAATGCCTACAGTAAGTACAGCAAAAACATAAAAACAGCTCATGAGAACTTGTATTTCTCAGGATGAAAGGTTGATTTTCTCCGTGACAAGTCACTAGTTCTTCCTTCCTCCCTTATGGTTGCACAACACTAATCAGCTATTTGGTCTAAAATTGCACCCATATTCCTCACAAAGCCCCTCTACCTTCTCCACTCCAGGTTTCTTTCTGCTTGAGCCTGAGAGTTGCAGAAATAGTGGTTTTTGTTTTGTTTTGTTTTGTTTTTTTAGGGGGGGTGTTTTTCTCTGTGTGTGTTTTGTCGGTCATGGGGTTTGAACTGTAGGCCTGGGCGCTGTCCCTGAGCTTCTTTTGCTCAAGGCTAGCCCTCTACCACTTCAGCCACAGCACCACTTCCAGCGTTTTCTGTTTATGTGGTACTAAGGAATTGAACCCAGGGCCTCATGCATGCCAGGCAAGCACTCTACATCTGAGCCACCTTCTCAGCTCCAGGATAGAGGTTTTCAATGGAAGTTCTGTCTGCTGTTTTCCACAATTCTCAGGGCTGAAACTGAGCATCTTTTCAAAATTCCTGACACATCACCTTCCAAGTCTTCCTGACTGTATGAGGATTTAGAAGCAGATCATCCTCCCTGTTTGGCTAGGTCACATAGTTTCAGTAGAGTAGAAACTCTGGGTACTAAAGCCCTCTTCCACATGGATTTATATACTGGAATTCCCTGGGTAGCTTGACTAGTTCTGATGAAATTTACTGGAGAATGATCAGAAGTGAGAGATTGTTTAGTTCTCCCAGTGATTCCAGTAAGAACCGACTTTGGGTACTCAAGATTCATTGTTTGAAATGACCACTCACCTTTTCATTTCTAATCTAAAACTTGTCTTCTGCCTATCCCTGATGCATTCACACCCTCTTTACAAAGATAGGTCTTTCTGCTCCTGTGTTCATATTTATTGCAGCCAAAGAATAGAGGACATTTGTGGAGAACACAATGAAGACAGGGCCTTAAGGGACTGTGGTGAAAATCAGTATCAATCAGACCAACAGCTAATTTGTTGATACTCCAAATTCAATCAACATTTTTATTCAAAAGAAACCATATTGGAATAGTGGTTTTCATTATTAATTTACTTTATTGTTATAGAGATGATGTACAGAGGGATTACAGTTACGTGAGTCAGGTAATGAGTACATTTCCTTTCACTCAGTGTCTTCTGTTTTCTCGCCATATAACTGGAATAGTGCTTTTGTGCATATAAATGATATGTTATAATACTAAAAATAAACTAAATAATAGAATGCTATACGTTAAAGACATGTTAAAATATCAAACTGAATAATTAGAAGAAAACAAAAGTAAATTTAAAAAATTCTTTATTTTGTTAGGATGCTATTCCAATAATTATTTAAAAACAGAGATCATATTCAATTTGAAAACTTTTTAAAACTTTATCTTCATAGAATTATACAACCTCTACAGTTAATGTCTGTTGGCTATGTACCATTGACATTTGTATAACACTGATATTATTTTGTGAAAGACAGAGTGTTGTATTTAATTATAATTGAAAAACATAATTAACTTAATAAACAATGTCCATCATAATTCAGATGTTTCCATAACTAAAACAATACCTTGGAAGATGTGTCGCTAAAATATAGACTGTCTTCTAGGGTCTGCTAACATCAATCACATTACTTTTGACAGTCATACGATAACTGGTAACCTCTATTGTTCCCCAATGATGTTGATGGTAATTGCTGTCCTCTGAAGTGTAACTGGAATGTCTCAGTCATAGTTTCTTGCAATTTGCCATTTTCATATACTGCCATTTTCAGTCCTGGTTACAGAACCTGTGGTATATGTGTTATCATGGCATTGAATAGAGGGTTTGTCTCCTCTCTCCCCTGGGAGAACAAACACTGCAGACCATTCCAGTAAGTTATTATAAAGGGCAAATTCATTCCTACCCATACTGTGCAGACACAGACAGTCTTTTGTGGAAGCACCATCCCCTGGGTAAATTAATATAGCCTGTATATTGACTGCATTCATTCAGAGTCAATTCCTTTGATATTTTGAAAAAATAATTAATTGAACTAATCTTCCTGGCACTTCCCAGAGGTATCAAAATATTGAAATGGAAGATAACCTGGACCTGACTGTAGGAAATCAAGGCTTCCGTGGATGATGCAAATATACCCAAATAGGATTGAATTGACAAAAAATCCTAAATTTACTGCTTTTCTTTCTGCAATTCATCTCATTCATTCTCCCAAATAGAATTTGTAGGAGCAATGTTTCCTCTACAAGAGCTCCTCTTTTTCATAATGGTACCATGGGCCTGCTGTTTCTACAGACCTATTTGTTCTTATAGAACACATTTTCAGTTTCATTTAGAAAAGTGCATTTACATTAATATCTTTCACTTCTTTAAAATAAAATGAACTGGGATTGCTGTAGAAATAAAGGAGTGGTGTGTTCTCATCACAGGGCTGAGTTGCTGGGGTAGGACACCTGAATTCTTTACCCAAAGGCATACCGTGACAGTACAGCAGCCTCCCAGCTCTTGAACAGTGATCTAAAAAGTACTTGATGCTAATAAAGAGGTGAAATCATTTTTTGTATCATAATGGAGGCTTATATACTTTATAAGAGGAAGTAGGCATTTAGTACGAGGTGAAATAGAAGAAATGCTTTTCTCCCTCATTTTTCTATGCAGAGTCTCATACTAAAAAAGCTTGATCTTTGGTAAATCACATTGGACATAATTCTAAAGTATAAACTTTCTTACATATCAGTGAAACATATTGTATTTAAATTTTTTTATAATTAAGTTGCAATTCAAATAAGTATCCATTCTTAGATTTTGGTATTTTGTGAGAGGCAAGGAAAATAAAACAACAAAATAAACAATTAACATTGTAGAATCATTATGTTTGTAAAACATGAAATCTGCAAAACAATTTTTTGCACAGTTACTTTTATGAAAATGGTGTTTTCTGTCTGTATTTGACATCAGAGGCTATTATTAGCTCTTTCTGCTTCTTCCATATTTCTCAAAATAAACCTATCCTCATGAATCTTTGGAAATGACTGGATTGAATCAAGCTTGTCTTTCTTCAGTTAATGATTAATTTGCATAATTACAAACAAATTATGGTGCTAGAAAATACTGGAAAAATACACGGCCTAACAAAAGGAAGAGGCACTAAAGTTTCTTTCTTTAGAACTAGAGTGTGGTAAAGATATGTTTGAAATTCTCCAGCCTTTTTAGCTTTTTAATAAGTCACAGCATCACATAACAAGGAATAGGATTACATCTTCTAACAGCCTTTTCCTGGGATTATTATTTATCGTTCTCTTTTAAGTGATCTACCCAGAAATAGCAAAGAATGAGTTGTTCATCTACTTTATTTAGGAATGAGCAATGAGCTGAGGCTACTTCATTGCCCACAACATCAGAATGGGGCTGGGGTATTCATAATAATGCAATTCTCTCTCTGTAGTAAACTCCTCAGATTCATTATTTCTCTGATGGAGAAATCTGTATGTATGGAGATTTTCTTTTAATGATGAAAATTTGAGCTTAATTCCACAATGCATTTTTAAAATTTTTTGTAAAGCTGATATACAGAAGGGTTACAGTTACAGAAGTCAGGTATTGAGTACATTTCTTTTTGAACAGTGTCACCCCTTTCCTCATTTTCTTGCAGTTTTTTCCCTCCCAATCCTCTTTCTCCAAGTTCTATACTTCATTTCCAACATAGTGTATAGTGAGTATCACAGCTGAATTAGTTTACCCTTTGCCCACTATTTCTGTGCTTCCCCTCCCCCTCCCCATATCAAATAAACTTACATACAAGACAAATGGTACAGAAATGAAACACAGTGACTAAAGGGGAAGAACAGAAGAAAAACAAATCCACAAAAGGTAAAATAAAAAACCTCTTATTTTCATTTATTGGAGTCATTTCAATAAGCATCATTTTACATGATTATATACATGTAATTATTGAGCCCTTGTCATCCTCTCCTAAGAATATCCTCCTTTAGTCTCACTGTGTGAATGTTTAGAGTCCTGTTTAATTTATCATGTCCAAATGTTATATTTTGCCTTTCACTAACCTTTGGGTTTACTTGTAGATTTATAGGCATATTCTAAGTATCACAAATGAGGGAAACAATGCAACTTGCCTTTCTTTGGGTCTGGCTTATTGCACGTAATATATTTTTCCAAATTTTTTCATTTCTTTACTAAGGGGGCAATATCATTCTTTCTGATGGAAACATAGAATTCCATTATGTGTATATACCACATTTTCTTGATCCATTTGTCAACTGAAGGGCATCTGGGTTGATTCCATATCTTGGCTAATGGTGAACAAGGCTGAAATGAACATGGTTGTGCTGGTGGCTTCAGTGTGGCTTGGTTTGTGGTCAATTGGAAAAATAATCATATAATATAATTTTATTCTCTGGTAAATTTTCTTAATGCAGCCTCAAATTACTGTGATTCACTGTTGATATTTGTGCATTGTTGATTACTGATTCCTGAACCATTAGGAACATATGTGACACAAACTAGTTTGCAACAAATTGGTAATGATAATAAACATAAAATTAGCAATAATTTGCCCAGTTTTAACATATTATTTCATTCCAGAATAACCTTCTGACACAGATTTCAACTTTGCTTTTGTTCTGTTGTTGTTTTTCAAAAAGAAGCATACATACAGAAGATGTGCTTTATCTTCTCAAGGAAAATGAGAAAAGTGAAACCCAGGAAGGCTGATCTATCTCTTTTATTTCTTTTTTTAGTTTCATTCAGTTGATAATCATTAAATACTCTGGCAGGCACAAAGAATTCAATGATGAATATGACATTGTTTTGCCCTCAAGGAGCTCACTCTATCAGAACGACAGACAAATAACAAGTAATTACAAATGCAATGTGATAGATGCTGTGGTAGAAAACATTAAGAACGCTCTCAGGGAAATAGAAAAGTTGTGATAAACTTTCAGCTGGGTGAAGGATGGTCAAGAGGTTCATCTGAAGGTGGAGACTGCTTCATCGGGACTTGAAATAATTTTTCATTCATATAAGAATATTTTCTAGGCAAAAGTACAACTTATGCAAAAGGTAAAAGAACATGATATATTTATGAATATAATGAAGAATAATGGAGGCATGAAGGTGGAGGTGTAGGCAGAGGACAGATAATAGAGGAAATGATATGCCATGTTAAAGAATCCATCCCTTATTCTCTGGCCATCAAGAACCATTGAAGAAATTTGAACAAAGTAGTAAGATGAATAGATATGCCTTGAAGAAAGGTTATTGTGACTCTAAGAATGGATATAAAGGAGGTTCTGGCTGGATAGAAGAAGATAAATTAAGAAACTTCTGAAATAGTTTAGATCTAATATATGAGAACTTAAGTTGGTCAGAAGTTCTGGGGTAGAGAAGGCAGTGGCTCAGGGGGTATTTAAATAGCTTTAAATAGCATATTCCAGACATAGAAATCAATTATCTATTGCTAAGAGGTGGGAAGAATTACTCTATTTTCCTATCTTGGTTTCTGTTAATTAACATAAGAAGCCTCCTTCCTCTGGCTATCATTTTCTATATATTTTCATTTCCTTTTCAAACTATTTATGCTGAATTTTACTGCTTTTAATACTCTAGCTTCTTCTAATGTACTTTTATACTTATTTATATCCTAGTTTCTCTTTGATTTTAAGGTTCTTTCATCTAGGTTGAGTTGAAATATTATGTATACATATATCTTTAACATGTATCTACATAAAACCTTCTAGGAAGCATTTCTTATTTATTGCAAATTAAACATTTTTATGTAGGCTGCATTTTGTGTTTGTCAAATGAATGGTATTATTTATCTAACTAATATGTTTGATGACCCAGTTGAGAGCTCAACGTTTATATATTATTTTTGTGACTCTTCTTTTGGACTTTAGCTCTTTGGTTCTAGAATCTTAGAGAGGAAGAGGATAGTCAGAGTTCTAGAAGCTGAAGCTGTCTGTCATTGCTTTAGTCAGAAATCTCCCATATGAAAACAAAGTGTTTTGTACATAATCTTACATTAAAAATTATATTGGATCTCTGTGGTAAATTATGACAAAAGCCTATTTTAATAAACAAAGAAATGAAGTTAACTGAATGACATATCTCTCAGGAAAATATGCAAAAATCTTCAATAATTCATGATCCTCCATCCACATCTCTTGTGTTCAGAGCATATCAAACTAAACTGAGCCTCTTTATAATAATGAATATAGGGATAATTTATAAACATGACATTTTAGTAGGTATTTAGATAGACAACTGATAGATGATAGTTATTTTTCAATGTGATAGGAAAATACTAGACATGTGTATTGACAGTCATAGGAAAGGGCAGAAAAATCAGAATATTAGCCCTATAAAGAAAACTCAGGAATGGCCCCAGGAGCAAAGTAATGCTTGAGACAAGCCTTCAGGAGTATAGTGAATGTGAGAAACGGAAGCACAAAACAAAAGAAGGTCAAATTGGATATTACAACTTTCAGAATGTAATTTTAAAACTAGAGAAAACATAAAGCAAAAGAAAATATTTTCATTTAAATATATGCAAATCAAGATAAAGACAATGTATCAACCTCATATTTTTATGTTCCTCACTTAAAGCAAAAAGTGATTATTCCTTCAGTCATTAAACCCATCAACATTTTTTCCAGAATAACTAGAATGTGTTGCATTTTATGTTTGCTTGACAAAGATGACATTAATATTAATATATCCTAACTTTGCAGTTTTAGTAAGAATGAGATTAATTATGGGTAAAATAGTTGAATTTCTGAGCATGAACTTCTATTTCTTCCACTCCAGTGAAACAGGTATCTACTATTCTGCCTCTTTCCTTATACATATTTCTATTGAGTATACTTGTAAGAGTCACAATAAGACTGAGGCAAATTTATTAAGTATTTTTATTTTTCTCACTCTTACATTGGAATAAGTTTGAATTTTATTGGTAAAAATTTACAATGTCTTTTTCTGTAATGGTAATACAGATAGTGAAAATATGAGCTATTTTCTGTCCTGAAAAATACCCTTAGATGTGTAAATCAGCAAGAGATACATTATAATATCTTAGCCTAATATATCAACTGACATCAGATTGATGCAAGCCATGTAAAAACCATAATATTGTTCTGCAATTATACAGCAATTTCTTTCTTTGATCTCAAATCAGAACATAAAATTATCTTTTTTTAATATGCCTACATGAGATAAAAAAGCAAAACAAAACAAAACACCAAGTTTAAGTGTGAGTTAATGATTTCTCCAAGATTACAATGTATGGAAAGCAGTTAGTACTCATCCCTTATTCCTGGTTACTAGTTAATCCACTTGTAACATTTTATCTCCTGCAGCCTGGTTTACAAGATGTAATTTGCAACAACCAATTTCATGAATCACTTCCTGTGACTTTATGTGCAATGTTCTGACTAGAATTCTTTATTTTATCTTATTTGTGAAGTTGAATATTCAGAGTATTGTAATGATCTAACCTTTTCAAAATCCTATACTCTATATTGACACCAAAAGTTAGGAATAAATTCAGATTGGAAATCCAAATGGAACTTGCTGACACATTGGAAACAGAATAAATAACAGAATAAATAACAGAAACAAAATCTTACAATATTTTAAGGTGAATGTTAAATCAATTATTGCAACCATGGGGCAGTAAAATTGATTCATTAATACTAACTTTTTTTTTTTGCCGATTGTGGGGCCTGAACTCTAGGATTGGGTGCTGTCCCTCAGCTCTTTAGCTCAAGGCTACCACTTGAGCCACAGGGCCACTTCTGGCTTTTTCTGCTTATGTGGTGCTGAGGAATTTCGAACCCAGTGCCTCATGTATACAAGGCAAGCGCTCTACCACTGAGCCACCTTCCCAGCCCCATCATTAATACTAACTTTGTAAACGAAAGTAGCAATTTGCATTTCTTTTTGGTAATAGCATATAATGCTGAAGTAGAAACTTCAAACTATAAACAAAATACGTGTACATTTGTACTGCTTGTGTATGATCTCCTGTGAGGAGAGTATATTTCTTTTTTTGTTTGTATTTATTTTAATAACTTATTTTACATAAGCATGCATATAAAGAAAGAATTATACATAACATTGACGGACACATAATAAAACCTCATTTTATGACCTTAAAAGCATAAAGTAGTAATGAAGGGAAAACAATATTTTCAAATTAAGGTCACACTAATGAGATTAGTTCTTTGTAAATATTTTATTTTAATCTACAGAGAAGTAATTTAGAAACCTTTCTAGGAAAGTATATTTATATCCATAGGAAGCACAGAATTGTTTTTTCCACTTCAATAGATACACATTACATTTTTTTTGTCGGTCGTGGGGCCTGAACTCTGGGCCTGGCCACTGTCCCTCAGATCTTCAGCTCAAGGCTAGTGCTCTACCACTTGAGCCACAGTGCCACTTCTGACTGTTTCTGCTTATGTGGTGCTGAGGAATCAAACCCAGGGCTCATGTATGCAAGGCAAGCCCTCTACCACTGAGCCACCTTCCCAGCCTCACACTACAAATTTTTACCTCTCCAAAATTATAAAACTTGAAGCATGTAACCATTTTATAAACTCCAAATAACCGAATGTTTTACATTTTAATACAGCTCTAGAAATTAAGCTCAGAGCTTTTTGGATACTACACAAAAGCGTATCCACTGTGCTACGCCTACAGACCCACACTTCTTTTTCTTCATATACACATTCATGTCACTTAACTCTATTCCTTCAGTACGCCAATTGGTGACAGGTGGCAGAAAGTTAAATTGCTATGGATATCAGAAAGTTTGTTTGTTTTTGCCAATATGGTGTTGAATGTTGGGAAATGATAGTACTGTTGGCTTGAAAAGTGTGTTCCCTAAATGAAAAGACTGGTCACTGTTTTATCTTAGCCACGTAGTATTTAGCTAACTAGAATGTAAACTCAGTGTTTTCAGATCTTCAGATTGCAAATGGAGAGGGGGGAAAAACACCATTTTCTGTAGTGTTAACAAATCTAAAACCATATCATTGTGTGGGTCAAATAAAGCAAGTCAGTAGTCTACAGCAGGCAGGTAGGCTTGCAGAGAGACATGTTTCAGAAATGATGATGTGCACCATAAGAAATATTCTGGTTCTGGTCAGGATTTCTCTGTCTTTGGATATTTCACAGTCCACTTAACTTGTACTTTCTATTTCTCTGCATGTGACTATGAAAGAAAT
Organism: Dipodomys merriami; assembly: GCF_024711535.1. Taxonomy (NCBI): domain Eukaryota; kingdom Metazoa; phylum Chordata; class Mammalia; order Rodentia; family Heteromyidae; genus Dipodomys; species Dipodomys merriami. Next base: position 47,949,066 of record NW_027202270.1, on the reverse strand, counting down.
AGAATAATCTCATTACATCCTTATAGAAGGAAAGATTTTTCACCAGTATAAATTGTCATTTGTACCTATGTATTTTTTCTTTCTGATATCTTCATTTATGATTGTTCCTTCCATCACAGTACTAATGGTTCCCTTCTATAAAACTTGATTAGGAGTCTTGGAATATAAAATCTGACTCTTTAAATGTAAAAGTACAGGACATGTAAATATAATTTTATACTTTTTTAAGGAAATAAAGTATTTTGTTCATCATTCCATCCATGTTTTGTTTGAAAATTTGCTTATAACAAAATGGAAGTTGTAATGGAATTGATTAAAGGAAATCACTATTTTCATTCATTCATTCCTCATTCATTAAGTGAATTTTTATTAAATAAGTTTGTCTTTAACCCAAGCTATATGGCAAAAAACACAATCTAACAACATTGGAAGTATGTACGTCATACATTAGATCTAAAAAATTATTCTATAGAGAAAAATTCAGTCACCAATGTAATGAGTTGTAACCTGAGTTTTAGACTGCCCACATCTCTGCTGTTGCTTTATTTGTTTGCTTCATTATTTTCAGGAGGTAATGCTTCACAGTCAAGATATGAAAAGAAATGAACAAGAAACTTCCAAAGGACATGGAACTGATGTTCTCAAAACAGAAATGGTAACTATTTAAGAAAATAGTCCTTTCCAAATTATTTCCAGAACTGTATAGAAGTCCTGATTGTATTGTGAAGATTCACTTTTATTGACTCCCTACTTTTGAGTTAGATTTATTTTAAAATTAAAACAAATCCTAGAAGTATTATTGTACTTTTGGTGCCATTCATATGGTTTCTGTTAATACTTTAGCTGCTGAATTCAAATCAATGATAAAAACTTAACTAGCTTATCTCAGTGTAAAGTCTTAGATGAAAATTACTGTAAAATGAAGAATATTATTTGCATTGCTTAAATGTTTGTCATCTGAAAAAAATATCTTTATGCACAAGGTCTCCCATCTTGAAAAGCATGCTGAGGAGATAAACAAAACTTCTCAATTCCAGCAATATGTTCAAGAGACAGGTAAGTGTCTGGGATTATTGGCTCTGATATATCTGTCTCCTGTTTGAGTTTGGACAGACAACTTCTGCAGTTCAGTTCTCCCTACTGAGTAAATTTGGGGCTTATGATTTATGGTCCCAAAGGGGTACAAGAACATTTTCCTGCACTTAGTTTGATCTTGCCCATGGTAAGAGCTGAAGTGGTTTCAAGGCCATCTATTATCTGTTAGCCCTATGATGTATTCAGCCCAATGACCAAAAAGTGATGAAATAACCACTTGTAAGTTCCATTTTGCCCTAATTATATAGAATTAAACTTGGTTCTTTTCAAACTCCTAGACTTATCCAGATTTTAAACTTATACTTATCCAGATTGTATTAAGTTAATAATATATTTAAGCAATATTAAGGGCAGTTTACCAACTTACAGATAGGAGCTTAGGCTTTATGAAAATTTCAACAAAATTTCATAGATCAGGGAAAAGTTGTCTTGTAGGAGAGTTTTGCTATCCTAAAGAGATTAAAGGAAAGTTTTAGTCTGTGTCACAAAATATTACTTGAATTAATTATTGTTTACTTGATCCTACTGCCAAAGAAAGCAGGCTATCTATTATTCTTTTCTTTTAAGTATTTTTTTATATTTTTTTTACTTTCATTATTTTTTATTGTGAAAATACCATACAGAGGTGCTAGAATTACATAGCAAGGTAATGAGCACATTTCTTAACAAGCATTGTTGCCTCCTCCTTTGTTTCCCCTTCCCATCCCTTGTACGTCTCATTGTTGCAACAGATTTTTTCCAGAGCCTAGAAGTATAAATTTTAGCAAATATCTCCATCCACAGATACCTATCAACATTTTTCTTCCTTTTCTTCCCTTCTTAATTTTTCTTGTTATAATCCTAAATTATATATATATATATATATATATATATATATATATATATATCTTAGTCTCATGTATCACTTAATCTATGTTTTTACATGCTTCTATTAGAACTTTTTTTTGTCAAAAAACTTTTTTTCATATTATAATACCTCTTGTCCTCTTACGTTTATAGTGATTGACACACCTGAGGATGAAGAGATTCCTAAGGTTTCAACTAAGCTCTTAAAAGAGCAATTTGAAAAATCTGCCCAGGGTAAGGTCCTCTATGCTGACACAGAGACAATATCCCCAGCCAAGCAGATTAAGGTAAAGTAATTTCTCAACATAGAAAACATTAAGTTTAAAATCAAATTAAGTGTAAAATCAGACTTCAATGTATAAAAATTAAAAGTTACTGAATCTTGAGACATTTTCTCCAACAAGAAAAACTAACACTTTTTCTGTTCCATAAGGAAGATATTGATCTACATGAGAAAAGAAGCAGAGTAAAAGCTTTTTCAATTCATCAAATGAGGAAAGAAAAAAGATGTATGCTCTAATGTCTATAACTAACAGTAGATAAAGTAATTAAGTCATCTTTAAATGTCAGATTCTTATTCCGTTCTGTTTCAAATTCCAAATATAATGAAAAACCCTCAAAAGAACTTCAAGACTTTACTATTTCCCTGTAGATCACTGCACGGTACATTCAGTAAGGGGGGAAAAATTAAAGTACTGAGCACTGATGCATTAGACTGCATCTGCATGGATTATAGTAAAAGCAGGAAAGAGTGCCTTTATGTATTTTGATTCAGTGTTTTACCTGTTTCTCCAATGAAGATATCACAGTGGTCCTGTTTGTGTGAGGGTAGCACCTAGGTGCTTTTGCCACTGTACTCATCTTGAAAACTTTGGTTTTCTTTTCCCTAAAGATCAAAAGTGAACATGAAGCAACTTTTAAACCGTCATCAGCTGTGGGTACGTCTTCTGCTTCTTACACATCAAGTAGCCAGGTGAAGGAAACATCAGCTTCAACATACAGTGAATGTGGTGTTTCTTCCTCAAAGTCTGCACAAGTTAACACCACACTTTCAAGAAAAATGGAAGAATTTCCTCCTCCCCCACCTGATACACTTCAAACTCCAATAGATGTGACAGCATTTTCCCAGTCCCCTGAATTCCCCAGCCTTCCAAGCAAACTACCAATCCCCAAAGATTTATATTCCAAACAAAGAAATTTGTATGAATTGAATCGTTTATATAAACACATCCATCCAGAGTTAAGAAAAAACTTAGAGAAAGCTTATATCAGTGAGGTTTCTGAAATTGTATCTAGCCAAATGGAGTCGGGGAACTCAGCCACAGCAGATGTGCAGCAAGCCCGGTATGTTTTTGAAAACACAAATGACAGGTCTCAGAAAGATCTGAATTCAGATAGAGAATACTTGGAGTGGAATGAAATTCTGAAAGGGGAGGTGCAGTCCATAAGATGGATCTTTGAGAATCAGCCACTAGATTCTATCCACAATCATTCTCCAGAGCCAGGTAATGTTTCCAACAATACTGCTGACCATGAAATCATTGCTGGCAGAGATGTGAAGTACACTACATGGATGTTTGAAACACAGCCCATAGACACACTGAGCATCCCTTCTTCTGTCACTGAAGTAAATGCTAAGAAAATTCCTGAGCTAGCCAAAGGTGATGTTCGCACAACCCGGTGGATGTTTGAAACAAGGCCCTTGGATTCAATGAATAAAATGCATCAAAGTCAAGAAGAAGGTACAACAATGGTTACTAAGGACATAGTGGGAGGAGATGTTAAGACTGTCAGATATATGTTTGAGACCCAACAACTGGATCAACTTGGACAGCTTCATTCCGTAGATGAGGTTAACTTATTGCAACTCAGGTCTGAGCTCAAAGAAATTAAAGGGAATGTTAAAAGAAGTATCAAATGTTTTGAGACCCAACCATTATATGTTCTTAGAGATAATTTTGGTCAAATGCTAGAGATTAAAACCGTTCACAGAGAAGATATTGAAAAGGGCGATGTAAGAACAGCACGTTGGATGTTTGAGACACAGCCCCTTGACACAATTAACAAGGAGATCACAGAAATTAAAGTTGTCCGGGGAATATCTATGGAAGAAAATGTCAAAGGTGGAGTGAGTAAGGCAAAGTGGTTATTTGAAACTCAACCTTTGGAGAAAATCAAAGAAGAGTCAGAAGAGGTCATCACTGAAAAAGAAAAAATAATAGGTACAGATGTGTCCCAAAAGTGCTGGATGTTTGAAACACAGCCATTAGACATTCTAAAAGAAGTTTCTGAGGCAGAGCCTGTATCACCTGAAGAGATAGTAGGGGGTGATGTACAAACCACCAAGCACCTATTTGAAACACTGCCAATAGAGGCTATAAAAGACAGTGCTGATGTAGGGAAGCTTCAAAAAATCACTGCCTCTGAAGAAGAAAGAGGAGATGTTCGGCATCAAAAATGGATTTTTGAGACCCAACCGCTGGAAGAGATCAGAGAAAATAAAAAAGAGTACACACATACAGTGAAACTTGAAGAAGTTGACAGAGGAGATGTCAGGAAATATACACACATCTTTGAATCGAACAACTTAGTTAAAGTTGATGCATCACATAAAATAGAAGTGGAAGGAGTCACACAAGGTTCTGTGGAATGGAATAAATCTCTCTTTGAGACGACACCATTGTACGCTATTCAAGATCATCTTGGACAATATCACCAAGTAAAGACAGTCCAACAAGAAGAAATCTTACGAGGTGATGTGAGAAGTTGCAGATGGCTTTTTGAAACAAGGCCCATTGACCAGTTTGATGAAAGTCTTCATAAGTTTCAGATAATTAGAGGAATATCTGCCCAAGAAATGCAGGCGGGAAATGTGAAATCTGCTAAATGGTTGTTTGAAACCCAACCTCTTGATTCAATTAAATATTTTAATAACATAGAAGAAACAGACAGCAAATCTGAGCAAGCTATAGATATTGTCAAAGGTGATGTCAAGACCTGTAAATGGCTTTTCGAAACCCAGCCAATGGAATCTCTTTACGAAAAGGTTTCATTAATGACTGACCGAGAGGAAATTCATAAGGGAGATGTCAAAACTTGTACTTGGCTCTTTGAAACTAAGCCACTTGACACCATAAAAAATGACTCTGAAACAACTGGAAAATTGCAAACTGTGAAACAGGAAGATGTTCATGGTGGCAATGTTCGTACAGCATGTCTTCTTTTTGAAACAGAAAATTTGGACAGCATACAAGGAGAGGAAAGGAAGGAAATCAAGCCTCCGGAAATGGATATCCAAGCTGGGGATGTCTCCAGCATGACATATAAATTTGAAAGTCAGTCTTTAGACTCCATCAGTTCTAGTTCAGCAGAAGTTCTGAAACAAATCAAAACTCTAAAATCTGAAGATATTCAGAAAGGAAATGTTTTAAATTGTAGATGGCTGTTTGAAAACCAACCTCTTGATTTGATCAAAGAAAGTCAAGAAGGTGACGGACTGGTTAAGACAGTGACAGACATACAAGGTGGAGATGTGAGAAAGGGATGCTTTATTTTTGAGACTTATTCTTTAGATGAGATTAAAGAAGAATCTGACTATATCAGCACCAAGAAAACAATCACTGATGAAGCAATAAAGGGTGATGTAAAAAATTACAGAATGCTATTTGAAACCCAGCCTCTATATGCTATTCAGGATAAAGAAGGCTGTTATCACGAAGTGACAACTGTGAAAAAAGAAGAAGTAATTCATGGAGATGTTCGGAGAACAAGGTGGCTTTTTGAAACAAAGCCTCTAGACTCAATTAATGAATCAGGAAATGTGTATGTTATTAAGTCAGTCACACAAGAGGATATTCAGAAAGGAGACGTTAGTTCTGTCAGATATAGATTTGAAACCCAGCCATTGGATCAGATTTCAGAAGAATCACACAATATTGTGCCCACTATTGATAATATTCAAGGTGGGAACGTGAAGTCAAGCAAACAATTCTTTGAGTCTGAAAATGTTGGTCAGAATAATTATATAAGAACAGTAAGTGTCAATGAAATACAAAAGGGCAGTGTTAAAACATCCACCTGGTTATTCGAAACCCACACTATAGAGGAGCTGAGAGGAGAAGGGTCAGAATACAAAAATGTCAAGACAGTCACCCAGGAAGAAATGCAGAAGGGTGATGTGAAGCAGGCAGTGTGGCTTTTTGAAAACCAAACTTTGGATTCTATTAAGGAAACAGATGAAAACACCACAACACTGACCAAGGAAGAAATTCCTCTTTCTGATGTGAAGACAACTACTTGGCTATTTGAAACCACACCTATGCATGCCTTCAGTGAAAATCGGATTGAAAGGATAGAGATTATTGGCAAAAGCATTAAAGAAACACTAGCAGATCTTTACTCTCAAAAAGTTATTGAGTCTCCTGGGATTATCATAGAAGCTGATGAAGTTGGTGATGTCCGAATGGCAAAATACAAGCTAATGAACCAAACATCTCCTGAGATACAGAAAGAAGAGGTCATCAGAGTTGATCTCAGAAACATAGTCATGAATTTACTTTCCCAAAGAGACTATAGAAAAAATAAGATATTGGTTAGTGAAGAGGAGAAAGGAAATGTTAACTTGACCAAATCACAATTATTAAATACATCAACAAAATTTCATGCTGAAAAGGAAGAGATAGTGAGAGGTGATGTACAACAGGCAATAAAAAACCTGTTCTCAGAGGAAAAGTCAGCAAAGAAAGGGATTATAATTCAGGAAGATGAAAGAGGAGATATTAACATGACAATCTATTGTCTTCTGCATGAAAATCCTAATGACACAATCAAGCGAGAAGAAGTAATAGGAGGTGATGTGAAACATACTATTCACCATTTATTCTCCTCTGCATCAAATAGCAAAGTCTCTGAAAGGGCTAAAATTGACACTTCTGAGAGAGGAAATGTTCAATTTTTCACAACATGCATAGAAACAGGAGCTTTGGATTATCTCAAACAACTCCAGACAGGTTCAGATGAAGCATTAACAACTAGGAAGCTGGAAGAAGAGGATGGAATAATCGCTGGTGATGTTGAGGGGACAAAACAGTTACTAAAGAAAAGGCAGCCTCAGGTTGAACGAACTGTTAATGAAACTGACATCATCCCCGGAGATGTCCAGAATACAGTTAAAGTTTTTATGACAGAGCCTCAGAGTACATCTGATCTGATACCCAAAGAAGAAATTATAAAAGGTGATCTGAAATCAACCCTGAATTCCCTCAACCAGGCTATAAACCAAAAAACAGTGGCTAAAACTGAAAAAATTATAAAAGGAGACATGATGGCCACACTGAAGTCACTCAAAGAATCAAGTGACAGATGGAAGGAATCGAATCGACAGTCCAATGTCAACCCTCCAGACATTGAGCAAACTATTGAGTGCCTTGAAAAGGCCACAAATACCAAGACAGAAATCCTGAAAAGGGAGATGATTCGAGATGATCTTGAAATATCATTAAAGTCTTTGCAAGAAGCACACAGAGCTTTCAAAGAGGTAAATAAAGAAGGTATAATGAAAAAGAATGTCCAAACTGGAATGGTAGGGTTCTCAGAAAGGGAGAACACAGAGACTCATCAGATGGCTAAACAGAGGGACCAAAAAAGTGTTTTTCAGCCAAGGCCAGGACTATTGGAACCAGCAACTGTGTGGCAAGCGGAAGCAGACATTGCCAAAGAAACTACAGGCAACACTGGTCATGGGATTTTAACGAAAGGAAAAACTGACATTACTATTCCAAGTGCCCCAAAAGGTGCTGTAAAGATAGTCATAGATCGTGAACAAAACAATGATGCTCTTGAGAAAAGCCTCAGAAGAATAGCTAATTCACAATACAAAGCTATGGCAAATGTGTTGGAAAGAGGTGATGAAATAGGTGTCTGGACTGAGACCACCACCGAACAGCAACTTAACAATGAGCAAATGAACAAACAATTAACCTCATCTATGCCAAGGAAGAGAAACCAAAAGTCTATGGAAACAGAGACTATGAGAAACCTCAAAAAGGATGATATCTATAACTCCACCCAGTGTATTGATAAAACACTTGGAACACAACACATTCAAAACTGCAAAATGAAGAATAACCATCCAAAGACTGAGGCTTCCCATTCAAGGGCTCCTAAAAATACCACAAATGCTAAATTATCGATAGAGACTCAAAACTTCACATGCAGTCCCCAGCATCCACTCAACCAGCCAGCTAGAGAAAAATATGAGGTGACAAGGGACTTTCAGAACCACACTCTCTTCAAGCGAGAAAATCAATATTCTAATGCAGATATAAAGAAAAATAACATGAACCTTCAACCTTTGCCTGTAGATCAAGACATATCAAATGTAACAGAAGTGAAAACTGACAGGAAACATTACAATAAATTCAAGGTAACTGACAAAGAACACAAAACCGATGTCCATGTGGAAAGCCAGGACTTTTTAATGAAGACAAATACTTCGAAAGAGTTAAAAATGGCAATGGAAAGGTCTTTTAATCCAATCAACCTTAACCCTGAAAATAATGTAAAAGAAAGTGAGGGCTCCCTTCCACCTCCATCTCCACCTCCTCCTCCGCCTTCCAATGCATCATCTGAAATTGAATTTCCTCTTCCTCCGCCACCTCCTTTAATGCTGTTGCATGAAAAAAATGAGTTTCCTCCCTCGTCATCCACCGAGAAGATAAGAACTGACTTTGAAAGTTTCCCTGGCCTGCCTCTTCCTCCTCCTCCACCAGTAGGTGAGAAATCTGAAAGAGAATGTCTATCCATGCTTCCTCCCCCTCCCCCTTCTCCTGCTCCATCTCAATCAGCACATCCTCTTTTCACCTCTGTTCCAGAAAAGCAGAGTGAAGCATTCATGCATCGAAATTCCCCAGAAGAAGCCTCAAGATCTCAGCAAACTCATTCTCAGGCTAAAATCACCAGAAGAAAATCACCACCACCCACATTGCCCAAACCCAAACTACCGAAGCAACTTGAAGAAAAAATGAACTATCTTTCCTCAAAAGTTGAATCGGAAAGTTCTCTATCTGATACGCAAAGCAAAACTACTCTCTCAGAGAATCAGAAAAAAACAATGATGGCAACTGGCTGGGAACACAGAGAGACAAATCAGGAGGTACTCAGAAAGAGTCTTGATGAAAGAAAACAACTATCTATTGACTCTGTCAAGTCTCTCTCACAGTCAGTTCTAACATCTTCAGTCGTCAAAGGAAAAGAGACAGCACCTCTCATAAAATCCCACTCATTTCCATCAAGTTCAGAACAACAAAGTCCAAAGCCTTATGTGAGAAAATTTAAGACACCTTTAATGATTGCAGAAGAAAAATACAAACAACAAAGGAATGAGCTTGAAAAGCAGAGACAGGAGAATTCTCATTACAACATTGTCAAAGCAGAAAGCCAAAATCAAAGTGTATCTGAGTTGGAGAAGGAAATGATGATAAAAACAACAAACAAAGAGGACTCTCTAGCCAGAATGGATGCAGAGCTTCCTATGGTCAAATTCAACCCAGATTCCCAAAGCAATGCTGCAGTTCTAGACATATGCTCTGACAGCCAGCACTCCATGACTTCAGCAGTGACAGCTGCTACCAAGAAGCTCCAGGATGTTCTAGCAGCCTCCAAAGATAAAAGTAATATGAAAAAGGAAGTTTTACAGAGCTCAAGGGATATTGTACAATTGAATTCAGCTTGTGAAATTAACCAGGTTCAACAAGAACACTGGGCACAGCAAACACAACAGGAGAAGTATCAGAAGCAGTTCCACTTGTCCCAATGCAAGGCAGTTTCTCCAAGTTTCAAAGTCAAAGCCATTAAACTTCCAACTCCATTGAATGAAACAGACCACAGCTTTGGAAGTTGCATAAAACAATCTGAAGTTGAGGCTCAGACCACTACCAAACAACTGCATCAGGAAACTAAGAAAACTCGAACAAGCACAGAATACAAAAATGAGTCTGTGGCTGAAAAATATCGTCAACTACCTAAGACGGAAAAAAGAATGACAGTATCAGTGCCTACAAAATCTGCAGAGAAATGTCATGACAGCAACCTTCAGAAAACTGCTGAGATGACAAGTGAATTTAGGCAATCTGTGAGAGAGAAGCTTCCAGGGGATAAAGAAAATAATCAGGGACTATCAATGATGAGTCTAAATGAACAGAGATTAATAGATGAAAGACAACAAATATGTTTGAAGAAAAAGTCAGAACCAAAGGTAGTACAACAACAAATGACTGATGTTGAGTCACAGACTAGGAATTTTCAGCAAACACAAATGCAGACTTCTGAAAGTACAGCTGAACATAACAAATTGTCCATGCCGTATAATACACTTCAGGAAACAAAATGTGTCAGAGGCAAGGACACACCACAGAAACAAGTCTTTTCTGAGACTAAAGATTCAAAGCAAGAGATTACACAGAACAAATCTTCATTTTCCTCTGTGAAAGAATCCCAGCAGGAAGATGGAAAAGCTGCCATAAATATACTGGAATTCTTGAGAAAACGTGAAGAAATACAAGAGGTCTTGTCAAGAATAAAACAGTTTGAAGCAGAACCAAATAAAAACGGTCTTAAAACCTTTCAGACACTGTTAAATATTATTCCTTCCTGGCTGATAAGTGAAGAAAGAAGAGACCATGGGATTCAGATGTCCATAGAGAATAATTTAGAAAAAATCAAAGAAGAAATAATGCATATTAAAACCCAAGCAGAAGACAGGCTTGTGTCGTGTGAAGATATAATTCAGTCCGCCATAATGGCCTCTAAAACAGGAAAGCAGGACACAAGAAGGCATAAGCCTGCTAGCCTTAATGACACATCACTCAAAGTGCTGAATGTTAATGCCAACTCTAATATAAACAGGAAACAGAAAGAACATAAAATCATAGAAGAAAAAATAGCTCACCATCAAGTAGAAACGCATCATGAAGCAATTGCTCAAGATCATGAACAAAAACATCAGGAAAGGAAGCTAGAGAACAGCAAGATTTCTCCTCCCTCTTTAAAAACTCCCCCACCATCACCCACTTTCATCACGATTGAATCCACTCGAAGACCAGAAACATCCTCCAAGGAAGAGCTTTCTCAAGCCTCTAAAAAGGAGAGCTGTCTTGAACCCTCCCCAAGAGGATCCATGGTGCAAACACCTGAAATTCAAAAGGCAAACACCTCCCCTTCTCCACCCCGGAGTCGCTCTGAACAACTTGTCAAACTCAAAGACACCACCGCAAAGTTATCCAGGGGGACCATCCCAGGTCCTCCAGTGACCCCAGTTCCAATTGTAGAGAAGAGGTCTGAAATTGTCATGTCTCCTGCAACTCTGCGTCGTCAAATTAAGATAGAGAAGCGAGGGGGGGACTCTCCACCTACAATCACCATACCTGTACATGTAAATCCTGTGGGCAGTGGATCTTTCAGAGAATCCGTGGGAGCTGAGGAGGAAGTGAGGAGAGTAGAGCAAAGGGAGATGTATGTTCACAAGGATGGAGTCAATGCTGGGGACAGCCTCATGCCAGATAGTGAGAGCTACGATGCGGTGGAAATCATCCGCAGGGTCGAGGGGCCTCGCCTGTCAGAACACACCCAGAGATATGAAGCTGCCAATCGAACGGTTCAAAGGGCTGAAAATTTCGTCAAGGAGCGTGAACATGAAATGGACACATGGTTCAGGGAATTTGAGAACGGCCCAGTTTTTGAAGCAAAATCAGAGAAGAGAGTCTATGCCAATGGAGACGCACACCATAACAGACAACAAGAGGGTCGTGCATTCTGTAAGGACGAATTTGGATCTCTACGAAACCGTCATTTTGCAGGCTTTGCTTACAAGCAGCCTAGGGAACGGCAAGAAACAGTTTCTGTGCAGCAGCCCAGGGTTTGCTCTGACACGAGGTCTGTGAGCGAACGCTTCTCAGGCATTCAGGCCTTTGAGAGCCAAACGGTGGGCTCAATGACAGCGTCCTCATCGCTTAGGTCAGAGGTTGGCAAGTCAGCCCTGGACTTCAAGCACGCTCCTCCAACCTATGAAGATGTTATCGCTGGCCACATCTTAGATATTGCTGATTCACCTAAAGAACGCAGGAGGGATTTTCAAGAGACGTGGCAGGAAAGTGGGAGGGTTTTTGAAAGCCTGGGATATAAAGCCTCAGATGTATCCACAACGGAGATGAGGAGCACTTTCCAGGAGTCTGCCTTTATAAGTGGTAAAGGAGCCTGAAGAGCGGGAAGGGCGATTAACCCACTTACAGCATTCACTGCATGGTTCGCAACTAACAGTGTGTGGAAATAACCACGTATGGTATCCTAAAACTAATGGTCTGCCCTGTACACTAATACCTTCTTCAGTCTGCTTTCTTTCCAATGGCATTGTGTGAGAATAATAAAACCTATCAAATAGATTATTAAAACCTATATTTGTCAAGGGAAGTGAGGCTTTGCATTACATAGCAGATACGTAAATGGTTGTTGTGATAGTATTAGTAATTACACTACCATATACATATGTATCTTAGATTACAGAGCATTATTATTTCACTTATTTGTTTAGGACAATATTAGGTGATAATTCTTTGGCCTAATATTGATGAATTTTAATAGCATATTTAATTGGTTTCTACACTAAATTTAATACAACTTAGTAATCCAAGAAAGGGCTCACATGTTTACGATTTTTTTAATTGATATGTATCTCTGGTATAAGTGTAGACTTGGAGTAGATATTTTATGTATTTCACCGGTATTGATTTAGATAAAGTTTATCTTTCTCTGATGTCATATGTGTGGTTTCCTAACTGATTTTTTTTACCTTCCTAAAAATAAATTAAGTTACAACCAATTTGACCTTACAGATGAACATAAAAAATACATAGTGAAACTAGATTAGGTCCAAAAATGTGAAAATTAAATCATATAATCTCATGACATGGACTTTTAACATGAAAATAGAGCTGATTTTGTTGTATTTCTCTGCTTTTTACAACTAATGACTCTTCATGATAGATGCATTTGACATAATTAATGTGCATCCTTAATATAGCCCATTCTATTAGACACGTTGTAAGAATAGTAAGCTTAAAAAATAAGAACTGCTGAAATTCATAATTATGCCTCTCTCTTATTTGTAACACAAGTATCTAGTTTATTGGGTTACTATGGTTTCTTAATAGACTGCTTCTGATATAATTAAACAATGCTGTCTAATTAATTTCAAATGTTCATTTTCTGCTAACATCACTTAAAAACATAGAAAATAAAAAGAAATAATGTTAAATATAAAAATTTGTTCCCCCTAGAACCAAATAATCAAGAAATTACTCTCATTACTCTAGACTGAGTATCTAAGACACTAAAGTATACTTACGTTTTATAAAGGACTATAAGTATGTTTGCTCTTACAGGTAACTAGTGTAAAAACTTAATTATTCTCACATGATAACTATAAGGATCAAAAGGGATATTAAGTCATCTTTCTGTGTCAGTGGTAAACCACAACACAAGTACTGGTTAGTCATGTAACCAACTATTATTTACAGAGATTAACATTTACATGAACGAAGAAGTTATGGATTATACGAGGACTATGAAAAGCAGATGTGAGACCTCAAAGAGTCTAAAATCTAAAGCCATTTAGATTGAGAAAAAAGGCCCCTGAAAATTTTCACATATTCCAGTTCCATTATATATATAGTATTGGTATCACAAATCTAAGTTGATAAGAAACTAATAAAACAAATGTAAAATGACCTTGGCTTAAAAAATACCTATGTACTTTACAAAGATTTATCCAGAATGCTTCAAAACAATGAAAATGTTGGAACAAGTTATAAATAAGTCTATATATGTATGGAAAGCTCAGTTTCTTAAAATGATAAGGGTTTTTCTCAGGTTTCTCCATGGCTGAGTTTTATATATAGATAGATATAGATATAGATATTACGTTAAATGGTAATGAGGATATTTTGCTTGTATATAATTACTTAAAATGAAATTTTAATGTTTAGACACATTTGACATACTACACTAATTTTGATCATTGTACCAGATCCTCCAAACTAATGACAACAGCGTCTTCATTCAGAAAAGCAGCATGAAGATAATTGTCTTAGGGTTTTCCACTTCATTTGCATGGCCAATTAAAATATTTGTTTTTTCATGTCTTTAACATTGTAATTGAGGATAGATATATATGTCATATATCATATATATATAATACATACAAGCTTTTGTAAATTTTTATTTTTAGAAACTGCCTCTCCAAGACAAGGAAATATGTATACTTTGTCAAAAGACAGTTTATCCCATGGAGTGCCTAGTAGCAGACAAGCAGAGTTTTCATAAATCCTGCTTTCGATGCCACCATTGCAACAGTAAACTGAGGTAAAAATGTTTTGTGGCCCATGGAACAAATATTCAAAGATCTGTCAATGTACACACAATATCATATCTCTAGGGAGATGCAGTATTTTCCAGATTAAGCTGCTATCACCAGTTGATACCACTACACAAAGGGATTTGCTCATGCTCTGTTTTTATCACTTGGGTTATCTAGACCATTTCTCCTTTTGGAAGCTTGCTTTTCTAAACAAATCAAGAGGTACCCTTTATTTAAACATAAAAATTACATGGCTAAGAAAACTTCAAAATTATGGTGGAATCCAGTATTTTCAAGTTAGCATTTTAGTCTAAAGTCTGAACTCTAGAGAAGGAATTGGTAATAATTTTCTGTTCAGAGCAGATAATAAGTATTTTTGTTTTGTAGGATAGGCTCTTTCTATCCTTACTCAGTTTCCATTGATGTGCAAGAATAAAGAAAAAGATGAATGTGTCTCTAACTGAATAGACCTAGCTGTGTTTCTAATAAAATCTTGAATACGATAGCCACTGAAAAGTTAGAGTTTTCCCATATTAAAACTAAAGTATATATAAATTAAAAATAAAATTTAGAGTATCAGAGGAACCTTTTTATTCTCTGAAACAATGGAAGTACCCTGTCAACACAGTTCCAAATGCACACGTTTTCCAAATCTCTTGAAGAAAATGCATTTAAACTAATGTGACACTCAGTATGACTGTAAGTTGAGATGCTAAAATGGGACTTATTTGCTGAATCTAATGTGAATCTCTCAGATTCTGGCTTTTCTGATTTTAATTGACACTGTCAAACATCCTTCATTGTGACATCCTTTTCCCTTGGTTTCCATGACAGCACAGGATAATTTTTTTTCTTATTTCTGAGTTTTCTGTCTAAAGCACCTGTGTGGGTGACTCTCTTTGTAACAACATGTTAGACTTCTCCAGAATCCTGTTATGGGAATTTATTCTTCTTACAATTCCTATTCTATTCTTTCTATTGAATCCTATCCATTCCCATGACATAAATTATAATTCATGCTGTAAGGACTCTGAAATCTATACTTCTAGCCAAATTTCTCCTCTGTGCATCAAATGTTTATAATTTTGGGCTAGCATATTTTTCCACATATTATTCTATCCCAGTATGACAAACTTAATATGATTCATCTTCTCTCTACCAAAGTTGCTTCTCTGACAGTGTCTCTACACAACTGTATCAGTAAGTGACATTAATATTAACTGAGTGACTAACACATTATGTAATCTTTGATTCACTTCTCTTCTTCATTTTCTACATTCAAGCCATCATCAAATCCTGTAATTATAGGACTCATAATTACTTCTCCAGCTGTGCATATTTCTCCATCCTCATAGTCTAGCTATTCTTCAAGCACGTCATCTTCCATGTAGAATAACTCTATATTCTATATAAGTGGTCTTTCCAGTATTTCTTACCACCAATACCAACAACCTTTCCCAATGGTGACATCCAAATCGTCACAAAACTATTTCTCTAGAATGCAATCTTGAGGTCACATCTGTGTTTAAAATATGTAATAGCTTTCCATGTCTAATAAAAAGTAATATTAAAGAGTGAATTGAGAAGCAATCCAATTCAGGATATGATCCCTGCTTATTTCTAATACTTCTTTCATTCCTACTACAGCTTATTTACATGTTAATTTTCTAGCAGAATAAATACATTTTTCTTTCCCCAAACCATCAGTTGTCTATTTCATATCTAGCTGGTTCCAGTGTTGTTTTTCTGATTGTAGGATTTGTTCTCACCACTCTTCAGCTCTAGACAAGGCCAATGTCCACTCATTCTTCAGACATCAGAGGAGACCATATAAGCCATGAAGCCTGATTCAACCCCTTGGATAGGCACAGTCTCTTTCCTCTATTTTCTGCAGCATCCCTTCACTAAATCAAACATAATTAGATTTGCTCCCATCATTGTGTTAATGCTTATCTTCCCAATATCTAGTAAAGACTGACATGTAATGAGGAGCCCAAAAGCATATATTCAATGACTGGTATTTCAAGAAGCATACCTATTGTACCAAAACCAAAACAAAACCACACTCGTAGAATTATTACAAAATGAGTATTTTGCAATTACTACTAAAGTCTGGCCACTCCAGAAGCCTCTTTTATGTGCTCCATCATAAATACAACTGCTTTAGCCTTATGTATTGTGTGTGTGTGGGGGGGGGGGTTTGCACACGTGTGTGTGCCAGTCCTGGGGCTTGAACTCAAGGTGTAGGCACTGTCATTGAGCTTTTTTTCCTTTCCTTTTTTTTCTTTTTTGGTGGGGCCTGAACTCTGGGCCTGGGCTCTGGCCTTCAGGTCTTCAGCTCAAGGCTAGCCCTCTACCACTTGAGTCATAAACCACAGCTTATTGTTGGTGACTAATTGGAGATAAGAGTCTCACAGACTTTCTCATCCAAGATGGCTTCAAACTACAATCCTCAGAGCTCAGCTTGAATAATAGAATTACATCATGAGCAACTTGAACCAGGTTATCCTTGTCCATTTAAAAACAAAATTGAGGGGCTGGGAAGGAGGCTTTTGGTAGAGTGCTTGTCTTGTATGCCTGAGGCCCTGGGTTTGATTCCTCAGCACCACATAAGCAGAAAAAGCTGGAAGTGGCACTGTGGCCCAACTGGTAGCCTTGAGCTGAAGAGATGAGGGATAGTGCCCAGGCCCAGAGTTCAGGCTTCATCCAACAACAACAAAAAAATGATATGCCTTTTTGGTCTTTTTTAAGTATATGTATTCCCCTTCCATTTTTATCTTCAAATGTATTTGGAAAGGTCTAAGGATATTTGACCTGTAGGATTGTCAAGAATTGTTGATTTCACACTCACAACACTCAGAGTATTATTAAGGACTTAAACCTCTGCAGTTCCAAACTGTTAGATGGGTGAGATCCAAGCTTGATGCTTTCTTCAAGATAATGTTGAGAAGAGCGTAGTAAATACATGTTTGTTAATCTCTCATTCTGTGATCTTAACAAATGCTGAGACATAATAACTACATTCACCTTTTGATGTTTGTAAAATGCTGTGTTCTAATTCTGTTATCTTTGTCACTTCTTAGGATACTTCTACAAACACACTTCCTATTACTGTTGAGTAAATACACAGTGGTACACTTGGTGTAGGAAGGAAAATAAGCTCATGGAATTATCAACTTATTCCCTTTCTTAGCAATTAGCATATTATTTGTCCTGCAAGATAATTTAATTGTTTCTTATGGTTCCTTGGAGGTAACCAATTTTTTAAGAAATATTTCTATCCTTATAGATTCGTGAACTTAGCTATGTTTGATTAGTTTCAATCAAATATAACAGTTAACCTTATTAAAGACCAAATTGTCCTCTCCCTGATCAGTGAGTGCTTAATTGAGATGTCTCCTGAGTCTTTTTGGCATGGCCTTAGTCTCATTCATCCATTCTCTATTGTTTACATTATAGTACTACAGCTACTGTTCAAATCATACAGACCATACATGTCATGTTTAATTCTGTGCCTCATTTAATCTTAATTTTCAGGAAGTAAGTTATTAATGTTTGTCAATAATCCTGGTGTTGACATCTGTGTAATTATTGTGTTTATTAAGGCTTGTTCTCTACTAGATTCTTCATAAAATATTCATTGATACAGTAAATTCTCACATACTAGTAATACTTGGTCTGCTATGCTTATGGCAAAAAGTCAGCTTTTAAATTAAGATCCTTGTAACTTTCATTTATTTCACTAAGTATTCTAAATGTATTATTTTATTTTCTTCTGGCATAAAATGTTGAAATAGTCTGATGATGAGGAAATTTTCCTTGGACACATTCTTCTTCTTAATATACTTTCTTTTCATTTAATGTTTAGTAATTTATTAAATTAGCACTTAGTTTTGTGTCATTCTGGGTCAATAATGTCAATTATGCAATCACTTCAAAATGTCATTACCTATTTTTCATATTAAGGAAGTTTCTTAATTATAGAATTCAATATTTAATGTGTTTTATTACTTTGGTTTTTCTTCTTCAGGACACCATTTTTGGCTATTCAATGGCTTATTTGTTCCTCACTTTAATATGATTTACCATCCACCAAATCCTTTCAATTTTATGATTTCTTTTTATCAGTGTTTAATTTTGTATTCATTTCTTCTAAAGCACTATTATGTTTATTCAACATTCTCTTTTATTTGTTTAGTTTTATTGTGAGATATTTCTATTTTTCTACATTTTTAACTTTTTCTTATTTCTGAAGTCACTTGTGAATCTTTTTAGGTCACTTTTGTGTTGTTTCCACTTTTATCATGTTCTTAAGATTTAAGCTTGTATTAAAATAGTGGAGTTTCTTCTAATTTTTGAGCATGTCTTATTTCCTTAGAATAATTTTACATAGCGTTTTACTTAGATTTTGTTGTTTATCATTATAAGAAATAATTTTTATCAATTCTTCAGGATTTTAAGGCTTTTCTTATTTCAGAGACCTACCTCTTTTAGTTTTCATACATCGCTAACAACAATAGATGCCTACAATTGCAGGATTTTTCTGGCTCATTTTCACTTCCTTATCTTGATTCAGACACTTTTGTTATATCTATTTTGATTATCCTGTTCCGATTTCCCTCTTACATTTTCTCTCTCTTTATTTTATCTTCAAAAACTGGATACTAGGGGATCCTTTTTGAGAGTTCAGCTTCCCCATGCTTTTCATTCTTTCCTATTATGGTACCTTGGTACTCTGCCTACTTCAAATAACAAAATCCTTTCACTTGTAACAATTTCTCTCTGTGGTGTTTACTAGAAGTGGTTCTGATTTTTAGACCCATCAGACACCTTCACTCCTCCTTCTGCTTCATCTATAGTTGAAATCACCTTGTTCATCTTGTGGCTAGCAGTGGTTTGTCATTAGCCCTATGAAAATACCGAAGAGAGGGGTTACAATTACGCGGGCAAGGTAATGAGTGCATTGCTTATCAAGCATCGTTGCCTCCTCCTTTGTTTCCCCTTCCCATCCCTTCCCATCTCCACCCCCCCAGTCCCCAACCCCCATTCTTCCTCTCCTCTTACCCCCCCAGCACCAAAGTTTTAAAGTTCATTTTCAACATAACATCTTGTACATCTCATTGTTGCAATGGGTCCACCTGTATCCCTATTTAAACAATTGGTTTTTTCCCTTCCCTTCCACAAATTATACCAACATGGTTTCCCTTATTTGCAATAACTAGTATATGTCTGAGACAAGCAGAAATGGTCAGATAAGTTGATGTTAAGCAAAATAAACCCCAAGATAAGGATTTAAATTTTTTTTATTTCTGGCTATTGTTTCCAATGTATTTATAAGATATTGCTTGTCAGTTTTGTTGCCAATATTTTCCATGAATTTCAAGTCCTGCATATCCTATACGGGTAGATTCAAGGTTATTCAAAGTTGTGTTATTGCCTCTAGGAGTGATATTCATTGAACTAAATTAGTATTCTGTTGATCACCCTAAAGAGGCCTGATAAACTATGGTATAACAAAGTTTACCAATAGATTCAAAATCTAGCTAACAAGAAAGTTTGTGGGGCTGGGGGTTTAGCTCAGCAGCAGAGTGCCCGCCTGGAGAGCGCAAGGCCCTGGGTTTGGTCCTCAGCTCTGGAAAAAAAAAAGTTCATATCACTTAAGAATTTTTATAAGGCTTTTTTATTGTGAAAATACTGTACAGAGGGACTACAGTTACATGAGCAAGGTAATGAATACATTTCTTATCAAACATTGTTGCCTCCTCCTTTGTTTTTACCCTACAGTCCTTTCCCTGCCACTTCCACACTATGCCCTCCTCCCCCGCCCACCTAAATTGTAAAGTTAGTTGTTCAACAGTGTCTTGTACGTCTCATTGTTACAATGAGTCAACCTGTATCCCTATTTAAACATTTTGTTTTTTCCCTTCCCCTCCCCAAATTATACCGACATCAAATACAGTCAAAACAGGGGTTACACCTGGGAGAGGAACATACAAAGAAACAAAAAAAAAATTACATGGTACCTTATAGATACTTTAGTAACAATAGCAAGAAAGAAAAAACTACTTGTGTCCCTATCTTGGAGTTTATTTCACGTAATCATCTTATCTGGTCATATGTACATAGCTTTTGACCTTTTCTGATTGTCCCAGATATATACTAGTTATTGCAAATAAGGAAAACCATAGGACCTATGTTTCTTTGGGCCTGGCTTCACTTAATAAAATTTTTGAAAATTGCAGCACCTTACCAATCTTTGAGTTAGCACAAATTAGTATTATAATTGTATAAGGCATGTACATTCTACTATAAGATCTATCATGTCAATATTTCATATACATCATGAAATTATGAAACCTACAAGACATGTATCATAAAAGATACCAGTGGTACCTATCATCAAACAGAAATGTTCAATTGATAAGTTTATTCCTATTGCTACTAAGTGAATTTTTGTTTGGAGCATGTGGCTAAAATAAATAATTTTCTAGTTATTGTGCATTGCAATAAATACATGAGATACTTTAATTATTTTCTTTTCTTTTTGGCAGTTTGGGAAATTATGCATCACTTCATGGACAAATATACTGTAAACCTCACTTGAAACAGCTTTTTAAATCTAAAGGAAACTATGATGAAGGCTTTGGACATAAACAGCATAAAGATCGATGGAAATGCAAAAATCAAAGCAGCTTAGTGGACTTTATTCCCAATGAAGAACCAAATGTGTGTGAAAGCACTGCAGCAGACAGTCTGTTCCTTGATTCTGATAAACATTTAGATGTTGATGATAAAGATGATTTGAGGAAACTAGGGGAGAGAGGAAAGTTAAAGATCACTTGGCCTCCTTGCAGGGAGGTGCCTAAGAAAGACTTTCCCTTGAAAGAAGAAATTAAAATGAGAAAACCTAAGTGGCCACCTCCAGTGGCCAATTCTGTTTCCTCAGAATTTACAAGTGAGCTACAGATAGAACTTAATAAAGCTCTGGAAGAGAAAGGACAAGAACAAGCTAATCTTTCCTTATTGCAACCGTACCTGCAGCCCACCCACATGTGTCAGAGAGAGGATATGACAGGAATCAAAGAAATGAACATATATGAAGCAAGAAATGATGAAAAGGAGGAAGAAACTAAGAATGTGCAAGATAGGCTGAATGAAGCTGAAGAGGTGAAGAATAAGAGAAAAAGTGAAGTGGATCTTCGAGACAGGCATAATATGGTTGTACAGAGTGAAGTAAAGGAGAAAAATGAGAACATTAAGGAATCTGATGATGCAAACATTTTACAGGTTCCTAACACTGATTATGAGGTGGCACCAGAAACTTATAAAGAGAATTTGAATAAAAATAATAATAACAATTACATGGCAGTCTCATATCTGAACAATTGCAGGAGTAATACATCTGTTTTAGGATTTCCTCATCTGCTACCACTGTCAAATAAAGCAAATGACACTGCATGTGAACAACACATTAAAAAACTAGAAAACACATCTAGAATTTCTCAGTTACTTGGCATATTTGAGTCTGAAAAGACATATCCTAGGAAGGTACTAGGTTCGGCTCTGGAGAAAGACGCTGACCGAGAGACTGCTGGCAGTCCTGAGCAGTCAGCTTCAGATCCAGGCCTCCAGGGTGAAAGTTCCATAGTCTCTTGTGAAGAAAACCTCTTAAACATGAAAGACAACCATGCAAATAACAGAAATTTACGCTTTCTCTTTTCCAATTCTGTGAAAATC
This sequence comes from Dipodomys merriami, assembly GCF_024711535.1. NCBI lineage: Eukaryota > Metazoa > Chordata > Mammalia > Rodentia > Heteromyidae > Dipodomys > Dipodomys merriami. The sequence continues at coordinate 47,926,979 of NW_027202270.1, read as the reverse complement.
ACTGCTTTTTCCAAGAAAAGTGAGAACATTTTTGAATGTGATTTGATGGATTCCATCGATCACCTCAAAAACATGCCTTGTTTGTATTTAAGAGGACTTGGGAAAGATGTCAAGCACCGCTGCAGTGAAAAGATGGGAGACACTGAGGGTGATGGACATGGAGGTTCTGATGCTCTGAACCCTGAACATGCATTGGAGTCTGCACTTCCCAGCATGGAGGACCAGGCTAAACACCTTACTGCAGAGGAGCAGATTAAAAGGAACAGATGCTACAGTGACCTAGAGTGAAAGATGTCCAGCCACTTGCAGATGCAACACACTCAGGTACTGAGAGGAAAATATTCTTGGAAAGAAGATTTGGAAACTTTGATCATCTTTTCTTGAAGTTGTTGTAAACATACTGCTCACAACTCTCATGTCTTTCACAATGGAATATTTCTTGTAATGCAACTCATAATTATTTTTTTAATTTATTTGAATCTCCTGTTTTGAATGGAATGAAGAGATAAAGCACTATGGCTATGTTTTCTTCTCAAGGGTTATTTATTTACATCATGGTTTTCATGTTGGAAATCAGGGTTGAGATTCTCTACTGTGGATATTTTTCCAAGTTCTTATACCTTCTTAATAATTTCTGCTGAAATAAATTTCAATCCCCTGGTGTGCAAATCAATATACATCTGTGGATTTTCTCATGCTGCATATTGTCATATGAAGTAGTATATTTTCCAACAATTAAAAACATGTACCCTTGCTTGTACATGTATGCACAAGAATAATCTTGAAAAAATTATGAAACCAAAGTCAGTTTTCATTCTTTTATTTTTACTATGAAAGATATGAAAGTTATTATAATTCTTTAAATAGTTACCTGTATTAATCTATCATGGAATAAGTTTATAAACATTTGATGAATGAAAGACAATTATCTTCCAGAATAATGTAGAGTCCATACTCAAAAATAAATGGAAACTCAAAGGGCTCCAAAATTTACTTAAATTAATTATGCATATTGTAATTCTATTGCTTATATCAAAGAATAGACTGTTTAAAAATTAAATCACTAGCTTGACCAACTTTTTTAAATAAGTTTTTTAGTGTAAAAATACTGTACAGAGAAGTTACAGTTACATGAACAAAGTAATATACATGACTACATTTCTTATCCAGCATTTATGCCCTGAATTCTGTCAGACCACAAGGGAATTAACTTAGAACTCAACATCAAAAGCCACCAAAGAAAGTCCTATACCACATGGAGGCTGAACAGCACACTATTGAATCACCAGTGGGTCATGGAAGAGATTAGAAAGGAAATTCAAATGTGCATGATGGTCAACAAAAATGAACACACAAATTCCCAGCTCCTCAGGGACACAGCAAAGGCAGTACTCAGAGGCAAGTTTATAGCTCTGAGTTCCTACATCAACAAATTGGAGAGATCTGAAACCAACAATTTAATTGACCAACTTTTAAAAGTATCATTTGATACATATTTTATTCTTGTTCTAAAGCCATTCTTTTGAAAATTTAGTTTCTGAACTACCACTGTTTTTGCCTTTATTGAAATATATTTGATGATTTTTCAAGAAAAATACATGAATATCAATCAGTGGTTTTGCATAAATTTGGGAAGAACATGTACGTAACAGACCTTATGCCATATTCTTCTACTTAAACACAAACCGCTGACTTTCTATAAATAGGAAACTGAAGTACAATTTAGTGTTGGAAATAATTTCTTGTTAGAAAGTATAACAAATTCCCTCTGGCTAGCACATTCTCAACAGATATCTGAGACCTATGTTGTATAAGTTAACTAATTCTTATAGGTTGGATGGCTTTAACAACAAAAATTCATTTTCTCATTGATCTGTAAATGAGAAGCTCGAAGTCAAGGTGGAAGTACTCTTAGCTCTTTCTGAGGCTGCTCTCTTTGCTTTCACATTGTTATTATTTTGTTAAGCTCCCACAAATTTTTCCTAATTTTTTATAAGGTCACCAGTCCTATTAGATTGAGGACCACCCATATGACTTCATTTAGCCTTTATTACTTACTTAATGGATCTATTTCTAAATATAATCTCTTTGACTTCAACATACAACCGGTTCATAATAGTTTTGAAAATATTTTTATTTCCTTTAAGAAGTTGTACAATGCAGTTGGTATTCCAGTGCTTCTTGATCAATGTCACCCATTTGAACATTCTCACCCATCCATCCCACCATGCCCCTTCCTTTACTTTTTTTTAGTTTTTAGGTTATATATTGAATTTTTTGCCATTTAACAAAGCAGTTCATGTATGCAATGCATCTTAATCTGTCACCTTCAACATCTTTCCCTGCCCCTTAAACCTACTCCTTCCCTTGTTTTTCTCGATTCTGTGATATATATGTATATGTATGTATGTATATATATATATATATATATATATATATATATATAATGCATTCCTATCTGTATCTACTCTCTTCCTCTGTTCATTCTTCTAACACTCTCCCTTGCCTCTCTCTGCAAGTACCCATTCTCTGGTTCTTGTTTTGCTGGATTTTGACTTAGTCTTTCTGAAGAATTACTGGAACTCTCCATGGAGTCTATTACACTTCAGTTCATTCATCTATCACCACTTGCTTAACACCCAGTGTGTTTGCTTATAGATTTATAGGAATATTACAAATGAAGACAAATATGCAACCTGTATTTTTTATGCTCTTGGATTGGAAGAATTAACATCATAAAAATGCCAATACTTCCAAAACAATTTACAGATTCAATGCAATACCCATCAAAATCACAGCATTCTTTAATGAGATAGAGAAAACAAAAAGAAAATTTGTATAGAATAATGAAAGACTCACAATAACAAGAGCAATCCTTAGCAGCCAGAACAGTGTTGGAAGAATAACAATACCAAACTTCAAACTCTATTACAGAGCCATAGTAATGAAAACAGCTTGGTAATGACACAAAAATAGGTTCAATGGCCAATGCAACAGAATAGAAGACCCAGAAATAACCCCACAGACATGTAGCCATCTAATATTCAATATGAGAAAGTCTGGAAGAAATACAGCTTCTTCAACAAATGGTGCTGGCCAAACTGGATATACAGAGGCAGAAAACTGAAACTAGATCCTTATATATTGCTTTGCACCCAAATCAATTCAAAAAGGATCAAAGATCTCAATGCAAGACCAGAAACCATGAAACTTTTACAGGAAAGGGTAGAGGAAACATCAGGCTTCCTGGGCACAGACCAAAACTTTCTAAGTAAAAATCCAGAAATACAGAATAAAAAGGGGGCTGATAAGTGAGATTACATCAAACTTAAAAGATTCTGCAAGGAAAAGGACATAGGTTACAATTTAAATAGAAAAACTGTAGAATAAGAGAAGACAAGGACTTGAATTTCAAAGAACTCAAAAAATTAATCCCTAGTAAACCCTCAAAAAACAACCCAATTAATAACGGGGCTAAGAATGGCCAATAGATACATGATAAACTGCTCAACTTCTCTGACCATAAAGGAAAGGTTCCACCTCACCCCTGTTATAATGGACATTATTAAGAAAACTAACCATAACAAATGCCTGGTGAGCATGTGCCCAAAAGAGAACAGTATTGTTAGTATTATTTTAAACTTGTTCAATTATTTTGGAAAGCATGATCGTGGTTCCTCAAAAAAACTAAACATAGAACTACCCTGTAACACGGCAATTACACTCCTGGGCATTTAAAAACAAGGATACACTAAAGCCACCACCACAACCATGTTTATTGCAGCATTAATTACCATACCCCAAATATAGAACCAGTCCAGATGCCCCCAATGTACAGATGTATAGAGAAAAGGTGGAATTATACTCATCCATCAGAAAGAATGATATTATACCATTCATAAGGAAATGGGAAGACGTTATACTAAACAAAATAATATACATTTTATACAATATAATCAAATACTGTGAAAATTGGCCAAGAAAATATCATGTTATGGATCTAAAACAGCAAGTTTTTAATTTAAATTGAATTATTATATTTTACACTACTCTTCATGTATTCTTAGTGATATAGCATCGTTTCTATAATTATTTATGTTAAGATAACACAAAAGTTTCTGTAGGTGAAGTAATTTGTAAAAGCTTGTGACATAATTTCCTAAAGTATAGTTCCTTAATGTCAACAATCCTTTTTCTAAAAGTGACTCTTGCTTTACAAAAAAAAAAAAATCCTCTCTTGGGAATCTGCCCAGTTAATCTCTTTACCCCAGTTTTCTGCTGAATTACATCAAAGATGAGCATCCACATAAAGTGATATCTACATTAGGGTGAGGAATATAAATATTGTTCTTTTTGTTTACTTTTCACTTAAACAACAAAGTTTGTTTTTAATCTTCCAAATTAGTAATAGCATTTATTATCATTTCTGTATGGGTTACTTCTCCTGAATGACAAGTAGGAGTTTACACAAAGGCAAATATGCTTTAAAAATCCAAATGTAATTTCATTTAGTAATAACTTCACTTGCATTACGATGAGATCTTCCATCCAAATAATAAGGTTTAGGAAGTAAATATTCAAATAAAAATTTGAGTGAATTTTCTCAATGTGGCAAGGTTATTTTATTTAGCTTTCAAATAACATACCAATAAATTAAGTGACTAAAATCAGTAAAATTTATTTTCTCAAAACTCTGAAGACTGGAAAAGTCTAAAGTCTAGATGTACACAGATGGACACCAGTTAGATTCATACCAATCCTAACGATCTCATTTTGTCTTAACTAACTCTTTAACTCCAAATAAACTATCATTATGTTTTAGAATTCAACCTGCAATTCTTAGATGAACATTGTTCAGCTCATAGCAGGCAATAACCACATTTAACTTAAAAAAATTTTTTTCGGGGGGGGGGGTCGGTTGTGGGGCTTAAACTCTGGGGGTGGGCGCTGTCCCTGCGCTCTTCAGCTCAAGGCCAGCACTTGAGCCACAGCACTACTTCCGGTTTTCTAGTGATTTATTGGAGATGGACTTTCCTGCCCGGGCTGGCTTTGAACAACGATCCTCATATCTCAGCCTCCTGAGTAGCAAGGATTACAGGCATAAGCCACCGGCACCAGCCTTTTTAAAAATTTTTAACTAACCTGTTTATTAGTATTCTGCAATAACGTCTCAATGATTTTTCACTTGGGACTTATATGACAAAACCGCATACTGTAAAGCTTTATGCTGTCAAAGTTAATATTTCTAGGAACAAAATTCTCTTGAAAATAAATTAAATGGGGCAGACCAAATATCATTTGAAAGAAGATTGTGTGATAACAGATTTTAGCAAATGAGGGACTGTGCATTGTTTATTCAAGAATAACCCATTTAATAAATCTTTTTTAAAATGTTCTGTCTCTTTGAAAGCAGTACAGAATGGTCTTGGGCAGATTCAATACAGTCAGTCCTTTGAACAGAATTGGGGTCCTTTTCTAGAACTGTTTTCCCATAGTACAGGAAAACTAACGATTCCAAACGTTCCACCCATTCTTTAATATGCAACTAACACGAATGTTGGAATAACTCATCCAAACTTCTCGTTTTCTATATACATCTCTAGAGTAATTTCTAAAGGCACATTGATTTTTTCAAGGAACTAGAGGACAGAAAAAGAAAACTTTTGTGTAATAGCTACTGGTTACTACTTAATGGTAAAGAGCAGGAACATTTTCCCATTGCCAATAATATGAACTTTAAAATGATAATCACAGATATTGAAATAAAAGAGCTATACAATACTATTCTCTTTCTCTATCTCTCTCCCTCTCCCTTTCTCTCTCTCTCCTTGCATTACTATGAACCGGTGTATTTTCTAAATACAACATGAAATTTTCAGGTGCTGATAATGCAAAACCTCATAATCAAAAATTTAAATTGACACGAGGATCAGAATAATTTACAAACATAATATCCAAATTCAGAATAAAAGCCAGGAAAGCATTTTAGAGTACTGAGAATTTTTGAGCCTCGGTTCCTGGAAAAATGACTCTAATAGCAGACATGAAATACTTTGGATAAACATAATTTGAAAGCAATTTAGCCCCAGCATTGGTAAGGTCCTTTGGAAAGGCTACTTTAAGTTACCAAACAAGGACCATTTTTCTCTGGAGGCATTTCCTAAAAAAAAAAAACTTTTAAGTAAAAATTTATAAATGCAAATGAAGAGTTGGAGTAAATACTTGTAAACTATCTCTAAGAGTTGCCATCATCCTTTAATGAAGTAACTTTGTTACAAAAAAATCAATGGAGAATGAATAGAAATCCTAAACAATAAACACGATATCCAGTCAGTAGATGTATCATGGAACATCTGGTATGTATAGTTAGAGTGAAAATAATAAGAAGAAGAAAAATAGGTAAGTCATGGTATTCTCCATACAGAGCTCCCAGACTAGAAACAGCTATTAAATATAAAATAATCAACTACAGTGTAGGAAACCCAGGAAATGCATAACCACACAATTTATTTAGAAGAGGACAGAATAAAAGTAAGCAAGTAGAAAATGAAATTTTCATTTTGTTATAATGTATTTGGTCATCGTTTTTGTTATTGCCACAGTAGTAGTGCTATCCACAGAAGAGCCTCATCAGTTATCTCCGTACCTGCATTGCTTTAACTGATAATTGTCCACATTTAAACCATATACAATTACTGCTCAATGGAAGGCTAATTTGCACAAAAAGACTCACTTTTGCTCAAAAGTCTCTGTAGATTTGACTGATGCTTCACTTGAGACTGCATCTCTTAGACCAACTCCAGTTTAATCCTGCTTATTTTCCATCACTTCCTAACCTCTTGCTCAGAATCTAGTTCTTGGAGAAAACAGCCATCACCAGCTGGTGTTAGGAGTGGTCCAAGAAAGCAGATGGGATATTAAGTGGGAACTGAATTATTTTGTGCATGGCGGACAATGGGCACAAGGTGGCAGTGCAATTGTTACAATTCTCAGTAGTAGCACATAGAGACAAAAGCAAATGCCTACTTAGTACCATGATCAAATATAAGAAATGATAGTGAAGCTCACAGTTGCAAGGAAAATGGCCATTGTTAAATTCTATTTCACTGGAAATGATTGTACACAAAACACTGGGTATGGTGCAGCAAAAATTAAGGGCTAAGTGCAACTTCATTTTAAGAGTAGCTGAGTCCCATGACAGGTTAAAATTTTTGCCACAGCTGTAGCTTTTTTGGGGGAAAATGGGGTTTAGGACCTAAATGGAATTGAGTTGGCCAAGACATCCAAAACATAAACACAGGCCTCTGAGTCCTCAGAGCCTGAAAAATGGTCCATTCATTCTTACTCAAATTTTTTGTAGATGTCTCTCTCTAGCTCAACTATGTAATTGTGCTATTCTTTACTGCCTCACTTAAGTGTCCATGATTCTGCTGGGAAATATGTTTTACACTATACTTGGCAGGAACACCCTATACAAGTTGGGTTTCATTCTCACAATAGTAGGCCATTTCAAGCATGTAATAATAATAATAATAATAATAGAAAATGAAGATGAAAAAGGAGAAGGAGGAGGAGGAGGAAGAGGAGGAAGAGGAGGAGGCAGCAAGGGAGAGATAGAAAGGAAAAGGAGAAGGAAGCAGGAGAGATACATGGGAGAGAGGGAAAAGGAGAGGGAAGAGAGGGGAAGAGAGAGAAGAAGAAGGAAAAAGAAGGAGAAATAGTGGCACTCTGGGCTCAGAATTGTCACCTCATGGTTTACTAATGTCTCCTAATAATGTAAGAAAAATCTTTAGCCAAAGTGTGCAAGAAGTAGTAAAAATAAAATTGAGATAGATTGTGAAATTCTCTAAAGTAAATGTCCAATGAAAGCATGTTTTATTACAAATAGTGCAGCTCTGAGTTGCTCCTATATAGTTGCCTTTATCCTTTTTGTGGTCAGGTTGTACCACAGTGAAGTGTAACACTTCATATAGCCAAGGTTAAAAGGCAGATGGGAGCTACTTAAGGAAGAAAATATTGCATGATTTCATTGAAAACAGACAACACATCAACACTTTTACTAGCCTAAGTGCTAGAGTATTCATTTACAGCATGAGAGACGGAAAGGGAGAAGAAGAGGGAGGGGGGAAGGGGAGAGAATAGGAAGAGAGATTGGATTTCACCATGTGTCCCAATGGTTTGCAGAAGAAGCTATTCTGAAGAAGCTCCTGGTAATATACCAACATGTACACCATTTCTCAATGCAATCGTCATTCCAGACTCTTACCCTTTGGGGTCAGTAATACAGAGCACTGCTGAGTGAGGAAAGTGTCCAGGGCCTGACACCCATGTAGTTAGGCAGGTCCCACAATAGTTTCCATGTACCACATGCAAATGAATCACCCTATGCAGTGAGTTTTATGAGCTTTCCAGCAGCTTTGTACACAGGACAAAATGCTTGTTGAAATCACAGGGGAGTCTTCTAACTAGGTTGCATTATTGCTATAAACTTTCATCTTTTTTGAGAAACGAAAGATTTAAAATTTCTAAAGGTGCACTTATTGGCAATGACAACTACTCTAATTTCTGTGTTTTTTTTAAGTTGGTGTCAAGTGTTTACTTATAGGTTTTACAGTGTGTCTATCACTCCCATTAAACCATTTCCTTGAGAAGGGCAGGCTAGATAAATGATAGGTATGCAACAAGCATTTTTCTGGTTGCCTTTATTTGTTCATATAGAAGTTGCTTCAAATAAATTAGTTTAAAAGTAGTCCTAAAATAATTCATTATTTCTTGAACTCGAACCTAAAATATTTATTGTGCAATAAAAGCCTCAATGATTTTGTAATTGAGACAATATATTAAACACGATTAACACTGGCAATCTCTAAGAACAAATATATTAAATGTCATGCCTTTGGCTCATTAACTGTTCTTCAAAAAGAATCTTTGCATTTAATACTGTGTATGTTTTTATGGGTTAATGTGAATGTGTGAATATGTGTTTAATAGTTAATGTCCAAATTATAAACATCAGTATCAGCAATTTTTATTGCTATTCAGCTTCTTTCTAGCAAGCCAACATATTAATGTCATCCAACTCATCAACTCTGAGTACACATTTGTTATAAATTAATAATAATATTATTTTCATATATATAGCCATATATTTTCCATGTGAATAATTTTTATGATGTTAATTATTAATATTTAATTTTCACATTTTACTTTTCTCATTTTACTTTTGTACAATTCTCTAATAGCTACTGCTACTGTTGCAAATGCACAATCATCAACAAAATATCTTAGTTAATTTTATTTTCTTGCCAAAACTATTCCTGTTTTTTTCTCATCTATACTATTCCTAATGTTTATATCCATACCCAAAGCTTTAACTATTTCCTTGATATGGATGGCTCCCAAATGTATATCACTTTCTCCAAGCTTGAGATTCACATAAGCATCTGCCTGCTGTATACTTTCTCTTGAATGTTCCAATATTACCTTAAATCTAGCCTGTCCAGATTAAGTCACTACTCACCTACAACCTCAGAATTGTTTCTCCTCAGTATCTTGTCTCAGGCAACACTGTCCATTTACTTACTAAAGCCAGAAAACCAGGATTCATTTTTTTGTTCTACCATTATTTCACCCACTTCCAATTAAATTATATTAACAAATATACTTGACTTTTTTCCTACTTAAACGTCTTTAACTTCCATCTTTCTTTCCTACCACACATATGTGCCATTTACATGCTCTTGGAAATTATTTCATTAATGCCTTAACACTTCCTTTATTCCAGCTTAAAGCTTTACTAAGACAAGAACTGGGTCAGATTTTACTCTCTAGATGTCCTAGTTACTAGGAAAAAGAAAGTTGTTATATGATAGCCTTTATAAATTTTGTTCAAAGATTCAAGAAGTATATTGTTCTAAAATTTGAGCTAGCATACTTAATCTTAAAATAACATGGGAATCAGTAAAGATAATATGAATACCTTATTTATCCATGGAGTCTTGAATATATGCAAAATACTAGTCACACACTATTTTGATAATATGTAGAGGCATTAATTCCAAAGGAAGAGACATTCTACTTACAGATGGCCTAACTAGATGCCACTATATCCTTGGGTTTATTTTTAAAGCAATGGGAAAATGGTAGATTTCATTACTATAAATATCATTGGGTAGATTTTACAAAAAATTTTAAAGAATGTTTTAAATTAAACAGAGCTCTAAACATCCACTTAGTGAGACCAAAGGAGGACATTCTTAGGAGAGGATCACAAAGATTCAATAGCTATGTGCATATAATCATATAATAGAATGCTTATCAAAATGAATGCCAAGAAATGGAAACAAGAGGTTTTTTTATTTTACATTTTTGGTTTTTTTTCTTGTTTTCCATTTCTTGTCTCTTTTTTATGTACCATTTGTCTTCTAGGGGAAGAGAATGCACAGAAATGCGTCAAAGAGTGAACTAATTCAGCAGTGATACTCACTAGACACTATGTTGAAAATGAACTATAGAACTTGTGGGAGAGGGATTTGGGAGGGAAAAAATCTGGGAGAAAAATGAGGAAAGGGGTGACGTTGTTAAAAAAAAAGTACTTGTTACCTGATTTGTGTAACAGTAACCCCTCTGTACATCATGATTACAATAAAACTTTTTGAAAAGATTATTTTAAGATTGTCAAAATAACTCCAGCACCTAAAAACAGAGATAAATACAGATATATTAAATCTGAGTTTGTGATGATTACAGCAAGTGCTAAAATGCACATTTCATTCATATTGAAAGTTAATATTTCTTGTACATTCATTTTACATAATATTTTAGTTAGAAAGTCAAAAACAAGATTGCTGAGAACTTTTTGATTTAAAGATGACATCTTAAAAATATATTTATATATAAGTAAAATGGTTATACAAGGAATTTTAAAGAAGCTAATCTTTAAACTTTTCAGAGTGTAAGAATTTTCATGGTAATTTATATTATTCTATTAGATATAGGAATTTATAACTAAAATTTCTATAATTATTTAAATACAATTTAAAACTCTGGGGCATCAGTAAGTTTAGAATGGGTGTGTATGAGTGTGTGTGTGTGTGTGTGTGTGTGTGTGTGTGTGTGTGTGTGTGTGTTTGTACATGTGCTCGTCCAGGACTGAGCAATGTCCCTGAGTTTTTTTTGTTCAAGGATAATACTCTTTTGTTTTTGTTTTTATTTTTCTTCCCCCCTCCCTCCTCCCTCCCTCCTTTCTTTCTTTCCTTCCTTCCTTCCTTCTTTCTCTCTTTCTCTTTCTTTTTTTCTTAATTTCTTCCTTTTTTCTTTCTTTCTTTCTCTTTCTTTCCTTCTTTCTTTTCTTGTCACTAATTAGAGATAAGAGTCTCACAAACTTTCTTGCCCAGGCTAGCTTTGAACTACAACCCTCAACTCTCAACTTCCTGAGTAGCAGACTTGTATGATTTTTAACACATATTGAAAAGAAAAACACAAATGTATGGTGTACTATTATTAACCAGGAATATTAGAAAAGAACCAATTGTCCTTAAGTAGAATATAATTATCCATGACCATGTAAAGTTAATGTAACTACAGGCTATGGTGTAACTCTGTGTCAGTGCTTCCCTGGAATGCACAAAGCTCTGGGTATAATTCCCACCATTATGTGTGTGTGTGTGTGTGTGTGTGTGTGTGTGTGTGTGTGTGTGTGTGTGTGTGTGTGTGTGTGTAAAACCAGCAGCATGTTTTCATCTTTTGATCTGCTCTGAGCAATAATAAGCACAATGGTTCTTGGCCTTAATTAATCCTCACACATGTTCTATAGTTATATTAGGAAGTGAGATGTCATTATTCCAGGTGCAAAGCCTGAACAAATACTTGACCAAATTTACTCAGATAGTAAGTATCGATATATAGAATAAAATTAACCCTTACTGCCCCAAAATTTCACTAAATATAGTCTTTTTCTAGACAAATGACTTTAAAACTTTTACTGTGCTCATACAAAAGTATTTTCATAACCTCTTACATAAGTCAACATAAATATACTTTGTTGGTTTGCATATAAATTCACGCATATATTTATTGGAGTGAAGATATAGACACATTTTCTTTTTCTCACAATGCATTTTATGCACATACATATGTGAGAAAGTGCATGAGTGTGCACATATGTGCATGTACATACACACAAACTCAAACTCAATACCAAAAATACAGTTAGATACCTACCTGTATATTCCAAAGACATTTATAACACAAAGTAGGGAACAAAAGAAAAGCAAAATCCCTTAGTGAAAATGTCCTGAACTGCTAAGAATAGATGTGTAAGAAATACATTAATTTCTGCCTACCCAAAGGCAAGCAGAAAGTAGAACTGCTCTTTGTAAATCAATGAAATTTACCAAAGCAATTGAATGTGGCAGAAAGGAGATGTCAGAGGAACAGCCTGTGTGGAAATGAAGTCTGTGAATAGCTTAGAGAAAGACGTCAGAGCCTCTACTTCTTGTGATTACCTCACTCTCTGTGTGACTGGAAAGCTGGCAGAAGTTGTCCCTGTGCCAGGAAATGTCAAGGCTTTGTGGGTCAGACCTAGTTATGTGAAACAAGCCAAAACTATTAGCCCCAAATACTAAACCTTTTAATTTTAAAAGTTGTAAAATATTTCAGCGAGAAATACTTCCAATACTGAAGATGTTTAAATGGCTACTTTATAAAGAAGAAAGGAAGAGTATGTGCCTATATTTTTAATTCATAAGAAAATGATTAAATCACTAGCTTTTCAAAGAACCACTTTCAATTATTACCCATGGAGAGACTGCCTACAGAAAATGTAAAATTCCGGGCTGGTATCTCCATCCTGCCCAGACAACTGCTTCCGTTTTACCTGTACTCATGTCCTCAGGGAGTAAAACGAACTTCAATATCAGCAGAAGTAAAACATAATAGCCACATTTATGGAATAATTTCCACTGATATTTTTATTTCAGGCAGAAGGAAAGGAGTTATGAGCATGACTAGCTCACCTGGATTTTCCTGCTGCTCTCGCTCGCAATTACATCCTTTACAAGACCTTGGAATTCCGTTGCTCTGGTCTTCTTGCCTGGCATTTCTCTGACCCCAAAGTCACCCACTTCTGTGGCAGCTTCTCTAGTTTCTAGTCCCTCCAGTCTCAGAGTTCTTGTTCTGTCACCTTTCACCAGCGTCTGATGAACACTCAATGAACATGTGATGAATGTTTGACGAATACATGAATGAACGTCATAAGTTTCTAAGAGACAAAATACCACTTTCCCCACAAATCTTGCATCCTTGGTGCTAAATACATTTAAAAACAAAGAGTAAGGTGATAAAAGAAGGAAGCTAAATATGCATGCATACATACATACACACAGGTACAGATATCATTCAGATGAAAGTGGTAAGGGGCAGAGTGAGGGAAAGTGCACAGTGTGAACTTACGGAATTCCACCCATAAGGACAGGAATGACAGATTGGTCCAAATCCCAGGATCAAAACCCCAAACACCAAAGTAGTTAGAAGAATGTGGTAGATAGACACCAGTAACTCCAGGAGTAACAGATGAACCTTGAAATCTCAAAGGCTGAAGACAAGGATATTTCATTCTCCCTCACATCCTAGCCCAGATGGGATGTTAAGCAAGAGACTTTCTTCATTAAGTCCTTTGGGAGCTCAGTCCTGTGTAGTTGCCATGCAGCCCTTCTCAATGGAAAGGCTAAAGGAAAGAGCATAAGGCTCTGTGAAGGTTTCTGTGGATCAGTCCTAGGAGTGGTGGAGAGCACCATTGTCTGCATCACATTGGCTAGAATTCGTTCATGTGGCCACCTCAGCCACATTTTCTATAGAGCCCAGGAACAAAATAAAATCATGCATCAAAGTGAACCCTGAGTATTGAACTTTACAACTTGGGGGGCAGGGAGGTAAAGTGGGAGAAAAACGAGAGAGAGGAGGTATCAATTCTTGACAAGAAATGTATGCTTTACCTTGCTTATGTAACTGTAACTCTGTACACCACCTTTACAATAAAATTAAATTTAAAAAAAATGAACCTCTAAATCACGAAGGCAGAATAGAATAGAATCCAGATTGATATTTTCAAGTGAGTAGCATTAAAGTGTATACCTGCATGCTTATCATCTCTTATCAGCACATTTGCTCAAATGCACCTGAGGATTTGAACCACACTTACCAGGAGGATGTTCTGGAAGAACAGCAGCACACAAAATCCACACTTAACAACAGTGCTCTCCAAACTAGGAAAGCAAGTACTTTGTAGAGCTAAGGTGGGATTTCAATAAAATCTGAATCTTTGGGAGACCAGTTGTAGGTTAGGAGGCTGCTCAATGACAAACATATGGCAGAGAGAGGCTCCAATGACTCAGCCATGACAGCAAAGATTCCCAAGCAGAGTATTGCTCACTTGGACCAAGTGATCAAGGGCCTCGATAGGAACCTTAGGATATGACTGATTTGATCACTATTTTCATCCTCAGTGTTTGGGGGCTTTCCAAAATACCCTGTCAGAAACTGGAAAGCTGCTGCTAAACCTGTGAGTCTGGGAAAAGCTGAAATAAATGAGAATGGTGCTGGCCTCTAATGCAGAGGGAGCAAGGGACAAGTTTCATAGATGACTGTTAGGAAAGCATGGGGGTCAGGGAGACACATTCTGAACCCAAACACAAATGAGGTCTGCATTGGTATTACCAATGGCTTTGCCTTGTCGATGACCTCTGCCTCTGCTGGAGTATGACAAGAGGTTTCCCATTGTTGGAATCAAGAAACAATATAAGACAGACCCACGAGTCAGATCACATTATTGCTGCTGTTGTGACCTTTTCCCTCTGCAAGGTCACTGCTGGCTATCTAAGACATTAAGTCTTATGGTAGTTTTAGTTTAGTCTTATGATTTTTCTATGTGTATTGTGCATTTCCTCGCATTTGTCCTGAATTTATTAAAAATGGTTTCTATTTGATACAAAAAGTCTGGGAAATTTTTTTTTCAGATGAGGTATTTATATTTAATCCATGGTTTCATTATATGGAAAAATACATACTCCATTCCTATTAAAACAACCAAAATGTAGCCTTTCTGATCATGGGTACTTGAAGTATAATATAATATTAATACACAAATAACTAAATTATTTTTTCTTTTTGTATAAAAATGCAGTTATATTTATAGGGGTGGCTGGCTTTGATGCTTAATCAGACACAGATGTTTTCTAGAGCCTATTTGAATTCTAATGGTTGAAATAATCTTCAAACTTATTAACTAAGTAATAAAACTCTTACTAGTATAAAATCACTAGCACCTATTTTGAATAGTTTGCTAGAAGAATGTAGGGAAAACAAAGGAAAGAATTTTGCCTGTGGACAAGGAGTTGAAAGGTTTTTCCTATCAAATCAATGAATGATGTATAATGCACTAAGCTGGAATATAATTAACAGACTCAGGTGTCACCTTATTATAGACTTGACTTTTTCATTACTGAGTTTGAAATACACTGTTGGTCTTCCATACTAAATGAGGTTTTTTTTGCACTATATTTAGAAGTATATATGTGTTTTATATCAACTTTTCAATGTGGTAAGAAAGCTATCTTGCTAGGATTTAAGTGTTTTTTTTTAAATTTTTTGTAAGTCATTATTACATAGTAAATAAAGTAAGGAAAATTTCTCTCCTCTGGTCAAATCTCAAACATTAAATTATTGCAAAATATTCCTCCTTCCTTCTGTGTTTTCATCCTTGCCTAGCCTTTGCAAGATCTTATTCTACCCACTGTGCTCCTTTCTCCTGGAACTTAAAGCTGGCCCTCTTTGTCCTGTTTCCATCACTTCTTTCTTAAAAGAACCCACTTTCTCAGTCATCCTTCATGAGCTCCTCTGCACCTCCCTTCCTGAATGATGAGGCTGCCTGAAACATTTTTAGTTGCAGTTAACTCCTGCTTATTTTCTCATAGTCACTATATGCTGTAATCACCCAACTCTTAACTCTGTTACTGAATCCAACAATCACTTTTCAACCTATTTGTCTTTGCATCTGCCTGTGCTTTTAAGGATCAAACTCAGAGCTTTATGCATGCCAAGCAAGAGATCCATCATTGAAGTAGACCCCTAGCTCTGGCTCTTTATTCAGTATCACCCTGTTTATAGGCCTAATAAATTCTTCTTCATAGTTTCCTGGTACTGTAGCAATATTTTCATAATATTCTTTTAATCTGCCTGGACATGGTGATAATCTTCATTCTTCTTTTGTAGATTTGTGATGTTTGACTTACCTGTCCTCTAATCTTGGGGACTTTCTTCACTCTGAAATCACTGACTTCTGAATTATGCATTCTTCCCAGAGCTGCTCACTTGTAAGTTGCCCATGAGATAAGGTCAGTCCATTTGCTCTCTTTGCTGAAATGTTTGATATTCTGACTACACCTTCCTGAAAATCACCTCCTCGTTAAAGTTCTATGGTACATACCTTTCCAGTTCTATTCTTGTTCTCTAGTCACATTCACTGTTCATCCTCAAGTATTTTCACCTGTTCCTGCTCTGCTTTCCCTCCATGAATGTCTATTCCCTTTAATTTTATAATGTATCTCAGAGAGAGGAGGGTGGGAGGGAAAGAGGGAGAGAGTGAGTCAATATTTTAAATTGTTTGAAGACATGAATAAAAACAGGTATGGAAATAACCATTTGTGATTTCTCACAAATTGATAGACTAAACTTACCTGCCTTAGAAGGGTATAAAAATAAAGGGAAGAGGAGGCATTGGAAGGTAATCAAGGAGAACTACACAATGAGATGTTTTTTAGGCTCTTTTCTCTTACATTCTCAAAACAATGTCAATTGTGCTTCCTTATTGTATACCTTTTTAAATTTTATTTATCAGTTATCCTGAGATAATTAATAATGTATGAAAACAAAGTAAATGAATGAGAAGTAAAATAGACCAAGGATGAATTTGTTTCTTCCTCAATGAAAACAGCATGATTGTTTCCCTAATTGTACACCAATGAGAGGAGAAATCAGCCACAGGTTTTAATCTTAAAGATGTGATGAGAAATTACAGAACAACAAATTCTTTCATGTAGTGGAAGAGAATTATCACCTTCCGATACAAAGATCTCACCATATCTAAGATAAGTGTAAAAAGGAAGAAAGTACAACAAGACACCTGTGTTCTAGAAGCCAAGCCAAAAGGACATTTAGAATTAAGTAAGTACATTTCTGCCAAAGTTTCAAGGCAGGTAGGACAGAGCAGCAGAGACAGCAGCAGCTCTGGCACTAGTGACAACTTAGGTGGTGTTGGTGAGAGCCATTTGCTGCTGTACAATAAAAAAAAAGCTGGGAGCTTAATAGGGATTCGCCTAGCAGGGTGGATGGCAGGACAGTGATGGTAGGTGCCAGCACAGGAGAGGTACCAGCATAGAAGGAAGAAGTCTCCTTCCTCTTTTGTAACTTCTGCAGGTGTGTGTAGACATAAGTGAGTTGTGTACTGCTTTTTTTTCAACTGTGTTGCCCTTGGAGAGAAGAGGTTTAGGGAAAGGCTCCCTGAATTTTGAATAATAGAAGTGTTCTCAGCAAAGAAATGCCCCTACCACGATTTGAATTTTGATTAATGTATCCTTTCCCCTAAGTTTGAAATAACTTTCTTTAAGTTGCTAAGTCCAACACAGGCCCAGGGTTAAGGGTTCATACTTATAATCCCAGCTACACAGAAGGTGGAGGTAAAACACATTATGGTTCAAAGCTAGGCCAAGGAAAATATTAGTAACATTTCAGCAGACAAACTTATGGAGAGAGTAGAGAGACAGTGACTGCCAGAGATTCAAGTTGGGATGGCTGAACAGATGAGTGTATCTTTTCTAGAATGCCACAGATATGGAAGAAATACCCTGGAATGCAACCTTTTCAGAGAAGCAATTCTTTGAATGTGCACTTATGCACTTCAGATTCATCTATGTCGTTGTGTAGCTTCTTGGCTTATTTCTGTCCTTTTTCATCTTTGAATATCATTCCATTTTACAGGTGTAGTCGTTTATTTACTTACAGAAAGACATCCTGATTACTTTGAGATTTTATGATTATAACACTTCTGTAACATTTATGTGAATTCATAAATGCTTTTTGGAGGCACAATTTTCAGATTTGATGAGTAGATAAATAAGGAGCATTATTAGTGATCCTCTGTTAAGATTATGCTTAGTACTGTAAGACGGCCCAAATGTTCTTCAATGGCTCTGCCATTTTGTGTTCCTGCCAGCAAGGAGCATGAGTGCCTGCTCTAACACCTGGTCACCAGCAGTCAGTATTATCAGGATCTGGATTTCAGGACACCATAAGTGTGATGAAAATACTATTGTATTTGTTTGTGATTCCCTAATGATATATGATGTTGAACATGCCTTAATATGGTTCTTTGTCAAAGGTATAGCTTTGTTGTTGAGATCTTCTGCTTGTTGTTAGTTTGCTAATGTAAATTATTTGGTTGGCTTTGATTTCTCTCTTTTCTGTTGAGTCTGTATCTTGTTATGCAGCCCAGCTAAGCTTCAAATTGACCACACAGTCCTGGCCTGCCTCAAATTGTACTCTGCCTTCCTCTGCTTCTAGAGGGCCCAAAAGTATTCACACTACTGCCAATCTTCTGTTTTCTCTTTGTTGAATTTTAAGAGTTCTTTCCACCTTTGGGACACAAAACATTTATTAGATAATTACATTGCAAATATTTCATCTGCATGTATGGCATTTCTATTCCTTTTACTTGTAAGATGCTTTATAGAACAGAGCTTTTAATTTTAATGAATTTATCAATGTTTGTGTTTCACAGATCATTTGTTTATTTTTCAACCTGATATTTCCTCTTAGCAATGTCTTGAATATATCCTTGCTAATAAGTCTATATTGATTGTATCATAAAACAGAAAAAATACTTAAAAACTGGCAGCATAATTGAGAAAGGTATTTTTAATTTTTATTAAGAATAAAAGTGAAAATAAGTTTTTAGTGAACAAAAAAAGTATCATCCAAAACACATTTTAGTTAATTTTCTGTACCTTTCTGATAGTTATTCATTAATTTTTGTTATGCTATTAATATGTTATGAAGTCAAGGTATTTGCTTAAAAGATAATCAGAATGTCATTATCTTTGGTTAGGTACAATTCCTTACATAAAATTAATAACCTTAACTCTAAGAATAAGATTTTATCTAGAAAAGGCATTGTAGAAGTAAATCTGATAATATAATCATTGAGTTTAAAGAAAAAATTTACTACCAAGTTTACCACTATAGGGGTAATTTAAATCTTTTGAATCACTATTAATTGATAACAGCTAGGACAAGAAATTTTATTTTTAATTAGTTGTTTTGATTTTTTATTCCTCTCTAGAATTCATATACAAATTGCTTTTTATTTCTGCTAATGTTAATCAAGTAAATGCATATATAACGCATGTCTAGAAAAAAAAGTATTGAGGCTTGTGTCATTATCTCCTTTAATCTTCACATGCCTTTCTGGAAGGAACTATTACTATCCCACTTCACAAACAAGAAAACCAACTGGGAGGATCAGCCTACCTGTGAAGGAGCTGGGTTCCAATCTCAGCCTGACTGACTCAAAAGCATGAGCTTTCTGAACTACTCAGAAATATAATTATCATGTAGAACCAAGTGTTTGGCCTGGAGATTTTTACTTGCACAGAACATGAGGCTGACTGACATGGACATAGCTCCTTGTGCATGATGAAAACCATTCCATATGGTGTTATAAGTGTAAGGAGAGTCAGACAGAACTGAAATAAATTGAGAGGCAAAACTAGTCATGTGTTCCATAAGCTGATTTCTCTTTCCTGCTGGACACCTACACTTTATTTCTCAGCCTATCAATCAGTGGCCATGAATGTTTATCATTTTCAGACCTGGCCCATAAAAATCACTATATAACTTTCCTCTCTTGCATCTTCTATGGTCCAGTCACACTTTGTCCTTGAAGGAATGATGGTAAATACTGACTGCTTCTAATCATATTTCATGTGTGCAAGAAAAGAACTTCCCCCATGTCAAGCCAATAAATATTTCTAGGTTTATCTGTTGCATCCTTTAATGCTACCTTGACTAACACAGTAATTGGTACCAGACATGGGGTGCTATAAACAAAAATGCAAAATATGTGTCAATAGCTTCATAATTGAGAAACAGGCTACAAGCAGATTTGTTATGAGGTTGAAGATATACAATAATACTGTGCATAGGCAAAATATTTTGGAATATATAGGAAAATTTTTGTCTGCAGAAAAATAAATACTAAGTACCCTCGGAGCCATTACAACTGAGAAAGGAAGTTAGGAAGTACAAATATTGATATTTGTACATTATTAATAATAGATGGTTAGTATTAATAGGTAGTTTTATTTATTAATAGCTAAACTTAACAAGGTATTTTAATACCTTTAAGAAGATGATAACTCAGAAATTGAAAGGGTTAAATGCAGTAGTGATAAGAAACAGCAAAAATGCAATAAGTAGGTACTCAACTTTAGAAATTTACTAGTTATTGTCCTCACACATTAGAGATTATATTTTTTTTGCTGATCCTGGGGCTGGAACTCAGTGTCTGGGCTCTGTCCCTGAGCCTTTCTGTGCTCAAGGTTAGAGATCTACTACTTGAGCCATAGTACTACTTCTGGCTTTTTTCTGAGTAGATTATTGGAGAGAGTCTCACAGACTTTCCTGCCCAGGCTGGCTTGGAACCATGATCCTCAAATCTTAGCCTCTTGAGTAGTTAGGATTACAGACATGAGCCAACAGTGCCCAGTGAGCTTATAAGTTTAAAATACATTGACTCAGCTTGATCAATTAAGTTAGGCTAAAAGTGGAACTGTTCTAATAATTTCTGTTTGTCTTAAAGGGGTATCCATTAGGTTGAAAGCTAGAGACAGAAGGGCAAGAGTAAAACCAATTAATAAGGCTTAAAAATTAACTCTAAGAAAGAACTTCACATGCAAGTGCTAATGTACACAAAATATTTGGAAACAAGTAGAACAAAATCATATTACATTTCTGATGAGATGTACTGTCAGAGAAATCAGAAGTTTATATGTGCAAACTCATTTTTACAACAAAACTTGGACTATTCAGTATTTCAACAACCATCCAGTACTCAAACCTGGCTCTGTAAGAAACAGAACATTGAAAGAGAGCATATGTCTTGCCCACAACTAGTATAAGATTATAAAGTAACTTATAAGAAATAAATTCTCACATGCAGGAAGAGGTCACAAGGAAGTTTTTCCAGAAGATAAAATAAAGATCTCACAAAAGTTCTTCTGCAATCTAGGATGGGAAACTTCGTAAGACCTTCACAATAGTGTTTGTGATTGTAACAGACTAGCATTTCTTGGTTTACACCATTTCAGAGAAGATGCTTTTTAATTACTCTTTAATATACTATTGTGCATTGGGTATACAGATGCAGACAGCTTGTATTTTAGTTTGAAGTTTATGAAGAGAAATAACTATTGTGACCAAGAATAGTGCTCAGCACATCTTGCTTCTGAGCCAGATGCACTGTCTGGTTAGGAACTGGTTTGTTTTTGGATCATAAAGGCCTTGAATGACCTTTTGTAAAGGAGAAAGATTAGCAGAAATGGATGAGCTATTCATTGAAAGCACTTCTCTTTCTTCTTGGTTCAGGCACAGTGAGACTGCTATTTGTAGATTCCTGTGCAGTCCATGAGGATGTGTTATTGTGCTCTGGCCAATAAAATGTCAGTGTAAAGTGACACAAGCCAAACCTGAATGACAGTTTTCACACTTTTCTCCCATCTTTTTCCACATATTTGTTCTCGAAATAATTCTTAAGAACATGTGATGAAGACAGGAGATACTGTGTGACTGCATGGCTCAAATTCTTTGTTGTTCCTCCTTACAACATCAAGAGAATAAGAATAATAAAAATTCTATTGTATTAAGACATTAATGCTTGGGGATTATCTTCTGCAAGATAACCAACCTAATGAATAATTTAAGAGTTTCCAGAAAAAATGAAAATGCATAATGGAAGAGGATGAGAAAATCACATATACTGAAGAAATGCACCTGTCTTGAGAAGAAAGAGATGACTCATGAACAAGCCTGAGGAACAATGGAATAGAATTGAAGACGTAGAAATGAACCCACAAACCTATGAACACCTAATCTTTGATAAGGGAGCCAAAAACATTGGAAGGAAGACAGACAGCCTCTTCAACAAATGGTGCTGGCAGAATTGGCTATATACTGGTAGAAAACTGAACTTGAGAACTTTTTTTTTAAAGATGGGAAGGGTAAACAAAGGAGGAGGCTACAATGCTTGATAAGAAATGTACTCACTATCTTGCCCATGTAATTGTAACTCCTCTGTACAGTATTTTCACAATGAAAAAAATAAGTTTTTTAGGTGAAAATAATGTACAGAGGGATTACAATTAAATGAACAGGGTAATGAGTATAACACCCAGCACCAGAATCAATTCCAAAGAGATAAACAAAAACCTCAATGTAAGGCCAGATACCTTGAAAATATTACAGGAAGGGATAGGGATATACTAGGGCTCCTTGGCACAGGTCAAAACTTTCTAAATAAAGATCCTGAAACACAACAAATCAAAGAAAGGTCAGATAAGTGAGATTGCATTAAATTGCAGAGTTTCTTCCTGACAAAAGACATAAGTAGCAGGATAGATAGAAAGCCCACAGATTGGAAGAGTTTTACTAGCTATATATAAGACAAGGACCTCACATCTAAAATATACTTAGAGTTCAAAAAATTAACCCCCCCAAAAAAATCCTCAAAGAAACAATAATCCTATTAATAAGTGGGTTAAAGACTTTAAGAAAGACTTCTCTGAAGAAGAAATAAGAATGACCAATAGATACATGAAGAAATGTGCAATATCTCTGGCCATCAAAGAAATGCAAATCAAAGCAACATTGAGATTCTACTTCACTCCAGTAAATGAATGGATTGAGAAAATGTGGTATGTGTACACATGTAATTTTATGCTTCCATCAGAAAGAATTGCATTGTCTCATTCATAAGGAAATAGAAATATTTGGAAAACATTGGGGCTGGGAAGGTGGCTCAGTGGTAGAGTGCTTGCCTTGCATGCATGAGGCCCTGGGTTCGATTCCTCAGCACTACATAAGCAAAAAGAAAATAAGCCGGAAGTGGCGCTGTGGCTCAAGTGGTAGAGCGCTAGCCTTGAGCTGAAGAGCTGAGGGACAGCGCCCAGGCCCAGAGTTCAGGCCCCACAACGGGACCAAAAAAAAAAAAAAAATATTTGGAAAACATTATAGTAAGTGAAGCAAGTTAGACCCAAAGAAACATAGGTTGCATGGTTTCTTTCATTTGTAATAAGTAGAATATATCTAGGATATTCTTAGCAGAGGATCACAATGGCTCAATGGCGATGTGGATATGATCATATAACATGTGCTTATAAAAATAAACTCCATGAAATGGAAGCAAGTTGTACTTTTTATTGTACTTTTTACAGTTATTTCTTTTTCCTTTCTTTCTTTTTTTTCTTTGGTTTATTCCTGTAGTCACTCTTTTTGATTTCTGTACTCTTTGTCTTGTATATAAGTTTACCTGATTTGGGGATGGAAAGAGGAATCACAGAAACAGAAATGGTGGGACAAAGGGTGAACTAATGCAATAGTGATACTCACTAGATACTATATTGGAAATGAACTTAACAACTTGAGGGGGAGAGGAGTTCAAGGGAGTTGGAGAAAATGAGGGAGGGGTAACACTTTTCAAAAAGAAATGTAATCATTATCTAACTTACATAACTCAAATCCTCTGTATATCGTCTTTACAATAAAATTACAAAAGAGAAGAAAGGAAGGAAGGAAGGAAGGAAGGAAGGAAGGAAGGAAGGAAGGAAGGAAGGAAGGAAGGAAGGAAGGAAGGAAGGAAGGAAGGAAGGAAGGAAGGAAGGAAGGAAAGAAAGAATGTATGGTAACTGAATATATTGAGACTGAAGTGAGTTTTGCAAGAACTGATGGCACACTGAGGTAAGCCAAACACCTCAGTTTTTATGATTATTCTGCTATAACATATTAATAATGATAATAATTAACAACAGTCACTTGTATATTAAGTAATTATTATTTAGGTATTCTATCAACAAGATGTGACACATTTTACAACTGAAGAAACTAAGACGCTATGCTACAAGGAATTTTCCTGGGTTTCACATCTCATAATTGTAACTCCTATTGAATTATCCCAAGAATTTACATTCTAGATAGTTATTCCACTGCACATTTAGAAATAAAATCTTCCATTTGACATAAATATGCATATGATGTTTGAAGTCTTCAAGTTGAGTTTTCCAAAATGAACCTGTCATTCTTTTGTTGAACACATCTTTAAGTGGTCTG
The DNA here is from genome assembly GCF_024711535.1 of Dipodomys merriami. NCBI lineage: Eukaryota > Metazoa > Chordata > Mammalia > Rodentia > Heteromyidae > Dipodomys > Dipodomys merriami. The sequence continues at coordinate 47,902,547 of NW_027202270.1, read as the reverse complement.
CAGTACCAGAATGCATTTAACTATATCCTTATCAGAAAACCTGTACAATGTAGATCTAATATGTGTTTACAATAATACATTCTCACCTCTCCAGTGAACAGAGACATGACACATTAATGGTCCAATGGTTGTCATTTACTTCTCGTAACAAGTCATATGCAAAACTGTACTTTTGCATATTTTAGGTCTTTTATTTTCTTCTCCTGGCCAATATGAAATAATTATATGTAATTATCCTGTTACTCTCCAGGAAATCACTATGTTCTCACCTGCAGAGGCGAACTCCCAACAAAGAGGGTTTATGTTCTAGTACCAGTACCAGTACCAGTACCAGTACCAGCTGTTGGGAATTATCTCTCGGCTCAAATTTTATCTTTTGTTTTTAGATTTCAGGAGTTCCTGTTCAATTCTCAGAAATAAGAATGTTTTCAAAATTCTAAAAAAATACTAACAGGTTACATTAATGTACCTGACTTAGTGTCCTATTGAGGGAGTTTCAAAGCTCCTATGCCTTGAGCCTTTATGTAACATTCAATAGTCTTGTTACAACAATTTTAGTATACTTGGCAAGAGCTATAAAACCAGGATGCTGTAAGAAGAGGCTGAAATGTTATGTGGATTTGCACTGGATTAATTCAGGGAGATTTACACTAAAGACTGAAAAATCATAAGGCAATAGTCAAAGGAAGCTGGCCACACAGGTAGTGGGGATGACAGTAAACTCAAGAGTTAAATACATTGCCATATGTGCTTCTTATATAAAATAACACTAATGTTAATGTGGCATATTTTAGAGTACTAATGCCTAGCAGAGATAGTAAGCAAGTATCAAGTTGAGAATCTGCCTTATCTTACCATATACATTCATATTTTGTGATGATCTTGTTATAAATATTTATAATTAACATTGCAATTGAAAAGTACTTGATAATCTCAATTGCTTTTCTAAGAATAAGAGTGCTTGACTCAAGTCAAGGGCTATATAGGTCTAACTTGTAAGTGTAAAAAATTTAAGAAAAAAATGAGTGTGGTGTGTATACAGAAGAACCTCTCAACCAAAGCATCGAATTATAGGAAAGTAATAGTCATTCTTACTACAATATTTAAAATTTAGCGAAATTATGAATTAGTATTTAGAGATGCTTACATAAAAGCAATTTTTCTTAGTTAACATTTTCCTCTTGGGGGAGGAAAATCACTTATGAAGTAACAGTGACCTTAGAAAGGTTTCTTTTTAATTGTGAAAATACTGTACAGAGGAATTACAATTACTTGGGCAAGGGGCTGGGAAGATGGCTCAGTGGTACAGTGCTTGCCTTGCATGCATGAGGCCCTGGGTTCAATTCCTTAGCACCACATAAGCAGAAAAAGCTGGAAGTCGCATTATGGCTCAAGTAGTAGAGCACTAGCCTTAAGCTGAAGAGCTCAGGGACAGCTTCCAGCCCCATGACTGATAAAAATAAATAAATAAAACCACAATTACATGGGCAAGATAATGAGTACATTTCTTATCAAGCATTGTTGCCTCCTCCTTTGTTTCCCCTTTCTATCCCATCCCATCTCCCCCCGCATCCCTCCCATCTCCCTCCCCTTAGAAAGGATTTTTAAGCATGATCTGGACTATTCCATTTGTAACATGCTAACTCTCAGAATTCTAAGAAAAATTCTGAAATGTGATGGACTTATATTTCATACTTGATAATAAGGAAATTATGTTCATCTACCACCTGTAAAAATTTAATCCACTCTTTTCTTTCTAATCTCAGAAAGTCCTTTTCTGCTATCAGTTGAAAGCGAATGGACATAACTGAGTCTACATGCAATGCAGTTGTTATATTACATGACACTGAGCTCATAAACATGCTCTCTGCTTCCTAGTATGTTTTTAACTCTCAAAAGTTCTTGACATAGAAGAGTAGGAAATATTTTGTTGAGTGTCTTTTTGTAAGACTTAAAACCTAGAGATGCACAAATATATGATGTTTTTTCTTCACAAATGGAAAAGTATTCCATGGTGCTCTCTAAATCTCTCTTTAGTCAACATGTAATAGAACAGAAGTAGCAATGAACTCTATGCTGCAGTCATCAACTAAATGGCATAACCTACCGCCCACTAGCATCGCCAAGTCAGCAGCTAGTACTCCTAACAAATTACCAAGGTGTGTGGAAATATTTTTGTAGCCTCATCTTCTATACCTTCAGAGAAGTGTTCTTAAAATATACATCCTGTCATAAAATGTCAGTCTTGCTGAGAAATAGACAAAACATCTTACTAAAGGTGTGATTGAACACATCTTACCAAAGATCTGATGCTGTGATTGAGCACAATCATAATATGAAAACAAATAAACAAACAAAAAGCATTGCTGAAGGAGAACACTCTAAAGTGGTCTTGCACTACAGGAACAAAGACTTTCAAAGAAGTTTTCAGAGCAGAGAATAAAGCTTTGCAAACTTGATTTCCTGAAAGTAATTATCAAGCTCTATGGTTGCATGAAGTCCTATTGATCCAAATTTCTCTTTCTGTATGAACTTCACAGACTTGCATGACTTGGCATCCATAAAAGCTAATGATGATTCATGCTATTAGCTTCAGCAGCTCCCATCCTTAGGAACACAGCTTTGACCTTTTATTAGCACTTTTCTCCCAGGGCAAGAAAGATCATTCTCTAGGCACACTTCCTAATCATCCTAAAACACATGGAGAATTAGTTAAAAGCCAGACAGGGTGAGGGTTGGGATGCTAAAAGAAAGTAAAGATTTAGTATGAGAGTACATTTAACTGTATAATCTGACCAGAGAACTTGGATGCCATAGAGAATAAAATTACAAGCTAGAATAAGTTATGCAAAAATGAAAATGTATACAATTACAAGAATTGCATTGAAGGCTGTGTTGCTTTCATTTTTAAGCAAGATTTCCTTCCTTCCCCCAACAAACATGTGTAATATTATATGCTCACTTTTTCCTTGATGAAGTATTTATTGGGTATCAACCTATGGTAGGTGCTTAAATCAGATTGCTTTGGTTATTAAAATGTCATTATTTTTCATAAAATTATTTTGATAGCCAGGCATGAGTATTCAGGAGACTGAGATCTGAAGGTAACTGTTGAAGCCAGCTCAGAAAAGATGGTCCAAGAGTCTCTTATCCACAATTAATCCACTGAGCCCTGCCAAAATAAGCTGGAAATTGGAGCTGTGGTTCAAGTGGTAGAACATGAGCCTTGAGCAAACAAGAGCTCAGTGACAGTGCCCAGGACCTGAGTTCAAACCCCAGGACAGGCACATACATACATACACACCTGCATGCATACATACAAAAATGTGTATGTGCATACATAGATTATTTTGGTGTCCTTTGGTGTCCTTTTCTTTGTGTCTTGTGATACAATTGCTGATACGTGAGACAATAAACTGCTACACAAACGACTTGAATTCTCTTCTTTCTTACTTCTGCACAATTCCAACTGCTTTTCACTCATTCCCTTTTCTCCATCTTTCTCTCTCTTTCTCTCTCTCTCACACACACATAATATACATGTACAAATACACAAACATGAGAACACTCACACAAAAACGTACTTACACACTTCCTTTTCACATTTCTACTTTATAGTGGAGAAATTGTGATGTATAAATCTGCTCTTTAGTGATCAAAGCTTAAACAAAGAATGAAAAATAAACACCTTATTACAAAGACATTGAATTATTTTACTCTAGAAAATAAACTAATTCTAAATTAGAAAATTTGAATGTAGGATCTAATAAGGCAAAGGATTATCTTTTCATAATTTTGAATGGTTTGATTTCTATAAATTTATAAAGAAACACTAATTATAGGACTGCATTCATAACATAGACTGTCAATATTTTTCATTTCAATTTCTTCATATAGTACAGTCTTCTAAATAAATCATGACATGATTTGTGTTGTATATTAAACATAAAAATAATTTATTTCCAATGTTAAATATCTCACTCATCTTTTGCTTGTTCTTTGTGGAGCAAATGGTTTTTAATCTAATACCTACCTCGCTTCAAAAGAAACCAAAAGTCTGATTCCAGATCTTAGGTTCTTTGATTCACCTTCTATGTCTTTGAATTTTGTATTTTTTCTTGGATTCTACAATACGTAATTATATTTTGGCTTTTTCCTAGATTACAACTTAACATCCTCATATACATATATGCAAATAAACTTCATTTGTCTTAATTTAATAGACTTCCAGGCTTCTTGTTTTGCTGTGCTCAGTCCTTCAGTATCTTCTACATTCCTCTAGACTCTGTCCACCTCTATTTTAAATTCTTCAGTCCCAAGAAAAATGTGCTAAGCTCTTGATGAGTTTCTTTCAAAAGTTAGAATATGCTGGCACAAGTCTTGCATTAGGAGTCTGAAGACCTGCCTATTTGGTGTCATGTTTCTATAAAATTTTGATGAGTGACTCTGCTTCTCTTCATATTAGTGTTTATGTGTGTGCATATAACCTGTCCTTGTACAGTACACTTTCAAGTAGCTATGATGTGCTCTGTAGAATTCAGTTCCACCTGTTTCTGTTTTAGTCTTGATTTTTGCCTCATTCATTCAATTCAAATTAATTTTATAGAAATCATTTTATATGAACCTAAGCAATAACCATTGTTACAGTTATTTTCCAGTTTTTGTTTGTTTTTGCCAGTACAAGGGTTTGAACTCAAGGCCTCATACTTACTTTACTCCTGGTAGTTAATTGGAAATGAAGTCTTGTGGACTTTCCTACCTAGGGTAGGCTTTGAACCACAATCCTACAGATCTCAACTCCCTGAGTAGCTAGTAGTGAGCCACTGGCACCTGGTTTATTTTCCAATTTGAAATAGTAGACTTTGAATGGTTGGACTTACCTAATGAGTTATATTATTTGCGGGAAAATAGCTTTATTGTGTATGTTACTAACATAATTAATTGTCATGCATCATTTATACTGTGTAAACCTTTATACTTGCATATTTAAATCATATTGCAATTGCATAATGAAAGAGGCAAGAGATAAAATTCTAGCTGATCAATAATAAAGAATACTTGTTAGCTAATTTATCATACAATTGTAGAAGGAAACTTTTTGGAACTTAATATATTAATATGTAAAAAATGATCCTATCCATCTGCCGCCTCCCCCCCCCCCCCGCCCCATTCAAAAAAGATGGCGACTGTGAGAATTAAAGTAATTCACATTCCAGAGAGGGTACTATTATCTTTAAATTCCAGTTCTTCACCTTTTTCTATGGCTTTTATCTAAAAGCCCATTGTGGTTTGCAATTCTAATTATAAGTTAATCCTCACATCTGAGAAAGACAGCTGTAAATTTGATTTGGTTTTAATCTCTAGTTTATAGATAAGGAATGCTGGAAAATATTTAAATGACTGGTTCAAGATTACTAACCCAGACACAACCAAAGCTGGAATTCCCACTTCTTATTTAGTTTTCTGTCTGTAAAATGTAGCTTTCCTCATAAGTGACCCCAAATAAAATAGTTTCTATTCTTAATATTTTTCTATATTAACTAATGCAAAATTATTTGATATATTCTCCAGATTAGGCAAATAATTATTGACTTACATAGTGACTATGACAATTCCTTCTTCTACTAAAAATGCAATGAACTCTATCACTCTATATGGAAAAAAAAGCAGACATACCAAAAGAATAAGGGAAGGAAGATGAAACAGTTATTTAATTAAATATATTTGGTTATTTAATTAAATATAAATGGTCATATAATAAATCAACATTGCATCCTCTGCTCAGTGAATTCCATAAAACTTATAGCAATGTATATAAACCTGGCATTGACATGTAATCTTTTCAGCTACTTACCTTTTAAGGTATTTTTCCTTGATCTTTCCCCTCCATTGATTTTATTTTATTGATCTAATTTGTCAGTAGGTTGTTAATTGTGAAGATTTGTTTTGCTCAGAGCCATATGAGATTGTTGATATTCTTTAGCCTATTTTTGTCTTCTTTTTTATTGTTATTGTAAAGGTGATGTATGGAGGGTACACCAGCTTCCTTCTGTAATTGTCAGAGTCAGTTTTGCCAAGCTGTCCACATCTTAGTCCATGGAACCGGGGATAATATAACTGATTTGGTTATGTGATAAAGAAGAACCCAAGGTGCAGATAGAACTAAGACTGATAATCAGTTGGTGCCAAGACAGGGAAACTCCTGGATAATATAGGTGAACTCAATGTGATTAGTCATCTTTGTCCTGAACACATTCTAGAATCAAGATTATCTTTTGATTGATGATTATTCTAAATTGACAATGCATATCTTAAACTGTCAATATATTTCTAAATTAGTAATGATTTTTATTTTCTACATTTATGATTTAAATTTTAATGTGTATGTATTTTGCAAATATTCACTATTCCTCATGAATTTGGAAATATCATATTTTTTCTTTCTCTCCCAGGCTTAAATTTCATTCCTTCTTGATTTCCTCAAGTGAGTCTATAAAAATATTGATTTTATTTCAATGGACAATAAAAACAAATACATATAATTAATTTTAGAAAACTAGGCAAACCAAAGTCTTTTTGAGATTAAAAATATATTAAAGTGAAGCAGTCTTTCTTATTAATCTTTAAAAATGAATATATTATCTTTACTAACATAGTTCTTAAAAAAGAGATGGCTTGTCTTCCAGTTTTCCAGGATAGATAGCTCAAACAATTGAAGGAGGGAAAGGTACCAAAAACAAATGACAACAACAACAAAAATCCTTGACAGCACCATCTGACTGTAAAGTTTTTTTTGAGAATCACAAGTTATGGGAGTTTTAAAAGAAAAGAAGGTGAGAAAGGGGTGATGATTGTGGAAAGAAATGAACTGCTTAAAAATGAATTTGGCCCTGGGTAATGGTGGTTTACTCCTGTAATCTTAGCTATTCAGGAAGCTGAGAACGGAGAATTTCAGTCCCAAGCTAGCTCAGATAGGAAAGTCTATGAGACTCTTATCTCCAAGTAACCAACAAAAAACTGAAAACGGGAGGGCGCTGATGGCTCACACCTGTAATCCTAGCTACTCAGGACGCTGAGATATGAGAATCGCGGTTCAAAGCCAGGTCAGGCAGGAAAGGCTGTGAGACTCTTATCTCCCATTTTCCACCAGAAAACCGAAGTGGCGTTGTGGCTCAAGTGGTAGAGCACTTGCCTTAATCTGAAGAGTTCAGGGACAGTACCCAGGTCCAGAGTTCAAGCCCCATAACTGACAAAACAAAAAAAAAAAAAAGCTGAAAGCAGATCCTTCCCCAAAACCAATGGGGTGTGCACGAACCCCTATGCCCCCCCCCTCCACCACCATGTAGTTTTCAATATGTTAGCACCATAGCAAGGGTATGTGGCTATTTAAATAGTTCTTTTGGGGGACCTAGGTGACAATTATGCGAAATGCACATTATTAATTCCATCAGAGAGAAGGTCACTTTGGGAAGGTTCCAAGAATATGGAAGCTTTTATGTAGAACTTACTCCATGCCCCAGAACATGAGGTATTGAGTTATTAGAACTCTAGATATGTTTTAGGTATCTAGATATCTAGATAGTTATTAGAACTCTAGATATGTTCTCAGATATGTTTAAACTTAACGCCCTTTAAATGCTCCGCAAGGAAATCTCATTGTAGTCACTTTAGTTTCCTTTTTTATAGCCAAATAGCATCACTTCCCAAGAGTTTGTCAAACATTCATATACATATATACTTAAGAAACAGCAATAACAATACACTCAAGAAACTAATAATACACTTAAACAATAGCATTAATAATGATAATAATAATAACCTAATGTATCGATCTGACTTAATTAGATAAATTAGGGAAGACAGCAGAACAGCAAAGGGAGAGGAACACACACACACACACACACACACACACACACACACACACACACACACACACACACACCGAGGGAGGGAGACCTATAGACCAATTAAGTCTTAGCCTAAGTAATACTAACTTTTTCCAGTTTTGCTTGGTTTGACAGGATGGAGGTTGGGGAGGTACATTGGGAGGGAAGCTAAGACAGGAAAACTAAGATAAGTTTGGGAACGCCTCCCCAGAAGTCACCTTCCTAGCTTGGGGCATATTTCTGGGCGGATTACAGAGTGAGGTTCAGAGTCTGACTTCCACTCTTCTCAGCTGCCAAAGGGAGAAGGACGGGGGCGCTGTCCTGTGGCTGCGAGCTGCCTCCAAGGCGGCCACCACCTCCTGGGATTCGCTCTCCAGCAGCTCCGGTGCCACCCAGGTCCCACGATCGCCGCGCAGCGATTCCAGAACGTTAAAACCTCCCGGCCAGGACTCTGGGGACAGAGTCACCCCGGGGGTATCCTATCCTGCCCCGAGGCGCGCCGCGGGCCATCGGAGCGCCCCGGGCCCAGCTGTGCAGGCCGGGCTTTCTCTCTCCCACCTAAGGCCCCGGGGCCAAGAGCCCCCCGCCGCGCGCCCCCGCCGCGCCGCCCCCCATCCCACACCCCAGCAGCATCCCCGCTCCTCCCGGAAACCAGCCTGCCGAGCCAAGGCGGAGGAAAACCTCGGGCCTTCCGCTCTGATTGGTCTCCCCCCGCCGCGCGGGGCGAGGCAGCGATTGGCTGTTAGGCGTTGTCAGTCGCCCAGGCCAGAGCCCTCGCCGGGCAAGCGCAACCCGGCTCTGGTGCTTGGGCTACGGTCGCGGCTGCTCGGCTGGAGCCGCTGAGCCCCGCTCGGGCGCCACCGCCGCCTCGGCTGCCGCCCACCCCGCGCCACCTGCGCTGCGGGTTTTGCAGGAGGCCGCCGGGAGGGGCGGCCGAGAGAGCCGAGCACGAGGAGGCGGAGGTGGTGAAGAAGTGATGCTGGAGCCGGGGATCCGGGCAGCGGCAGCGGAGCGGCAGCATCTTCGGGACCCCGGCTGCAGCGTCCGAGTGGCCCGCCGGCCAGCGGATCGGCCAGTGACCGCGCGCCCCGCGGGTAAGGTGCGGCCCCCAGTGACCGCTTTGTGATCCTCGGGGGCTACGCTGCGCGCTGTGGCCGGGGCATCCAGACAAGGGTGTTTGGGATCCGGACAGCGAGTCCTGACGCTGGGCTCGGCTGCTGCCAGGAGTGCCCGGGCGGCTCCAGCTCGGGCGTTCTCCCTTCCTCGTTGACAGACTTTGACAGCGCGTGGATGGCATTGTGTCTGTGTGAGTGTGTGCGCGCGCGTGCACACAGTCACACTCACACCGACACACACGCGCGCGCAGTTTGGGGCACTTTGCCGGGAGCTTGGTAAGGTCTCCTCTTTGTAAACCAATGCCCTTCAAGCATCCAGTCCGGATGGGGTGGGGGGTGGCGGGGTGGGATAGGCTGTTGCCGGCCCAGCCAGAGAAGAGAACACACTGAGCGCCCAGCAAAGTCAAGCGTGGTCCCTAACAGCTGGGCAAATTGAACTTTATTGCCTTAATGAAAAGGAGCTCTGGCTCTGGCGCGCCTGGGGAGAGGAGCGTTCGATGAGGTGCCCCAAAGTGCCACTTTGCGCTTTGGAGCGGAAAGGGGAAAGGAAAAGAACGATCTGTCTTTCTCGCCTTCAAAAAAAACCAAAAAGGAGGAAACCGAAGTTCCGGCAGGGATGGGGGTGGCAAAATCTAGGCTTGGGGATGAGCCAGTCCGAGGTATCAGAAGCCGGGTGTGTTGGGGAGGGGCGGGGGTCATTTCACTTTTTGGAGCAGAGCTTTAGAGGTGGAGAGAATCTCGATCTAAAGGACTTGACCTGAGGTGCCCTGGAGTGTCCTGGGGTGCAGGTGTCCATGATGGGACAGCTGGGTGGAGGCGGAGGCGGGCTCGCTTCCAGGATGTCTGGGCATCTAGGTGGAGATGCTTGTCTCGGGGTATGGTCCGATTGCCCTCCGAGGTCCTGCGTGCACTCCTGGTGTGTTTCTAGCCAAATGTTAGGCGTCCAGCCTGATCATCTGAGAAAGTTCAAGTCCTCTGGGTTTTGAACAATTAAATCTGGAGCAATTAACCACCCGCGATAACCTGGTTTGTGTACCTAGCTTCTGCCACAACCTACATTGGCTTTCTTTTTTCTTTTCTTTCCTATCACATATTTTATGAAACCAATGGGAGTTCCATCTGTGCTGCAGCTTTCTGCAGAAGAGGTATTTATATGTTGCTGCAAAATGATGGTGCTGTCATAGCTCTCTGAAGTGGCTTCTCCATCCCTGTCCTGGACACACAAACTTCGGAGTCTTGGGCACTGTTTCTGTCGGTGTGGTCTGTAGACTTGTTTGGACATTTATGATCAGAAACTTCTTGAAATAACTCAGTACTAAGGCGCTGAGCCCATCCTGGCACAGAGGGCAGAGGCTCTGGCTGGTGAGAGGCTTTGTAGTTTGGGGAATTAAAAGGCTCACCCAGCAGCTCTTGCCTGCCAGCGGTTAAGAATATGAAAATTGACTCAATACAGGGAGCTGAATCGTCAACCGGGACAGCACTTGCCCTATTATGTAGCTTCGTGCACTGGAAGACTCTTGTGTCCAAAAACAAAACAAATCACAACATACTAAAAACATCCAAAGCAAAAACACATCTTTAGGTCTTATTTCTGATTTGATACAAGAGATAATGATCATAAGGAACCTAGTAAAAATGTTGTTAAAAAGATGGAAAGAAAGAAGGAGAGGAAGGAAGGAAGCAAGGAAGGAAGCAAGCAAGCAAGGAAAGAAGGAAGGAAGGAAGGAAGGAAGGAAGGAAGGAAGGAAGGAAGGAAGGAAGGAAGGAAGGAAGGAAGGAAGGAAGGAAGGAAGGAAGGAAGGAGGGAGGAAGGAAGGAAGGAAGGGAAGGAAGGGAAACCGAAGGGGCAAGGGAAGGGGGTGGGAAAGAAATCCAATAGGGAGCTGTCCAAAATGTCAGGAATTTTCTACAGGATTTTGTCAATTTTTCTGAAGTGTAAAAATTCTGTCTGAGTGAACAATTCATCCTAAAGCAGATGAGTAAGTTAAGGTTAACAATCAGTGATGTTCACTTTGTGTTGGGAGAGGCTGAATGTTTATTCATCTAATTGATGAGCCGGAAATAAGACTTTTTAGTGAAATTTTACTTGAACACTTACACATTGTGTTTGAATTAGTAGAAAACTGGTACAGCATATTTCTTAGTGTTCCTCACATCTGGCGAAGAGTCTCGTGTTGTGATATAATTAAAAGACAGCATACAAATTTTTTATACTGAATTTACCTACTTTCAAGTGATCATTTTATTATGACAACATTTAATTACTATAACATTAAGGAGGTCATGAAGGTTACTTAGCACATTAAAGAGCTCATTTTTAGTTTATGTTTTATTTATGCAAAAATTCTTTGCTTCCCATTACAGGTTCAAATGTAGGGAATAAGATTAAAAGGTGTTAAGCATTACTAATAAATCATTTAAAATAAGCTTACATCAAAACTAAACTACCAACCGGAGCCAACTCTAAAAATGGAACTTCTTGGGCAATTTCAAGAACTTGGCTAAAAAAAAATGCTTCTCATTTTGCTATCAAGTAACATAAATCCCTGTAATACTTAGCTGGGTAAGCCACACACCTTTGAATGGAATAAGAGTTGGTATCCTCATTTTAAGGTGCTCTTTAAGAGAGGACTTTTACCTTGAGAAACTGTTTCTCACAGAATTATATTTTTAAAACTTCAAAGACACCTCTAATGAAAGGAAGAAAAATGTGTTCATCAGTGGGCCCGAATATTAGTGTGAATCAAAAGGGGGAGTGTGTAAGTGTTTAAGTGTTTAAGCAATGATGATACAAGGTTTGAGGGTAGAGAGGCAGAGTTTCAATGTTAGGGGTCTTAATGGGGTTGTGTGAACTACTTAGTGTGTACCTTCTGCTCCAGTTCTTACAGTTCTGCACATTTACTTCAACTTTATCTTGTTTTGCTTTAGGGGAGTCCATGAGGTCAGACTGTCATATTTTCTTGATGCAATTAAAAGTAACTGTCAATTTCTCAAGATTCTGGGCCATTAAACTCATTTCTTGACTTTTATTGAATTTTAATTTCAGTAGTTATGTTTTACATTTTCTAAATAGATCGTTTACTATATGGGGAGCACTAGAATAGTAAAATTATCTCATGAAATGGAACGTACTTGTAATAATTTCAGTGAGAGTTTGGACATGGAAATATAAGAGTGAGGTTTATATTATTATATAATAATTTGTATTAGTGCTGAAATCATGATTTAATAAAACTAACAATTTTAGAGAATTTCAGGCTACAATTAGAAATAAAGTAGGCCTTTATTTTTATTGTCGCTATTTTTTTACCTTTCCTCTCTTATCCCACTCCTTCTCATCTCTTTTTCTCTTCTTTTCTCTCTTCCCTTCCCTTTCCCTCTCCCCTCCTTTCCTGTCTTCCTTCTGATTGCCCTCCTCCAGTACAGAAGATAACTAGAAAAAATATAACAATTCTGCATTTGAAACACTTATAAATCTATTCTGAATGATGACTTGGTTGCTAAGGGAATATTCTCATCATCTTTAGTAATACATTATTTAGCAATTAATTATGGGACACGTTTATATAAGATTTAACAAATTATGCAGTTAAAAAATGTTTCAAAAAGCACTGTTCTAATTTTGGTTTCTGTCACTGAATAACGACAATGATCACTGTACTTTAGAAATTGTCCCATTGTTTATGTTTTTTGTAGTTCATTTTGATAAGCATCATTTATATGTTCATATACACATAGCTATTGAGCCCTATGATCCTCTCCTAAGATTATCCTCCTTTGTTCTGATTGTGTGAGTGTTTAGAGTGCTATTTAATTAATCACATGTAAGTGTATTGTATTTGATTATCCAATGAGTTTACTTGTAAGTTTATTGGCACATTCTAATGATTACAAATGAGGGAAACCATGCTGGCTATGTTTCTTTGGGCCTGGGTTACTTCTCTTAGTATAATTTTTTCCAAGCCTTTCCATTTCCTTACGAATGGGGCAGTGTTGTTCTTTCTGATAGATGCATAGAATTCCATTGTGCATATATACTACATTTTCTTGATCCATTCATGCACCAAGGGGCATCTGGCTTTATTTCATATTTGATTGTAGCATCTGCAGTTCTATGATTATTATTATATTATTATATTATATTGTTATTATTATAATTATTTTCCATTTTTCTTCTGTTCCTATTTTTTTAATATCTGTACCCTCTGTCTTATATAAGTTTATCTGATTCTGAGAGAGGAAGGAGAAGCCATAAATGATGGGACAAAGGGTGAACCAATTCAGCAGTGATAATCACTAGACACTAGAAATGAACTATATAACTTGGGAGTTAGGGAAGTCAAGAGGGAGAAAACTGGGAGATATTGAGGGAAAGGATAACATTATTCAAAAGGAAGTGTACTCACTACCTGACTTATGTAATTGGAACCCCTCTGTACCTCAACTTTACAATTGAATTTTTAAAAATTCAAAAAGGAAAATAATTTTCTCTTATCAATCATTTTTCCTAAATCTTCCATCATAGCTAAATCTTTGGATTGTACTTTCTCTTCAAATAATCTACACCCATCCATATATCACTGCACAAATATACTTGAGTTAATCTAAGAAATGTCATGAAACTTTTGCAAATTAATGAACAGCCTTTAAAAAGCAATTGCGACTAATGTCAAATACGAATTTCCTCAAAGTTAAGAGCTGAGGATTGTTGACTGTAGTAGTGAGTGGCTTGGGTGTATACTAAAGCATAATTCTGATAAGAATTATGTGGATGTGAGAAATCCACATACCTCTCTGGAAACGCCTTCACCATTCCCATGAAGTTTACCATTCCCATAAAGCTTGTGATCTGACTTTCTGGTAAATTTCCAACTAAGTTTTGTTGTTGCTGTTATTGTTGTTGTTGTTTTCTGTGCTTCCATTTGATATTTTTTTAGTCTTTAGAATATTTCTAAACTTATATACTCTGAAATGAATATAGCTTGACTTGCATTAGCTAGTTTGTAATATTTTAGTATTAAAGGAAAGCTAAAATGTAGATCTAGAAAGTTAAGCATATGGTACATTAATGATAACTCCTTTTCATGTGCTAATGTGTCAAGTTGTAACATAGGACATATAATACTAGCCATCATTTCTGAGAGGCTTTCCATCACCCAAGAATGTCTTTGGAATTGCTGTGGTCCAACCTTGGTTTAGGAGATATAAGAAGTCTTCTTCAGAGACAAGAAGGAATAATCCATTCACTTGAGACTTAATTTATATTGCCCTGAGGTCTTCTCCTTTCTATCTCAAATGTAAAACCTTAGAAATAAATAATGTTTTCTAGAAAACAGGCATTCCAGCAAATGGTTATCATATGTTGTATTCAAAATCTACCCTGTCTGATTATGAAATTGGTATTAGCAAAACAGAAATTAGATATTTGGGATTGAAAATCACGTTTATTATTAGCACAACTCCTTTTTGTATAAAGAAGTTTACTTCAAGAGATATATTGGAAGATATGGGTCAAAAATGGTAGGTGGTACATGCACAAAATCACAGCTATGCTAAAGGTGAGATCGGAAATCATAGATCTTGGCTAGGCAAAGATTATGGTCTTTAGCCAAGCAAAAACATTAAATTCAACCTGAAATAACAAGATATCAAAAGACTATTCAAAACTAAAGAAAAAGACAGTGGTGTGTCTCAAGTGGTAGAGTGCTTGCCGAGCAAATGGGAGGCCCTGAGTTTAAGCCCAAATAATACACATACACACACACACACACACACACACACACACACACACACACACACACACACATACACACACACACACACATATAGGAGGGGAGGGGAGGGGAGGGGAGGGGAGGGGAGGGGAGGGGAGGGAGAGAGAGAAGAAGGATAAGTAAGAGAAAAAAAGAGGTGGAAACAGAACCTAGTTCTAGATACATTATAACTACTAGAATTATACAACTAGTAAAACAAGTAGAAAAAAGTAACAAATTGCACCTACCCTTCTATAACTGTAATATTTTAATATTTAGTATAATATTATATTGCATGAAATCTTATATTTAGGACTACCAAAAAGACAAATTGGGATAAATTTAGAGAAGCCAGTTAAGATTTATAGAACTATGCAGTTACAAGTACAATAATTGTATTTAATTTAGTTCTTTTAATCTATAGTCTGTAGATGTGTATGCACTCTAGGCATATATCTATAATCTTTACATTCTGTTCTATATAACAGACTCTCTAAACTAAGGTTTCTTATTCCCTAAGTCCTAGGTTATCAAAGTAACTGGCCTTAGCACTTTAGAGACTCCAGGAAATCCTAAAATTGTTTGCAAGTTTTATCTTTTTTTTTTTGTTCTTAGTATTGTAAAGTAAGAAAGCTATAGTAAAGTTTAGAAGCTACTATCTTAAGTTTTCTAGACACACACACACACACACACACACACACACACACACACACACACACACACACACACACACACACACACACACACACACACACACACACACACACACACACACACACACACACACACACCACTGCGTGTATCCCATAACAAAAATCAGGGCAGAGAGGGAAACCTTCATGGATGATTAAAGGATTTTAAAGAAATAGTACTTCTCTTTTGGATGCTCAAAAGGGAAAGAAAAAGAAACTACTACTGAATTCTACAGAAGACATCCCCTGTGGAGATTTGAAGAGACACATCATTGCCATAAAATGCAAATTTCTAACTGAATAGAAAGCCTGCAAATGCTATGCTGCCCTTGATCCTGAGTTGTTGTGATTAGCATTTTGCTTCTTCCTTGGCAATGAAGTGTTTCCATGACTTATATAGATGACATTCTGGCTGAATGGATTCCTCACTGAACTAGACTTGTGGCAGCTTTTGCAGGCCTGCCACTCAGTCAAGGACAGTTGTCAGAAGCAGAGCTTGTTGTATACAATTAGTCATGAATTTAGATGTTACTAGATAAGAATTATGCTAAATATATGCAAGTACACAGTGGGTTTGTGAATAGGACATAGGAGTTAACAGACTTCTTCAGTTATGTGTGTGTTGTAGGTTAATTAAGTCTGTGCCACAACCCTTCACTATTACCTTAAGTCTCTACCTGAATTCCAATGTATGAAGAGTTTCATGAGCAAGACATGAGTAACCCATGTAGATTTCTGAGAGAACGCAGCTTTCTCTCATCACAGGCAGAAATGTTATCTTATAAATTAAACCACCACAACAAATGAGTTACATCTCTGAACTTACTTTATTAATATTTTGGCCTAATTTCCTTTATCTAAAAGTAAATAATATTCCAGTTGTTAAAAAATCTGGCTACACTACAAAATAGGCTAATCCCCCACATTCCTTAAAGTCAGCCAGAATTAGTCATTTTTCTCTCTTTTTTTTCCTCTGACTTCTTCGTAAATTATATACGATATATGAAATATATAGCAAATTTGTATTTGAAAGATTATAGAGATATTTCATTGCTACCTGAAAATGTTCCTAATTTTATTTAATCATAAGCCACAAACCAGAAGATATTGAAACTTTACTAAGATTGTTACAGTAAATGTGAATAATAGAGAAGTTTTTAAAATAAAATGCTGAGTATGTAATTGCATAGATGCATATACAGATTAAGTACAATTTAATTGTTCGGAGATTGTTGCCAAATTTACAGACTCTAAATTTTTTGATACAATGAATGTAGCTCGGTGCTAGAACCCTCATCTGAACATGTGTAAGTCCCTGGGTTTTATCCCTAATGTTAAAGGAAGAAGGAGGAGGGAAAAGAATACCCCACACTAGAGTTTATCTAGAGTAACAGATAACACCAAAAGCAACTTTCAAAATAAAAGTGGCATTAAAGGAAAGTTACAGTCAAGTAGTTATGTATGTATGTATGTACTTATTATTATTAACTTATTTTTTGCCTGTCCTGGGGCTTGAACAAAGGGTCTAAGAACTGTCCCTTAGCCTCTTTGTGCTCAAGTCAAGCGCTCTACCACTTGAGCCACAGTGCCACTTCCAGGTTTTTCTGAGTAGTTTATTGGAGATAACTAAGAGTCTCACAGACTTTCCTGCTCTGACTGGTTTCCAACTGCTATCCTCAAATCTCAGCCTCCTGGGTAGCTAGCATTACAGGTGTGAGCCACTGGCACCTAGCCAAGTATTTAAAGATTTACTTACTGCAGGATGATGCTAGTTTATTAATATGCAGACAAGCAACCAGAAAATAATAAAAGGTCTCAGATACAGACTCTGAAACATGTGAAAATTAAAAAGCAGTATGAGATAATCATGTGAAAAAAATTTAAATTATACATACATTGAGGGATATTGAGTATTTGTGAAAACTATGCATTCCCTACTTCATACTGCATTTTAAAGAAGTGTCAGATAACTGTGAAGTTAATATAAAATGACCTTAAAACAATACAGAAGAAATTTTTTTAACTTCATAAGCACAAATGTAATGGAGAAAACATAAAATTTGAAGTCCAAAGGTCCATAAGTAAAATTACAAACAATATAGCAAATATATCCAACATAAATTACTAATAAGAGCTTAATGTTCACTATGAAAAGCCTCTCCTTATTTTCTAAAGAAATTCTCTAGTGTAATGATTCCTCATGTATCTCCCTTTCATGGACTGAAAATATTTTGAAGATAGAAATAAATGTTCATCATTTAATCACAAGAACCTTGAATATAATTGAAGCACTGAAAACAGTATCCTTGCCTATTACATTACTTAAAGAATCCAATAGAAAAAAATGTGGACTAGAAATAAACTTATAACTTGGAAGAAAAGAAATATATCAATTTGGCTAGCTTATTTCCCCAAACTGAAGACAAATAAAAAAGAGGGTTTCTAAACCTCTAATTAAAATATCAAAGATTTTAAATGAAGCATGGTTCAAGATGATACGATGGGGTGGCCTACAGATTCTCTTAAGGACTGATAGGCTGTTCATTGACCTGAAAGATTCTTTAGTGGCCTGTTGCAGAAGTAGATGATGATTAATTTAAGGAAAATACACCACAGAAGAAAGGAATTTTAGCGTATATATTGTCAAAAGAAAAAGAAAAGAATAAGAGATCATGGGAAGAACTGCGGAAGTCTTTTCCAGACACCAGAAGTGACTGGATGAATTAGCCTCCACTTTTTCTTCCCCAGGTGTCCATTTCCTTCAGACTCGATTTTAATATGGGAGTGCAGCAGCTAGGCTGGCTTAGGTGTACAACAACTGCTCTTAAGCAGTGGGTCACTGAGCACCTCAGTCCTACATGTACAAATTGCAAGGATAGTCAATGGGCTTTGAATTGTCAGATGGGGAGATGAATGACGGACAAATGTAAACAATGGACATCCATCCAGTTAAAAATGCTCCCTTTGGAGCTGGGCACCAGTGGTTCAAGCCTGTAATCCTAGCTACTCAAGAGTCAGAGACCTAAGAATTGCTGTTGGAAACAAGCCCAGAGAGAGGAAAGTCCATTATCTTAGCTCCAATTAACTACCAAAAACTGGAGATGAAACTATGGCTCATGTAGTGGAGCTTTGAGCAAAAAAAGCTAAAGAACAGCACCCAGGCCGTGAGTTCAAGCTCTACCCACCCCCACTCTCTCTTATTTTTTTTTTTTTGCCACTATTCAGTGATACACTTTTTCATCTCTCTCCCCACCAATCTTTATTTTCTTCCAGAAATAAGCTCATCCCAGAAAATTCAACACATGCAGTCTTCAACAGTATGGCCTTGCCTTCTTCTCTGTGTCAAAGAAAATATTAAATTCTGAACTTCTGTCCTCCAATTCCTCATGATATTCTTTCTCTTTTAGAACAAATTCAAATACATCGAATAGCCCTGAACTTCCCTCCTGTCCACATCTCAAATTAATCTCCTAAGGCTCCCAACTTGCTCACTAAGCTCTTAGAATGTTGAGCTTTGCTCTCTCCAATTGGCTCAATCATGTTTTGATTTTTAAGTTTTTAAAGAGAATGTGTCTCTTACATTTGACATTATAATTGGCTAGAAAAAAGGCAATTCTGAATAAATTTTGTAGAACAGAGTTCACTCAATTAGACTGCATCTTAATTCTTTATTACAGTCTACATATTTCATTATCTTAAATTCAAGGAAAGTTAATAAAATGGCAAGAGTATCATCTATATAAATATGCTTACCCCTTCAAATGGATATTCATTAGTTAAGAAGCATTTTCATATGAGTTAATTTGTTAACTTTTCAGTGAAACAGAAAAGAATAGCAGAAGTATGTATTCTACTAACTCTTGGAAATGTGATGGCATTATCTCTTTTTGTTGAAATGCATTTTATATCACAGTCTCTCTTACCATTGCTGTTGATGATCACATTATCGTTAGATTAGAGGATTAAGCTCACTGTTAATCTCCAAATGATTGCAGTGAGAATGACTATGATCTCATATTTGAAGCTCTATAGTTTACAGTTTTATGGACTTATCTTCTATGTAAAACAAATAATTTTGAATTTTTCCACAATAAAGCTGCTAGTGTCTAACTAAGGACACTGATGAATAGTAGAAGTCATTCTAAAGTCATGGTGGAAGGTATGGATAGAGAGGGATCGCTTGCAATACCTCTGTCCATAGTTCTCTAGTATTACCATGGGAGCAGGTGAAATTTTAGAACCCATTCTGGTTGGGTTATGTTGTGCTAAAATTCTTTCTTCTTCTACTGAGCCCTTCAGGGTAATATCAAGAACATGTCTATTATTTTTTTCTTGTTCAAACTCAAGTATTTTCCTCTAGATTATACAAAAATCCCTGCCAACACCAATTTGACACCTAAAATGTGTGGTATCCTTTAGTAAAAAAGTATAGAGTACTGGAGTTTTAACTCAGAGCCTCCTGTTCATTGGTCTTACTTGCTAGGGTGATGCTCTACCACTTGATTCATGCCTCCAGCCTGGCTTTTACCAAACTATTTTGGAGATGGAGGTCTCTCAGACTTTTTTGTCCAGGCTGGGTTTGAACTAAGATCTTCCCAATTTCAGCGTCCTGAATAGCTAGGATTACAAGTATGTCCCACCACCAAACTACCTGCCCCTCCCTACAAAATGTGTAATATGTTTCCAAGTTGCAAAGGCATAGTCACATAAAATTCCATTCATATTTTTATAAGGAGTAGGGATAAACAACAAAATTTGTAAATGAATTTAAATATCATTTTAGCAAATGAGGAAATAATTCCTGTCTCATTAAGCTTTCTATTGAGAATAACATTAAGTGATTTTTAATATAATTGTTCGATATAGAATTACAAATGGTTTTACATTCACTAAGTTATTTAATACTTAGCAAAAACCTCAGAATATAGACATTATTAATAAAAACATTTTATTGATGTTGAAGCTAAGAACAAAGTTCCAAAGCTTCCTCCATGATGCAACCAAAATTCTAATTCTGGAACTTCAAACATGAAGATTACTCAATTTATTTGCTTCTGAAATAGTATAACTTGTATTCACTTTCACCGATTCTGGTGAAGAAACTCAATAAAACAGGAAAAAAGACAAATACAAACACACATCCCTGCATATTTGAGTATATATCATATTTCTAGTATTACATATATTTCCATATGTGGAGATTCTAAGTGAAAAGACTCAGAGCAATCTCATAATTTATGAAGTAGTCCTACCTTCTTTAGACTTTGGCTAGAATTTGTTTCATTATTCATAGTGTCATATATAATGCTATTTGATTATTTTACATTTCAACTTAAAGCCATAAGATAAAGTAACTGAATATTTTGTTATTGTCATTGAAACAGGGTCTCATTATAAAGTCAGGCTGACCTCTGAACACAGATTTTTCTACCTCATAATTACTTGTGTTGGAATCACAGGTGTGAGCCACCTATATAGTTATGGTATTTTAAAATAAAAATTGAAAAACCCACTGTAATCTTCTTTTCATATAGTCAGTTTTAAAATGACATTAAGAGATCTGGCTGCTAACCAGTTTTGTGTTTATTTTTCCACAAAAAGCTCTGAAAGAAATAGAACTGAGTACATTCCTATTAGGTTTGGGGGAAAAAAAGCAGCTTATTTTAATGTTGATAAATGTTTCTCCCACTTACAGGTGGAGAGGAGAAAATGACATTGAGCATTTAAATTTCCTGTTACCAAGATAAGATATGAGACCTCTGCAAAGCCATTAGCAGGATGGGGTGTAATTATGACAGCTGATCTTTTCATCTATGTGAAATTCTGAAAAATATAAAAAAAATCTAAGGCAATGTTTTCTATAAAAATATTTCATAAACTCAATGATTAACTCTTATTTGATCTGTAAACTTGTTCCTAGCTATTTATATGTCTTATGTATTGGTGCATTTAGATATAGATAGATAGATAGATAGACATAGATATAGATTACCTGGCATAACATCCAAAGTTCCATAAATCTCAATTATGAGTTATTTTGTTTCTTTGATGTTTTTATTAAATATATTTAATGTTTTACTGCTAGAGACAAACTTTTCATAGCTTATAATTAAGGGAAATTGCAGAAATTACTGAAAGAAATTAGGTCTGTATTTAATACTAGGTGCTCCAGATGGAAAGATTAGAATTGATAGTAATCATTATTGCTTAATTTTTCTTTCCCTATATCAGTTTTGCTTTATTTTCAGCTAGTTTTACCCATTCACTGCTGGCACTCAAAAATAAAATAGCAGGAATTGAGAATTTCTGGGAAAATACTGGTGATAACATGTGCATATTTGAATGATTTACAACTAAGAATTTAAGCACTTTAAAATTATATGCCTACTTCTTTACCTTCTCTTCTATTCCTAACACTGCTTTCATATGTATAGTAACAGTACCCCTTACGCACAAAATGATCTGAGGGACCCTGTTGGTAGCTGGATTCAGCCTATGCTGGTTAGTAATTTCTGTAATATGATGAATTAGAAAAGACTTAGTATCTATTTGTTTCGTATGTCTCAAATCACATTATTATTCAAGGAACCTAACATTAACAATAAAGGGAATGTGTAAAAAATTCAAGTGGATGATTTTGAATATTAACTAGGGAAATACATATTAGGCAAAGTTAATGATATGGCACTTAGGTTTCTGTATTTAAATAGGTGTACTACAATTGAACAATTGTATACTTTTTATTTATACATTTTATTTAATATTGTGTTTAATAATGGTGTCCAAAATAGATAAAAGCTACAAATCAAGTGAACTGATAGCTAATTGTGTGAATATTTGTCTATTACATGCACATTATATATATTTTTAAATATGATATACTATAGAAACAGTAGATATAAATATGTAAAATTTTTTGAGTAGAGATCAAAAGATTATTTCTCTTCCTTTCATTTTTCTTCTTCCTTTCTTTTCTTTTTTTAATTTTAATTTTATTGTCAAGGTGATATACAGGGGGTTTACAATTATATAATTAAGGAAATGAGTACATTTCTTGTCTAACTTATTACCCCCTCCCTCATTTTTCTCCCTCATTTTCTCTCCCCCAATCCCACCCTCCAAGTTGTAGAGATTACTTCCAACATACTGTCTTGTGAATATCACTGCTGCATAAGTTCTACCTTTGTCCTTTGTCTCATCATTTTGTTGTTCCCCTTCCCTTTCCTAGTTCAGATAAATGTATATACAATGCCTTGGATATCAAAATTGAATACAATGGCAACAGGGAATAACATTGAGATAACCCAGTAGAATGACCATAACCAAGAAATCAAATAACAGATGCTGGAGGGGATGTGGCCAAAAGGGAATACTATTGCTTTGTTGGTGGGAGTGTAAACATGTTCAACCACTCTGGAGTATGGAGGTTCCTCAAAAGACTCCACATAGAGCTCCCTTATGACCCAGCAATCCCACTTTTGGGCATTTACCCAAATGATCACTAACAAGGTCATACCAAAGCTACCAGCACAACCATGTTTATCTCAGCATTATTTACCATGGCTAAGATATGGAACTAACCAGATACCTCTCAATAGATGAATGGATCAACAAACTGTGGTATATATGTATAATGGAATTCTATGCTTCCATCAGAAATAGCCCCATTTGTAAGGAAACGGAAGGACTTGGAAGAAAACATATTAAGTGAAGTAAGCCAGACACACACAAAAATAAGTCCCATGGTTTCCCTTATTTGTACTAATTAGTATACATCTAGGATAATCTTAGTAGATGAGCAGAATAGCTCAATACCTATGTACATATGACCATATAAGATGATGCTAAGTGAAATGAATTCCAAGATATGGACACAAGAGGTATTTCTTTGTTGTTGTTGTTTTTAATATATTGTGTGATTTCTTTTTTCTTTTGTTTTCCTCTATGATCTATCCTTCCTTTCTTCCTTCCTTCCTTCCTTTCTTCTTTTTTCCTATCTTTCTTGTTCTTTCTGCTTTTTGGTTTGTTAGCTTGTTTTTGTTTGTTTTTGCAACAGAGTTTTACTGTAGCCTTAACAGTTTTCAATCTTGAAGTCTCTCCCAGGTGTTGGGATTATTGGATTGTACTACCAAACCTAATTAAACTGTTTTCTTTTAGGGAGCTAGAATAACATCCATATATTTTTCAGTAGTATATATTGTTTTCACTGATTTTTTTTGTCCTGGTGAGTTAATGTCTCCCTTATACAGTGTTTATTAAACTTTTTTGGCCTATCTTAAAATAATTAGAAAATATTTAGGATTAACTTCCTTAACTATATTTATATACTCATCTTTAATGTGGCACCATGAACAATAAATGCTCTGTTTTTCTGAAACTCAAGAGAAAGAGTCAGAGACAGAGAAAAAGAGAAGCATTAAGAAGATGTAAGTTTTATGAGTAAAAAAAGCACATGAAACTGAATTTATTTAGGCATCACTGGAGTTTCAGCTTGGAGCCTTGTGGTTTTTAGGTAGGCATTCTACTTAATAGTTTTAGTTATCACCTCCCCCCTCCCTGCCCCAGCCTTTTTTGCTTTAGTTATTTTTTTTATGTAGTCTCCCTTTTTTGCTTAAGGCTAGCCTTAGCTCGTGATAACCTGTGACACCTCCAAGTAGCTGGGATTATAGGCCCTTATTGCCACACCTTGCTTGTTGGTTGAGTTTTACTAACTTATTGCCCTGGCTATCCTTGAACTGTGATCCTGTCAATGTCCACCTTCAGAGTAGTTGGATTATAAGGCTAAGTAATTGTGTCTAGCAGAAATTGTAATTATTTTTGTCAGTTGTGAGGCTTGAACTTGGGCATGGGTGCTGTTCCTGAGTTCTTCAACTCAAGGCAAGTGCTCTATCACTTGAGCCACGGCACCACTTCCGGTTTTCTGGTGGCTAATTGGAGGTAAGAGTCTCACAGACTTTCCTGCCTGGGCTAGCTTTGAACCATGATCCTCAGATATCAGCCTCCTGAGTAGCTAGGATTACAGGAGTGAGCCACTGACACCCGGCTCAGAAATAGTATTTTAAGTAGGGCAAATAAAAAACAGTATTAAAAGATGGAACATTTGATTGGAAACATGCATTAAGTGAGGGTGAAATTGTGTGAATATCTCAGGGATAATTCTGCAGAGGGACTGTGGAAAGAAGGAATGAGGCATGTTATGGGTATCCTAAAGAGTGCAGTGGCATTAGAAAAGAATGAATGAGAATTGGTGGTAGGAGATGATGAAGGTGGATGCCAAGACAGAGCCTACTAATGAATGCTTTGTTCTTTAATGAAATTAATGTTATTGCAGTGTTTTTGTTTTGTTTCTGTTGAAAGGCTTTAAATGCAAAGGTGGAATTAGTAATAGGAGAAGAGAATAAGAGCCCATAGGGAGGTGAGTTAAGGTTTTTTCAGAGACCTTAATGAGGATGAAGGGCTTTGAAGGACTGGAGCAGAAACAACTCCATGTGTAAAGCACTTCAGCAAATAAGGTGCTTTCCTTGTTGATCTCTCACTTTGACTCAACACTTCACATAAGAATCAGGACAGAGCCTTGGTGGTATGGACTCATCTGGGAGCAGGTTTAGGCATTTATAGTGTATATGAATTCTATTTGTCCTATGGCTACTTGTCAATACAAATTAAAAATTAAGCATGCTAAAGAGCACTTATATCTTTTCTTAAATTCCTACTTTACTATTTATCATTAATGCCTTCTCTTTTTCAGTGGTTATTTCTTGCTTACTCAAGGTATTGATCAAGATAAGGTCTATAGTTACACACCAAATTTTATTGGGAACATGAATTTGTAAAGATTTGAATCAGTCTAGAATCTGAATAGTCAAAGATAGGAATACTTCAAACAGTGTAAAAGTGTTTATTTGTTTTTCAAATCTTAGGAAATCATGGAGGTAATTCAAGCATTTTAGAATATATAGTTTGAGGTTCACCCCTCTCTCTCTCTCCTTCTCTCTCTCTCTCTCTCTCTCTCTCTCTCAATCTATCAATCTATGTACCTATCTATATCTGTCATGTATATTTTATCTCTTCATACCTCAATTTTTCTGTATTTATTTGTATGTAAACATTCTTTATATAATAAAAGAATGTTTCTTTTACTTTGCATTTTTATATTCTGCTTCTATTTGGCTTCTCAGATATATATATATATTTATTTATATATACATATATACACACATATAATGTTTTATATCACTAAAATAATGTTTATGCATAAGATGGTAAAGTAGGAAACATTAACAACATTATATCAGAGAGATTATTCTGTGTATTCTGTGTACTGTTCTCTTAATTATTTTTATGAAGTTGGAAAGAAAAATAGATGTACGAGGACTTGAAATGATCATATGTCATTAAAATACAACCATTATAAAGCTAAAATGGTATTTGTTCCTTTTATTGAGATAAAGATGTGATGTGAAGTCTGTGGCACAGATGATGTAACAGATTTTTTAAAAAATCATACTGAAATTTTGAATTGAATATGCAACAATAAAAACTAAGAATTAGGTAAACGCAGTTTTGTTCTTGGGGGTTTTCTATTTTAAGAGGGACTTTTTTGTTGGAATTAGGGATTGAATTGTGGGTTCTGACTGCTAGGCAAGAGCTGTGCCATTTGAGCCATGCACCAGTCTTGCTTTTAGTATATTTCAGATAATATTTTGAATTTTTGCCTACCTTCCTTTGCCTCCTGAGTGGATGGGATTGCAGACAAATTTTGCTATACCTAGCTTATTTTGAGACAAGGCCGTAATAACATTTTGCCTAAACTCATGCCTCCAAGTCTTAGATTCTTGATTGTCCCTTTTCTGCCTCCCAAGTAGGTTTAGGATTATAGGCATGAGCCACCATGGTGGCTCTGAATGAATTTCAGAGCAACTTAGATAAGAGTAAAGGGATTGTGAGCTGCAAGACAAGTAGGGAAAACAATGATTGGAGCACAAAGATATAAAACAATTACATGGTAACAGGTGGGAAATCCTTATATGCATTTACTTAAGCTTGAAATACAAGAAGAAAAAGACAGAAATAAGGGGTGACAGAATATTGTCTACAAAATTTCCCCAACTGTTTAAAGACCTAAGGATTTAAACAGTTCCAAGAATCAGGTACATTTTATATAAAAAGAAAGAAAGTAAACCATGCTAAAGAAAGTCATAATAAAACTGCAGAAACAGAAGTTCAAGAGAACAAAAGACATATTTCCTTCAGCAGTTAGATTTTTAATAATGACAAGAATACTAGTGGGAGCCAGGATGCAGTGAAATGTTAGGTTCAATGTACTGCATGAAACTGAATGAAAATGACGGTTAGACTATACATTTATAGTCAGTGAAAAGAAAAAAAGTAATAAAGGCAAAGAAGGCAAAAATAACAACAATATCAAAAAATAAAATGAAAAGTCTTCTCAGTTTGTCCCTAGCAAACCTTCATTAAAAGAGTCACTTTATGTAATAGGACATTTATCTCATAGAGGAAGGAAGCAATAAAGAGCAAAGAGGGCAATAAATGTGTGAATAAATCTGAATGAAACTTGGCCTCATAAAATGATGCTGAAATTGAATAAATTGAATTGAGGGAAGGAAAGTATACCACAAAAATAAAATGAGTCATGAGGAAATTAGTTCAGTTCTTTAGTCTTATGTGTACTTTAAGTTCTAGAGTAAACCTAAAAGCAAACTGCATAGTCATGGAGAGAAAAACGAAATAACCATGTAAAAATCACAGGCCAAATTCGGAATAAGATAATAGGAGAAAAACTCCATCATGCAGCAGAGACTGCCACAGAATGTAAAAAGAATCAGTTGCAACCAAGACTGTTGATAACACGAAAGAATCTAAACTGATCAGATTCTCTGGAGTAACAAGAGTCTATTAAAAAAAACTATATCCTATTTTCAAAAGAATATGTAAAAATTAGAATGTGGAAAGCTTCTACAAAACAGTCAATCAGTTATTCAAATTAGTTCTCCTGTGACATTCAGTGTCTGCATATATCATTCATTAATCATATCCACCATCCTGTCTCTTCTCCAGCCTAACTTTCTTCTATCTCTGACCTTCTACATTGCTCACTTTATACATCCTACATGTAGGTCATTTAATTTTTTATTAGTTATTATACATGAGAGAAAACATATGATACTTAGCTCTCTGTCTCTACTTAACTTGTTCACTGTTTAGTCTTTCTGTTTCACTTGTTCTCCTACAATTTATAGGATTTCATTCTCTTTGTGGTAGAAAAATAATTCAGTGTACATACATATGATTTATATGATATATATGTATATATTATAATATGTTAGGAAGCTCTATGTTTAGCTCTCAAGGTACATAATTACATGGTGTAAACTCCAGAAGCTTTGGGCAGCTCCACTTTTAAGGCTTTGCATTTGCAGCCCACATAGCCTTTCTTTTGGCATGTGTCTGATTGTTGCCTGAAGCTTTTCTCAATAGACATTGCATATTCTTGTCATTGCTGAACTCCTAGGGTCTCCCAGCTCACACTTCTGTGAGCCCCTGAAATGGTGATGTGTATTCTATCCCTGCTACACATTGCTGGCCTCCCAGGACATCCTTTAAATTCTAGGTAGAATCTTCCATGATTCCATAACACTTGGGTTTGCATTCTTGACATAGCAGCCTCACCTGGATGAAGCTGTTGACTTATAGCTTGAGCAGTGTTGGACCTCGTTGGACCATGGATATAGCAGCTTCTAGGCACCTGGCATCTGAACATGGTGCAATGCATTCTGGGGGGAAATAACATTCTCATGCAACCCTGTGCATTGAAGGTGCCTTTGCAGTGCCTGATTCTGAATGAAAAGTCTTTCAAATTGGGTCACAGTTTTATACCCCTGAGCCTGTGTTAGGTGAGTCCAGCCCATTCCAGGACCATCGCAATGTATTTTTCCTATTACAATGCAAACTACTTAATGTTTGTGTGCATTCTTGCCAATACCGGGGCTTGAGCCTTGGTGTCATGAGCTCATTCCACTTTCTGGCTCACAGCTGGCACTTTAACACTTGAATCATGCCTT
This sequence comes from Dipodomys merriami, assembly GCF_024711535.1. Lineage (NCBI taxonomy): Eukaryota > Metazoa > Chordata > Mammalia > Rodentia > Heteromyidae > Dipodomys > Dipodomys merriami. The sequence goes on along the minus strand of NW_027202270.1, from coordinate 47,874,019 downwards.
CAATATAGCCTACATTTTGCTGGTTATTAGAGAAAGACTCTCACAAACTTTTGTGTCGGGGTTGATTTTCAACCTTTATCTTCCAGGTCTAAACTCCTGAGTAGCTGGAATTAGAGGCATAAACCATTGGTGCTCAGCTTGGTTTTTTTAAATCTTATTTTCTGATCTCTTCAGGAGCCATCTTTCCCTTGGCTCCAACATTATACCCACTTTACCCACTTCTTCTTTAAGCGAGCTTTTTTTTGGGGGGGCCAATAGGGTTTGAACTCAGAACCACAGTGCTGTCACTGAGTTTCTTTGCTCAGGGCTAGTATTATTTCTGTGTGGCTACTTGGAGATAAGAGTCTCACAGACTTTCCTGCCTTGACTGGTTTTGAATCATGCTCCTACGATTTCTGGATCACTGGGATTATGATCACGAGCCACCAATATTTTGAAACCTTTTCATTTTGCTTTCTGATCAAAAAACTCACTGTAAGCTTGGCTAAAAGCAGCCATCAACAATGTCACAGAGTGAATACTGGGATGACTTGAAATTTCCTCTACCAGATAAATTAATCCTACTATTTTTATACTCAGCCTCCCGCAAAGGCTTAGAACAAGGAGAAATATTATTATTATTAGAATATAAACTACATGGCCTCTAGTCCAATTGCCAATAGAGATTCTGCTTTGATATTAAACCTCATGAGTATGGTCTTTATTTTCCACATTCTTTTTTTGTACGTTTTTTATTGTAAAAATGCTGTACAGAGGAGTTAAAATTACATGAGCAAGGTAATCAGTACATTTCCTATTGAACATTGTTGCCTCCTCCTTTGTTTTCCCCCTACTATTCCTTCCCTCCCACTTCCACAAAGACCCCCCCCAACCCCGAAGCTATAAAGTTGGTTTTCAACATAGTGTTTTGTACATCTCATTGTTACAATGGGTCAAACTGTATCCTTAGTTAAGCATTTTGTTTTTTCCCTTCACCTCCACAAATTAGACCAAGATCAAATACAGTAAAAACAAGAGTTATACCGTAGGTGGAGGAACATACAAAGAAACAAAAATATCACATGGTACATTATAAATATATTAGAAACAATAGCAAGAAAGAAAAAAGATATTTGTGTCCCTATCTTGGGATTCATTTTGCTTCCTCAAAGAAACAACTACCTAATGAAAAAGTGGGCTAAAGACTTAAAGAGAAACTTCTCTGAAGAGGAAATAAGCATGGCCAATAGACACATGAAGAAATGCTCAACCTCTCTAGCCATAAAAAAAATGCAAATCAAAACAACATTGAGATTCTACCTCACCCCAGTGAGAATGGCTATAATCAAGAACTCTAATAACAACACATGCTGGAGAGGATGTGGACAGAAGGGAACCCTACTGCGTTGTTGGTGGGAGTGTAAGTTGTTCAACCAATTTGGAAAGTTGTATGAAGATTCCTCAAAAGACTCCACATGGAGCTCCCGTGTGACCCGCAATCCCACTTTGGGGCATTTACCCAAATGATCACAAACAAGGTCATACTAAGGCTAGCAGCACAACTATGTTTATTGCAGCATTATTGACCATAGCTAAGATAGGGAACCAACCCAGATACCCCTCAGTAAATGAATGGATCAAGAAAATGTGGTATTTATTATTCCATCAGAAACAATGACATAGTCCCATTTGTTAGGAAATGGAAAGACCTGGAAAAAAATATGCTAAGTGAAGTAAACCAGGCCCAAAGAAACGTAGGTCCCATGGTTTCCCTTATTTGCAATAACTAGTATATGTGTAGGACAAGCAGAAAAGGTCAAAAGCTATGTACATTTTCCATATTCTTGTCAGCATTCTTGCTTTCTGAACTCCTACCAGAACAACCATTATGCTCTGTTTATAGCTTCATATGCTCTAACATACTTGTTCAAGTATTTCCAAACTCTTCCTATAAAGCAATCACAAAAGTTTCTGAACTACATCAGCAACCTCACTCTCTCTTTTTTCATTGTGGCAAAACACCAAAGCAAAATACTTGAGAGGGCTTATTTGTTTTGTACTTGTTTTAAAAACCTTTTTAGCAGCATTATTTACCATAGCTAAGATATGGAACCAAGCAGGTGCCCCTCAGTAGATGAATGGATCAAGAAAATGTGGTATATATACACAATGGAATTCTATGCCTCCATCAGAAAGAATGACATTGCCCCATTTGTTAGGAAATGGAAAAACTTGGAAAAAAATTATATTAAGTGAAGTAAGCCAGGCCCAAAGAAACATAGGTCCCATGGTTTCCCTTATTTGCAATATCTAGTATATGCATGAGTCAAGTGGAAAAGGTCAGATAATGTGATGTTAGGAAAATGAACCCTTAGATATGTATTTTAATGTTTTTTTTCTTTCATGCATTTGTTTCTAACGCGTTTATAAGATTATCTCTTTGTTGCTTTGTATGTCCCTCCCCCACAGTATAACCCCTGCTTTCACTATATTTGATGTCAGTATAACTTGAGGAGGAGATGGGAAAAAATCAGTTGTTTAAGGATACAGGTTGACCTGTTGCAACAATGAGAAGTACAAGTTGTCATGTCCAAAACGAGCTTTACAACGTTGGTGCAGGGGGGGGGGGAATGGGGGGGAAGGAGAAGGATTGGGATTGGGGGGGAGGGGGGAGGCTGGGAAGGGACGTGAAGGGTAAACAAAAGGAGGAGGCTGCAATGCTTGGTAAGAAATGTATGCATTATCCTGCCCATGTAATTGTAACTCCTCTGTACAGTATGTTCACAAATAAAATAAAATAAAATAAAAAGAAAAACAGAAAAAAAAAACCTTTTTAGTTCACTGTAGCAAGAACAGATTGCTTCATGGTGACCAGGAAACAGAAGGACTATACCTAGGCTAGTGAACTTTTCACTTTTTTTTTTAACCACATTTCTTAGGTGTTTTTCAGTACAAGGAAGTTACCATTCAAGAATAACCATCCCTCTGAAAATGCATGGATTCACTTCTGGGTTCTCAGTTCAGTCCCATTGATTTTTATGTCTACTTTTTTTTAAAATGTCAATACCATGCTGACTTTGTTACTATGGTTCTGTAGTATATTTTGAGACCAGGTATTGTAATACCTTTAACATTGCTGGGTTCCTCAGTAATTTTGTGGCTATTCAAAGTTTGTTATGTTTCCATGTCAGTTAGATTGTTTCTTCAATGAAGAATGACCTTTGGGAAAGTAAGGTTTGCATCAAATCTGTGGATTGCTTTTGGTGGTTTGGACATTTTAACAGTAGTTTAGGCATGGCCCTATGCATTGCAAATTTATGTATCAGAGAGAAATGGCAGGCCAGTGTTATTATTTTCAAAATTACTCATAGTAAATATGATGTAATTCATATAATACACAATGATTTAAAAATAGTACAATAGTCATTGTACTTCTATGTAGTTTAATTTTGTCAGTATATTTTTTCCTTTCTACTCTGCTCTCTCAAAATATATTTAGTTTGAAGGAGCATCCTAATATGATGATCAGGTATTTAAGAAGTTAAATGTTACGGTGCCCTGGATCAGTCACACTCTGTCTTTCCTCTATAGAAAATACTTTATAGAAAATGCATTTAATATTCAGATCTTAACTGAACTAACCCTCCCCTATTGAACCTGTTGCTAAGATAGTCTATCACTTTATTTATTTATTTATTTTTAATTATGAGAATACAGTACAGAGGAGTTACAATTACACGGGCAAGATGAGTACATTTCTTATCAAGCATTGTTGCCTCCTCTTTGTTTTCCCTTCCCATCCCTTCCCATACTCCCCCTCTCCCCGCAACCGATATGTCCCCTACCCCCCCACCAAAGTTGTAAAGTTCGTTTTTCCATATAACGACTTGTACATCTCATTGTTGCAATGGGTCCACCTGTATCCCTAGTTAAACGATTTGTTTTTTCCCGTCCCCTCCACAAATTATACCAACATCAAATACAGTGAAAGCATGGGTTATACCGTGGGGGAGGGACATACAAAGCAACATAGAAATCATCTTATAAATATGTTAGAAACAATTGCATGAAAGGAAAAAAAAAACAAAAAAACTTGTCAAGGTGATGTACAGAGAGGTTACAGTTACCTAAATAAGGTAATAAGTATATTTTTTGTCGAACTTGTTACCCCAGTCTATAAAACTTTTTAACAAGTCTATTTGAAGCATGTAGGGCCATTTACATATGGTAGATCAAGGATTGAGATATGGACCTCAGGAAAAATAGGAAGTAGAAAAGTACATTTTTGCCTAATTGTTCCCTTTGCTTGGTGGGTGGAAATGAGACTTCAACTCAAAACATGGGTGCTGTCTCTTAGATTTTTCAGTTCAAGTCTGAGCCCTACTACTTAAGCCACTGATCTATTTCTGGTTTTTAGTAGTTAGTTGAGTATAAAAGTCTCAGGAACTTTCTTGCCTGGTATGGCTTTGACAATCTTCAGATCCCAGCCTCTAGAGAAGCTCTGATTACAGGCCTGAGCTAACAGTGCTCATCTGCTTCCTATTTTGTGTTTAATCAGGAAATCATGAAAACACCTTGAGGTCCATGTCTCAGTCCTTAATCTACCGTATGTAAATGGCTCTACATGGTTCAAATAGACTTACTTAAATGTTTCATAGACTATCTTAAACTGTTATCAACATGTGCTACAGTTAATGAAATACTTGTAATTTACAATTGAATAGATAACCCTACAGAAAAAGATTCATTGTACTTATTATTATTTAAATACAACCTGTCTCCTCTCCCCCTCCCCCAGTTCCGGGGTGTTGTGTGGACTCTGGTCCTGAGATTAATATAGTCTTAAAATTAAAATTAAATACCACACCTCTTCAACTATACATTCCAGTTTATTTTGAAACCAGGTGAAGACAGGGAGAGAAAAGTTTTCAGTTCACCAATTAAATGTCTGAATACTGCATGGTCCCAGTTGATTTGGGCCTGTCTATCCACACATGTCATCTCTGGTCCTATTTGTCATTTAGTTTTCTTCTCCATTACTGTGATCATTATAGATGCACAGCAAGTTAATGTACCTAATGTGAAATAAATATTATTCTGCAGACCTGTCAAAACCCAGGTCATTGTAGCCACTTAGATTTGTTTACTTTCACCAGTTTTCCCCTTTGGCCAAAGAAAAGTGCATTTGTCTATTTTGATTGTCTTTAAGTCCTGTAATGTGTTTAAGGTATCCACTCTTACTATCTATTGTTCACTAAGAGTAACATAAATTTGTCTGTAGGTTAACATCCTCAGCAAGTCCATATTCTTTTATGAGAATCGCTGTCTGGAAGACTGAATGCTCTTAATATTTTATGAAAAAATTGTCAGCAATATTGTTAGCACAAGCTTTTGAACTGAGCTTAGCAATGAATAGTTTAAAATGTTTTTTACTTGTGTACACCTACATGCAGTTTGGCACTGCTTTTAAGATTAAAATACCAAAGATTGAAAAAATTTAAAAGGAAGTTGGGGGAAATGTGCCTAGATGCTAAGGAATTGGAGTTTCTTAAAAAGTGAGAGAAAATTGTTCAAAGAATGTTTTTCCCTATAATAACGTAATCTGGCTTCCTACCAGGAGAAATTTTGCCACTCACTGTGACTAGAATATAAAATTTTACTTTGACTTGTGTTAGCATTAAAAGCTAATTGGTATGTGCCAATGTGTTCTGTAACAAGTGCTTCTCTGGGCTTATATATTCATCAGTTCCTATAATAAAGAGATAATTTGTTCCAGGAGTTGATGTGTTACTCATAGTTTTGCCAAATAGTCATTTGTGTGGAATCAAACTATGGAATTTTTTTTTGTTTTTAAAAAACTAAATATTCAGAAGTATGACCATTTACTTGCCAGCTTAAGTTATTTTTATTAAGAATTCATATTTTTGTATTAGCTTGCATATAAATAAGTCATACCTTTTTTCCCTATAGAAACATTTCTTTTCTTGGGTGTGATGAAGTTATTAACTTGGAATGCTGAAATAATTTGCTATACTTATCTTGAATGGAATAATGTTTATTTTGTATCTTACAACCCTTAAAGATTTTAGAACTCTTCTCACAAATGAAAATAAGAGAAAAACTGTAGAGATTTATAAGCTTACATGCCAATACAATTCTTTTACGTCTGCTAAAAGAGGACATTACAAGTTGATTACCCACCTCTGGTTAGAGAACTGTGTCATGTCAGTCAGACTGCAAAATTGTTCCAGGACAGGAATACTTTATTACTCTTAAAAATTAGTAAATTATGCATATTTAGCAAGAAGCTGTCATGATGGTGTGGTATGTATCTTTTTCTATTAAGACATAAATGAAATATTAGTTAAACCTTGTAAAATAATTAATTATAATTAAATATATTATTAAATTAATAATTATTAAATATATTAAATTAATTATAATTATAATTAAATATAAGCCAGTTAGGTTATTTTTGCTCCAGGTCAACTTGATATAAAATCTCTGGTAAATATTACAGGACAAAGTACTATTCCTCATGTTATGAAGAGGCTAATGGAAGAATTATTATGCTAGACCTAAAATGAGATCAGATCTTATATTATGTATTGGTTATTATATTTTCATTTTATGTCAGAAGCAAACTATGAGTTTGTTTTTTGGTCTTAGGTTGGACTCTTCTAGAGTGCATCAATCAGTGGCCTATGTCCTTGTATTTAGTGACCTAGATAGGATATTCAATAGCAGCTGTCACCAACTCAGAGATCTCTGCTCATAAAATTTTCTATGTGGAAAGTGGAAGGAAGTGACAACTTGTCTAACTTTGAAACACTTTTGAAATATTTGTGTCTTGAAAGCTTTGGCTGGTAGAACGTAATTATTATGAAATTCAAATTTTATTTTCTCTCCCCCACTCCTCGTTATGCCTCTACTGCTAAACATAATGTCATTTAACTTGGCAAGTCAAGCAGAATTAACTCCATCGTTCAGATCTGACTTCACAGTCTTCCTGTTTATTTCTAAGGCAACAAATTGATGTTGGAAGAAGTGCTTTTGAAAATTTAATGATAGTCTTATTCCTATGCAGGTAAAAAAATTTTTTTCGAAGTCGTTTTAACCTGACAGATTGTGTTATGAAGCATTTCTATTCATTAGCAAAGTATATTTTATATAATTTATCTATTAATGAAATTCAAATGTTGTCAACATCAGTCATTTACATATTTACCCGATTCTTTATTTCCTGCCAAGGATTTTTCTCACTTAACCAGGCCTTATAAAGAAAATTTTTAAATCATTCTGAGTTTTCAGCAGAGTTGTGTTTTTGCCAATATTGTGAGAATTTGTAGACAGCAAAGAGGTGAAAGAGCCAATGTATTTGATGCTAAAGATGCCATACCAAGTTCATTAGAAACTTTTCCGCTTGATAGGAAATATGAAGGAAATAACACTTACAATATGAAAATGCAAACCAGATACAATGGTTCACTCCTTTATAATCCTAGTTTGCTTAGGAGCCTGAGATCAGGAAGATCATAGTTTAAAGCCAGCATGGGCAAAAAGTTTGTGAGATCTCATTCCAACAAAAAATCTGATTATGGTAGGGTGCACTATCATCCCAACTTCTATGAGAAATGAAAATAAGAGCACGTAGGTCACATACAACAAATGTAAGTCAAGTACACATCAACTGCAAAGCTTTGCTTCTTGGCTAATAGAGGACCTGAAAAATACTTATTGCACAAGTTAATCAGTCTTGCTCCATTCATTTAAAGAATGACTTTAAATAACTGAACATCATGAACATCATACCAATTTCACAGTAAATGATACTATGCATTTCCTGCAGGTCTGACCATAATGCTCTCATCATTGGCCTGATTATCACATGCATTCCTCTAAGCTTGTCAGTCTCCATTAGAAAGCTTTCCTTCACTGTCATGTGACCCATTTCCATACCTAAGTGTAAAACTTTCGGTTTTCCACTCTCATCAGCCATTTCTTTAAGCTTTTGCCACCTCATCAATGTTAATGTGGCTGTACAAACTGTGAAATTACCTATTATGAGGGACAAATTCAGACATTTTCAGCTTCCTTTCATCCGATCTGGAATAACTGAGGCTTTTTCTTCATCTTTGGACAGGATTGCTGAACTAGATGCTAACACATAGCAATAACATACTCAACAGCATGATTTCTACTGGCTTTGTTTCCCCTCTGAACCTTTTATTGGTTCCTGAGATTAACAGTCACACTCCCATTTTCATGATAGTTCTGACTCTGGCACACACGTTTCACACAATTCTGACTTTAACAAGGGGAGAAATCATAGCACTAATTCTGGTAGGGTAAAGTGATTAAAATCTGGTTCCACAATGATTTAAAACAATCCTGTCAGTTTTTGTTAATTCTTTGAGCATTGGCTCAAAGTATTCCGTTTTTGTAGGCTACTAAGGATTGAGTGGGGGTGGGTATTCAGGTCGAGGGAAATAAATGACAAAGAGAACAACTCTCATTATTTCACCAGGAAGCACTGTGGGCATTTAGTGGGCCACATAAATAACGTGTGCCCGTGAAAGCATGGGCTCACCCATAAGGGCTGCTCTCGTATTGATTGAAACATAAATGAGCCTTGCAGATGATGTTAGGGAATTCAGATAATCTATCAGTTCAGTGATCTGGGATGGCAGTTAAATAGACAAATGAGTAGACACACCAAACTTTAAAAAAGAAGAATTGTAGTAATTGGGCCTGACTTTTCTCCACAGTTCTCTACTGGTCTGCAGATATGAAGATGGGAAAGAGTCAGTTTAAACATTGCCAGCACAGCAGACACATTATTTCTGGTGATAGCATCAGAAATCACACCGATTCATATGAACTTCCAGAGCACTTAGATGGACTAAGATGCTCTGGGATGTTTCTTACAAGCTTAAGAAGAGAATGCCTTCCTATTTGTTTTCTAAAACAAATTTAGTTCTTGTTCCTGAGTAGTAGGATGGCTATACACTTCATGTTTATAATGACACATATTATTAAAAAATCGAAAGACAGATAATTAAGGCTAATTGAATGTGCAACGATTACAAATAAAGGAAATGCTTTATATGATATTTTTACAAAGGTTGTTTGTTGTGTATAAAAAAGGATGATGAGCAAGTATAATAGATTCTATGGAGAGCTCAGATAGTATAATTCTTTAAAAAGACTAAACCAAAGCCAAACAAAATAAGTACCAGGAAATGGGTATTTGCAAGAGGGGAAAGTGGGGTCAAGAAGAGAGGGGTTGAAGAATGAAAGGGGAAGAGGGGAGAAGGAAGGCAAGAATTCATTGTATATCCCACAGAATTAAGAAAAATAAGAGAAGGATGGGTTGAAGAAGGATGGAGATATTGAAGGGATGATACAGATCAAGTTGCATTGTGTACATAAACTGCTTTGTTAAATGTAAAAAATTCAATACATAACCTAAAAATTAGAAGGAGGGAAAGGTGGGGTGGGAGGGGTGGGCAAGAATGTTGAAAGGGGTGACATTGATCAAGACTCACCATATTCATAAATTGCTTTGTTGAATGGGAGCTCCTTTGTACAACTACTAACAAAGAACAAAAGTATTTTTAATTGGACATTAACTATATTCCTAATTTGCAGAATTTGAATCCTAAGATTATTCATTTAGAATATGGGAATATTATTTTCAAAATTCCTAAGGTCTTTGTATTGCATATGGAATCATTTCTAACATAAAAAATAAAACTTATTATGATATATCTAATATATTTTATTTAATATAAATATCAAATTCATTGGTATTATAAAACGTAATACGTTTTGTGAGTATGTTGACCAGTTGAATTGTAGTATCAATGTCAAATGCATTATTTCATATTTTGGGTTCTTTTTTACCTTTATTGTTCTAATGTTTATATCAACAGAATTCTACTAGAGCCCAAATAGTAGCAAACATTCAGCCAAGTCCCACTGTCTAACAAGTCTGCATGAATAATAGGATTTCCTGCTTTCCTTCTCCTTCCTTCCTTTCTTCCTTCCTTCCTTCAATCCTTCCTTCCTTCCTTCCGTCCTTCCTTCCTTCCTTCCTTTATCTTTCTCCCTCTTCTGTCTGTCTCCATGTCTCTCTGTCTTTGTGTCTCTCTGTCTCTGACTCTCTCTGTCTCTGTCTGTCTCTGTCTCTCTGTTTCTGTCTGTCTGTCTGTCTGTCTGTCTGTCTGTCTGTCTGTCTGTCTGTCTGTCTGTCTCTCTCTCTCTCTCTCTCTCTCTCTCTCTCTCTCTCTCTCTCTCTCTCTCTCTCTCTCTCTCTTTCCAGTCCAGAGTCTTGAGCTCAGCACCTGGGTATTATCCCTCAGCCTTTATGCTCAGTCTAGTGCTCTATCACTTGAGCAACAGCTATACTTATGGCTTCTTTGTTACTTAATTGGATATGAGTCTCACAAACTTTCCTGTCCAGAATGGTTTCAAGCCTGATCATCAGATCTCAGCCTCCTGAGTAGCTAGTATTGCAGACTTGAACCATCAATGCATCTAGCCCTTATTATTATTTTATAAGATAATTGACTGAGCCGGGCGCTGGTGGCTCACGCCTGTAATCCTAGCTACTCAGGAGGCTGAGATCTGAGGATCCCGGTTCAAAGCCAGCCCAGGCAGGAAAGACCGTGAGACTCCTATCTCCAATAAACCACCAGAAAACCGGAAGTGGCGCTGTAGCTCAAGTGGTAGAGCGCTCGCCTTGAGCTGAAGAGCTGAGGGACAGCGCCCAGGCCCAGAGTTCAAGCCCCACGACTGACAAAAAAAAAAAAAAAAAAAAAAAAAAAAAGATAATTGACTGAGTCTGATTCCTTACTTCAGAACTTCTGCATAATGGGCTCCCTTATCCTGTTAGATGTCCAGGAGTGAGAAAAAAATCCAACTCATATTTCTAAACTTATTTTCTGTTTTAAATTGAAAGTTTATTCTTTAAAATCAGTTTTAGGGCTTGAACTGTGGGGCTGGGTGCTGTCCCTCAGCTCTTCAGTTCAAGGCTAGTGTTCTACCACTTGAGCCACAGCGCTATTTCTGGTTTTCTGGTGGTTAATTGCAGAATCTCATGGACTGCCAGGGCTGGCTTTGAACCATTATCTTCAGATCTCAGTCTCCTTAGTAGCTAAGGAAGTTACTTTTTAAAAAATATATTTTTATTGTAAAAATACTGTACAGATGGGTTACAGTTATATGAGTAAGAAGGGGAGTTATTTTTATATGTGCAATTCCTGGGGCTTGAACTCAAGGCTTAGATGTTGTTCTTCAATTTTTGTGCTGAAAGCCAGAATTCTACCACTTGAACCAAACTTTCACTTGCAGGTTTTTGGTAGTTAATTGGAGATAAGAGTTTGTGACTTGTCCTGCTTGGGCTGGCTTAGAAACATGGCCCTCAGATCTTAGCTTTGTGAGTAGCTAGGATTACAGCCTGAGCTACCCACGCCCAGTTGATTGTGTGTGTGTGTGTGTGTGTGTGTGTGTGTGTGTGTGTGCGCGCGCGCGCACACACGCGCGCGTGCTGGTACTGGGACTTGAACTCAGGGCCTGGATACTATCCCTCACTTTTGCACTCAAGGGTGATGCTCTACCACTTAAGCCACACCTCCACTTCCAAGAAGTTAAGATTTTTAACTATTTAAGCTGCACATCTTTATCTAAATAATCATCTTTGGGTTCGGGAATGAAAGCCAGCTACATTCTTTGGCTAAGGAGAGGAAAAACACTCCTCCAACATCCTAGAGTCCCTGAGGTGCCTGGGCTCTGGGCCAACCCTGGGAGGAGTGCTCAGCTGCCATGCCCTATAGATTCCTGTGTGTACAGAGGCTGAGAAAAGTCTCTCTGACAAGCTGAAAATCAGCCACAGAAAGCCAGTTGCAAACAGGACAGCAGAGTCTAAACAGTCCTGAGGATCATGTCTTTCTTAACTGACAGGGTGCCATTCTTGGTCCAGAAAACACTTTTTTTGGTCACCTTTGCTCCCAGCAGAGCCCCAGTTAGTTCTATTTATAGCTGTGAAGAACCTGCTGACTTCCAGACAGGTCAAATGAGCATTAAAGAAACAGCATTAGAAGTCATTGTCTTGTTCTGTGATGGTTTTAGAACCCTTTGTGAAGAATAATAACGGCCAGAGTACATTGAACATTGACCTCCTTTGGCTCATGATTCCTGCTAGGACCATATTGGGAAAGAAGCCAACATTATTCCCTATGCCCTTGCTTATTTCAACACTAGGAAAATGTGCATGTTCACGTTTCTAAATTTTATTTTCTTTAATAAGGCAACATAATATTTATTTGTTTCTTTCTTTTTGTTCAGGTCCTGGATCTTCAATTCGGGGCCTAGGTGCTCTCCCTTAACTTTTTATTTTTATTTACCTAAGGCATATGCACTGCCACTTTAGCCATAGCATAGCTCTTCCAGCTTTTGGGTCCTTCATTGGAGATAAATGTCTCACAGACTTTCCTGTAGACTCCCTGTAAATTTCACATCTAGAATTATAAGCATGAGCCACTGGCAACCAGAGCATCTTAATATTTGTTATTTATTTATGTATTTATTTATGAAGTAGCATACATCTGTAGTATCAGGGGGTTTTGTTATGATATTTCCACTCATGCACACAGCACACTTTGAACAAATCCACCTCCTCTACCACATTCTGATCTCTGAACTTTTCAGGAGATCTTCTAAGCCTGTCTTATTTTCTTCTACCTGTTTTTGTTTTTCCTTCTGAGAGCTGAAGTGACTTTCCAGACAACCTAGGCTGAATCTTATTTATTGGTCAGGAGATGGTAATTCTATAGAAACACAGCAAAATCTTGAAACAGATTTCTATCAAATACCAACACAAATATACAAGGAATGATACTTTCTATAAATAATGGCCACAACAATTAGACAGATGAAAGATAATAAAAGTCTTTATAATAACATGTTGGGTTTCTAAGAATGCTCTTACAAAAATAACAGCAGTTGACCTATTAAATTTTAGTATGAAGGAAAATACAAGCAAAATATTTCTCCTTGAATCTCAAATGAAACATATCCTTTAAAAGAGGGGAATAAAAAGGCATATATGTGTATATATGGATTTTGATCCCACAAATATAGATATTTATTATGCACAGAAACACTTTATTAATAAAAAACTAACAAATTATGCCACTGAGTATGTATGAGATGCAACAGCTATGTACAACAGCCGTGTACAACATTTATGAGGTGTATCCCAGAAGACTATTACCTTCCCTCCATTTCCAGATAAGATCACTGGCTGAGAAAAGTGACCCGATTATGTATATACCTTAGCTTCTGTATCTCGCAGAGCCCAGATCTGTCAAAATCCTACATTGACTTGATTAATCAACATCTTATCATGCTTGTTTTCTTTTCAAGATAATCAAGCTTGCTTTTTCCAGTTAGCATGAAGAATATCTGATATGCAATTCAACATCCTATTTTTTTTCTAAGACAGCCCCTTAAGCTTTAGATCTGGATTTCTAGATTCATCACAGAGTTGGAATTGCCATGAGTGTCTGAAAGAGGACAATCTGCTCTTCACTGCTGTCTTTCTGTTCTGTTCTTTGCAAGGCCTTTACCTTTTCCAAAGTACCATATGTAATGTTTCCTGCACTGATTAATAAACATACACATATTTTTAGGAATTGGCATTAAAAAATCAATTGAAAACGTTTAAGTGAATTGGTGAGAATCAGGCAATCCAATGAGTTTTCTTAAAGAAAAATATCCCCTAATGTTGCCTTTAGGCTAGAAGGAAAATTTCCAAGTTTAAACCCATTATTCACAATGAAACAGCACTCCTTTCTTTAAATATCCTAAGCAATGAAGCTCTTCAGATCACCTATTTTCAAGGAATTCCAGTACTTGGGATAGGAAGAAAATCAATAAACTTCAAAGAAAAATGAACCTAGTTTAGAAAATTAACATGTATCAAAAATAAAGAAAAAGCTAAAATGTGAAAATATAATGAAACCAAGATCTTCATACTACTCTCTTGCAATACTTTACTGATTTAGGTAATATATGATAACATGGCCTTGAAAATCTGCTAGTTCAGTATACAAAAGGTATTTTTGGAATTGGAGTGTATAAATGTCAAAACATTAGCACTTACAAGTGACTGGAGTAAAGAAAACTTTGGATCGTTTCATTTACACAGGAATTATTCCCAGAAAACAGGATTTTTATGCATAGAATGGTTGGTTTGGCATACCAACTATTAGATTGTTTTTAAATATGAAGCTAAATATTTATTATACAAGATATCTATTTTCTCTTGTACAACCTATGTAAACAACCTTGAACACTACCTATTACTCACTATTCTTAGCTTATAACAACTCCTGTCAACGCACAAAAAATATCAAAATCAGAAATTCAGCAGTGATACTAGACCCTGTGTTGAAAATGAACTGTACAACTTATGGGTGGGGACAGGAGGGGAAAACTTGGAGCAAGGAAAGGGAAGGATGCTATTGTTCAACAAGAAATATACTCTTTATCTGATTTATGTAACAATAACCCCTCTGTACATTTACAGTAATAATAAAGAAAATTCTAAAAATGTAGCAAGTTGATGTTAGGTGAAATGAACCCCAAGATAAGTATTCAAATGTTTTTTCTTTCTTGCAATTGTCTCTAATTTATTTATAAGATGATTTCTTTGTTGCTTTCTATGTCCCTCCCCCATGGTATAACCCATTTTCACTGTATTTGATGTTGGTATAATTTGTGGAGGGTAAGGGAAAAAACAAATTGCTTAAATAGGGATACAGGTGGACCCATTGCAACAATGAGATGTACAAGACTTTATGTCGAAAAACGAACTTTACAGTTTGGGGGGGGGTAAGAGGGAGGTGGGGGGTGGAGATGGGAAGGGATGGGAAGGAGAAACAAAGGAGGAGGCAACAATGCTTGATAAGAAATGTACTCATTACCTTGCCCATGTAATTGTAATCCCTCTGTATGGTATTTTCACAATAAAATAAAAAAAAGAAATAAAAAAAAGTAGAGGGCTTCACCCAGCTTCCAAATACCAGAGATGGAGATGTCTGCATTCCTCACTAAGCTAAAGTAAAAAAAATATCTCTGGAACTGTTCCACTTAGATTTTTCATCTAATCATTATTAGATCAGGCAGCTAAACATCTCTTCTACTCATACCTTCTTTTGTGTATTTAAAATTTAAAAACAAGAACAAACTGTCTCTTCATCCCATATTGCAATTTTAATGATAGCCATTCTCTTCTGTTCCAATTAAACTGTTGTCAAAATAGTAATATAAACTGATGTCTTTTTTTGCAAAATCATAGTCACTACTCAACCAGTTTGATCCCAAATTCTGTAATTATCACTCATGGTTAAATATAGTAGCTTCTCATTAGTCCATTTATTGATTGGAATCTTGGCAGCATTCAATAGCTTAAAAGTAACTGAGAAATATCTTTATGTTTCTTTTACTATTTTCTAACTAAAGACCAAGTATAGAAATGTGACACTCATTTAAATGCATAATTGTGCTAATTTTTCCCATAGCCTAATAGCTAGTTTCATAGTATTTCCATACACATTAATGTTGACTAGGTGGCAGAGGAAGAAATAACAGACCAAAAGTGGGAAGATGAAGTTTGTATATTTATGTAGCTAAGTATATCGCGGGTCTTTTTAACCTTTTTCACACGGCAATCATGTATATCACTGAAATTATCCCATTTTATATGTTTGCATTTCTACAGGAGGACTAGCCTGCAAATTTACCAGTTTATTTTATTGTAGACATAGAGACACTAAAATAAACACATTTTAATGGAAGAAATTAGCAATAACAAAATTATTCAGAGTGAGATAGTAGGTGACACATTTTTGTTATAGGTACAGTGGGACACAATGACATATAATCTCAGTAAACTTAGAACCAGGTTATTTTCAACTTCTAAACAAAATAGTAGCTGGTGGGCACTGGTGGCGCATGCCTATAATCCCAGCTATTCAGGATACTGAGAGTTGAGCATCACAGTGTGAAGCCCAACCAGATAGGAAAGTCCAAAAGACACTTATCTCCAATTAACAACCAAAAACCTGGCAGTGGAGCTGTGGCTCAAGTGGTATAGTTCCATCTGTAAGTGAAAAAGCACAAAAATTCTAAGAGAAACACTTGGGTGTTGTTTTTTCCCAATGTAATTTAAAATGAATTATCTTGACAGAAGATGCTCCCTATGTTCCAATGAAAACAATACAATTTCTGAAAGAAAAATACAATGTCATAGAGGGGATTTTAATGTCAGGAAGGTTAAAATGAAATCAATTCTATTATTATTCTGTAAACTCTGAAGTTTTATGATGTATGGGTTGCAATGTTTCTGAAATTTTTTTTAATTTTTTTAAATTTAATTTTATTTTATTTGTGAACATACTGTACAGAGGGATTACAATTACATGGGCAGGATAATGCATACATTTCTTACCAAGCATTGCACCCTCCTCCTTTGGTTTAATTGAATTAAATATTAAGTATATAGAAAATGACAAAATAATAGTTTATCCAAATTCCCTCTCTAAACACATGAACGCTTCTTCTCATAATAGAATGCAGAATTCCATAGTTCACTTGAGTAATATTTAGGAAAATTAAAATAAGTCACTTGGATTCTGAGAAGTTCTTGGTGTTAATTTTGTAAGGAGAAAAAGAGATTCTTATGCTTAAGATGATGGATTTTTACCAGTTTTATTGAAGAATTTATCAAGAATGATGTGAACCCAAGTTTTCCTTTCTATAAAGAAACTATGACAACCATTCAGCTGCAAATGCATGAAACTGAAAAATCTGCTCTGAATCAAAATTACTGGTAATCATTTTAACCTTGATTTTTAAACTCATAATTTAAAATGTTAGTTCAGTTTATTCATCATTAAATGGGGATTTTCAGACAAAATCTAAAGTGATAGAAACCAGGCAATTCTTTTTGATGAGTTTGGATTATGTGATTTTCCCTCACAATGGAAAACAGAGCCAATCAGTTTAGGATTCAACACTTTTGGCAGGGCTAACCATTTTCATTTTCTCTCAATTGTATTATCTTGAAAACAATGCCTTTATTTTCATTTTTTCTGGCCATTTTTGCTAAATGAAAGCAAAGCACATAAAATATTATTATGATTGATCAAGCAATCATAGTTTCATGGACCAAAAGAAATGTCTTACGTGAGAACTTCTCCATGCAATGCAGGCAGGTCATAGTCCCTCAGTTCAGTCACTTAAAATACTTCTTCACTACCATTATTTTTCTATGGTGTTACAAAGGTCATAATTTAGCAATAAGAACTACATTTAAGAGTGTACATATAAACCTGCATGTGGAAGGCATATTGAAAATCTAAGACATGCAATTTTGATGATAAATCATATCCTAAACACATCAGTTTCCATACTGTCAAATCCGTGGGTCAAAGCCTGCATATACTCATTTGTTCAGATATATTCAATTAATCTGTGTACATTGGTGTACAGCAATGTTTATGTAATGTATGTGTGGTTAAATGAATGAATGTTTTGTTTAATGTCAGCTTTAACAGTAACTGAGTATGATACACAGCCACATTAAACTTAGAAAATGCAGGGAGGATATTACTAGTGAAAAGGCGTATTTAGTGGATGGAAGAGTAAGCAAACATCTTTCGGAGGTTACATAATTCAGGTAAAAGCATACTTTGCCCCATGCATAGCTACATTCACATACTTCAAACACAGAATTTCAATAAATTATTTATACTCCCTGTTTTTTCATCCATAAAACCAAGCCTTAGGTTTTTTTTTCTCATAAATCAGGAGAGTGGGTTTTTTTTCTCATTAGATTTTATATGTAAAATCATTTAGCTTCATGTTTAATATTTGGTAAATGTTCAAAGATTCTAGAATTTTTTTTAGAAATTTTAGATGTTGCTTGCTTGTGGCATCTATGTCCTAGTGCTTCAGAGTTACAAGTTGAATCTGGAACTTGATAAAGGCCTAATTGTCAGATTCCTCTACCAAGTGTGGCCTGTGATATATATACATATATATATTTATATCTATATCTATAGATATACTTATATATAATATATATGTATATATATCCAGAAAGAGCCTTGTAGAAGCAATGCATGCCACCAACAGCTGGCCTGCTGCACTATTGCTGCAGGCTTGCATGTAATTCTGATTGTGGAGTAGTCTTTTAGCAGTTATATGTTTGTGCCTACACTATTCTAGGTGGAAATGCTGCATCTGGAACATTGATATTGTTTCAAATTACAATTCAAGCCATCAATATGAGTTTCCACAGTAAGTACTTAGGGGTAATTTTCCAAGGGAAAAGTTTCAGAATGCATCTGTAGTACATTTTTCCATTTCATTAGCTGAATAGTTAAAATTAGCAATACTATTTCTTTCAAATTTCTAGAAATGTAGATAGAAAATCTGTATCTGGAGTTCTCTTCCTTTTCTGACATCATCTCATGACTATCAGCTCACAGTGCAAGGTATATCAGTATGCTAGATGATGAAAGTGTCAGGTTGATAATGAAGAGTAACCAATTATTTATGGAATGTCCCACCGTCACCAAAAATGTACTTTAAGTATTGCCCTGGTGCTAGCTTATTCTTGTTACTATTTTTGAAGTTTCTATTTATTTTGAGATTAATAGAATTGTATTACTCATACCTGAGGCTTTTTTTCTTTTTTTGATTGGTTGTGAGACTTGAACTCAGGGCCTGGGCACTATCTCTGAGCCTCTTTGTGTTCAAGGCTAGTGCTCTACCACTTGAGCCACAGCGCCACTTCTGGATTTTGAGTGGTTAGTTGGAAATAAGAGTCTCATGGGGCCCAGGCGAGGTAGCTCACGCCTGCAATTCTAGCTATTCAGGAGGCTGAGTCCTGAGAATCGTGGTTCAAAGCCAGCCCGGGCAGGAAAAGTCTGTGAGACTCTTATCTCCACCAGAAAACCAGAAGTGGTGCTGTGGCTCAAGAGGTAGAGTACTTGCCTTAAGCAAGGACAGCACCCAAACTCAGAGTTCAAGCTCCACGACTGACAAAAAAATAAAAAGAAGTCTCATGGGCACTTGTCTGCCCTGGTTGGCTTCAAACCATGATCCTCAGATCTCAACATCCTGAGTAGGTAAGATTACAGGTGTGAGCCACGGGCACCTGGCTACCTGAAGCTTTTATTTGATCAGGTTCTGAAACAACTTTGAAAGTAACCATAACACACTAATTAGTAATGTAAACATGACTGAAGTAACTTTATGAAAATACAAAATCAAGTAGTCACTGAACTGTAGGTATCAGTTAAATTAACTAATTTCTAAAATCACAGAAATAATAAATGTACAAATGTTTAATGTAACACAAATGATGACAAATATAACCCAAAAGTGACAGTGTACTCAAATGTTGAGTTTATGGCAGGAAAATGATAGAGAATAGCAACAGTAAAATTATACAATATATTAAAGATATGTACCACCAATAGCCCAGGATCAGTTAAAGTTAAGTGAACGCTCCTTTTTCCCTCTTTGATGAAGATCATTACTAGATGGACTTTTTCTCTCAGACCAGGAGACATAGACATGTATATAAAACACTGTGGAAAACAGGGGTCTTAAAATAGAATCCAGCAGAATGACTTGGCTGGTCATGAAAGTGGAGATTTGCTACATAAGCATTCGTAACACAAGACCCTTTTAGGGAGTCTAGTATAAGTTATTAGTACTCTGTTATCAGTACATAATGCTGAATAGCTAGAGCAAAGTTGTAGGAAACTTCTTGAACTCATAGAAAGCAGCATTACTAGTGGAATTCAGACCTTAAGAAGTGTTAGTGCTACACAGACAGGTGCATTTTTTAGTAACATAGATCATTAGTTTCAACTCTAGTGGAATTAGTTATAGGGCATACCTTTCCTGAAATAGGTTAAGGAAACTATAATTCTAGTTAATGATAGAAAATTAGATATGTGAACTTACTTTTCCTCTTCTCTGAAATTCTATCAAAATGGTAAGGGAATATTTCTGAGGGCATGAAGTCACAGGATGTAAAAGAGAACAAACCACAACTCAATCATGGAAAGCAAAAAATTAATGGTCAAGTACTAGCTAACATTACCAGTCCTAGAAATACAGAGCTATTTATCTTAAATCATAAATCATTAAAAGGTTTCAACTGAGTGAGGCACAGGTGGCTCACACCTTCCCTCTTAGGTACTCAGGAGGCCTGCTGAAGTCTAAGGATCACAGTTCAAAGCCATCTAGAGCAGGGAATCCTGTGATATACTGATCTCCAGCTAACCACCAAAAAGCCAGAAGTAGATCTATGGTCCAAGTAGTAGGGAATGAGCCTTGACCAAAAACCTCAAGGACAGTACCTAGACCCTGAGTAAAAGCCCCAGGAGTGGCGCCCGCGTGCGTACACACACACACACACACACACACACACACACACACACACACACACACACACACACACACACACACACACACACACACAGTCAAACTGATTCCAAGGGATAACAGAAATAAGTATAAAGTAGAGATAACAACAACAGAATTGATGGAAATTTTGTATAAGAAGAAATCCAGAAGTAGCACTGTGGCTCAACATGGTAGAGTGCTGGCCTTGAGTGCAAAAGCTCAGGGACAGCAACCAGGCCGTAACTCCAATTCCCATCACTGCCAAAAAAAAGAAGTTAAATCTCCAAATCTACGACTGTCTCTTTCTGCCAATATATTGTCCATATGGGATGGAAACTCTGAAACCCAGTTTCAAACAGGTATATGAACTGAACCTTAGTGGCCTTCCTCAACTCACAACAGAGGCACTTAATGATGGAATCTTCATTACAAATGCTCTCACTTCTTGTCAATCATATTGAAACTGCCTGATAGCCCAGCACCATGAAAGAATTAGTTATATTGTAAGACAAGGCAATCCAAAATTTGTACTCTTAAATATGACAAATATTGGGTTGATAATTCTTAGAATGCATAGATGATTCTTAGGAGAGAAGAAAGAGGAAAAATCACATTTTTTTCAGTACTCCAAGAAAAAAAATGAACTTGACTAGCCCTAACTATGTTGAAGTTGCTGAGTGGAAAGAATCAGAGTTTAGACACAACTCAGAATTGTGTTTTATGACCCAGAGAATCTTTTCTGTTTAGATGAGACTTAAAAACATCTTTGCAGAATGAGAACATTATAACCTTTTATACTTTCCAGATAATAGCTTATACTAATTTTTATTTGGGTGCTTACTGTTTCATTGTGCCAGTTATCATCAATTGATGCATTTTAATTGAACACAACTTAGAATATGGCCATATTTATTGAATAATAAATGTAATACTGAAACTTAAATAATTTAGAATCTTATAATAATTAGTCTACTAGTGACCCTCAAAAATGACTTCTGTATGATGCACAGAAGGACTTAATGATAGCATGGAGCATTTGACATTTGACTGACTCTAAGATTAGTACAGATAGTAACCAAATGGTATTTCCTCCTAATTTTCTTCTAGGAACAATAAATTCAAAAGTAAAGGGACTCCATTGTATATGTACAAATGAACCCCAAGATAGGGACACAAGAGGTTTTATCTTTGTTGCTGTTGTTTTTAATGTACTTATAATGTACTATGTGATTTTTTTGTTTCTCTTATATGTTCTTCCCCCATGGTATAACCCCTGTGTTCACTGTATTTGATTCCAGTGCCCTGCATCTTGTATATATACATTTTTCTAATTTGTGGAAGGGAAATAACAAAAAGCTGAAATAAGGATACAGGGTGACCCATGGTAACAATGAGATATACAAGACACTATGTTGAAAACAAACTTTACAACATTGAGGGGGGAGGGAGGAGTTGGGGAGATGGGGAGGGAAAGGATGGTAGGAGTAAAAGGAGGGGGTAACAATGCTCGATAGGAAATGTACTCATTACCTTACTCATGTAACTGTAACCACTCTGTACAGTATGTTTACAATAACAATATATTAAAAAAGTAAAGGGAGGGGCTGGGAAAGTGGCTCAATGGTAGAGCGCTTGCCTTGCATGCATGAGGCCCTGGGTTTGATTCCTCAGCACCCCATAAGCAAAAGGAAAAAAGCCGGAAGTGGCGCTGTAGCTCAAGTGGTAGAGCGCTAGCCTTGAGCTGAAGAGCTGAGGGACAGCGCCCAGGCCCAGAGTTCAAGCCCCACGACCGGACCCCCCCCCCCCAAAAAAAAGTAAAGGGACTCTATTTTTTTTCAGGTAGTTACTCCAAGGTGGTTTAACCATGCTTTATAATTATTTATGATAAAATATGATAAAGACAATGGAAGTCTGAAGAAGTCATTTCTGAACTTAGTTTTGAAGGGAGATATGACCTAAGTGCTCTCTCTCTCTCTCTCCCTCACCCTTCTCTCTTTCTGTATATATTTATATGTATGTATATATATATATATATATATATAACTATAAAACAGTGCATATTTTTTCTTATTCTTGAAGGAAGAAGTAAAATAAATAAAATAGTTCATACTCTTTAAATTGAGAAATTTTATGTTATTTTATGAGAAATTTAGATAAAATATGGCAAACTGCATATTAAAATGTTTTAACAACTGAGTATATTTTACTATAACGAAAAGTTTATTTTTTGTGAACTAATTTTTGGAACATCTCTTACAAATTATATGTTACAGGTAGGAGATTGCTTCTTGTTGATGATCAGAAAATAATTTTTAAGGACTGTTTTAAGTTCCAAGTGATTATATTCTATAATCTTCTTTCATAAGTGTTTTCACTTCAATTCATACTCTTGCTGTGGAATATCTGGTATTTTAACTGTCTTGCTAGGATACTAATAATTTTTATTTCCTCTTTTATACTTCAACTTTAGGTATACTTTAAAGCATAGTTTTGCTTACATGATTCAGTCTCTTTAGTTCTCTTTTTAAGTAGCTTCAAATATATATCTTACCTCTTGTGTTCTTTGTGTGTTTTTTCAAAGAATTTCTCAGAATGAGAACTAGAAATTAAATAATAGTAGCATTGCTGATCTTACTCTAAAAATAGAACTAGTTATTGTATTTCTAATGATAAATGTATTTTTGACCATCTGCTCATTTAATATAAAAGATCTTTTTTTTTGTATATAAAAAACCACTTCTCAATATTCTATCTACCTTCTCCAGCTTGACATCTTGGTAATAACTACTAATAATTCTTCTCTAGTTAATTTATAGTTACATATCATTTTAGTAGCTAGACATACTAAAATATATATAATTTCTTTTCGTCTTTAAAAACTGTAAGGTTTTAATGCTGTAATAATTTTTAGAGATCTAGTTATTCAATATATTCATTTTAAATACAAGCAAATGAAGTCCCAGGGAAAGTTAAAATTTTAACTAATTTTAACAAATAAATCAGACATTTATTTGTTACTTGCAGAATAAAATTTTTATTAAAAAATCTAGAAATTTTACACGCATTCTTGATTGTTCCTATATTTTTTTCACTTATTTTTGTTAGGCAATAGACTGCCCCTACAAACTCAATGCAAGAGGGACTCAAATGGTTTACATGTCAGCTAATCTGTCATGAAGGTTGACTTAGGACTCATTCTTGGCAATTCTTTCACTATTTGCCCTAAGACAAACTTACTATTCAGAAGACAGTTGTTCTACTTGTGTAAGGATGCTGGTCAGACTGAATTACTAGTTAACATTCAAGTTCACCTTGGAGATACCTTTCTAGAAAACCCCTGTGAGTGGCTCAGTGTTGGATAGTGTGCGCTCACATAAAAGCAGGTCATACCAGTCTAGCAAGGCAGGCTATTCAAGTGAGTGTTGATTATCTTTATTGCCTTTGTACACATAGAATTTAAGTAAGGTATCTTCATTTACTGGTAGTTGTTTCCTTACAGGTTGTCTTTAGATCACATTAGTCTACCAGAAAAATCTATAAACTGGTAGATGAGTGTTTTTCTTAAATAGATAGTGACCTAAAATAAAAATGAAACTTCTCTCAAGGGCTCATATTTTCAGTGGTGCTTCAGTTTGTACCCACAATTGGACTAGAGTTCTACCTAGATATCCTAAATTCAAATAGTAGGGTTTTGGCAAAAACAACAAGACTTGTTTAGTTCCCTTTGTACCTTTCTTGCCTTTCTTTCATGGATAAAATGATGTAAAACTAGACTGGTTAGGATGTGATCAGAATGTTCACTCATGTCAATATTACATTAGGTCTGATTTAAAGCTAGTGATGGACATAAGTTTTCCTTTCATTTTAACTAGAAAATAAGCTGTACTACCTCAGAGCTGGAAAATATATTTTTATGTGCCTTCTGATAATACAGGTGCTTATTAAGAGATATACGTAATATACTGTAAGGATTTCAGTGCATAAAACTTTTCCTGGAAACAGAGTACCTATCCATGATTCCTTTTACTAAACTATGCAAGCGCGCGCACACATACACACACACACACACACACACACACACACACACACACACACACACACACACACACACACACACACACCCCATATAGGCACAAACAAACATTACCTTACCCACCCTTTCAATACCTTTGCTTTGGGAGAAAATATCTCACCAGTGGTTTTATGTCTCTCCTGTAAAATTTATTTTCTAACAATAAGTTTGACATTTTGTATGTATAATTATTTTTATGACTGCAGAAATACATTTGTATATTCATTTCCTGTCATGCCAACAACTTAAAAAATAATATATAATGAGCTTCCTTTAGCTTCAAATGTTCCATTTTTAGTAACTTGGCCCTTGAGATAATGTATTTAGTTTTGCAGTTGATGCAGGGGATATTTGTCTTTAAATTCGTAAACATAGGTACTTATTTATAGGCATGTAAAATTAATATTCTTTTATATTCATGGCTTTTTAGCACTTATATGTAAGAAGCAAGCACTGAAAAATAGTCTATTAAAGAAGCAATCAGTCATATGTAATTGTTTTCTAAAGTTATTAATAATAAGGAAGAATCAATTTTATTATTCTCATTGGACCTAATTCTCTGGATTCCCAGAAACCAATTAGAGGAGCCTTTTGAAGTACACTGCCTTCTTTTTGCTGCCACTTGAGGAAACTGAAACACAAGCAGAGAATAGTCTAGCCATATTACTGCATTTTCTGTGAGAAAAAAACAGGGAGTGCTAGGGGCTGAAAAGGCAACAGAATTGCACATTTTTGAGATGTTTTTCAAAGGAGTGGCCTAATATCCCATCTTAGGAAAATGTAATCATATCAGAATGGTTTCACACAGCAGATAGAACCAATCTGTTATTTTCTGAAGTATGTAAAAGCATGCAGGAGTTAACAACAGTGTTATACTAATAATAAAATATATATAAAGCATAGAAAAGCCAAAACTACTCCAATAATTTTGAGGACAAATAAAACTAGGGAAAGATACAAGAATTCTAAAAGCTTAATAAATAACATGGTGGCATTACAATTCATGAAAGAATGCTTCAATGATTTGCTGATCACGTTAAAAATGATGAACACTTACCTCCATACTGTTTTCATATAATTTGAGGTAGATTGAAACAATAGGTAAAAGGCAAATATTTATGATTTTAGAATAAATTTTGAGAAAGCAATTCTTTCTAAATAAAAAAATTATACATGCTGGAAAGAAAGCAGCAAGAAACATGGATATGCTCAAGATTTAAATGTCCACACATTAAAAGACCACGTGCCTCACACCTGTAATAATATTCAGGAAGATGAGATCTGATGATTACAGTTTAATGCCAGCCCAGGTTGGAGAGTCTGTGTGACTTTAACCACTAGAAAACCAGAATTGGAGCTGTGGCTCAAAGTGATAGAGTGCCAGTCTTGAGCAATGGAGCTTGGGGACAGCATGCAGGTCGTGAGTTCAAGCCCCACAACTTACCAAAAGAAAGACCAAACTATCAAAGTTTAAAGGAAAACCACATTTTCTTGATCCATTCATCTACTGAGGGACATCTGGGTTGGTTCCATATCTTAGCTATGGTCAATAATGTTTCAGTAAACATAGTTGTGCTAGTAGCTTTAGTGTGGTCTTGTTTGTGATCATTTGGGTAAATGCCCAAAAGTGGGATTGCTGGGTCATAGGGGAGCTCTATGTGGAGTCTTTTGAGGAACTTCCATACTACTTTCCAAAGTGGTTGAACAAGTTTACACTCCCAGCAACAATGCAGTAGTGTTCCCTTCTGTCCACATCCCCTCCAGCATCTGTTGTTATTAGAGTTCTTGGTTATAGCCATTCTAACTGGGGTGAGGTGGTATCTCAATGTTGTTTTGATTTGCATTTCTTTTATGGCTAGGGAGGTTGAACATTTCTTCATGTGTCTATTGACCATCCTTCTTTCCTCTTCAGAGAAGTTTCTCTTTAAGTCTTTAGTCCACTTATTTATTGGGCAGTTGTTTCTTTGAAAATTGTTGTTGGGGGATTTAATTTTTTGAGTTCTAGGTATATTTTAGATATGAGACCCTTGTCAGTTGTTTGGCTAGTGAAGATCTTCTCCCAATCCGTGGGCTTTCTATTGATCTTGCTAGCTATGTCCTTTGCCATGCAAAAGCTCTGCAATTTCATGCAATCCCATTTGTCCAGCCTTATTGATTTGTTGTGTTTCTGGGTCTCTATTAAGAAAATCTCATCCTGTGCCAAGGAGACCAAGGGTTTCTCCTATTCCATCCTATAATGTTTTCAGAGTGTCTTCTTTGACTCCGAGGTCTTTGATCCATTTGGAGTTGACTCTGATGCAGGGTGATATATAAGGATCTAGCTTTAGTTTTGTACAAGTGATTAACAAATTTTGCCAGCACCATTTACTGAAGAGGCTTGTCTTCCTTCTATTCTATTTTTTTTTAGCTCCCTTATCGAAGATTACATGGCTATAGGTCTGTGGATTCATTTCTGGATTTTCAGTATTATTTCCATTGTTCCTGAGGTCTGTTCTTGTGCCAGTACCAAGCTCTTTTGATTACTTTGGCTTTGTAGTAGAGTTTGAAATTTGGTATTGATATTCTTCCAGGATCGAGAAAATGTGGTATAGATACACAATGGAAATCTATGCCTCCATCAGAAAGAATGATATTGCCTCATTTGTTAGGAAATGGAAAGACTTGAAAAAAAATTATATTAAGTGAAGTAAGCCAGGCCCAAAGAAACATAGGTCCCATGGTTTCCCTTATTTGCAATTACTACTATATGTCAGAGATTAGCAGAAACGGTCAGATAAGTTACGTTAAGTGAAATGAACCCCAAGATAAGGATTCAAATGTTTTTTTTTTCTTTCTTGCAATTGTTTCTAACACATAAGATGATCTTTGTTGCTTTGTATGTCCCTCCCCCACGATATAACCCCTGTTTTCATTGTATTTGATGTTGGTATACTTTGTGGAGGGGAAGGGAAAAAAACAAATTGTTTAAATAGGAAACAGGTGGACCCATTGCAACAATGATATGTACAAGACCTTATGTCAAAAAACGAACTTTACAACTTTGGCCAGGGGTTGTGGGGTTGGTGGAGAAGGGGGAACCAAATTGGGTCGGGGGTGTGGTGGGGCGGGGAAGATGGGAAGGATGGGAAGGGGAAACAAAAGAGGAGGCAACAATGCTTGATAAGAAATGTACGCATGCCGGGCGCTGGTGGCTCAGGCCTGTAATCCTAGCTACTCAGGAGGCTGAGATCTGAGGATCGCGGTTCAAAGCCAGCCCGGGCAGGAGAGACCGTGAGACTCCTATCTCAAATAAACCACCAGAAAACCGGAAGTGGCGCTATAGCTCAAGTGGTAGAGCGCTCGCCTTGAGCTGAAGAGCTGAGGGACAGCGCCCAGGCCCAGAGTTCAAGACCCACGACCGACAAAAAAAAAAAAAAAAAAAAAAAAAACCAAAAGAAATGTACCCATTACCTTGCCCATGTAATTGTAACCCCTCTGTACGGTATTATCACAATTAAAAAGAAAAGAAAAGAAAAACCAGATTGGAAAAATATTCCTGCAAGAGTGCATCAATATTTAGCACATAAGAAAAGTATTTCAATATATAAGTAATAAAAATAAAAAATGTGATTCTCGTTACTATGATCAAATGGAAAAATTGTAAAAGCTGGCTAACTCAAATATTTGTGAAGTTCTGGAGGGATTGAAACACTCTTAAATTATGAATGGCATGTAAACTAGAGATCTATTTACTAAAGTTGAATATGTGCATAATTTTGCTTTTCTGATTCTCCTTCTACATACTTTAAAGAAATTGTTAAATAATTGTGAAAATAAATAAAAGGAATCTCAAGTAAGAGTATTTGCAAACAGCATTGAAGACAATACCAAAAGTATGGAAAAGCACAAATGAGCATTAAAAGCAATAAGCAGAAACTGCATCCATCATCACAATTAAATTTAAAAATAAGATTGTTTAATTTTGAAAAAGCATGCTACACCAGGTAATGGAGTGTGTAATGTTATTTGTATACTTTTTACAGATATACAAAATATTTAATAGTAAATTATAAACTTGAATGTGTGTGTCTGAGGGAGAGTTGAGAATAATTGTAACTAAAGCGTATTTTGATGTGTCAAAGAAAGATAAATACAGTTATACTTACAATTGTTATTAGTCTATGGTTCTTAAATAGATATTTTATACAAACATTTATTTTTTAAATTGGGTGGATGATGTGCTTCAGTTTGATATATTTTTATTTGTCTTATGTTCATTTGAAATGCCTTATGAGTAAATGAGGGTTTCAGTCGGGTTCAAGAAATTTAAAATAACAAAAGCTACCCACTTCTAGGAAGGATGAAATAGTTCATCATAATCCATGATTTTTATTAAAAACAATCTAAAGGAAATGAATTTTAGAGGACAAGCCATAGCAATATGTATTGGTATCTAAACTGAGACAACAAAATGAAAGTTATTGTAAGCTGTTGTATACTAGAGTGTAGTAGAGATGGGAAAAGTGAGAGTGAATGGGGGAGTGGTCTGTACATTGATGGTGAAACTCCTTAGAACATTTCACTTACAGGAAAACAATGAAGGACAGAAATGTAAAAACAGATCTTGCATGAGGGGTACTAGTGAGAGGGAAGAGAGAGGGAAAGTGAGAAGGTTGAAGTACAGTGAGCATGATCAAACTTCTTTATGTGCCTCTGTGAAAATGGAACAATGAAGCTGTTGAGATGTATTTTTGAAGGTGGAAAAGAAAATGAAAGAGAATTACAGATTGGATGATTCAATCAAGGTGCATTGTATGCATTTTATGGACATGTCAAAATGAGACCCTCTGTACAACTTGTTGGTGGTAATAAAAATATAAGGGAAAACCAGTTAAAAGAACAGAAGCCTCCTTTTCTCCTTTTTTGTGAGAATGATGAAATGTTTCACAGAAGTCCAATAATTTTTATTTTTAAAAAACACAAAGAAAGAGAAAGAGAAAACAACAAAAACAAAAGTAGGAAGAAAATCTTTCAGTTAAAATGCATATCTACAATAGGCCCTAGAGGAAGGGATTACACATGCGATAAGAGCTGTAATTATGAGCTAGCATCAGAAAAAGGGTCACTGCTGGAAATAAAAATGCAAACACCAGCTTTATACAACCCATTGGGATGGGTTGTATGAAATGAAAATGGAACTTGAGGGTTCGCAAACATACCCAGTTTCCAACTCTGTCATATTATAAATCCTGAAGCTGCACAAGGATGAAGTGAAAACTTTGAAAGCAAAGTGTATTTATCCCATCTACATGTTGCTCAGTAAATAAACAATGCCACAGATGAGGATAAGAGGAGGTGTATGAGAACTTAGAAAACATGGGGGATGAAAGACTGATCTTGATAATCTCTACCTGTTCTTTCAAGTCGTTAAATTTTTTATTTTATTTTATTTTTGTTGGTCGTGGGCTTGAACTCTGGGCTTGGGCGCTGTCCCTCAGCTCTTCAGCTCAAGGCAAGTGCTGTACCACTTGAGCTACAGAGCCACTTCCAAGTCATTAAAAATTTTGACATACTTACAAACTAGTATTCTAAGCTTCAAGCTTGAGAGACAGGCATCCATTGCTGTGGGAAAGGCAAAAATGGGTAGAACTTTGGGCAGTAGCTCTGCTCTACAGTGATTTAATCAGAGACAATAGAGGCCTTAAAAGAACATGCACTCTCTATCTCAGAACACTTTTCAAAATCTGAAGCTACTCAAGCCAGGCACCTAAAGAGACATGGTATTCATTATACAATTATGCAACTTGTGGGCAGGGATAGGAAGGCTAGAATGGGGGGAAGCAAAGGAAGGGGTGACATTGTCCAAGTAGAATTGTATTTATTACCTGACATGGAATAGTAACTTCTCTGTACAACTCCATAATAACAAGAATAAAAGATGAGATCAGTCAGAAGAGAACGCAAACCTATTAAATGTAAGGCTAACAGGACTGAGGGAATACAAACTTATAAGGAATCTCTAAAGTATTTTTGAAAGGTCCTCCCTCTAGAAGAAAGGAAGGAAATAAGTAGATCAAGGAGAAATGCTCAACCTCTCTAGCCATAAATGAAATGCAAATCAAAACAACGTTGAGATACCACCTCACCCTAGTTAGAATGGCTATAATCAAGAAATCTAATAACAACAGATGCTGGAGAGCATGAGGACAGAAGGGAACCTTACTGCATTGTTGGTGGGAGTGAAAACTTGTTCACCCACTTTGGAAAGTAGTATGGAGGTTCCTCAAAAGACTCCACATAGAGCTCCCCTATGACCCACAATCCCACTTTTGGGCATTTACCAAATGATCACAAACAAGGCCATACTAAGGCTAGCAGCACAACTATGTTTATTGCAGCATTATTGACCATAGCTAAGATATGGAACCAACCCAGATGCCCCCCAGTAGATGAATGGATCAAGAAAATGTGGTATATATACACAATGGAATTCTATGCCTCCATCAGAAAGAATGACATTGCCCCATTTGTTAGGAAATGGAAAGACTTAGAAAAAATTATATTAAATGAAGTAAGCCAGGCCCAAAGAAACATAGGTCCCATGGTTTCCCTTATTTGCAATAACTAGTATATGTCTGAGACAAGCAGAAAAGGTCAGATAAGTTGATGTTAGGTGAAATGAACCCCAAGATAAGTATTCAAATGTTTTTCTCTTGCTATTGTTTCTAACATATTTATAATATGATTTCTTTGGTGCTTTGTATGTCCCTCCCCAATGGTATAACCCTTACTTTCATTGTATTTGATATTGGTATAATCTGTAGGGGGGGGAGGGAAAAAACAAATCGTTTAAATAGGGATACAGGTGACCCATTGAAACAATGAGATGTACAAGTCGTTATGTTGAAAAACGAACTTTACAATTTTGGCAGGGGCGAGGGGGTGCGGATGGGAAGGGATGGGAAGGGGAAACAAAGGAGGAAGCAATAATGCTTGATAAGAAATGTACTCATTAGCTTGCCCATGTAATTGTAACACCTCTGTATGGTATTTTCACAATTTAAAAAAAAGAAAATGGCCATCTGGTTTTGATATAACTCTATTACTGAAATGAGGTTCCAACCTTCATAATCTGTCTAGTAGAAGAAAGAACAAATGACTTTTATAGTTGGATATGCCTTCTTCTGGAGGCTTTACTATTTGACACAATAAAGTACAATATATAGCACTTTAATAAAAGTTTGTAGACATGGAAGGAAAAGAGAAACTTGAAATTGTCACTGAAAAAACTTTCAGGTCAAATTTTGTATCATCAGCTATTGATCTGAAAGTAATGTGTTATGAAAACAGGAGAGAAAACTGGAGAGAAATTAAAAGATATGAAATACTACCTTTAAACAGGAATCTATTAAAAATTAAATGGCAATTTTCTAACTGAAAACTGGCATTAATAACTCAGTGGGTGGATTTAACAAGCCTCACCAACTAGGATCAAAGAGTTTGAAGGAAAGAATTAGAGAACATCTAAACTGGCCTGGTATGGTGGCTCAAGCCTGTCAGCTTAGCTCCTTGGAAAGAAAGCAGGAGTGGATTCAAGTTTAAGTCCAATTGGACAAAAGTTCCTGAGACCCCATATCAACCAATAGAAAGTTGGGCATGGTGGTGTGCACCTGTCATATGGGAAGCATAAAGAATACATAGTAGTATTATAGTCCTGCTCCAGTAAAAAGTGGGACACTATTTGAAAAAATAAAAGGCAGAATCAAAGGAGGCAAAGAGTTGTGGGATGTGGCTCAAGTGCTAAGGTGCTTACCTATCTAGGGGAAATGGGCAGCATCCACTGGCTTTAACTCCAGTGCCTCCAACCAAGAAAAGAAGACAAAGGAAAGAAGGGAGGAAAGGAGTGAGTGAGGGAGGGAGACAGGGAAGGAGGAAGGAAGGAAAGGAAAGGAAGGAAAGAAAGAAGGAAGGGAGGAAGGAAAGAAGGAAGGAAAGAAGGAAGGAAGGAAGGAAGGAAGGAAGGAAGGAAGGAAGGAAGGAAGGAAGGAAGGAAGGAAGGAAAGGAAGGAAGGAAAAATATATCTAGTCTGAGTCACAGATAAAGAATAGGAAAGAAGAAAGGCAGCTTTTAGAAAAAGTAGTTTGTAATGTAAACACAAATGGATCAAAGACCTCAATGTAAGATCCTAAAAACATTACCGGAAGGAATAGGGGAAACACCAGGGCTCCTTGGCACAGATAAAAACCTTCTTAATAAAAACCCAAAAATGGCTGGGTGCTGGTGGCTCACGCCTGTAATTCTAGCTACAAAGGAGGCTGAGGTCTAAGGAACATGGTTCAAAGCCAGTCTGGGTAGGAAAGCCCTTGAGACTCTTATCTCCAATTAACCAACAGAAAATGGGAAGTGATGCTGTAGCTCCAGTGGTATAGTATTTGCCTTTAGCTGAAGAGCTCAGGGACAGCGCCCAGCCCCAGAGTTCAAGCCCCACAACCAACAAATAAACAAATCAGAAACACAGCAAATTAAAGAAAGTTTGGGTAAATGGGATTACATTAAACTGCAAAGGACATACCTAGCAAGATAAATAGAAAGCCCAAAGATTGAGAGATCTTCACTAGCCATAAAACGGACAAGGGCCTCATATCTAAAACACACTTAGAACTCAAAAAATCAAGTCCCCCCCAAAAAAAATTCATCAAAGAAACAACCACCCCATTAACAAGTGAGCTAAAGACTTAAAGTGAGACTTTTCTGAAGAAGAAATAAAAATGGCCAATAGACTCATAAAGAAATGCTCATCGTCTCTCACCATAAAAGAAATGCAAATCAAAACAACATTGAGATTCCACCTTACCCAAGTCAGAATTGCTATAATCAAGAAATCTGATAACAACAGATGCTAGAAGGAATGTGCACAAAAGAGAACACTACTACACTGTTGGTAGGAGTGTAAACTTGTTCAATCACTTTTGAAAGCAGTATGGAGGTTCCTCAAAAGATGAAACATAGAACTTCTCTATGATCCAACAGTCCCACTCCAGGGGCATTTCCCCAAATGTCCACAAACAAGACCACACAAAAGCTATCAGCACAGCCATGTTCATTGCAGTATTGTTTATCATAGCTAAACATGGAACCAACCCAGATGCCCTTTAGTAGATGAATGAATTAGAAAATGTGGTGTATATACACAATGGAATTCTATGCTTCCATCAGAAAAAATGGCATTGCCCCATTTGTAAGGAAATAAAGACCTGGAAAAAATTATATTGAACAAAGCAAGCCAGGCCCAAAGAACTGTAGCTCACATGATTTTCATCATTTGTAATAACTAGAATATGTCTACTATATTGTCAGCAGTGGATCACAATATCCCAATCGCTAAGTGCATAGACCATATATAAAGAAATACAAAAATTAGAAACAGAGGTTCTTATGATGTTCTGTTTGCAGTTACTTCTATTGTGTTTTTAACTTTCTATTGTATTTTTTTTATTTTTTTATATTTTATTTTTTTGTGTGAACACACTGTACAGAGGGGCTACAATTACATGGGCAGGATAATGCGTACATTTCTTATCAAGCATTGCAGCCTCCTCCTTTGTTTACCCTTAACATCCCTTCCCAGCCTCCCGCCCCCCACCCAATACTCCCTCCCCCCACCCACCAACGTTGTAAAGCTCGTTTTTGACATGACAACTTGTACTTCTCATTGTTGCAACAGGTCCACCTGTATCCTTAAACGACTTGTTTTTCACCATCTCTTCCACAAGTTATACTGACTAGTGAAAGCAGGGGTTATACTGTGAGGGAGGGACATACAAAGCAACAAAGAGATAATCTTATAAATGTGTTAGAAACAAATGCATGGAAGAAAAAAATTAGAATACATATCTAAGGGTTCATTTTCCTAACATCACATTATCTGACCTTTTCCGCTTGACTCATACATATACTAGATATTGCAAATAAGGGAAACCATGGGACCTATGTTTCTTTGGGCCTGGCTTATTTCACTTAATATAATTTTTTCCAAGTTTTTCCATTTCCTAACAAATGGGGCAATGTCATTCTTTCTGATGGAGGCATAGAATTCCATTGTGTATATATACCACATTTTCTTCATCTACTGAGGGACATCTGGATTGGTTCCATATCTTAGCTATGGTAAATAATGCTGCAATAAACATAGTTGTGCTGGTAGCTTTAGTGTGGTCTTGTTTGTAAACATTTGGGTAAATGCCCAAAAGTGGGATTGCTGGGTCATAAGGTAGCTCTATGTGAAGTCTTTTAAGGAACCTCTATACTGCTTTCCAAAGTGGTTGAACAAATTTACATTCCCACCAACAATGAAGTAAGGTTCCCTTCTGTCCACATCCCCTCCAGCATCTGTTGTTGTTAGAGTTCTTGATTTTTCCCATTCTAACTAGAGTGAGGTGGTATCTCAATGTTGTTTTGATTTGCATTTCTTTTATGGCAGTTTTCTGTACTCTTTGTCATATGTAAGTTTACTGATCTGTGGAAGGGAAAGGGAATCACAGAAGCAGCTGGTGAAAGGATGAACCATTGGAACAATGATACTCACTAGACACTATGTTGGAAATGAACTTTGCAACTGGGGGAAGGGGTGTGGGGAGGAGAAAGCTGAAGAAAATGAGGAGGGTAATAGTTTTTAAAAGGAAAAGTACTCATTACCTTACTTATGTAACCATAACACCTCCCCTAACCCACACCCTCCTCTGTTCATCACCTTTACAATAAAGATTTTAAAAAGTCCACTCCTGGGCATTTACCCAAATGACCACAAATGAAAGCAATACTTTGAAAAATTAATTAGAGCTAAGTGCTGGTGACTCAAACCTGTAATCCTAGCTAATCAGGAAGCTGACATCTGAGGATCATGGTTCGAAGTTAGTCCATGCAGAAAAATCCATGGGGGTCTATCTCCAGTTAACCACTGAAACCAAAAGTGGAGGAGTGGCTCAAGTAGTAAAGCACCAGCCTTGATGGGAAAAGCTAAGCATGAACAGCACAAGGCCCTGAGTTCAAGCCCCAGTTGTCAACACACACACAAACACACATACACACAAATTATGACATATGTACTGTTTTACTTGATGACTTTTATAATATGATCTGATCAGACTTATTCTTTGGGGCCATATGCCCTTTATATATTTGCTTACCATGCCCTTTAAATATTTAGAAAAGAAAGTGATTGGTACTTGGAAAAGACAGAAGTATGAATCTGCTGCTCAGCCTTTTCTCTTTTGGTGAAAATTTCAGCTTTATTCACAAATACTCACTCATTTTTTTCAGCCCTGTAATAGTCTCCAGAGTCACTGCTCTTTGCAAAGTGGAAAATTCAGCCAACTCCATTGCTACTTGATCAGGGCTGTTGTGATTTTATTTCTTATCCGAGCAACTCGCAGAATACTTCTTGTAATGATTTGAAGTCTTCTTTTAGAGACAGGTTCTTATACTTGCAATTTTCTTTACCTCACTATGAGCATTACTGGCAGACTTTTGAGGCTTTAGTAAACTGAAGAGCCTCTTTGCCTGGCTAGATCATCATAGCCCAGTTCATCCTGAACTCAGTATTGTGTGACCAAGTTACACAGGATTTATGTAGAGACTTCACAGAAATAACTGAAACAATCAAAGCCAGAATGTTTTTGAGAACATCTGAAAGATACTGCTTTTCAGCAATAAAAAAAACTGTACAGTTTTAGAATCTAAGATTCCAAGGGGAAATAAAGTGAATAGCAAGAAATAAATATTAAACCCAAACAAAACAACAGACGTTCTGAAAATGTCTTAGCAGAGTCAAAATATCTTAGAATCAATACTCCCTAACATGAAAAGTAGTTTTATTAGGGGAAGGGGGGGAGGAGGGGGAGGAGGAGGAGGAGAAGGAGGAGGAGGAGGAGGAGGAGGAGGAGGAGGAGGAGGAGGAGGAGGAGGAGGAAGAAAAAGAAGGAGGATCCAGGAGGAGGTGGAAGAAGAGAATGAGAAGAGGAAGAAGAAGAGGAGGAGAAGGAGAAGAAGAAGGAGGAGGAGGAGATGGAGGAGGGGGTAGGAGGAGGAGAAGGAAGAGGAGGAGAAAGAAGAAGACAACTTGTAAAAGAGTGTGAGAAATAAATTCATGTCATTATTCCCTAGCTATTTAGTTTTTCTCTCCAGGACCTGACTTTTCCATAAACTGCCCCTTTACTTAAGTTACAACTCTATGTTTATGCACTGAATGGAAAACTGTGTGTGTCCAGACACATCCCTCTCCTGTGGATATTATCATAGAAGGTGACACCTGCATTTTCTTTTTGTATCTCCATTATCTCCAAAGTTACACTTGTATTCTTGAGAATTTGCTCAAAGGATAAAGAAAGTACAACAAAAACAAATGAATTCTTATGGTGATCCAAACACATGCCACCTTATGAGAAAATTCAAAATTTAATCCCTGTACTTTCTCAAAAGATGTTTCATGTCCTAGCCACTGGGTTGAATGTTTATGAATTTTAGAAAATTGAAAAATCTTTTGGTGACTAGAAGTAGCTTCATAATTTTTCTTATTCCTTTCTCTAGCATTGAATAAATTGGCATCCTTTAAGCATGATTCAGGTTAGATGAAAAATGGAGCCAGTACTCAATGGAAGGTTTAAAGAGGAAATTTACTTCATAACCTTATGCAAATTTGGGGCAGTTATAGTCATATTTTGTAAATATGCTTAAATTATGTCTTCTCATGAAACTTAAAACTTAGGAAGAGTTTGTTCTAAAGTAGTATAGTGACAAAGTCAATCTTAATGAAATTCCTCTCTTTGAATGTATTTTTCTTAGTTCATCAAGCTGAAACAATTATATTTGTATTGTATGCAGTCACAAAACAAATAACATGAGTGGCTTAAACAAGTCCATTTTTTTGGTGCTGGTTGGATACAAGTCAAATATTTTTTGGTAGTGGTATTGGAACATTAGGCCCCACATTTGATCAATTGGTGTTCTACCACTTGAACCACATCTTCAGTCAGGCTTTTGGCTGGTTATTTTCTTTTTTCTCTTTTTCTTTTAATAGTAATAAAAACAACAGCAACTAGTGGCTATTTTAGAGGTAGAGTTTGCATACTTTCTTTCTTGGCTGGTGCCAGGCAGAATGGAAATATTTTAAGCAGCTCTCTTGAGCACAGTGACTTCACTATTTCAGAGGGAACAAGTCTCTATGTCCTGAAAATGTACTTCTATGATAATGACAAAAACTTTTTTTCATGATATTTAGCATGGTGCTCTATTCTTCATTTACATAGATCCCCAAAAGTTTTCTGATATTATTACACTAGTAACCCCAGGAACCAAACTTAATTAATCACAGTGCATTTTATTAAAGATGAACGAATGTTGTCAATTTTGAGTATATGTTCACCATTATAGATTTTTTTCATTATAATTGCAATGCAGCCTTTGTGTCTTTAGTTCTGTAGTCAGGATGGATTAGAAGGAGGAAGCTGGAAGAAGCTAAAAGGAAAAGGATGAAAGAATATATGCTTTAAAAAATACTGGCCCAACCCAAGCTCCCTTTGTTTCCATCTGTAATCCCAAGGACTGAAAAGACTACAGTTTGGAAGATTATGGTTCAAAGACAGCCCAGGCAGAGAAATCCACGAGACTTCATTTTTAAAATAATAGCAGAAATCAGCCTTGCAGCTGTGGCTCAAGTGGTAGCTGAGGCCTCAAGGTCAAATCCCGTTGCCAGTTAAAAAAGGGGAAAAATGCATTGGCCCAAATTCCCCCAACCTTATGTACTCTCTGTGATGTGTACTAATGTAGGATTGGCCAAAGGTGGATTATATTTGACAATTTTTCCTGTATAGTAGAAGATAGAAGATAGGGCATGGGGTTACAAATGAATGGCATGATGAATAGACAAAAGAGCAATGTGGCAGAGAATGCAATCTATAAAAGTGAAATAAAATGCATAGTTTGCCTATGAAACAATAAGCACTTTTGAGCCTCCACTTGTTTCTATATCATTAAGAACCTCATCTAGGTCGTTTCGACATGACTATTTTCACAATAAAAAATAAATGAAAATTAAAAAATAAAAATAATAAAAAAGAACCTCATCTAGCATCTAAAACACATTTGCTGTCATTTCACAGAGTGGTGGGAAAGCACAAGTAAAGAGACAAGGTTGTGTAAGTATTTTATATCATTTGAATTCATTTGACATATATTGCGCTGATATTTTATTTTGATCATGTGCTCACAATCAACATCATCTTCTCTCCCTCTGTGCTAATCAAACACAGAAATTAAACTTGGGTGAAGGAAATGACAATTGACTAAGACTCCTTGGGGATGCTAATCTAGTGAGGTACCGATTAAGGTGATGTGTACAAAAAGAGAGAGAACAGTATCCTGTTGTATATTTAAAGAAGCCTAAAGTAGTAGAGTCTTACATTGGTTGAAACAGACATCTGAATCAAAGAAAAGTGATTCATTTTCACATGTATGAGTGTGAATAACTATTACCTTTGGGGAGGATTCAAATCTTACTAGATTAAATATAAAATTTCTATTATACCCATGCTATGGGAAATTAAAATATCAATTCAAAACTGATAATATTTTTGAAGAACATTAAAGAATTACCTCAAAAGTTATGGTCAAATGATAAATCTGGCAGAAAATATATAGAAACGTCAATATTGTACTTAGAGAACACCATAAAAATTAACCTGAGACCTGAAATGTAAGTGCAATGAAATACATACATCAACCTCAGAATAAAGTAATTGTAAACTTAAAAAGAGAACACAATGGAATGTGACTCAAAAAATGTAATCATCTCATCATGCCTTAGAATTTAGCCCAAATAACAGTTAATGTTGAGACAAATGAAAAGAAACCTTCTAAATTACCCATAATTAAGTTCTAAATTCACTTGCTTTAATTGAAAGATATAATGCAGAACAAATCATTTTAAGGTTAGAATGTATATAGAAAAAAATGTTGATTGGGCAATGTCTTTTAACATTGGATGCAGTCAGTTGTAAGTTGCAGTGTTAATGTTCTTTAGGATATGTCTCTGGTACTTTGAATAATGGAACAATTTTGGTTGTTTTCCTTACATGGAAGCAGCAATGATGTTGGTGACTTTTGCGAACTATTTTCTAAGCTGCTGATAATGATAGAATCCTTCAAAGGAAATGTTACATTCATTTCTTCCATAATGGTGTTTATTCTCACTATTGAATCTTACATTATGAAATCCAAAGTAATGACTCAACCACCTGTTTATTTACAGAATACTTCATAAGAAGCAACCATGTGTCAGTTATTAATATAAACATTACGGGTAAGATTCAAAGATTACTAACACAGTTTCAGTGTCAATTTTTGTGCTAGTAAATAAGAGAGGAAGAATGGAATAGCTTGAAGATGGAATTAGTTTATTTAGAGGAATGTTGTAAGTGAGCTGACTTTGGCACACCCAGTGAACTTTCTGATGGGTTTCCACATGTCCTGTGTGAGCACGCTATGGAGTAGAAGTGAGGCAATAGCATGATCAGAGATGGAGAGGTCTCTGGGAGTCATCAGTATAATAGTTAAGCTGTAAGAACAAAGAGAAGGCCACAGGAATTGTGAAGAATGAGAATCTGAATCCTTGGGAGCTAAAGCAAATCAATTAAAAGAAGTGAGAAGGAGTTGGGCGCTGGTGGCATAAGCCTATAATCCTAGCTATTCAGGAGGCAGAGATCTGAGGATTGCTGTTCAAAGCCAGCCCAGGCAGGAAAGTCGATGAGACTCTTATCTCCAATTAACCACCAGAAAACCAGAAGTGATGCTGTAGCTCAAGTGGTAGAGTGCTCCTCTTGAACTGAAGAGCTAGGTGACAATACCCAGGCCCAGAGTTCAAGCCCCATGTCTGACCAAAAAAAAAAATGAGTAAGAATGAGCCATTTTTATGGATGGAAAATGAAACTCTTTGAAAATATGAAAATGGGAAACTTTTAATTTCAAGATCAAGACATGTAAAAGAATAAAGACGTGATCGTCATTAGATTTTGAAACTATTGAACTGTTGATTGGGTTTAGTAAGATCAGTTTAAGGAAGACAGATAGTTTGTATGTGTAGATGGTTGTTAATGGTTGAGAATATACATTGGAAGTTTAGGGGGAAAATACTGGGTAAAGAGACAAGTGTTTGCAGTAGAAGAGATTGGTAGAACCAACTTCCACTATGTACTTTGAAGGTACTTAGCACTGTTGAAGGACAGTTACTACGAGGATAATTTGTTAGTAA
This sequence comes from Dipodomys merriami, assembly GCF_024711535.1. Lineage (NCBI taxonomy): Eukaryota > Metazoa > Chordata > Mammalia > Rodentia > Heteromyidae > Dipodomys > Dipodomys merriami. Next base: position 47,833,192 of record NW_027202270.1, on the reverse strand, counting down.
TTGAGCCTTAGCTTACACAACTGTATTAGAGCTTAAGCAACTGGTATCTCCTTTGGCAAATCTACAGTCTGTCACATTGCCGAAGCTTCCATTAGAACTTTGGGATTTGTGGTTCCAAGTCACAGAGTTAACAAAATTTAAGGAGCTTTAAGTCATACATGGGAGAGAGGGGGGAAAAGGGAAGAGAAAGGGAAGGGGGGCAGAGCGAGGGCAAGTACGCACTGAGGCTTTGCCACGTAGGAAAAGGTGAAATATTGCTACATAGAATTTACTGATGAAATAATTTAACATACTCTTTACTATAGATTGTTCCCTCTTAAAAATAACTCAACAATTAAGTTGTCAAAGTGGAAATAGAACATGAGAAGGGAGGAATAAAGCAATGCATTTTCTCATACAGGAATAAATACCCTTTAACTCTATAACAGTTGAGAGTTTTAAGAAAGAATATTCAGCTGTATAAATCACCTTTGGTTATAAAAGAAGCATGCCTGTTGTGGTTCCAAGATTAAGAGATAAAGTTCTGAGTTAGGGTCACCAAAAAGGAAAGAGTCAGTCTTTGCCACCTGTGACAAGGAAGGAAGTACTCCTTCAGTTTTACTGCACATTAAGTAAGCATGATAGGTTGCATTTTATCTCATGTGGGAATGGCAAAAGTGAAAAAATGAGAGAGCGAATATCAGACAATAACCACAATGTCACTGAATGGTAGAGCCGGGTTTATTAGCAAAATCTATTTAATTCTTTTCCATCATGATTGTATAGGCTAAAATACTAAGCAAGGTAAGTCAATGCTTTTGACAATAACTTTACACAAATGTCAGATAAATTCCTTGTGCATATTTATTTAATATGGGCCTTGGGTAAAACTACAAAGTCTTAATTTTTATGAAATCAATAAGTATTTATTGAATGTTTACTGTGTCAGTGTTTAGATAATGAAGGCTGCAAGCCGTGAATGGAGAATAGTGGTCTCTCCAGAGAAGCCTCTATAAATACTTTCCATACATATTTTATATATTGGGTCCTTGGTAAGAATTGAAGGCCACCATTCTTCCAAGAACGTGGAGAGTCCGTGTCCCAGATAGATAACAGATTCAAACTCCATGAAGTGTAGGTGACATTCATTTCAGTTTATGAGAATCTTGAAGTCTGAGCTCAAACCTGTCTATATAATCTATCTATATTATCTATTGATCCTCCTCACCCTGAAAGGAGAGGCAGGATTTTTTCCATCATCATCATCATCATCATCATCATCATCATCATCATCATCATCATCATCATCATCATGTGTTGATAGTCAAATGTGTAAGAAAGTACTTGATTGAAACCCCAGTGGTACACACTGAAGAGCCCAGCAAGAAGCCAATAATCACATTGTTCCTCCTCTAGACTCTCAGGTTTTGAACAGTATTTCTTCATGTTCAACTCACCAGGAGGAGTCAACTGCAAAACATATTTCCTCCAGTCCTATTGGTTGAATTCAACTATTGAATAGTTGCATTGATTATCTGAAGTTGAATATTTGGACTTAAAAAAATAATACTGAGGAGCTGGGAAGGTGGCTCAGTGGTAGAGCACTTGCCTCACATGCATGAGGCCCTAGGTTTGATTCCTCAGCTCCACATAAGCAGATAAAGCTGGAAGTGGTGCAGTGGCTCAAGTGGTAGAGCACTAGCCTTGAGCTGAAGAGCTGAGGGACAGCGCTCAGGCCCAGAGTTCAGGCCCCACGACCGGACCCCTCCCCCTAAAAAATAATACTGAGCTGTTCATCACATGTAAGTTTCACTAAAGTGGTACTTAGCAACTGTGATTCTGCTAAGCAAAAAGTTTGTTCTCTTCCATAGTTATCTTTCCCTAATTCACTCAATATCAACTATAGGTCAGCCTTTTTACTCTTCTCTTTTAGGGCATAAAGGAAAGACATGGTTTATATAGTAAACTTTGGAAAACTGAGAAAGAAAGAAATTATTTCTTCCAGTTATTTCTGGTTTTGGATTGATAACATCATATCTTCAACATACAGAGAAATGCTGTCTTCTTGCTTAAAAATGGGAATTAAAAGCTTTCAAATAACCTATAAAATATAGGAAGGCATTCAGACAAGATGACAAGAAATATTTCATCTTCTAAGCCCACATCAGTAAGCAGTCTATGAATGTGAACTCTGTGGAACTCATGTAGCAAGGCAAGCTATTAATTTGTATTTATGAACTCAAAGGATAGTGAAATAATTCTTTAAAAGTAAAAATATGGCACCAGTCAATAATAAAACAATAGTGTCAGAAACGTTTTCTTTTCTTGGAAAATATTTCACTGAAATTCTTAAAAGTGATTTTATTAACAGTGAAGCTGGCAGTTTTGATAGGACCAACAAGTTAAATAGACCTGAGTTGTTTCTTTTTATAATATATATATATATTTATATATATAGTAAAATTGCTGTACAGAGTGTTTGCAGTTACATGAGTAAGGTAATGAGTACATTTCCTATCGAGCATTATTACCCCATCCTTTGTTATTCCCCTACCATCCTTTCCCTCCCCGCCTTCCTAACTCTTCCCTCCCCCTCCAAAGTTGTAAAGTTTGTTTTCAACATAGTGTCTTGTACACCTCATTGTTACAATGGCTCAACCTGTATCCTTATTTAAGCATTTTGCTAATTCCCTTCCCCTCCCCAAATTAGAAAAATGTATATACAAGATGCAATGCACTGGAATCAAATACAGGGGTTATATCATAGGGAAAGAACATACAAGAGAAACAAAAAAATTACATAGTATATTATAAGTACATTAAAACAACATAGACATACACTAGTTATTGCAAGTAAGAGAAACCATGGGACCTATGTTTCTTTGGGCCTGGCTTACTTCACTTAATATAATCTTTTCCAAGTCTTTCCATTTCCTAACAAATGGGGTGGTGTCATTCTTTCTGATGGAAGCATAGAATTCAATTACACACACACACACACACACACACACACACACACACACACACACACACACACACACACACACACACACACCTGGCTTACTTCACTTAATATAATCTTTTCCAAGTCTTTCCATTTCCTAACAAATGGGGTGGTGTCATTCTTTCTGATGGTGATGGAAGCATAGAATTCAATTACACACACACACACACACACACACACACACACACACACACACACACACACACACACATACACACACACACACACCTGGCTTACTTCACTTAATATAATCTTTTCCAAGTCTTTCCATTTCCTAACAAATGGGGTGGTGTCATTCTTTCTGATGGAAGCATAGAATTAAATTACACACACACACACACACACACACACACACACACACACACACACACACACACACACACACACACACACACACACACACACACACACCACGTTTTCTTGTCCAGAAAAAATGATCCTCTCTGGTGTTGTAAAAAAATAAAATTTTGAAAATCTTGAGGAGTTCAGTAGCATGCTGACTTTGGTAAGATCAGAAACATTACTCAAGATAGAATTTCTGAAGAGTATTTATTTATTCATTTGTTTGTTCATTTATTTATTCATCTTTTGGAGTGCTAGGGATCAACTCTGGACCTCATACATGTTGGGCTAACATTGAGCTTAACCCAGGCTCATGAATGTGAAGTTTTGATTGCAAAAAATTATCATTATTATTTTTTGTTGGTCATGGGGCTTGAACTCTGGGCCTGAACACTGTCCCTGTGCTCTTCAGCTTAAGGCAAGTGCTCTACCACTTGAGCTCTGCCACTTCCAGTTTTCTAGTGGTTTATTGGAGATAAGAATCTCATGGACTTTCTGTGCGGGCTGGCTTTGAACCATGATTCTCAGATCTCAGCCTGCTGAGTAGCTAGGATTACAGGCATGAGCCACTGGTGCCCGGCTTTAACATATTTTTTTTAACATTGTGCTGTCTAGGCAAGTTATAAACTTTAGTTCCCAAATTCATATTAATGATATTAATTCATATATTTTGTTCTAACCTCTTGTGTATGATTTAGCAGTGGATCATGACTCTATCCCCATTTGTTTCAATATGAAAATAACAATTCTGTGATTTGGTGGAGACAGAGTGATATGTGTTCTACTGCTCTGTTCTCTGAAAGGCAATAGTGCCTCTAACTAGCTCTTTGACCAAGTGACCCACAGATACTAACTCTGCAGTGTGACTCCTCTAGCCAAGGAAATAAATGCTGGCTCAGGATAGTTGTTTGTGTGCTTTCATTTGTGTATTTGTATCTGCCTATACGATAATAACTCCATGTATATTCCCTGAAAGCCACTTGCAGAGACAAGTGTAAACTATGCTCATAATGCTCATAATGCACATTTCTGAGATTCTTGAGTGATAAGAATTATGCACATGGAGGATGTTTTCGGAATCAAGCAGTTTATTTGCATAATACCCAGCCTTATTGAAATGTTGCTTTATTGGCTATAAATTTTAAAACATGAAGATCCTTGTAGCTTGATTAAATATCTTACAGTTCTATTTGCATTGGGTATACAGAAACGTCATAATGTACACAGTATCAACTTTAGTGTCATTAATTACTGAGGAATATTTTTTAATGAAAACCAACTTTGGAGTATGTTCTTACCAAATCATTCTGGTTATAGAAAGGAAATAAACATCCTTATATGTAGGTCAGATTGAATGATTATGTATTTATGAAGCATTATGACTAAGACACTGAACCCTTACTATATAGACAAAGGATTTTAAGATTCCAGTAAATACCATTATTATTTTTCCTTTGAACAAAAATCTGTTGCCTTTTGATTTAATATTCCAAATCAATCATTAAATTTCAGAGTACTTGTTGCCAGTTAAAATATCAGGTACTCTTGACCTAAATGTTAATAACCTGACAATCATTCTAATCTTATGAATTCTACAAGAATCCCCACAAGGACTCTAGTCATTTGAAATTAAGCAAATTTATGTTACAGTTTAATGGTCCTAATGCAAAGCCATCTTGTGTAGAGCATTACCTCACTCTGATTAACCTTGAGTCTTATTTATTTGGTCCCAAGGGATAGCTTTAATGATTTAAGGATCACTTGTCTTGACTCACAGGAGTTGATGTCTAACCCGGAAGAACCAGATAAAGCCCTCCTGGCTTTTAGAAATCCCATCAGCAAATTCAGTTCTGCTTGCGTTGTGCTTTGCCAAGGTTCTGAGATCAGTGTTCTCTCCCAGATCACCTTCCACCTGGTTTCTAGGAATTGTACTTAAGTTTCTACATCATGGAAATTCTTTGGATTATTATTTTTAATATAGGGAAAATCAAGTTATATATATGCTGCATTACTTGGTATGCTGTATATGGCAGAATTTACCAGGACTGATTTTCCTTAAGGTGATTTGATACATTTTACCATTTGAGGCATCACTAGGAGAGTTTATACAAGAAGTGTACATAGCACGAATTTGTACATCATCAATAACCCTGTCTTGTCTTCACTTTAGTATCCATAATCAGTCATTTTTTTTTAGTATCCATAATCAGTCACTTTTCTTTATAGATATCGCTTACTTCTCTAGCAAGGTAGAAGAAAACAAAATAATTTATTCATTTTTCAACCTCAAACAATTGAGTTGTTATCTAGAGATATATTATTAGCTTCAGAAACAAGCATGAAATTTACTTTATATTATTAACTTTGTAATAGAACAAACATTTTGTTGTTATTCTCAGTGTATGTATATATATATATATATATATATATATGGAAAAAGAAATAGATATAGATATCTCTATCTATCTATCTATCTATCTATCTATCTATCTATCTATCTATCTATCTATCTATCTATCTATCTATCTATCTATCTATGATATAGAGCATAGAGTATTGTTCTTGAGTCCAAGCTGGCCTCAAATTTGTATTTCCCTTCTCTCTGCTTCTGAGTGCTGGGATTATAGGCAGGAACCACCATGCCTGGTTTGTGACAATCATTTTGTTCTGTGAATGATCTGGATCATACTGTCATATATAAAACTTATTTACATTGTAGTTTGACAAAGTCCTCATGCTGAGTTTCATCTTCTGTTAAATATTCATTAAAAATTATAGATTATTTTGATGACAAAGATAGTGTGTACAAACTCAAACCTTGCCCAACATCTAGCATGTACTACATTTTGAAGAAGGCTTAACTCATAAATTAAAAAATATTTTTGAAGTGCATTTTATTAAAACTTTTATACCCCCTACTACCACTTTCATATTATTATTGGCATCAAATAGTTTTATAGTATAAAATTAAAATCTAAATATTCAATATGCTGTTTTTATTAGAAACAGCAGCATATTGTAAAGACAAAATTTTCAGTAAATTTAATATGTGTTAACTCATGTTTGTATACATTTGCCACACATACTGTTAGCAAACTTTTGTGGCTATCTTTCAATAATTTTTCCTACAATACTAAATGCTCCTTGAAAGTACGATCCATACTCGATTATCTTTGTGTTTCTGCAATAGTGAATAGACAGGTTTGCACTTATAGGTACACTATATATTTAAGACATATTTCATATGTTCACTCCAGAATATAGATATAAAATAAATTAAAAGATAATACGTGAAATGTAACAGCTCATACTATGTATTCTATAGAGACTTAATCTGTACCTTTCATTAGGAAGTTTTAATACTCATCATATCCTTGTTTACATTTTAAATGTACAATTTTCATTTTCCTCTACAAAAATATGTTAACTCAAGTTCATAAATAAACTTAAATTCTATTCAATATATGCTATAAATAGAACTTACAATAGAATTACATTTGTAAAATAATTTTTATAAAAGGTTTGATATAAATACAAAGAACTGTAAAAGTGATTTTGCATCTGTAATTGCCAATTGAAAACCAATCAGTCTATTCACAGTGACAGCCCAAAGCATTTTTATTTCTAATCTTTAAATCTTAAGTAAAATATGAGAGTTGAAAAGGAATTTAAATGCATGTCAGGCTGACCAGACTCATAATATTAAGTAACTCAACCATTCATTTTGGTGGTTTTTGGTAGATTTCCAAATCTCTTGGAATTACAGTTTATTCATCATTTGAAAATGAAGATAATAACGTGTGGCCTGCACACCCTGTGAGTTGCTGGGAAGATTAACTGTGATTATATAAGCAAAGGGACTCTTCATATGAATTGCTTATGAAATGCAAAACCAATTATAAGGCTTATTTATTATCTTTTAGGAAAAAATAGGTCACTTAAGCAAGGGAGGGGCCTATGCATTGAACAGTTTCCCACAGGCTCCCAAGGGGAATCAGGAGTTTGGAGCAGGATGTGCTGGAAAGCACAAACTTCGTGCCTGCAAGAGCTGAGAGAGAAGGCAGCATATCCCCAGATCTTTTCTCTCTGTGCATGGTTCATGTGAACTGTCCTTTAAAAATGTTTAGCTGTGTGTTCCTCAGTAGTTTGCAGCACAATCTCTACCAATATTCTACATTTCAGACCCCCCTGGTCAAGATTTTGGGGTTAGACTGCAGCACTAAGCAGCTCCGTGCTCCCCAACTATTTATGGGGATTTGCCAACCATGGCCAGCTAGCACTTACCAGGGCGAGATCTGAGCAGGATCTCTCCTTTGGCTCTAAATAGACACTTTTCAGTGTGGTCTTAGGTGGCATACTTGTACTCTTAAAACTTAAATCACATAACCGCTTCTGTGGACGACCCCCATCCTCCTTTTAAACCTGGATGCCCTCCTGTGATATTTAATCTTTATGGTCCAACCAGACCACCGGGCAAGGTGGCATCAGCTTAAGTTTTGTCACACTGAAAGTACCTCTGTGCAGTCCATGCTGCAGCTCTCTCGTGTTGTTACAGATTTAATAGTATTCATGTAGTTTCTTATACTGCAAAAAACAAATTCTATGTCATGACATTAAAGATAAGTTTAGGGCTAGGAAGGTGGCTCAGTGATAGAGTGCTTGCCTAGCATGCATGAGGCCCTGGGTTTGATTCCTTAGCTCCACATAAGCAGATAAAGCTGGACGTGGTACAGTGGCTCAAGTGGTAGAGCACTAGCCTTGAGCTGAAGAGCTGAGGGACAGCGCCCAGGCCCAGAGTTCAGGCCCCACAACCGGAAAAAAAAACAGTTTACAATTTGGCATTCTTCCTTGTGGCATAAAAATTGAAAATAAACTGGCTTTGTGAAAAGAGATTTGGTGTGAGAAATTTGATATAGGACCAGAATATGTGTGCATGTGGGCATGATCAGGATGGAAGATTTGCTTATGGTATTCAATGATTTTTTTTTCATTTCTAATTCTTACACATGGGAAGAAAAACACTGGGAAAAGGAAATTAGAAGGAGGTCAAAGGAACTAACAACATTAATGAATGCGACACATTCCATTTTTCTTTTTCCCTTACTTTCCAATACTGTGAAATGAGAAGACTCCTTTTGGGTTTTTTTTTTAAGTGAACTACTGTTTGCTCTAAAATATTATCAATTTGTTCAGACAGGTGATTGGTTTACTTCTCCAGTTGGAATTGACTTCTGTTGAATTTGTCTATATAAGTGCATCACAAGTGTATGATTTAGTTCAGGATATCTGAAAACTGGGAACACAAAGTGTGATGGAGTAAGAAATTGCTCTGCACTCACACAAGAGACAGAAAGGATGATGAAAGTGATAAAGTATCCAAAAAGTTCCAACAGCACAGACTGAAAGGAGATGTCTCCCATATTCTGGTGTAATGACCAAAATTTTAATGTACTGTCAATGAGTCAAAATATTGTAAGAGGTAAATCCTATGCGATTTTTGTTTGCCTAGACAGTTGTTGATTATTGAAAATATAGATTAAAAGTTAATTTTGTAGGAAAAGTGAAGAGTGAGAAAGTAGGAAAGATAAAGCCTAGATCACTTTATTGTAACTATGTTTTTTCACTGCCTTATTCATTCTTGACCAATTAAAAATAATTGAGTTTCTTTTGGAGTTTTACTCAAATAGTAAAAGCATTCCTCCTCTATCTTCTCTCTTAACTGAGAACAAAAATCAAGCTTGTACAGGATGACTGAAAAAAGGGCTCGTCCTGGAAGTTTTATTGGAGCCTTTTGGTGTGAGGTCTCAGCCTGGTGTATTTTGGGTACCAGATTATTGACTAGATTTCCAAGTAGAGGTCAAGAATTTGTCCAGTAACATCTGCTAACGTCCAAGCTACTGTGCAAGTTAAGTAACAGTGAATTACTCTTCCCTGTTTTTTCAAGCATCATTTTATTTCAGATAGCCAATAGGCTATTTTATGGTATTCAGCTATTTTTGCCTACACATCACTCATTATTGCTAGTGGACTATTTCTCCAAGGTACTGGAAGTGCCTTATTCATTAATAATCTTGGCTAACAGACAAAATATAAACATTATAAAAGATAGTATGTTCTTTGCTGCAGCTTATATCATTGCTAATTTCTAACATTCAGATATACAATAGTATACATTATGTATAATTTAAAACTCAGATTGAAATAGGTCTATTTTAGAAAATATTGCATGGGGATTCCTCCCCTCACCCTCCTCCCACCTTCCACTGTGTACTATCTGACTGGATTCCCAGGGATGACCTCCTACTTGAGTCCTTAGTGATGTGATTTTTTTGATTATCTGATGCTGCCTATAGGAGGAATTTTAACACTTTTGATTAACATTGCCAAATTTCACTTGAATTTTTGTTTAATACAGGGCTATATAAATCTAGCTAACCCATACTAGTGAAATATTAAACATTTACACTAAAAAAATCATGACATATGAATACTAATAAAGCTTTCCAACACTATTTTTCTTGGAAAGATGCTATCATTTGGCATTTTGTTTACTCAGAAAGATGAAGTAAGCCTTGAAGAATTTCCTTCCAAATACGTGTTAGCAACTTTGACAAGCATTTTGTTGACCAATGTCCAGATCGTCAAGTTGTTTGGTTGTTTTCAGTTTTATGATTCCATTCATCAGTTATCATTGGCCCACAATTCCCTGATGTCTTTAAAATAGTTGAAGTCTCAACTTGCAGCTAACTTTGCCCATTTCCTTCCCTCTCATGGACTAAAGGGAAATATATCTGAAATACCAGTTGTTTGTCCTATGCTACATATATTCTGTCCATCATTTTACTTCTACTTCTTTTTCTATAGTTTAACCTACTACCCTGTTTATGAAGAGGAGTCCACCTACAGGGATATGTCTTATAACAACATTTTGTGGCATTCTTCCCTACTTCAAAATCCTTTGATTGTCTCTCTTGGCTGATGCTATATGTACTGTTCACCACATATTTCTATCTATACCACTTTATTATTATCTTATAAACTATCAGTTTCCAACATTTTTTTTAACTTTTTTTTTTTTTTGGTCGGTCGTGGGGCTTGAACTCTGGGCCTGGGCGCTGTCCTTCAGCTCTTCAGCTCAAGGCGTGCGCTCTACCACTTGAGCTACAGCGCCACTTCCAGTTTCCAACAATTTTTAAAGAATATTTGTTTGCATTTCCTAGACTGCCACCATCCTTCTGCTCATTAGCTATGTTCTTGTATTCCTCTTCTTGAAACAGGTTAATGTTTCCCATCCTTCATGGCCAAACTCACATTCTATCTCTTCCATTAGTGTTGGTCCAACAAAAGCAACATGCATAAGGGGCTTTAAATAAAATAATGAAGGAACACAGCTGCCTTTATTGCTTAGAAAATGTTTAATAAGCAGGAGTTTCATTATCTCTCCCTTCCTGAACAAGCCTCAAGATGATAATCTACTTTCTGTTTAACCTTGTAGATGACTTTTTCAAGGACTTTGGGAAGTTCTGAGAGCTCTACAAGTAATTTGAAAATTACAGTTTGTCTAAAAATGAAGAATGGTTTAGCAGTCTTCTTGGGTCATTACAGTGGGAGGTGGATGGATGAGAATTGCTTTACTTGGAAGAGGAAATGAGAGCTGTGTGGGATCTGGACTTTCCTGGTGCCTAGTGATACAAATTATAAATCAGAATGTGGTCCATAAGATGCAGCATGTGTCTTATCTTAAATTTAGCTATTTACAGTGTTAACAAATATAGTGTATTGTCTAGTATATTGTCTTTTGCTTTGAGGAAACCTGAGCAAAACATATTAAACATAGTTCTATTATGTATGCACTTGTAGATTTGTTGCTCAGTATTCCTGTTCCACTATTTGTGGTCCATGAAAATTATTAAAATTGGTCCCTGGGTTTATTTTCTGTTTCTGAATATCTTTTCTTTATAACACCATGTTTTTTAGGTAGCAGGATTCATTTTAATTTTCAATCTGAAAAAAATCCAAAAAAATTCCCCCCAAACAACAAAAAAAAAAACCCAAACTCTTCTCATATATATATGTGTGTATATACATAGATATGTATATACACACATATAAATACACACATACATATACATATGTATAGATATATACAGTGTCCACATTTTCAGAGCAATTACATTAGGAAACATCATTTTGCTTCATATGTATAACACTATTTTTTAAAATCCACTGTGGATTTAGTTTTCAAACCTACTACATTTTCCTCAGCCATTAAATTTGAGATATGTGCAATTGGTTTGAACATTTGTGCCTAATACCAGATATCAGTTATGATCACTTAAAATAAAACATAGAAAAATGTAAACCAGTTTTTCTGTTTTTTAGAAAGAATGATTAATGGGAAATATAATAAGATATGCAGTTAGGCCAGGAAAGGGGAAGGAATATTTTTGTTTTCATTGTGGAAGAAAAATACCACAATCCAGCACAGAAGATGATTCATACTGTCTTGTGTTCCAGTGTCCCATGAAATGTCTGTAGCAGCTAGGTCTAATATGTACTTCAAAAAATGAGAAACTACAAACAGCTGGTGGAGTGTGAAGCCCAAGATTGGTTAAAACTCCTCTGGCAACAGAGTTACTACCTTAGACCTCTCCTTATACTGCAGGGATTGTTCTCCATTTGATACTAGGTCAATATTTCATTCATAATATATTGAGACCAGTGATGTCTGAAGCTAGTTTGCACATGCTACTTCATTTTAAACTGACTGCACTAACTAAACAAAAATAAGTAGGTTTTCTATATGTGCTTGGTCAAACTTTGGAAGATAAAGGTTGGAAGAAGAAAGATTCTACAGTGATATGTTTGATTTTTTAAAATATTGTTGCCTTGCACTTGTAGCATAAGATGTGCTATTTTTTCATAGTAGATAAAATATGTCAGTACAGTGGTGATGAAGTCTTTTAAATGTAGCACTGTGAGGAATAGTGGTAAATAAACAAATACTTGGGTGAATGGGACTTTGGTGTTTGGTGGAAACCAGCTGAAACTGATTTTGAGGTGCTTTTTTAAAAAGTAAAGAATTTTATTTTATTGAATAAGTCCTAAACCCTCAGACTTTTCTAAAAGGTTTGCTTAAAATATAACTTTAATGGGGGGGGGCGGGGGGAGGATGGGAAGGGATGGGAAGGGGAAACAAAGGAGGAGGCTACAATGCTTGATAAGAAATGTACTCATTATCTTGCCCATGTAATTGTAACTCCTCTGTACAGTATTTTCACAATAAAAAAAAAAATATATATATATATATATATATATATAACTTTAAGGCAACTGCCCCAATTTGGCTTTATAAAATTTTAATAGACAAACCTATGGTTATCAAATGTATATAACAAATAAATATATATTTAAATAACACCATGTTGCTACTATCCAAATAATAATTGAGTTGCGCATCATTAGAAAAGTATTTGGTTCATAGAGAGCTGCAAAACAAGTAACCTAAAATGCATTAACGATTTAAATGTAAATAAGATTACAAAAACACTGAAAGTGGTAATCCCAGCTGTTTTGGGTAACAGTCCAAATCCATCACAGTCAAAAAGTAATATCTTCATAATAATAAATAACTGAAGCATTGTAGTGATGACTGTAAGCCCAGTTACGTATGAAGCAAAGGAAGGAGAATCACTGCCCAGTCCCAGACAAAAATACAAGACTATCGGAAAATTACTGTTTTTGAAACTACTGCTAAAAATGCCAAAGTATAATGATACTGATATTTATCTTAGTTTTACTGATAATAGAGCACTTGCTAAATTGAGTGCATTTGGATACAGCTTGTCTCTTGGGTAGTTTGTTAAAGAGGACTTCCTCCCCTCCTCGCCCCCACCTCCATCTCTTCTCTGCCACTGTAACTTTGTGTCAAAAAGCCAATCAGGTCTGTCAGGGACAGGGATGCGCTTAAGAAATTGAAAACATTTGTGCTGGCAGGTTCACTATTCATTTCTGACACTGGCTGGTACAATATTGAGCACTTTAATTTATTGAAGTTGCTATTTGGAAAACAAAAGCCATGCATTCTCCTACATGAAACCTATTTCAACATTTCCTCATATCTGTCTGGACACAGTTCATAACTTTTTAATAAAACATTGAGCATTAATCTTTTTAAACATGATAGGTAGAACTATAAGCTAATTGAAATTCAAGATTCATTTTTAACATTTTTAGAAATACATGGATATCAAACTAAGTGTTTTTTGAATGTGATATAAAGCAAAATTCTGTTTTGTTCAGTTTTAGTGATATTTTCACAGTTTAGAAATTTTTAGATAGGATTTGAAATGCAGAAGCCTGCCTGTTTGTTTTTAAAGCATACTTTACTTATGTGATCTCTAAGTTACAACCTATTTCTCTTTGGAAAAAGTGAAGCAGTACTTATCAATGTGCTGATCATTTGATTGAATGCTGAGCAAGAGCCAAGATAGGCAGAAACTAAGCCTAAGATAAAGAGCTAGGTATCAAAGCCTAGCCACCCACAGCCATACAAAATAAGCCCAAAGTCTTAGAGATTGGAGGACCATGAAAAACATCTATGAAAGAGGAGTAACAGAAGTCTTATAGATTATTTCACTGGATGGTTTTGGCACAGGGTTTACTTTGTTGGCTATCAGTGAGAGGCATGTGTGCAGATTCAATTGGTATAATATTAAACTATCAGTCACATTCTACTTGATGGATCTGGTTTCTCCTGATTGGAGACAGCTATCTGGCAAGATTGGTTGTTTTCAATTTATGAATAAAATAAGAAAATCTATCTGATTTTGTAGAGCATGTTTGTGAAATTCTTTTCAGGAATAAGAACAGTATTTTACAAAAAGCCAGCATTTAAGACTCTCAATTGAATACTGATTAAATCATTTGGCACTGATAATCCTTGTTCGATGAGAAAAATGAATTGTGAACATTGTACACCACATTTTACATTATATTTAGCAGTGCAAAGTAGAATGTACCAGGGTATTAACTAACTATACCTGTATAAGTTGTTCAATTCAGGTAGTTATTTAAATGCTTCCATTCTTGTTAACAGTGTAAGGCAAAAATGAATTTTTCCCAACATTTTTATTAAGATCAATTGGCTGTACAGAGGGTTTCATTCTGATATAACCTTATGTGTATTCAATGTACTCAATGTACTCAATGTACAGAAAACAAAACAAAACACAACAATATATCTGTGAATTTGGATATAGCACACTCAGCAAACACAAATTATTAGCTGTATACATTTCCCATCTGCATTACCCACAGCAAATCTGGATACCTATAGCTACAATGATTCTCAAATTTTGGGTACAATCTTTCACATAGACTTTTAAAATACATTCTGTCTACAGTAGGTATTACAACCACACTTTTTGTTTTTACAGAGTAATTTGAAGGCAAAGGAACTATATATCAAATTTTGAAAACTAACTAGTTCTACTTATCAACTAAACTCTCCTGTGCCAGCAATGGTTTTAATGACTGAAATAGGAAAATGTCAAGTAAAGTCAGATGACTTACCATCTCTTCTTTAGCTCCTATAGGAAGGCCATTTGCACATGCTGTACAAAGCATTTTGCTGCATTTAACATAAGAAATCATCATTTTTATCTCCACATTTGTCTCCCTGAACCAAGTGGAAACGAACAAACATTTAGCACCGCTGGAACGTATAAGAAGTATATATTAAACAAGTAGTTTTCTATGGACAGTGGTAAGGAGTATTGCAGAAATGCTTTCCAATTAAAGATATAAGCAGAGAATTCTATTGTAATCTTGGGATTTGAAGTTTACCCACTGTTGTTCTAGAAAGGACTGAGTCTTTGAGAAAGCCTAGTTAGTAGCAAACATCTTCACCAGCATTTCTCAAAGTGTGGCCTCCAGTACCCCAGCAAGCAGTAGTGTCTTCACTTTTAATCTTCTTAGAACTATAACTCCCAAGTCTTACTTCAGACCTACTAAATTATCATAGGCAGTAATTATAGTTTAACAAGTCCTCCTGATAATTCTGATGCATATTTCAGCTTAGGAACTACAGGTCTGTTTAAGTGGAGACAAAACTTAGATGGGGAATTGGTGAACTGTTCTATCACAAGAAAGCATCTCTTCTCAATGACAGAGAAAATTCATTACAGAAACAATCAAAAGTTGACAAGAAACATGACTGTTAAAACCACAAGAGGCAAATGGAAGAGAGATTAAAGTCAGGTGTTCATCAGAGAATAGCAATTGCATTTTCTCCCTACACACAGCAGATTGTGATCCATGAACAAAAACCCAAAGGGACAAATGTCTGAGGGGGTGGTGGTTGGGGGAGGGACTTCTGCCTTTTCTTCTTGGGAGCCTTCTATTGCTTAACATTTGTGGTGACTCTTCATCTGTTTCCTTTCTGTCACCATGCTGACAACCAGCACCCATCCACCTTCATTCTCTGTGCATCTCCCTCCTTGGCTCTTCATTCTAAAGCTTTCTTAGTCCCAAATCAAGAGTTTGAGATTCTGAGAAAATTACCTGTCACTGTAGCAGAGATTTTCAAAAGCATTGCATATTCCACAGTTCAAAGGCATACAATATTTTGTAAGCTATTGTTTTTTCCGTTTTGACCTTAAGAAAGTCCTTGCAGATTACTTGACCGACGAAGATATGGTGCTATGTGAAAATTATGAATAAAACACAATTAGTCTCATGAAAGCCTTATTTTCCCCCTTGTTCCAAGTTTGTTATGTTCACTTTCCTCATTCTGGCTTTTCTACAATTGGCTTCTTATCCATCTGAAATGTTATCTTTCATTTTTCACTCCTTCCCATGCCCTTTGTTCTTCCCCCCTCAAATCTTTCCTTTTTTGGGGGGCGGTATGGTCGTGGGGACTGAACTCTGGGCCTGGGCACCGTCCCTCAGCTCTTCAGCTCAAGGCTAGCGCTCTACCACTTGAGCCACAGCACCACTTCTGGCTTTTTCTTTTTGCTTATGTGGTGCTGAGGATTCGAACCCAGGGCCTCAGGCATGCAAGGCAAGCACTCTACCACTGAGCCATCTTCCCAACCCCATCTTTCCATTTCAATAAGAACATTTCCCCCACGTTTCAATCATGAGATTCTTTTCTAGATTCTTGTTTCATTTGCTTATCTGCATATTCTTTTTTATTTATTCCTTCAGTTTCATTTATTCACATCCCTCTTCTTTCATCTGAAGTGCTTTGTCTCTTTCCACTCGGGTCCACCTTCTCCACTTCTTTAACTGTCATTTTATCTCATGTTCTTGAGAATTCCTATTAATTTTTTTGTTTTTCATTCTTTTCACTCTTCTTCAACAGGATAGTTAAATCTTTGAAAAAATGCATTTTTGTACAAGGTTCTCATCATATTTTCCTCACAGCAGGATGAATAAAGGTTGTTCTTGCCAACAAAGAGCCAGCTTTCTCAATGACTCCTCAATTCACCTCTGCTGTGTATCACATCCATTGTCTGCTGCTCTTACTCATCTCCCTTTCTGACTTGTCTCAATTTCTTTTCTTCCCTGAGTACCTATCTCAGTCTTCCTATATTTGGTGGTTTCACAGGAGTAGCCCACAACCGTTTCCTAAGTCATGCTGTGTTTATATGCCCAGTTCTGGGATCCCAGGAGAAAAGTATATGGTTTCAGAAACAAATAATGAACTTTTGCAGTCCTACCCACACTTTATGTCCCATGGCAGTGACCAGATGTTTGTTCTCTTGACTCTTATCCCCTTAGTAATTCTGGGTAGGGTTTCTGTTTGTGATCATACCATTGCAAAACTTCTAAAAATAATTAATTATTGAATAATCATTTGTATGCTGTAAAACCTGAAGGGTTTATCTTTAGCACCTGTCTCATTCTGCACATTTATACTCAGACTATCTGGTACAATACTAAGTTATATTACATGTATTCGACCTTTTTAACCATGTGTTTATCACTGTTTCCACAAAAGTAGAAACTCTTTGACAAAAGTTGTACTCTACCTTTGATAGAAGTGTTGCTATGAGCTCAGCATTTCAATTTCTTTAACTATTTTTTCATTTACCTACCTTGCATATTATAAACAGAAGGAATAAAGATATATAAGGAAGCCTTTTAAAATAAAACCCAGTGTAACATTGGGGCAACTATCTTGACAAATGAGCTTTACAGTGTTTATCATGAATGCTCAATCCAGGCACAGATGGCTCACACCTGTAATCCTAAATATTCAGGAGGCTGAGATCTGAAGATCACCATTTAAAGCCATCCAAAGTATGAAAGTCTGTGAGACTCTTACCTCTTATTAACTACCAAAAGCTAAAGGTGGAACTGTGGTTCAAGTAGTACAGTGGTAGCCCAGGCTGTGAGTTCAAGCCCCAGGACTGGCACACACAGACAGAGGGTGGGGGCCAGAGCAGGGGTTGGGGAGGTTGGGAAACAATGGCTCATCACTAAATAAGAAATAGTCTATGAACTTCAAATATCTGAAAGGTTAACAATAACTATAAAACATGTGTTGCAGAACTATACTTTTTTGGGTCGGATTTATAATATACCTAATTGTTGCTATTTGCTCAAAAATAGAATAGCATGGGGCTTTCTTAATCACAGAGTCCCAGGTTTCATAGAATGAGTATGAGATGGAACAGAGGATTTATATTTAGGATCTTTGATTGTATCACCTCCTAGATCAGAAATTGAAGTCAAAGGACAGTCTCAGAATGGGAAAAGATCAGATCAGGATGAATTAACTTCTTCCTGCCCTTTCTGTTGGAGCATTTGGTGAGCTATCTGCAAACTTGGCTTCAAAATTCAACAGAACAGAATCAAGGGAAGAGGTGACAGTGTTCAAAAAGAAATGTACTCATTTCCTGACTTAGGTAACTGTAGACCCTCTATACATCACCTTTACAATAACAATAAAAATAAAGATAGAAAGGAAGACAATAGATGACAGAAAAGAGAGAAGGAAAGAGGAAGAGAAAGGAGAGGGAGCTCCAGGAGGGAGGAAGGCAGAGAGAGAATATCCTTCCTTGAATTTTAAAATAGAAAAAGAATTATGGTTTGTTTTGTTATTTCTGAAATTTGGGTTTTTTTTCCTATTTTATTTTTTTCTGACTGATGATATAAAACAGATTGTCCTAAAGTCTCTAAGCCATAAAAATGAAGCCATACCTACTAACATGGTACATAAAAGAAATCAAGATGATAATAATGACAATAATTATTGACTGCCATTTATTGAATGTCTGTAGTGCCTCTAACAAGTACTTGTGCAAGACAGCAAGGCAAAAATAGTTTTCCCTAACTTATATAGAATGAAACTGAATCTCAGAATGGTTAAATAACTGGCCAAAGGCAACACATATATAAGATATATGTGTTCTTTTTACCTAGCATTTGTAAAACATCAGAATTTAAGAAGCAGAATTGCTTGCAGATAGCAATGTTAGGAAATTTGTTATCATAGGTGTATTGTAAAGTTTGAGAAAATGTTAATACTTCTGAATACTTGTAATTGCTTCTCTAAAATTACACAGTTCCACTGTGTATAGCAACATCTTGCTTATTAGGTATCCAAACCATTTTTGACTGTGGCATAACAACCTACAAATCTTGTATACTAAGGCAAAAATAAATTAAATTACTGGCTTGGTATAAAATTTTATTTTTGTATAGTTATAGATTAGAAATTAATTTTAGGAATGAAAGGAAATACCTGACAATGAATAAGCTAAAATGTATAGAATAATTTAACAAAAAAAATTGGAATATTTTTATGTCACTTAATCTAGGTACCAACCCCAAGATGTAGTCAGGGTTTGTTGGAGATTGGAATATGAAGAGCAAAGAACTCAATTATAAATAGTGTACCTAGAAACTGGAAAGTAGGCCTTCTGAGTCTATAGTGTTTTTCAAAATTATGATGATCATAAGTCATTAAGAAAAGATCAAGTACAATGATTCAGCCATCAGTTATCCCAAAGTTTAGTGTCATAGAACATAGTAATCATTTGTTTTCTCATTCATCTGCAACTTGGGCAAGGCTCTAGGAATTAGTTCACCTTTGTTCCATGAGTTGGAGGCTGGTTCAGCTCAACTGAGCTTATACAAAGTGTTCACACATTCATCTGCTAATTTGGCTTGGTTAGTGGGTGAAAGGTCACCGGGGTCAGCCAGGGACTTAAGACCTGGCTATGGAACTTTCCATGAGGCTCAGGGCGACTTGCTATTTTCCACAACATCTGGCTTGGGTTCCAGTCCAAGATGGAACTGCAAGCCTGATGTCGGGTTCATAGAAGAGATATGGTGGTCAAGTCCACCACATTCTATCGGTTAAGTCTAGTCATGGGGAATCCAGAGATGAGAGGTGGAGAGCACACAAGTGAGTAAATAGTTGAAAGGATAGTTTACTAGAGGCCACTGATATAACAAATTATTTATTTTTCTTTTGAAATACATTTTTATTGTAAAAATAGCATATGGAGGGGTTACAGTTACATGACTAAGGTAATGAGTTCATTTCCTATCGAGCTTTGTTACCTCCTCCTTTGTTTTCCCCCTACCATCCCTTCTCCCTCCCTCCCCGCCAAAAATTGTAAAGTTTGTTTTCAACATAGTGTTGTACATCTCATTGTTACAATGGGTCAACCTGTATCCCTATTTAAGCATTAATAACAAATTATTTTATGAAATTAAGCTTAGAACCATCAGATTAAGAAGCAGCATATTATACATTTTTTAAAAAAGATTTCCAACAAGTCACATACATACAAAAAAAATTTTGCCCAGGAGAAATAACAATAAGCCTGGGAAAAGAATGCACTCTGATTTGGAAATGTTCTGCAACTGTTTAATCCAATTTTCTCTTTTGAACAAAGACAACGAAAATCTGGTAATCTCTTCAACTACATATTTTTTTAGTGAAGTCATGATGGAACACCCATTGTTTAGATTTGACCTTCTTTGGGGAATGTCCAATATTCTTCACTTTCTCAGTTGAATAGAAATCCAAGAGAATAGCCTTTCATTTGTATGACTTGGAGCAATCAGTTATATGTGTATATTTTTTGGGGGGGGTTCCAGTCATGGGGCCTGAATTCTGGGACTGGGCGCTGTCACTCAGCTCTTCAGCTCAAGGCTAGCATTCTACCACTTGAGCCACAGCGCCACTTTGGCTTTTTTCTTTTTGCTTATGTGGTGCTGAGGAATCGAACCCAGGGCCTCAGGCATGCAAGGCAAGCGCTCTACCACTGAGTCACCTTCCCATCCCCAATCAGTTATATTTTATAGAGGGAGTATTTCTGAAGACAACTTATCAATTTAATAAGACATCTTAAGGATGAGATGTAGGTAGATTGTGAATTCAATACCATTCAGCTAAAGGAATCTGCAATTCAATTAAGAATTGAAAAATAAACCATTGTTACCAATATGATATATGGAAAGGTTATAAAATATTTAGGAGCAAAGCTCTTTGCTGTTAAACATACTGGCTAATACTGAAGATATCTGATCAAGAATTTGAACAATTAGACAGTTCCGGGAAGATGGAGGAGGAGAAGCTGGAATCTGAACAAGCTCTCGCATAGAAAGTAGTTTTAGAGTTCCAGTGAACAGTCCTAAGCCAGAGAATCACACCAAGTGTGCCATCACAGGACAGAGAGGTAGACAAGAGAGGGGAAGCCAAGGAAACGCATCAGCTGCCGCTCCGGCGGCGGGGTCGCGGCGGCGACCACCGCCGCGGAGTCATACCTGAGACACAGAGAGTCGGGGACGAAGGAGCCAGACGCAGCGGACGAGCAGATTCTACTCAACACCAACAAGAACCGACAAGGAGCGAACATCTTCATCCTGCTGTTTGCAGACCAGAGAAGACCCATGATCCAAGACTCGGCGTGAGTACAAGCCCGACGTCCTCACTCCTCAGGGAGCAGAGGAGGGAAGGCCACCCCTCCCCCCCCAGCACCGGTGATCTCCATCTTGGATACCGACAAAGCTCGGAGGAGCTGCTAGCTCCAGCTCAGGTCTTGGAATAAAATGAGTCATTTAGCAGGTCACAAGAACTTAACGGCGAAATGACCTGCCAGACTCAGCTCCATCCAGGGAAAAGTCACCCAGCTCATGCGCCAGCCATCGGAGTGCCTTGCCTCACTGGGTAACCAGAGCCAGAGGCTGCCCCCCTCTAGCAGCCACCACAATCAATTGAAAAACAGAAACCCTGAGAATGGCTCCAGGCTGGGCGCTGTGAGCTTTATCACAAAATAGCCCCAGGGAAAAGCTACTGTTTGTTGAAAGGCCTCAACTCTACCCAGAACCTAGCCTCATCACCACATCCCCCTCTTTTGTGACTCTCAAAGCAGACCACCCTCCCAGAAAACTAACCTGGGAGGGGGATCTCAAAATCTTGGGTAAAGCAGAGCATTTTTCTGCCTCTTCCAACCAACCGACTTAAGAAACCAATCAAGCCACAGGACCTCAAGCTGACCAGAGACTCCAACAAGAGACTGGTTGCAGACAAAAGGGAGATACAGGATTCTTCCCACTCCTTCCCCCCCCAAAAAAAAAATCAAAAGACTTTTTTTTCTTTTTTTTTTTTCTTTTTTTGTTTTTTTTTTTCTTCTTCTTCTTTTCTTTTTTTTGCTTGTTTTTTGTTTTTTGTTACCATATATATATATATATATATATAAATTTTTTTCCCTTCTAAAACTTTTATTAATCTTTAATTTTTGCCTCTTCTGAAAAAATAATTGTTTTCCAGTAACTTTTTTTTCTCATCTTATAATTTTTATTTTAGGAATACGTGAATGAGAGTTTTCCTTTCTTTTCTTGTCTTCTTTCTCTTTTTCTTTCTTTCTTAATTATCTTTTTGTTTTTTATCTAGCACTACTGAACTTCTGATCTTTTCTTCTCCCTTTCCCATCCTTAAAGTTTTTCACATCTCCTCTATGTCCCTCCCCTTCTCTGAACATATTCACATTCCTCTCTAAATAGACGGTCTTTTAACCTCTATAATAACATTAATTTTTACGTTTCTATTCTTTTTCTGGTCTCTCTTTATTCCCCTTTCCGTCTCTTCTTTTTCTCTCTCTCTCTACTTGCATCCTACCCAACCCATTTCCTGCACTGTGATTAGGACATAGTTAACTCTCCCTGTGCCTCCCCACACCAATCTATTCCTATTTTTTACCCACATCTCTCCCTAATCCTAATAATTTCTGGTTTTCCAAATTCTTTTCTGCGGTTCGAAGTCCTTTAACATATAGTCCTTTGATGTTGAATAGATGTATCTGTTGAACTAGATTGTATCTGTAGACTATTGACTGTACAAATGCAAACTTTGGTTGATGGTTGCCTTAAGATAGTGTTCTAGCACAAAACTGGTGCAATCTTTATCTCAAATGGGCCGAGTAAGCCGGAAAAACACAAGAAAAATGGCAAATTCGGGTATCTCAATTCCCAACCTTGATAATCAGGGATTAGAACAGATAAAGAATAATCCAGAGGAGAGTTCCCAAATAGCTCTACAAACACTAATAGCAAACATGATAAATGAGAAGTTTGACAATGTACAAAGGACTCTGTATGAGCGTGATAGGGAGAGAGAGGAGGCATCCCAGAAGTTTATACAGGAATATCATAAGCGTGAGGAAGCTTCTCAAAAACTGATACAGGATTTGTGTGAACAACTTGAGAATACTCAAAGAGAAAGGGAGGAATGGCGTGAGCAGGCAGAGAACACTCAAAGAGAACTGCAGGAATCCCACAGAAGGGAGGAAACTAATCAAAGAGTAATTCACGAATTAAGAGACCAGGTAGAGAATACAAAAAGATCACTAAAGGCATTCATGGAATCCATTAACAAAGAGCTGAAGGAAGTCAGGGAGACCACAAAGGGAATGCTGAATGGAACCCAACAGAAGGAATGGGAGTCCAAAGAAACCATAACCAATCAACTAAGTGATTTGAGAACAAACACTGAACACCAAATCAAGGAAGTAAAGAAATTCATACAAGACCTAAAACAGAGCTTCAACAAAGAACTTGGAGCCATCAAAGCTGACCAATTAGAAGGAAAAGAGATAAAAAACAAAGTAGAGAGTCTTGACAGCATGTTAGACCATGCAGAAGATCGAATCTCAGGGATTGAAGACAGCCTAGATATTATAGAGAAAGAACATACAACCATCCAAGACAAGTCCAAGACATATGATACATCTATCCAACACCTGGAAGACACAATCAGAAGGCCCAATCTAAGGATAATGGGTGTAGAGGAGCACCTAGAAACAGAAGTTAATGGTCTAGGAAATTTGTTTAACAGGATCCTAGCAGAGAACTTCCCAAACATACAAAAAGATAGGCCTATTCAGATACAAGAAGCTTTTAGAACCCCAAATAGACCAGACCAGAATAGGACATCCCACCGTCACATTATAATCCACACAGGATCAACCCAGACCAAGGAAAAGATCCTTAAAGCTATCAAGGAGAAAAGGTTAATCACCTATAAAGGGAAACCAATTAGAATCACCTCAGATTTCTCAGCAGAGACAATCAAAGCAAGAAGAGCCTGGAATGACGTATGCCATGCCCTAAAAACAAACAACTATCAACCAAGAATACTTTACCCAGCTAAACTCTCCTTCATAACTGAAGGCCAAATAAAAACCTTCCATAGCAAAGAAAAATTGAAACAATACATCTCCACCAAACCAGCCCTGCAAAAGATTCTTAAAGATGTCCTACACATAGAAAACCAACAAGAACGCAACAAAGGCCAAGAAACTGCACCCAAACTGAGAATCCAAGAACCTTAGGAAGAACCCAGTTTTCACAGCCCCCAAGAAGGTGGATAACATGGCAGGAACTCCCAAATACCTGTCAGTCCTATCTCTTAACGTTAACGGACTGAACTCTCCAATTAAGCGACATAGACTGTCTAGTTGGATTAAAAAACAAGACCCTTCTATCTGCTGCCTGCAGGAGCCACATCTTGCCCGTAAAAACAAACATATTTTCAAGGTTAAAGGCTGGAACAAAATCTACCAAGCAAACGGCCCTCATAAACAGGCGGGAGTTGCAATCCTAATATCAGATGAAATAGACTTCAAATTAAAATTTGTGAGAAGAGATAAAGAAGGTCGCTACATACTAATTAAAGGATCTCTCCTTCAGGAGGATATTACAATTCTAAATATCTATTCGCCAAACAATGGAGCACCCAAATTTATCAAAGAAACACTACTTTCCCTCAAATCCCAGATAGATCCAAAGACATTAATTGTTGGGGATTTTAACACACCACTCTCCCCACTAGCTAGATCAACTCGGCAAAAACTCAACAGAGAAACCGCAGACCTAAACAGCTGCATAGATCAACTAGACTTAACAGACCTTTACCGAACATTTCACCCAGCAGCATCAGAATACACGTTCTTCTCAGTAGCACATGGAATGTTTTATAAAATAGACCACATTTTAGGCCACAAAGCAAACTTGTCTAAATTCAGAAACATTGAAGTTATACCTTGCATCCTGTCTGACCACAAGGGAATAAAATTAGAACTCAACACCAAAAGCCACCAAAGAAAGTCCGGTATCACATGGAGGCTGAACAACACACTGCTGAATCATGAGTGGGTCATGGAAGAGATTAGAAAGGAAATTCAAATGTTCATGCTATTCAACAAAAATGAACACACAAATTACCAGCTCCTCTGGGACACAGCAAAGGCAGTACTCAGAGGCAAGTTTATAGCTCTGAGCTCCTACATCAACAAATTGGAGAGATCGGAAACTAACAATTTAATGACACATCTAAACCTCCTTGAAAAAGAGCAGCAAGATAAACCCCAATCCAGTAGACGGAAAGAAATAATCAAAATTAAATCAGAATTAAATGAATTAGAATCCAAAAAAACTATAGAAAGAATCAACAAAACAAAGAGTTGGTTCTTCGAAAAACTTAACAAAATTGAGAGACCCTTAGCAAACCTTATCAGAAAAAGGAGAGAACACACCCAAATTAATAAACTCAGAGATGAGAATGGAAACATCACCACAGAAACAACCATGATTCAGAACATTATAAGGGAATACTTCTCAAAACTTTATGCTAATAATTTTTAGAACTTGACAGAAATGGACCTTTTCCTAGCAAATATTGACATGCCAAAACTAAACCAAGATGAGTTAAACCAGCTTAACAGGCCCATATCAAGCATTGAAATAGAAACAGCAATAAGAGACCTCCCAGCTAAGAAAAGTCCAGGACCAGATGGTTTTACAGTGGAATTTTACAAGGCCTTCAAAGCAGAGCTCACACCAATACTCCTCCAACTCTTCAATGAAATTGAAAGAGAAAGCTCACTACCGAACACATTCTATGAAGCCATCATAACCCTCATCCCAAAACCAGGCAGGGACTCATCAAAGAAAGAGAACTATAGACCCATTTCTTTGATGAACATTGATGCAAAACTTCTCAACAAAATTTTGGCCAATTGACTTCAACAATTCATCCAAAAAATCATACACCATGATCAAACAGGATTCATTTCAAGGATGCAAAGCTGGTTCAATATACGCAAATCAATTAATATTATTCATCACATCAACAGGAGCAAGAATAAGAACCACATGGTTATCTCAATAGATGCAGAAAAAGCATTTGACAAGATCCAACACCCCTTTATGATGAAGGTTCTGGAAAAATTAGGAATCCATGGAACATTCCTCAATACAATAAAGGCTGTATATGACAAACCTACAGCCAGCATTATAGTCAATGGTGAAAAACTAAAGCCATTTCCTCTTAATTCAGGAACAAGACAAGGATGCCCACTCTCTCCACTTCTCTTCAATCTAGTATTAGAATGCCTAGCTACAGCAATAAGACAAGATGCAGACATAAAGGGGATCCAAATAGGGAAAGAAGAAATAAAACTCTCCCTCTTTGCAGATGACATGATCTTGTATTTAAAGAATCCCATAGACTCCACTCCCAAATTACTCAAGCTGATTCAAAACTTTGGCAAATTAGCAGGTTATAAAATTAACCCCCAAAAATCAATGGCTTTTCTATATGCCAACAATGAGAAAAGTGTGGCTGAAATTAGGAAAGCAACTCCATTTGTAATAGCCCCACAAAAAATAAAATACCTAGGAATTAACTTAACCAAAGAAGTGAAGGACCTCTATGATGAAAACTTTAAAATCCTGAAAAAGGAAATCAACACAGAACTTAAAAAATGGCAAAACCTCCCATGCTCCTGGATTGACAAGATTAACATCGTGAAAATGGCAATACTTCCCAAGGCTATCTACAAATTCAACGCGATACCTATCAAAATTCCACCCTCATTCTTCAAGGAAATAGAGGAGGCAATCCAAAAATTCATATGGAACAATAAAAGACCCCGAATAGCAAAAACGCTCCTCAACGGAAAGAACACTGCTGGAGGAATATCAATACCAAATTTCAAACTCTACTATAAAGCCATAGTAATCAAAACAGCTTGGTATTGGCATAAGAACAGACCTCAGGACCAATGGAATAGAATTGAAAACCCAGAAATGAACCTACAGACCTATAGCCATCTAATCTTCGATAAGGAAGCTAAAAGAATAGAATGGAAGAAAGACAACCTCTTCAGTAAATGGTGCTGGCAAAATTGGTTAATTACATGTAGAAAACTAAAGCTAGATCCTTATATATCACCCTGCACCAGAATCAACTCCAAATGGATCAAAGACCTTGAACTCAAAGCAGACACTCTGAAAACATTACAGGATGGAATAGGAGAAACCCTAGGTCTCCTTGGCTCAGGTCGAAATTTTCTGAATAGAGACCCGGAAGCACAACAAATCAAAGAAAGGTTGGACAAATGGGATTGCATAAGATTGCAGAGCTTCTGCAGGGCAAATGACATAGCTGGCAAGATCAATAGAAAGCCCACCGATTGGGAGAAGATCTTTACTAGCCATACAACGGACAAGGGTCTCATATCTAAAATATACTTGGAACTCAAAAAATTAAACCACCCAACAACAAATCCTCAAAGAAACAACTGCCCAAGAAATAAGTGGGCGAAAGACTTAAAGAGAAGCTTCTCTGAAGAAGAAAGAAGGATGGCCAATAGACACATGAAGAAATGTTCAACATCCCTAGCCATAAAAGAAATGCAAATCAAAACAACACTGAGATATCACCTCACTCCAGTTAGAACAGCAAAAATCAAGAACTCTAACAACAGATGCTGGAGGGGATGTGGACAGAAAGGAACCTTACTTCATTGTTGGTGGGAATGTAAACTTGTTCAACCACTTTGGAAAGCAGTATGGAGGTTCCTCAAAAGACTTCACATAGATCTCCCCTATGATCCAGCAATCCCACTTTTGGGCATTTACCCAAATGTTTACAAACAAGACCACACTAAAGCTACCAGCACAACTATGTTTATTGCAGCATTATTTACCATAGCTAAGATATGGAACCAACCCAGATGCCCCTCAGTAGATGAATGGATCAAGAAAATGTGGTATATATACACAATGGAATTCTATGCCTCCATCAGAAAGAATGACATTTCCCCATTTGTTAGGAAATGGAAAGGTTTGGAAAAAATTATATTAAGTGAAGTAAGCCAGGCCCAAAGAAGCATAGGTCCCATGGTTTCCCTTATTTGCAATATCTAGTATAGGTATGAGTCAAGCGGAAAAGGTCAGATAATGTGATGTTAGGAAAATGAACC
The DNA here is from genome assembly GCF_024711535.1 of Dipodomys merriami. Classification (NCBI taxonomy): domain Eukaryota; kingdom Metazoa; phylum Chordata; class Mammalia; order Rodentia; family Heteromyidae; genus Dipodomys; species Dipodomys merriami. The sequence continues at coordinate 47,805,076 of NW_027202270.1, read as the reverse complement.
CTTAAATATGTACTTTAATGTTTTCGTTTCTTTCATGCATGTGTTTCTAACGCATTTATAAGATTATTTCTTTGTTGCTTTGTATGTCCCTCCCCCACAGTGTAACCCCCGCTTTCACTATATTTGATGTCAGTATAACATGTGGAGGAGATGGGGACAAACAAGTTGTTTAAGGATTCAGGTGGACCTGTTGCAACAATGAGAAGTACAAAATGTCATGTCAAAACCAGCTTTACAATGTGGGGGGGTGAGGGGGGTATAATTGGGTGGGGGAGGGGGGTAAAATTGGGTGGGGGGAGGGGGGAGGCGGGGAAGGGAAGTGAAGGGTAAACAAAGGAGGAGGCTGCAATGCTTGGTAAGAAATGTATGCATTAGCCTGCCCATGTAATTGTAGCCCCTCTGTACAGTATGTTCTCAAATAAAATAAAATACAATTAAAAAGCCAAAAAAAAAAAAAAAGAAAGCAATATAAAGGAAAAAAAAAAGAATTTGAACAATTACTTTCTAACTAAATAACAACAACAGCAACAATAATAATAACAACTCACTATTTTCTTCCAGGGCAAGCCTAGCCTCCTTCAATGGGATATTTATCATATGGTATATTTCCCTTTCCAAAAACCCTTATATATCTCTATTCATTATTTCAATTATAAATAAGAATATCTATAGTCTTTGTGGGCATCACAGAGCAAATATAACAGGCCTTCAAAACTAAGAATTTTCCCATTTATTTTCCTACCAATTTCATGAGCATGAAAGGAATTTTCTGGCAGTTATCACTAAACTATGACACTTCTACAAATATTCTTTCCTTTAGCAGTCAGGCTAAAAGAGCAAGAGGACCAAAGAACTATAAGAGACACTTTTACCCCCTGAAGAATCAGAAAAGTATGACTCTATCTCAAGCAATATATAGAGCAGAAAATCTGAAGATGTTGGAAGCCATTAAATGGGAACCAAAGAAAAAGAAACTAATTTAAGAAAAAAAAATGAGTTTCTATGGTATGTGAGCAGAGTGCTGAAGTAGCTGTAAGTTCTAGCCTCGGATACCTTAAAAATCTCATCATATTTTTTCTTTGATCACTTAACAATATAAGAGTTGTGTATTTCAAGTTGAAACGTTAGTGAGAAAAATGAAATTCTGTTTAGCCATTATGTATGACTAGGGTTTATGTGTACGTTTTGAAAGCTTTAAACACCACCCCCCTTTCCCAGTTTCCGCTCTGTGGTCCTCACTCCTTCTGTCTAGTTTTCTAAAGAGAGGGAGTAACAAAACCCACTTTGATTACTTCCTGTTGATTCAAAGATTATGTAAACAAAAGAAAATCCTCAGACAGCATTTGACACTCGGGATTCGAGCCACTCATTTTGTAGTTCACCATGGATCTGTGGCATTTGTGGAGTCATGTAAAGCAGTTTACAGACAGGAATCACTTTCTAATTAAGAACTGCTAATTAAAACTTTATTTTTCATAATTGAGCCTCTAAATTTAGCTTTGTATATATGCAAAATAAAAGGTTACCTTTCCTGTCTGTTCTTATCGTTGCTAGGCCTACTCTGTTTTTGTTTTTGTTTTTTTTTTTTGTCAGTGGTGGGGCTTGAACTCTGGGCCTGAGCGCTGCCCCTCAGCTCTTCAGCTCAAGGCTGGAGCTTGAGCCACAGCACCACTTCTGGCTTTTTCTGTGGTGCTAAAGAATTTAACCCAGCACTTCATGCATGCAAGGCAAGCACTTTACCACTAAGCCACATCCCAGCCCCAGATAGGCCTACTCTGAACCCAAATGGAGATGGATTTCTGTCCAATGCAAAAACCTGCTGTAATTTAGTATTTATTACTCATTGCTTCCCCTGCCTCTATGTCATTATTACTAATATAATAAATGACAAATGATGGTAGACATTGTGAAAAAATTAATTACTAAATTGCTTTAGGAATTAGGTTGATTTCTTTTCTTTCTTTAGTACAATAGTGTATCAATTCAGCATGTGTATTCATCAGTATAATGTATCTTAATCAATGCCACCATTCCATGGTTCTTCCTCATCTCTCTTTACACTGTTCTTTCAAATGGGCTGGTTCCACTTGTAATCAATATTTTTTCAACTCAAGTTAATATATTTTTGTTGCAGAAGGATACAATTCATATCTTTGTGGGTACAGAAGTGTGTTTCTATATATTTGTGTGCCTAGGTATGTGTGGAGGTGTATGTGATGTGTATGTAGAAGGGTGGGTGTTCTATCTTCAAGTAAGGAAGGTCTATCTGATATTTGCCTGGCACACAATGTGCTTCTACTGTGTTGACAAGCGTGAGACAGAATATGAGGAAGCTATTTCAGAGGCCTTGTTTTCCATTGGCCCTGTATGCAGAAGAGTAGGAGAGGATGAGAGTGGAATCTTTTATGTTTTTGAGCCATAGTATTGGGAAATCAAAGCCAAGGTTACTAAGAACGATAGGGTTTGCAATATTTTATATATTTACCAGATTTCTGAAGATGAAAATGTTCTTTTTTTTCAGGAAAGTGTTTATAACATAGATCTTTTAGTTTGAATGATAACAGACAAGATTAAAGTTTGAAGTATTGCTCTGAGTTAACTAGGGTTTAGAAATATTTTACATCAACTTGCTAACACATCAACGGAGCTGTGAAACAGTCGAGTAAAATACGTACCTTGCAGAGGGGGTGATAGTGATAGTCAATTTTGTTTTAACCATCCAAGCATAGATTGGAGTGCATTAAGTGGAGGAAATGAGTCTAGGACGATTGCATAGCTCTGGAACAAGATTGCTTTTCACTTTAGCACGGTCTGTGCAGCCAACATGAAAAGGGAGCTGTGATATTAACTATAATAGTGGTGATGATTAAGTAACAACCAAGTTTTAGGGAGTATCTTGGTGGGATCGCAGTGGAAGAAAGGACAAAGCAAAATTCAGCACAGTGCAGACAATAAAACCACTCTTCTTGGCAGTTCTTTCTCTTTCTCTGTTTATTTAGGGAACAGCAAAGGCTCCTATCTTATTGTTCCACTTGAATTAAAAAATATACTCAGTTCGACCTATTAGTGAGACTTGGTTATCCCTCTTTGTATGCTTGCTTGTGTTTTAGTAATGGAAGCAGTGATGGTTGAAATTAACTGTAATTGAAAGCAACTGCCAAGCAAGTTACTGTTAACAATTTTTTTCATGCTACAGATTCTATTGCTATACAAATGTTAGCCCATCCTCGTCTCTTGTATTATGAGATTTTTAATAGACTTTGCAATGAGTTTGCAAATTCCTTGTTTTCTTTTCTTTTTTCTTTTTTTTTTTTTTGTTTTTTGGTTGGTCAAGGGGCTTGAACTCTGGGCTTGGGCACTGTCCCTGCACTCTTCAGCTCCAGGCGAGCACTCTACAAATTGAGCTACAGCATCACTTCTGGCTTTCTGGCGGTTTATTGGAGATAAGAGTCTCACGGACTTTCCTGCCCAGGCTGGCTTTGAACCACAATCCTCAGATCTCAGCCTCCTGAGTAGCTAGGATTACAGGCGTGAGCCACTGGCGCCCGGCTTCCTTGTGATTTTGTATATATGAGTTGTTCAATCACTTTGGAAAGTCTTTGGAGTCTTTGGAGGTTCCTCAAAAGACTCCACATAGAGCTCCCCTATGACCCAGCAATCCCACTTTGGGGCATTTACCCAAATGATCACAAACAAGACCATACTAAAGCTACCAGCACAACTATGTTTATTGCAGCATTATTTACCATAGCTAATGGGACCAACCCAGATGTCCCTCAGTAAATGAATGGATCAAGAAAATGTATATATACACAATGGAATTCTATGCCTACATCAGAAAGAGTGCCATTGCCCCATTTATTAGGAAATGGAAAGACTTGGAAAAAATTATATTAAGTGAATAAGCCAGGCCCAAAGAAACATAGGTCCCATGGTTTCCCTTATTTGCAATATCTATATGTCTGAGTATATGTCTGAGTGAAGCAGAAAAGGTCAGATAAGTTGATGTTAGGGGAATGAACCCCAAGATAAGTATTCAAATGTTTTTTTTTTCTTTCATGCAATTGTTTCTAACATATTTATAAGATGATTTTTATGTTGATTTGTATGTCCCTCCCCCACGGTATAACCCCTGTTTTCACTGTATTTGATGTTGGTATAATTTGTGGAGGGGAAGTGAAAAAACAAATCGTTTAACTAGGGATACAGGTGGACCCATTGCAACAATGAGATGTACAAGTTGATACGTCAAAAAATAAACTTTACAATTTTGGCGGGGGGTGGGGGGAATATTGGGTGGGGGGAGGGGGGAAGTATGGGAAGGGATGGGAAGGGGAAACAATGAGGAGGCAACAATGCGTGATAAGAAATATACTCATTATTTGCCTATGTAATTGTAACTCCTCTGTATGGTATTCTGACAATAAAAAAATAAATAAAATTTTTAATAAAAGAGTTTAGTTTGGAATGCCCAATCCTAAAAAGCCAAGATTGTGTCCACCTCATGAACAAGCCTGTATGCAAAGTGATTTGTATTTATTACAGGAACACATATTATACTTAATGTCAACAGACTGAATAACAGGCCAAAGTCTCTTTAATGATTCATTCAACCAGTTCTTGCTAGATATATCCTATTTTCCAGATCTGCACCTCTAGGCCATCTAGGGAGGAAGATGAGCAAGTGGCTCAGCCCCCAGAAGAGTGAACTCAGGTTCCATGTTGGTGACTACACAAAAGGTTAATGTGTCAGGGGAATTACAGAGTTAAAGGATCTCTGCTTCTGGTGAAGGGTCATTGAAATGGGCTAGGGAGTTAGAAACCATGGCTATATATTTTTAAATAGTAATATTCTATTATACATTTGGGATCTATATTCATGATGCTCATTTGTTTTTAAAATAGAAGATTTACTCATCAGTTACAGGAAACAATACTGAGCTATACAATTACAAAATTTCAATTCTCACCACCAGGGTGTAGTAGAAATACTCAGCAGAAATGGTTCCTTGGGTAAAAAAAGAAAGGATAGAGAAAAACGGAAAGGACTATTGTAAAATTTCTTGAGTAAACCCAGAACATTAGAGCTACTGCACAGGTCTTTCTCTTCTTTGCATTCCAAAGAATATTTGTTCTAGAAGAACTGGCTATTTATAAGTGTTTGGTTTTTTCCTCTTCCCCACTACTTCATAGACAGTCCAAGACAAATGTCATGCATATTGATTGACACAGTGTCAGAAAATCATACATAACTCAAACATCTGTCATGCTTTTTTGGAAAATTTATTATAGAAAAGATGATGTGTTGTTTAAAGTACAACATTTAAAGTGTTTTATTACTGTATTAGTAGTTGAATTCAAGACTTCCTTCTTGTTAACCAGGTATTCTCTCACTTGCTCCATGCCCACAACCTTTTTTATGATTTTAGTTGTTTTTAGGTAGTGTTTTTCATTTTCTCTGCAGTCCAGCCTCTATGATCCTCCTCCCTATGGTCTCTGCCTAGTTGAGTTCACAGATATCTGTCACCAACCCTGACTTGTTAGTTTAGATAGATAATATCTCACAATTTTGGTGGATGAACTTTACCTGATTCTCCAAATACTGGAAATGATAAAGTAACAAAAGCATGAATACTCATTTAGAAAATCTTAAGCATATAAAGAGTAATTCTATAAAGAGTAATTCAGAAAATTAAATCGAGTTCAGCAAGATTACATTTGTACAAGTTCTTATGTAGAAAGTATATTTTATATGATAAAACAAACAGAAAATGGAAAAAATTAAGGAATTATTTAAATAATACCAAATCAAAAAAGTCTAGAAAATGATTAACCAATTTTTGAGAACACCTAAACATTCAAAACTATAAAACATTACTGAATGGAATTACAAAAGCTAAGTATATGGTAAGATATATTATGATCACAAATTAGAAATCAATGTTATTAAAATATTAGTTTCCCCAAGTTTCCTACTGATTCAATAAAATCCCAGTCATAATCCTAGCATACTTATTTGTAGAAATTTCTCAGTCTAAACTTTTGTGAAAATAAAGACCTAACAAGAATTTCAAAAACAGGCTTGCATTAGAGAAAAGTTGTGGTCCTCACACCAATAAATTTTCAGGACTTATAATAATAAATATAGAATTCCATTAGCATAAAGATCAAATATATATATGTCAATTAAATATAACAAAGCATGCAGAAATTGATCTAGTTAGTACACTTTACCCATTTGAACCAGCCATGATTTTTGTCCATTATTTTAAGGAAGAGTCTTGCTTCCTGCCCAACCACATGCCTGGAGACAGAGCACCTAACATAGGTTTCCTGGTGGCTTGAATAACAAGCTCACACCACCACCAAATTTAGGCTTTCACTGCAAAAGGGATGATGTGAAATTCTTTTTAATGGGGCCAGCCTTGAACCATGATCCCAGCAATCTCAGCCTCACGAGTTGTTAGGATTACAGAAGTGAGCCACCAGCTCTGGACTACCAATTGATTTTGGAGTGAGGTTCCAAGGTAATTTCATTGGGAAGGGAACTTATTTTCAAAAAATAGTTTTGGAGCCATTGGATAAATTTATGGGAAGAAATAATCCTTAGCTCTATTACACATCATATGAAAAACAAGATCAAGATAGATCATAAAGTAAAAAATTGCCACTACAATGCTTCTAGAAGAAAGCATAGAAAAGTATATTTGAAAACTTTTGGGGTAGATATAATATACAATGTACAAACCATACAGAAGAAAGCATGAAAAATGTCATCCACAATCTGGAAGAAAATATTCTCAATACATTTACCAAAAAACTACATAATGAAACCAAGAACTGGATCCAAGACAAATAAACCATTCCTTTAAATCACTAAGAAATATAAACAGATGAACAAAATGTAGTAGTTAAGACTTGAAGCTACTCTTCATGAAAGGCATAGTTAATATAATCCCTATGGTACTTAGTATCAAGGAAGCCTAATGGCAATAAGATTAGCACATATTTGTTGAGTTGGAAATACATTCCTTTTTAATATCATTCATTCCATGTTAAACTCTGATTTGTTAGAATATCCAAGTCAGTCATTTTCACTCCTACCTGTTGGTACCTAGTGTTCAGCCATACACCAGCATTCCATCTTTGATCAGAAACTGGGCTTTGAAGCCTAGAAAAATCAATCCTATTTAGAACTTTTTGTTGGTTCTTAAGAAAAATCTTACTAGTACTTACATGATATGTTATATTTCTGCCTCTAGGTTGAAGGAAATAGTATACAAACTATACTGAATTTGTGCCATGAAAATCTAGTTTGCTATGGCCAATTTTATGAACATATATTAGATATTGTCTAACAAGAACCTGTGGAAGTTGTGCATTTGTTACTCAGGTCTGTGATCCTAGCTACTCAGAAGGCTGAGATCTGAGGATCGTGGTTCAAAGCCAGCTCAGGCAGGAAAGTCTGTGAGACTCTTATCTCCAATAAACAACTCAGAAAAAGTCAGAAGTGGTTGTGTGGCTCAAGTGGTAGAACACTAGCTTTGAACAGAAGAGGGCTCAAGGACAGTGTTCAGGCCCTGAGTTCAAGTCACAAACAAACCCTATGGGAAGGGGAGGAACTGTTAATTGGAGAGAAGATGCTGTTGTATTAAAGATGGTACAAGAGACAAGCAGAAATGGTCAGATAAGTTGATGTTAGGTGAAATGAATCCCAACATGACTCAAATTGTTTTTCTTTCTTTCTATTGTTTCTAACATATTTATAGGGTAATTATTTTTTGTTGCTTTGTATGCCCCTCCCCCACGGTATAACCCCTGTTTTCACTGTATTTGATGTTGGTATAATTTGTGGAGGGGAAGGGAAGAAACAAATTGTTTAAATAGGGATACAGGTAGACCCATTGCAACAATGAGATGTACAAGACATTATTTCAAAAAATTAACTATCCAACTTTGGCAGGGGGTGGGAGATATGGGAAGGGGGAAGCAGGGTGGAGTGATGGGGAGGATGGGAAGGGAAGGGAAGGGGAAACAAAGGAGGAGGCTACAATGCTTGATAAGAAATGTACTCATTACATTGCCCATGTAATTGTAACCCCTCTGTACGGTATTTTCACAATTAAAAAAACCTATTATTAAAAAATAAATAAACAAAAAAAAACCAATTTGAGCCAGATGCCAATGGCTCATGCCTATAATCCTAGCTACTCAGGAGGCTGAGACCTAAGGATAGCAGTGGTAGATTAACCTGGGCAGAAAAGTCCATGAGATTCTTATCTCTAGGTAATCACACAGAAAGCTGGAAATAGAGCTGTGGCTCAACTGGTAGAGTGCTGGCCTTGAGTAAACGAAGCTCCATAATGACAGTGCCCAGGCTCTGAGTTTAAACCCCCCAACTGTTGTCTTGCTTTAAAATTTGCCTGTAATATTGATCAATATTGTCTTTCTTAACTTGGTGATGAATATATCAGGATCATTATACTTTCAATCAAATGTGTGGAGCATATGACAAAAACTTCATTAGTTTAGATTTAGTTATCCAGCCCTTGTTTTAACATCAAAGTTTTTCTTGTATCCTTCCTGTCCTATGTATAGGTGTTTTCTACCTTCTTTGTTTCTTCTTGCAAGTTTTCTTTCAAAATTTTGAAAGTAAATTCCCTATTTCCCTTTTCATTACCTTACCATTACTTTCTTCTTTAATTAAGGATGCTGCTATGGCTAAAATTATATGTGACCTTGTCCCTGATTTTCCTTTCCTACAACTTATATCTTCCCATTTTTCTATACTCATTTCATATCATATGAGGATATTGAGACTTTTAACTTCACACAGAGCTCAGGTCTTTCAAAAACAACCACTGTTAGGAATATGGTAATGAAAGAAACTACAGAAAACTATGGAATTAAACCTGGTAAATGAATGTGACATATAGAAACCTAGCTGACAGTCTTCACAGGGGAAGAGCAGAGCAAGGCATGTGTGAACTCTTGTAGTTGCTAAACGTTATAAACGATCAGGGAAGATTTTTACCTACCTTAAACTTTAAATGTATATGCTATACTTTATTTATAAATACCTCCATGTTCCTATACATTCACTTAAAACGATGGATTTTGTTCCCTTCCACACATAGCATATCATAATCCTATGAACAGTGCCAATACTTTGACAAGAGTCTATTTACTAACCTTTTATTGATGTTTGCTATCAGAGGGCCAAGGCAAATATGAGTCAATTTTGAACAGGTTCTAATTATATTAGGACTAGATATTCGAAAAATGACATTGAATTAAGTCAGGATAAGGTCCAAATCAAAAACATGTTCTAGAAGTAAGAAGATTATGAAGAATGGAAAGCAGATTTTGACTTCTCTCCTGTGTGATCTGTCTTTACTTTGGTAAGGCATACACAGTCTTCAGACCGGGAGGTGTGGGGGTGGGGGAGGGAAAGGTGCCCATTTTCCTTAGCTTTATAGCCTCAATTGGGTGCCATTCTTTTGAACATCCTCCATTGTATTATATGGTATTTCAGTAATTTCTATGAGTTAGTTTTTTTTGCCTTCTTCAATACATTGTTGTCAGAGATCATTTTTTCAATTCCCAAACACCAGCATCGAACAAATAAAAAATGAAAAAACTCAATAAGCCGGGAGCCAGTGGCTGAAGCCTGTAATCCTAGCTACTCAGAAGGCTGAGATCTGAGAATCATGGTTCAAAGCCAGCCCTGGCAGGAAAGTCCGTGAAACTCTTATCTCTCGTTAACCACCAGAAAATCAGAAGTGGTGCTGTGGCTCAAGTGGTAGAGCGCTAGCCTTGAGCTGGATTGCTGAGGGACAGCGCTCAAAAGTTCAAGCCCCATGGGAAAATAAAAGGTCAGTAAGTTTTTAACTCAATAGCATTCAGATTTTCTGGCTGGTTGGAGTAATTTTCCAACCAACTGTGCTCCTACAGGGAATTGTTCCTGTGGTAGAGAGCTAACCACTTGGTAGATCTTTATAATCTCAACTTTGAGTCATCTACATTTCAATGTTTACTTAATGAAGCTTCTCCCAGATTTCAAGTTTTGTGATTAAAAGTTACATGTTTTATGACTAAAATTTACATGTTGCATTTGAAATGTAATATTTCATTACTACCCCTTTTTAAAGTAGATGTCATAATTTTTAGAATGAAAAATATTTTGCATATTTATGTATGTATATGTACATACAAATGTTACAATATATCCAGGACTAAAAACTGTCTGGACTAGTATAAAGCACCGTTAGCCACTAGCTAGTTGGACTGGGGCACGCGTTTCCATTTTAGATTCAGAATGTTGGTAGGAATAAACTAATCTCTTTAGTAGATGTGATTTTGAGTTTGAAATCTATGCTGCTGACAGTATCATTAATAAAGTAGGACTGTCATTCCTTTCCTGATACTTGAAGATTGAGCATTGAACAGCAAAGCCTCCTTCTCTTCCTGGCCAGCATAGGTGTGCTTGAGTTACACTGCACTTTTCCCTGAAAAAATGAAGAGTATTTAGGGATCTTTGAGTGTTCTCTCCGAATGCTTAGGGGAACCTTTGGTCCCGTGGACAGTATACATTTTAAACTCTTATGTTTGAAGTCGTCTTCTGAACCTATCCACTCATTCTTTTACCTACTTCAAATATTCCTTGATTTTCTACATAAAAATCCTAGTTCTAAGCTAGAAATTTCTGAATTCCCTTGCCTCTCTCCCCATATGACATCATGGCATCAAGATTCTGTCTTCAAACTTACTCCACAAGGTTCCCAAAAGAAAATTTGTCCCCCTAAAAAGTTCGTCTTCCTGGCTTGGAATGTGGCTTAGTGGTAGAGTACTTGCCTAGCATGCATGAAACCCTGGGTTCAAGTCCTCAGTACCACATAAGCAGAAAAAGCCAGAAGTCGTGCTGTGGCTCAGGTGATAAAGCATTAGCTTTGAGCAAAAGAAGCTCAGGAACAGGGCTCAGACCCTGAGTTCAAGCCCCAGGACTGGCAAAAAAAAGTACACCTTCCAAATCACTATCCATGTCTTGAATGTCACATCATCACCATCACTTCCACTATAGCCACATCCCATAGGCCAAGCGGTGTGCAGAGAAAGACATCTCATTTAATCTATTCCACAGACAAGTCCAATGGCAGTGCCTAGGATGAAAGTGAAGTGTGGGGAAGTTCTGTGAAATCCAGGAAGCAAGATGCCAACATGGGAACCCCTGACACCCCAGATCCAGAGCTTTGTACAGCTTCCTGCATGCTGCGCTCAAAGGGCAGCACTCTTACTCTACCTGCTTTGTCGATGCTATCTTTCTTTTTTTATTTATTTTTTATTGTGAAAATACTGTACAGAGGGGTTACAATTACATGGGCAAGATAGTGAGTACATTTCTTTTTTTTTTCCCCCTAAGCCCCGTGAGTACATTTCTTATCAAGGACTTGTAGACCTGTTGCAACAATGAGAAGTACAAGTTGTCATGTCAAAAACGAACTTTACAACTTTGGGGGGGAGGATTGGGGCGGAGGGAGGATGGGAAGGGAGGGAGGATGGGAAGGGATGGGAAGGGTAAACAAAGGAGGAGGCTACAATCCTAGATGCTATCTTTCTATCCCAGTGTTCTTCTCTCTTCTAACCTTCCTTTGTAAGAAAATATACAAATCTTACCTTTTGCATGAATTCTTCCTTTGACAACTTCATTCTCCACGCAGATTCAATCACTCTGTAAGGATATCATATTTAAATTAATCATCCTATTACATTCAATTACAATCATCCTGTCTGCCTCTCTGAAGTTAAACTACATCTTACTTATCACCAACACCCTCTTTTTGCTTGTCTTCAGCACCAAAAGTTGGCCCATTACTGTTCTCATTACCTGATAAACATTGACCGCATTATTATAGCATTGTAGGGTAAAGTGTTTTCAGTAGCAATGGCAGCAGCAATACCAGCATTCATTAATTATTGGATAATCAGATAATTGAATGGCAGAGAAGTTGTGAAGCTTTCCAAATTCTGGGAAAGAACTACCACAGAATGCCATATTACAGCCCCTTCTCAGGAGCTTTCTTGGGGGATTACTATCAATGCACCTCCTCAATTTTCCAGCTTCTTTATTTTAAAAATGTAAAAATGATGTGCAGAAGGATTACAGTTATGATTCAAGTAATGATACATTTCCTTTTGAACAGTGCCACCCTGCCGTCATTCTCTCCCAGTTTTTCCCCTCCTGTCTTCCCAAAAGTTTTATAGTTCATTTCCAAGATAGTGTCTAGTGAGTTTCACTGCTGAATTGTTCATCCTTTTTAAAAAACATCTTGAAGTTTTTATTGGCTTAAAAAAATCCAGTTTAAACTATAAAATTCAGTTTGAACCACAATCGAGATTACAGTGTTTCCAATGTATTTCTAAAGCAATTATTTTATTCAATAAAATAGAGTTAACAGCAAAGTGTAATGTGAAGTTTTCAACCCAGTAGTTTGTACATTTAAGATAAACTGAAATTTCTATTTAACAGCACTTAACTGTAAAAAAAAAAAAAGGGGGGGTATTTAGATGGTTTGTCAAACTTACCCATATGAATGTGTTTAAAAACACAGTGGTATCAATGGGGTAACCTTTGTAATCAAGCAGAAGAGATGTGTAGGGATTTTCCTTAATGCCAGTTTATCCTTAATCTCCTGGGAGTACCATTTCATAGTTTGTTTACCCTTTGTCCCACCATTTCTGTGCTTCTCCTTTCCATTCCCCAATCAGATAAACTTATATATAAGACAAAGGGTACAGAAATCAAAAACAGCAAAATAAGGGAATAAATCAAAGAAAAAGTAAAGAAAGAACCATAAACAGTGTAATAAAAAAAACTCTTCCATTTCTTGGAGTTCATTTTGATAAGCATCATTTTATACGATCTTAAGCTCTTGTGATCCTCTCCTAAGAATATCCTCCTTCATGTGAAATTCACACAGTGAAGTAGTCACTGTGTGAAAGTTTAGACTGCTATTTAATTATTCATTTGTAGATATAATTATTTGTCTTTTATTCCATTGGGTTATTGCAGATTTGTAGACATATTCTAGTTATTACCTATGTGGGAAAACAGGCAGCCTGTTTCTTGTTGGGTGTGGCTTACTTGGCTTATAATGACTATAAGGAGAAATATTATTTTATTTATTTATTTATTTATTTTATGTGGCACTGAGGAATCAAAAGAGAAATATTATTTTATTTATTTTATTTATTTTATGTAGCACTGAGGAATCAAATCCACAGCCTCATGCATGCTACCAGTAAGTCACATTCCCAGCCAGAAGAAAAAATTTTAAACCCTCATTTATATTTGTAGATAATATATTTCAAGGAAAGGAAGTATTACCCAGTTTCTTAGCTCTCCTTATTTTTTCCTTTTTTCTATGTCTTGTAGACTGCAGTTCAAATGTGAAAACAAGTTGGTTCCCTGCTCTTAGACATTAATGGATTTTGCTAATTGACATAGACAAGGACTGAAATAAATTCACAGTAGGAGTTCTAGTTATTCTTTCTTTAGCAATGAGCTAGCACACTCTTTCATCTTGTGGATGCTATTGAAGTTCAGCTAAGTTTGGGGAGTACATTGGGTTTCTGGACAGGCCATTTAGTATAAGACTATCTTGCTCACTATTTCTAAAGAAAGTAAGAGTTAAAAGCCTAAAGTTCTGCTCCTCAAATCTAGTTTATTCAGTTACTGTAAATACACATTATACATTTGAGTATCACTAATCTTAAATGCTTTCATTCAGAAGTGCTTTTAATTTCAGATTTTTTAGATTTTGAAATATTTCCCTATAGATAATAAGATCTCTATGGAATGAGACCTGAGTCTAAACATAACGTAAGCTACATTTCATATATATACATATGTACATACATACATATATTTATCAAATACACATAGACTGAAGTTAATTTTATACAATGTTTTTAGTGTGCCTGCATTTTAACTACAACCTGTTCCCTGCAATTGTGGAATTTTCTGTTTGTGTCACATTATGTTCAAAAAGTTCCAGAGTTTAGATTTTTGAATTAATCATGTTCACCACATATTAATTTTCTTATGTGGCATCAAATAGAGTATTAAAGAGTAAAAACCACATAAACGTAGTATAAATAAAGGCTTCTAACAGAGAATGAATGGGAAAATAATACATGTTGTTACCAACACAGTTATTTCCCAGTTCTTTGTAATTATATTTTGTTTTTTATTTTTCTTATTTCTACACTTATTTTATCTTTATTCATATTTATTTGTTGTGCATTGTGGTGTTGTGAGGAGGTTGTATTTTTGTACGTTTTTTATTGTAAAAATGCTGTACAGGGGGGTTACAGTTACATGAGCAAGGTAATAAGTACATTTCCTATTGAGCATTGTTGCCTCCTCCTTTGTTTTCCCCCTACTATCCCTTCCCTCCCCACCTCCACAACTACCCTCCCCCCGCCCCCCGGCCGAAGTTGTAAAGTTCGTTTTCAACATAGTGTTTTGTACATCTCTATTACAATGGGTCAGTCTGTATCCTTATTTAAGCATTTTGTTTTTTCCCTTCCCCACCCCGAATTAGAGAAGTATATACAAGATGAAGGGCAGCAACATCAAATACAGTGAGATATTCTGATTTAATACACCTGGGATGAAGCCAGCTATTGAATTTCTCCCCCAAAAACCATTCGAGTAATTTTGGACTATAAATAGGTATGATAGTCTCAATCTATGCTACTAGTCTTGCACAACCAACTCCAATATTAAAATTCAATATAGTATCATCTGACACACAAATTTTGTTTTCTAGAGTTTTAGGACACAAACTATGGGAGTTGAAATATCATTACAAAGAGATCTTCTCGTCTGAAGTTAAATAAGCTGTTGATCAATCTTTAACATAATTTTAATATAAACAAAATCAAATCAATTCTCCTTTAAAATTTTCAAATTGAAGGAATGTAAACTATAAAATCAATGTCAAGGGGAGTCAGATGGACGAAGTGGAGCCTGCACTACTGCTTCTCAGCATCTCTGATTCTTAAGTGACTTAATTGTCTGAGGCCTACAGAGGGCACAGGTTTTAACCACAAGCAGAGAATCTAATCCTCTCATTTCACAAGTGAGGAAACCAAGGGCCAAAGCAATGAAGCCACTGACCTTGGAAATCTCTGTTAGAATGAGAGAGTCCAGACTGTAGACAAATGTGTTTTGTATTATTGTGTTTGTTTACTTCTGCCAAGAGAGGGCTTTAAACAGCATAATGAGTTGCCATTGTCCTCATTATAATTTTGATCAACAGTATGCCATTCTTTAACTTGGATTTATGATTGCTCACATAAATGGAAAAAAATACATGTAAAATTAAATTCATTTTATTATGCCATTAAAAGAACAATTCCATTTTGTCAGTTGGGAAAAATCTAATAAAATCAGATGTTAAATTAATTAAGTAGAGTAATAAAATGAAGCTTCAAATTTGTAAAATTGGATGTGGATGAGGCTCTGTAGAGGAAGAGATGTGTGCTCTCATAAGATGGAATCCCATGGGGTTTCTCTTGTGTACATTCAATGGAAAAATACAAAAATTAGCTGAGTTTCATTGCTGTGAGACCCTCAAAAGACTAGCTAATGAGCATCACAAAAGGAAATGATAGTCAAGGAAAGGAATCACTTAACTCAATGTTATCTCTGTATTGCAATCTGATCTCTATACTTACCTTTAAAATTTCTAAAGAGTGTTGATTTTAAAACTTGAAATTTAAGGTTTTAAAAACAAGAAACAAAGGAGGAAGCTACAATGCTTGATAAGAAATATACTCATTATCTTGCCCATGTAATTGTAACCCCTGTGTAGAGTATTTTCACAATAAAAAAAGGAAAAAAACTGAGAATATTTCTTTTAACATGTACCTTCTAACTAGTTATGGCAAATGGGTTATTGAGTATGCATCTTGTTTAGTTTTAATAACTTTGAACCATATGGTCTATGGCTATATTCTGTTTAGAAAAGGAAAACATGGTTAATGTAGATTACTACCCCTGACCCTCTCCCTGAAGGATTAAAATGGCTCATTTTCTACAGCTGAGAGGATATAAAATGTTATTTTCTTTATATCTTAATAGCATTGAAGGTTATTTGAGAGGCGCATATGCAACTTAGTAGGATGTCACCGATTGTATCACCGGTGGCATTTCCTTAAGAGCAAAACTTGAATAAAAACACAAAACAAATATTGAAAATTTTCACTAGCTTGTGGCCTGGGGCAGAGAGACACTTTTCTTGTCAGTAGTACTTAATTTTATTTTTCAAGGAACATTGTAGATGAAGAATACCTTCGGAAATGTTATAATGCTAAATCCTGCATTTATTGAAAGATTAAAAGAATAAGGTATAAGATATCCCAGAATAATTGGGGCAAGAGCCTGTGGCACTTAGTACATTGATGAGATTGGAATATAGTCTTCACGTTAGGGTTAAGATTGCCTTGCTTATATGCAATATGAAGGAAGAATCTGGCCTTAAATTATCAAACATGTTATAAATAGTAAAATGTTTTGTGAAGAGGAACCATCTGTTCTAACGCATCAGAAGAAGACAGACTGAGGAAGTCTTCAGGAAGGCTCCTAGGGCTCAGGAGTAGCTTGACAGTCACATTGGCATTCTCTGCTCCTCTGGGCTTCACTCAAGTTTGTCATTTATTCCAATCTTGTCAGATATAAATGTAAACACACCTGAGATAAATATTCCATTCCAACCAGGATTCTGGGCTCACTAACAAGATAAAACCAAGACAAACTGACTCTGTGAGTGGGAGTCTCAATTCTGGATGCAAGATAGAATTACCTGGGAAGCTATGGAGAAATGAATCCCAATGATTGGGTTCCACCGCAGGTCAATCAAAGCAATGTCCCTACGGGATAGCTCATAGACATTAGAAGAATTCGTTACAAATTCAACAGGTGATTTAATGCTCAGCCAGCTTTAAGAACTTCTGTTCTAAAATGAAAATATAGGAACAGTACTTCTGCCAATGTAACTGAAGGGCTTGGAGTTTTTTCCTCCTACCCCCCACCATGAGAAAATTCATTTGTGTCTTTTACAGACATAATAATTTCCTAGAGTGTAAATTATCTCTGTCTTTTCTTTTTAAATTTTGGAAGAGACATTTCCAAGAATATACCAGCTTTTGGCTGGCGGGAAGAAGTCACAATCTGGTTACAGAAAAAGCCAATATATTATATAAGAAAAACATCTTGTCATAGACTATGATTCTGGTAGGCCCATGAATATTTTTTGATAATAAAGCCAAATCTTAGATTATATTTTTCCATAACTCACAGTATTGGATGAGAGATTCTGTTTATGTTCAGTTTCATTTCTTTTCTATTTGCAAGTCAGAGAACAAATTAAGATGCATCAGTACAGCAGATTCATTCAGGACAAGGCTGAAATAAATAAAAATACCAATGGATAAACTCCACCGATATGGAATTGTCTGCATCTTGATGGCATTGTATTATTTCTGTAGCAGTGTGTTTGTAAAAAAAAAAAAAGCAAAACAAAACAATTACTCTGAAAGTAAAGAAGTTTATTTCTAAGTTTGCTCATGCTGTTCCCTCTCACCAAACACTTGAAGTCATAATAGGGAGAAGCATAAGTACCAGGAATATCAGTTCTTAGCAGAACCCAGAAATGAGAGATTCTATATGACTATACAGTGACTAGGATTGCATGGTGATGGGAAGAATAACTTGTTCCCCAAAAAATTTTAGTCAAAGACCACTGATATAAGGAGAAAAATGTGGACAACTGCAGGAAAAAAAATCAGGCAATTTAACAAGAGAAAAACCCACTGAGGAGATATTCTGGAAATGACACCATCCTGAAGGAGGCCTGAGCAGTATTGAGAAGCAAATCAAGGCAAAGCTTCACCTAGACATATGGCCATGGTGAAGGAAGGATAGGGAGGAAAATACCAGATAAATGGGACCTTTGCCACATGTCATTGAAAACCTCAAGTTCCAGTTGCTCAAATTCTTCCTATTTGAACTAGAATGACTCGTGTGTAGGCAGGACAAAAACATTGGTGCAAAATAGGCTGGTAGAACAAACTTGTAAGTCCAGCCACTAGTGAGGCAGAGATATGAGAATCATGATCCAAGCCCAGCCCAGACAAAAACTTAAGACACTATCTGAAAGAAAGCAAAAGAATCGGTTGTGTTTGCTCAAGTGGTGCTTAGCACAAAGCCATGAGCTCAATATCCAATGCTACCAGTGCTACTACAAGATATAGAAAGAGAGAGACAGAGACAGAGAGACAGAGATGATAGACAACAGACAAAGAAGAGGGAGGAAAAAAAAAGAAGAGGGAGGGAGGGAAGGAGAGAGGTAGTGAGAGAAAGAGAGACAGAGACAGACAGACAGACAGACAGAGAGGGGAGGGTAGATTCAAGTTTGAGAGACTAGAAAGATAACGAAAAAAAGACCAAAAAATGCAAAACTAATGTACATTATCCTGATCTTGGTATGTCCATAATTTTCCATCAATAATCTGCCATACTTCCTCAAAGCAAATGAGTACATTACTACCTGACAAAAGAATTTCCTTATAAATTCTTTTACTGTCTATATTGTTGATAGTGATGGCGCATTTGACGTGTTGGGAAAAGAAGATTGTGTTCAAAGATATCAGACATTGGCCTAGCCTCTGGACAGAGATGCTCAAATGAAATCCACAAGTAACACAGCATTTGGAGCACTTTCAAACTCAATGGGCTACTACATTTTCCCTCTGTTTGGATTTTCCTGGAAATTCTGCTATGTGTTCTTTTTCTATACCTTAGCCTGCTACATACACTCTAGATGAAATACAGGAAACTCATACATCTTTCTACCACATCATTCAGTACTGGAGAAGTTACTTACTTAATGTATTTCCGTTATGAAGTAGCTCATGCCAATGAGTTATATGAGGCAAAGGTCTGTATCTGAAACAAAGGAAACAATTATTAACCATCTGAACAAGTGTATGAATCAATAGGTTTCCATGTTCAATTTTTTGTTCACCATATGTGTTGTTATTCCTTCCTGCAATCACAACATTATTTTTAAATTACATTACATCTTGACTACCATTCTTATTTTAAGTGATTCTGAAAAGTAATCTGGGTGCTGGTGGCTCACCTCTCTAATCCTGGATACTTAGGAGACAGATCTTGACAATCACAGTTTGAAGCCAGCCTGGGGAGGAAATTTTGTGACACTCAAATACCCAATTAACCACCAAGAAGCTGGAATTGAGCTATGGTTTATGGAATGTCAGCCTTGAACAAAACAGATAAGAAATCGTGCATAGGCCCGGAGTTCAAGCCCCAGAACTAGTGTGCCTACGTGCATGTGTGCACACGCACACGTGCGCACACACACACAATCTAGAAAATAGAAGATAGAACAAGACAATATTCATTTTAGTCTACATTATGAAACTTGATTTGATATAAATTCTTAACTTTTTTCCTAGAATTATTAAGCAGAGAGGAATAGGGGTATAATACATAGCATTCTCATATTCTGGATTACCAATGTTGCAGATTATATACTTTTGGTCCTATCATCTACTGTGACCAATATACCTGAACACCTTTATTATAGAATTCTGTTCGCTCACATATAGTAATACTACATAAATGAGTGAATAAACTTAATAACAGTACATTATGTGATATACTTGGTATATATGTACATAAATATATTTGCATAGTTACAGTATCATGATTATTTTTGCTTTTGTTTCTGCTTTTGTTCCTTGCTCATTTGTTATTCATAAACTTTAACCTAACAATTTCATTGCCTCAATAGGACTTAAAATTACCTTACAGCATTGAATTTTAGGCCTAATAAAGCCATGATGAAGTACATGTATATGAATCATGGGAATAACTGATGGGAGAATAATGAATGTTTTTACACCCACCATTGGTTGCTTTAATGATAGCTCTCATTAGGTAGGTGTAATTTTGCTAAGGTTCAATCTAGATTAACCTAATGTAATAGATTTTTGTGGCAAATAAGAGCTTCTAAAGCTACTTTACTAGTTTTGGAGAATTGATAATGTATGTATACTCTTTTCACAGCTACCATTACAGTTTTGTTCTTGGTCTATGGAAACATTAACAGCATTTCTCCTCTTGTTTGTTTCCCTCCTCTAAATTGACTCCAATTTTCATAAGGAGAAAAGGCTGCCTACTTGTCTCAACTTTCTGATTCTAACACACAAAGAGTGAGGTGAACAAGAAGAACACTCATTAAATACCTGCTGAATCTCTAAATGATGTAACCTTAACCAAGACATACTTTGAGCAGGGTGAATCAATCCAATTGGCAAACTTAGCACAACCTTCCACATTCTTGTCAGACTTAAATTTCAAGTCTGTATATGTCTGGAGTCCCCATTAACCCTATGTGTTACTCTCTAGTAGCATTTGCATTATCCAGGAAAGATGGATCATGCTTCTTACCTAGTGTAAGTGAACTTATTCCTCTCCTTGTCCCTTTCATCCTACAAGAAAACCAAACTAGAAATGGCTTATTGTTTCTAGAACACAAGCACTTCTTTCAAAGGCTTTCTGTAAGTTTTTGATAATTTCTTTTATATTTCACATATGTTTATTGTCAAGGTGATGTACATAGTGGTTACAGACATACGTAAGATAATGAGTACATTTCTTGTCAAATTGTTACCCCTTCCCTCATTTTTCTCCTACTTTCCCTCTCCCATTATCCCCCCCTCCAAATTGTATAGATGATTTCCAACATATTGTCTCCAGAATATCGCTGTTGCATTGGTTCCCTCTTTGTCATTTGTCTCATCATTCTGTTGTTTCCCTTCCCTTCCCTAATTCAGATTAATGTATATATAATACCAAGGTGCCAAAATCAAATACATTGACAACAGGGTATATGCCACAGGAGGAAGAACCTATAAAAGAAACAAGAAAACACATAGTAAATTAAAAACAACAACAGTAAAGAAAAACTTCTTGTGTCCATGTTTTGGAGTTCATTTCGCTTAGCATCCTCTTCGATAGTCGTATACACATAGCTATCTGCTCATCTGCTAAAATTATACAGGACATATACTAGTTATTGCAAATAAGGGAAACCATGGGACCTATGTTTCTTTAGGTCTGTCTTACTTCAATTAATATAATTTTTCCAGGCCTTTTAATTTCCTAACAAATGGGATGATTTCATTCTTTCTGATGGAGGTGTAGAATTTCAATATGTTCATGTGTATCATTATATATATGCGTGTATATATATATATGTATATATATACATATATATATATATATATATATATATAACATTTTCTTGATCCATTCATCTACTGAGGGGCATCTGGGTTGGTTCCAAATCTTAGTTATGGTAAATAATGCTGCAATAAACATAATTGTGCTGGTAGCTTTAGTATAGCCTTGTTTTTGATTGTTTGGGTAAATGCCCAAAATGCTGGGTCATAGGGGAGTTCTATGTGTAGCCTTTTGAGGAACTTCCATACTGCTTTCCAAAGAGGTTGGATAAGTTTACACTTCCACCAAGAGTTCAGTGGTGTTCCCTTTTGACCACATCCACTCCAGCATTTGTGAGCAAAGGACATAGCTAGCAAGATCAATTGAAAGCTCACAGATTGGGAGAAGATCATCACTAGCTAAACAACAGACAAAGTCCTCATATCTAAATGTACTTAGAAGTCTTAGAAGTCAAAAGATTAAATCCCTCGAAAACAAATCCTCAAAGAAATGATAACCCCATTAAGAAGTGGACTAAAGACTTAAAGAGAGACTCCTCTGAAGAGGAAATAAGAATGGCCAATAGACACATGAATAAATGCTCAACATCTCTGGTCATAAAAGAAATTCAAATCAAAACATCATTGAGCACCCACTGCTCTTCAGTTAGAATGGCTATAATCAAGAAAGTTAATAATTTTTTAACTTAGGAAGTTCAGTTTCAAAACCAGGTGTTGGGAATATGAAAGAATCTGTAGAAAAATCAAAACTAATGAACAAAAAACAAAAACCTCAATAGGATATTCTTGCATTTTAGGGATATATATTTCTCAAACTGTTAATTTGGTTTCTTCATGAATTTCTCTTAGGTTGGCTAAAGTATAATATATTTTATGTAAAACTGTGCAAGGTATTTTTGTTTCTCACTTCCTGTTAGAAACAATAAAGATTCCATTACAATGGTCTCAGTATTGTTAATGGTCAACAGTATCATTACAGTTTTAATTTTAAAAACGTATCTTTATGTGTACTAAATTGTATTATTATTGTTTCAAAAGTGAGACCATAGGAAGATATTCTTAGGAGAGGACCACAAAGGCTCAGTAGTGATGTGCATATGTTCACTTAAAATAAAATAATCTTAATAGAAATGAACTCCAAGAAATGGAAATGAGGTTTTTTGTTTTCTTTTTTTTTTTTTTGCTTTTTTTTGCTTTTTGATGTTGTTGTTTTATTTTTCTCTCTGTCACTGTTTTTGATCTCTGTAGCTTTTGACTAGTATGTAAGTTTATCTGTTTGGGGGAGGGTAAGGGGATCACAGAAATTTCAAGACAAAGGATGAACAAATGCAGCAGCAATACTCACTAGACACTATGTTGAAAATGAACTGTACAACTTGTGGGAGAGGGGAGTCAGGAGGGGAAAAAAACTAGGCAAAAATGAGGGAAGAGGTGACACTTTTCAAAAAGAAATGCACTCATTACCTGATTTACATAACTAACTGCACTGTACAAAGCTTTACAATATAAACAAACAAGGTTAAAAAGATATAATCAAATTTACTTGACTGAACTAGGGACAGAGCTCTATTTCCATGCCTGCCTGTGGGTGGAACTTCTGCAGTAGCCTTGATGACATGTTGGGATGAAGCCCCAATCTATCCTTTGTAACCAACCAGCATTACCTGTGGTTAGTTGTTGAAGTCTTGGGCCACACATCTACCTCAGCAATTAGGAAGCTTATGGCAGTGCTATATTGGCCTTGATTGTCTGTGGGCTCAGGATGTTATAGTTCTGTGGCATTTGGGGCCACAGTTGTGCCATAAGGTTCTTCCATAATGATCTAACAAAAGTCAGAGCCTTGTAGTATCCAGCACAAGACCAATGATCGTGGATAAGGCCCCAGGTCCCAGAGAAAGGCTCATTGGATGAGATTACCCTTTTAAGGTACTCTTTGCATTGATGTTGAACACACCAGCTGAAAATTCAGAATAAATATGTACTTGGCTTGCTCTCTAGAGGGGCAATAGTGACAATACATCAACAACATATTTGTAGCAAGCCTGGACTTTAGGTGCCAACTAGTGCTGAAATAGTGAAATGACTTCAAGCCCAAAGATATAAATGCTCTGTTCAGAACACTGTACAACCGAATACTAGCAAACACAGATCAATACCTGGAATCAACATCTAATCTTTCAATACTTATGTGGTTGGATATACAAGCAAGAATCAATAACTTTTGGAACACCCAGACCTCACTTAATGGTCAAAACCAGGTGCTCAAAACTGACCAGATAATAGTCAATATGGGAATACTCTCAGATGTAGAATTTAA
Organism: Dipodomys merriami; assembly: GCF_024711535.1. Lineage (NCBI taxonomy): Eukaryota > Metazoa > Chordata > Mammalia > Rodentia > Heteromyidae > Dipodomys > Dipodomys merriami. The sequence goes on along the minus strand of NW_027202270.1, from coordinate 47,781,423 downwards.
AATAATTGCTTTAAGAAAACACAATGATGGTCAAGAAAGAATAGAGAAGTGTTTAATACACTATCAGAAAGACTTAATAGAAGAAATATTGCAAAGATCAGACATGTATGGGCTGAAAAATACAGTGAATATTTGCAATAATTAGTATAAGTCTAGGACAAGCAGAAAAGGTCAAAAGTTATGTACATATGATCATATAAGATGATGTTAAGTGAAATGAACCCCAAGATAGGGACACAACTTGTTTTTTCTTTCTTGTTATTGTTTTTCTTGCTATTCTTTCTTGCTGTTGTGATGTACTATGTGATTTTTTTGTTTCTTTTGTATGTTCTTTCCCCATGGTATAACTCCTGTTTTTACTGTATTTGACATGGGTGCCCTGCATCTTATATATACATTTTTTTTTAGTTTGGGGAGGGAAAGGGAAATAACAAAATGCTGAAACAAGGATACAGGTTGACCCATTGTAATAATGAAATGTACAAGGCATTATGTTGAAAATGAACTTTACAACTTGAGTGGGGAAGGGGGAGTTGGGGAGGTGAGGAGGGAAGAAAAACAATTTAAATGTGTTTAAAAAAACCCAGTAACTGAGTTGATGAAACAAAGCAAAGTATTACTAAACTCAAAGACGTATGATATGAAAAAACTCAGTAAAAGGATGAAAAAGAATAAATACGAAGGAAGACGATCTACAGGAACTTTGAAACAACATTAAAAAAGAGCAAATGCTCAAGTTTTGGGGATTCAGAAGTAACTTTAAAAAAGCCAAGGGCTAGAAAATATATTCTAAGAGACAATTAAGGAAAACTCCCCCAAACCTAGAGAAAGATACAAACATCCAGATATAAGAAGATCAAAGCTCACCAGTCAGACTGAGCAGATTTTCCCAAGATGAAAGATAAACAAATGATTCTCAATGTAGCAAAAGAAACAAGTAACATGTAAGGTGTCCCCTTATGGACCAGGAAAGGATAACAAGGTTTTTATAGGATGGAGGTTAAAATAATAATAAAAATAAACAATAATAGAACAACTCAGCTAACTGAGAATACTGTATGCAGCAAAGCTATCCATTAGAAATGAAGGATAGAGGTAGGTGTATCCAGACAAATAAACTAGAACAAAATATAGCTCTCTCAGACTTGTCTAAAAGAAATACTGAAGGTAATTCTTCAAACTAACAGATGTAAATGACTTGGAAGAAGATACTATAAAGTTTAAAATTCCCTTAAAGTAACAGCTATAACAGAAAACTCTTGGCAGGAGAGAGCAGACATTCTGGATTTTTTTTGCATACTACTAAAATGCAGTGTGCTTTATTTATAAATGAAAACAAATGAACAATGAATAGTGTCCCAGAAATTGAAAAAAAAAGTGGCACTAACAGTTCTTTAATACAGTACAGTATAGCCTTTATTTTCTTCAGGTATAAAGGTTTTATATTACATATAAAGATTCGTAAGTCAAATTTTGCAATCTACAAAGATTTACTTATTAAAACTATATTAATGCTTTAATAAACTATACAAAAAGGATGAGACAAACATGTGTATTTATAGAACTACTATCAGTCAGGCCAGATCCCTGTGGAAGGAATTCCCAGCATGACCTCATTCACCTGTGAGGACACAGAGCAATCCTTGTTTGGACATACACATTCATTTTCTTATCCAGAACAGATCCATTTTTGATCTTTTCCTTCTCTGAATGTGCATGTCAAGTTGCCGGCTTCTTATAGCAGACATTTACCTTCTTCATCCACCAGCCATTGAAAGGGGACTGGGGCCACGAAGATGATTGATTAAACTGATTCTATGGGTAGGGTTTCCTGGTGGCCCTCTTCCATCATCATATCTGGAATCCGATGACCTTTCCATAGCCTTTTCCTTTCTTCACATCTTGCTGTAGCAGAGTTTTGAAAAATGAAATGACACACTACACAATTCCCCAGGAGTAATCTGTTATCTAAGATAATCTCCACAGGGATTGACTCCAGCTGTCCAACACTTGCCCATTCAAGATGTAGACCATCTTACTCCCAGCTCCCAGCTTCCAGTTAGCTAACACACACACACACACACACACACACACACACACACACACACACACACACACACACACACACACACACACACACACACACACACATCCTGGCATTCTGGATTTTTATAAATTCAAAACCTAGAGCCCTTCTACGATTAATAGCTAAACAAGTGACCACTATGAGAATTGGCTGTAAATTGCTTGTAAGTTGGACTCAGGCTCTGGGAAACAGATCAACTTGAATGGGAAGTATAAGTCACACCAAAAAGGAAAACAGGGTGAACACACTGGAAGAACCACAACCCTACCCCCAGAAGGAGAAGATAGACTATCTGTGCTTAAGTATGAGAAAGGTATTCTGAGTCTAGAATAAATAATTGCATGGCAGAGTGCACAGTGCCAATAAGAGCTCTACCTGTTCCTTGACTAGCCACCATCAACTGCTTTGGTCTAACTGCTTTGTAAACTCTTTATTATGGTTTCAATCTTATTACTTGTCCTTGATTCAATTAGTTTTCCTTGATTTTGTATGTTTGATCATGGTATCTTTAATGTGTTGTTTAATTTTTTTTGCAAATTTTATTTACTATTTTATTGTATTATTGATATTATTATTATTTTCATGCAGTAACTAGGTACCTTAGTCTGGCTTGAAGTTTCTATGCCACTTCAGGTTAATTTGAAAGTCTTTTATTGAGTTATTTTGTGTCTAGATTCATCAAGGAAATTAATTTTCATTTGTCTTTATTTTGCCCTTCTCCAGGTCTGGTAGCAGATATTTCCTGGCTTTGTAGAATAAGTTTAGTAATATTAATTAGTTTCCTTTCTGTTTTATGAAATGATTCAAGGAACACTGGCATTTTTTCTCTTTCAAGTTCTGATAGAATTCATCAGTGAATCCATCTTGCTTGGGATTTTTATTATAGATCACTTTATGTTGCATGTACCCATTTGGATTAGTTCTGTAGGCCATTGGCCATGAAGTAATTCACAGACAACTGACTTTACTAAGATTGAATTATGAGGAAATTGAAAACATAAACAGACTGAAGTTGTAAATTTCATTAAAGTTCATTTTCAACATAGTGTCTTGTACATCTCATTGTTACAATGGGTCAAGGATACAACCTGTATCCTTGTTTCAGCATCTTGTTATTTCCCTTCCACTCCCCAAACTAGAAAAATGTATATACAAGATGCAGGACACTGGAATCAAATACAGTACAAACAGGGTTATACCATGGGGGAAGAGCATACAAAAGAAACAAAAAAATGACATCGTACATTAAAAACAACAGTGTAGAGATAAAACCTCTTGTGTCTTTATCTTGGGGTTCATTTCACTTAGCATCATCTTATATGATCATATGGACATAGCTTTTTACTTTTCTGCTTGTCTGGTGAAAATGACTAATAGACACATGAAGAAATGCTCAACTTCTCTAGCCATAAAGGAAGGTAAATAAAAACAACATTGAGATTCCACCTCACGCCTGTTAGAATGGCTATAATCAAGAACTCTAATAACAACAGATGCTGGAGGGGATGTGCCCAGAAGGGAACCCTACTGCATTGTTGGTGGAAGTGTAAAATTGTTCACTCTCTTTGGAAATCAGTATGGAGGTTCCTCAAAAGACTACACATTGAGCTTCCCTATGACCCAGCAATCCCAATTTGGGGCATTTACCCAAATGATCAAAAACAAGGCCACACTAAAGCTACCAGCACAACTGTGTTTATCACAGTATTATTTACCATAGCTAAGATATGGAACCAACCCAGATGCCCCTCAGTAGATGAATGGATCAAGAAAATGTGGTATATATACACAATGGAATTCTATGCCTCCATCAGAAAGAATGACATTGCCCCATTTGTTAGGAAATTGAAAGACTTGGAAAAAATTATATTAAGTGAAGTAAGTCAGGCCCAAAGAAACATAGGTCCCATGGTTTCCCTTATTTGCACTAACCAGTATATATCTGGGAAAAGCAGAAAAGGTCAAAAGCTATGTAATTATGACCAGATAAGATAATGTTAAGCAAAATGAACCCCAAGATAGGGACACAAGTGGTTTTTTTCTTTCTTGCTATTGTTCCTAATATATTTATAATGTATCATGTGATTTTTTTGTTTCTTTTTATGTTCCTCCCCTACAGTATAATCCCTGTTTTCACTGTATTTGATGTCAGTACCCTGCATTTTGTATATAGACTTCTCTAGCTTGGGGAGGGGAAGGGAAAAAACAAAATGCGTAAATAGCGATACAGGTTGACTCATTGTAATAATGAGATATACAAAACACTAGGTTGAAAAACGAACTTTACAATTTAGGTGGGGAGGTATGGGAGGGGGAGTTAATTCTAGTGGTAGGAGGGAAGGGAGGGTAGGGGAAAAACAAAGGAGGAGGTAACAATGCTTGATAGGAAATGTACTAATTACCTTGCTCATGTAATGGTAACCCCCTGTATAATATTTTTACAGTAAAAAATGTATTTAAAATAAAATTTAAAAAATATCCATGACATTCCTTACAGAACTAGAACTAAAGCAACTCTAAAATTTGAATTGGTCAACTCCCAAAATCATAGTTATTTTGAGCAAACAGCAGGAGGCTTTATTCTGTTACCTGATTTAAGTGAATACGATCGAAGTATATTATTTTCTTGTATGGAAATGTTACAATGAAACTCCTCATCATACACAATTTATTATATGAAAAAATATGCTTTAGTCCGTAATAATAAAGCCATGATAATTGTTTAAATAAGATATGTAGACTAAAGGCAGAATAGAGTCAACTGATACTTGATAAAGATGTTAAGAACACATATTGAAGAGAGGCCAAGTTTTGCAATAAATGGTACTAAAACTTGGATAACCACATGGAAAAGCATCAGTCTAGAACCTTGACTTTCACCAATTATGAAAATCAAGTATAATACATTAAAGAAGTAAATGTAAACCTTGAAATTATATTACTGGAAGAAAAAAGAAGAAAAGGACAGCTGAGCATCCACAATTATTTTAGACAATATCCCAAAGCAAAGGAAACAAAAGTAAACCCATATCCCAAAGCAAAGGAAACAAAAGTAAACCCAGACAAATGTGATTGCCTAAAACTAAAAAGGATCTTCCTAGCAAATGAAATACATAAACAAAAATGTAGGGACAACCTAAAAGAAGTGAGAATGTGGCTGTAATCACACCTGTAATCTCACCTACTGTACTCTCAGCTCATACCTGTATCTCAGCTACTCTGGAGCCAGAGAATGGGAGGATTGTAGTTCAATGTCAGTCAACACAAAAATTTAATGGAACCCCATCTCAACAAATAAACTGAGTGTAGTGGTTTCATGGCTAATTTTTAAAGGCAACACAACTGCCAGTTCGTGAATCACATTCCTGTCACTTTGTCCTATTTTCTGACTTCCAGCTAATTAATCCAAAATTGAATATGGCATGCACAATTTTGTCCTGTAATCATTATATTTAACTAGAACAATTTAACTTCTGCTCTGTGTTACTCTGAAAGTATGGTAGAGTTTTGGAACTGTCTTGCTGAATATATCTAGGAAAGGTTCATGTTCCAGCGACATCAGAACTTCCTTTCAGGGAGAATTTTTGTCTAACATAAACAAACCATTTTGGTATTCAATTAGAGCTAGGAGATTAATCCAAAGCAAATAGCATAATAATTGACTGTCTTATTGTGTACTCTTGAAATTTCCATCTACTTCTGAGTTATAAAGATTTTCAAGGAGGTTGTATAAAACACAGATGGGTTCAGAGCAGGACTTAAGGCTAATTATATCTCCTACAACTTTGAGTGTTCATCTGATTTCAGGGAAAGACACATGATTTTCTATGTCTGTGTGAAAAAGTTCTGGCAGTCTTTCTAAATTATATCTGTCTATACAAAAGCCAGATTATCTCAAAGTAATCATAGCATAGAAACAAAACAGCTCTTTCCAATTTTTCCATTGTATAAATTATACTAGGCGGTATTTCTGTAGTAATAAAGGTAAATTGTAGCAAGTAGGTATTTTTCCCCGTTACCCAAGATATGCACATGATATTTTGATATTGGAGCTTTGATGAAGCTCCAATATAGTTGGAATCATTTTTATGTGCAAAATCTTTTGAGGTGATCCTTTCATAAGGAGCACTTCGATGTGAAATGATTTTGCTATAACTTTTTTTTATTAAGTAGTTGTACAAAGTGGTTTCAACTCCATAAGTCAGGTTCTGAGTACAATATCACTTCTTCCTTCATTCTACAACGTTTTTGTAACTGTTTTTTTTTAACCCAGCATTTTATTATTAAGAGAAAGGTAGATATTTTTTCCCCTCTATCTCAGGCATGTTCATTCAGTAGAAGCTGATTCCTTCCAGGTATTAGCAAGGTGTCTGTGTTGGACTAACAACCCAGAGGTATTATTCTGGAATTGAAACCTAATAGAGTTTTGAATTTAAAATTGCTTAGGACTAGTGGTTTCTTCTTTTAATTTCTTCCTGTTATGAATGAGAATGTCCCTATACTGGCACGGGTTTGTTTGGTTGGCTACATGAAAGACAGTTGATTCCTTTATTTTCCAACTGTCCACAGACAGAGAGAAATTTTACCTTAGAATGAGTCATGCCCAGAGTCTCATCCACACCTCATTTAGATGAATTACTTGACATTTAGAAATTTGGAGTAGACAAATATTTAGATGGGAGTTTTAAAGTTATGAACTGATTTGGTGATGGAGATTTTAGAAGATGCCAGGGTTCAATGGCTTTGGGGGTGGATATAGGTCTATGGGGGACTGTAGCAGGATAATGGCTATCCACTGATGTTTGCGTCTGAGTATATAAATTTGTGGAGATTACTATGCAAAACATTTTCAAGTAAAGGAAATTGGGATGGAGAGATTAGCCTGGATTGTTTGGGTGACTTGATAAAATCCCAGTGATCCACCTAAAGGGAGACAGAAGGGCTCAGACCTAGGGGAGAAAGTAATGTCTTAATACATAGAGTGATTAAAACATTTCTAGACCACAAACCAAGGAATACAGTGACTGGAAGCTGGGAAAAGCAAAGAAATTCACTCTTCCTAGAACCTCCAGAAAGAACCCAGTTTAGTTAACAGTGGTTTTAAGACAAGGAACTATTTTCAATTTCTGACTTATAGATTTCTTAGATTATAAATGTGTTTTGTATTATAAAGCAGAAATTTTTATGTTTATTATCATTAAATAGTTGTACAACATGGGTATCCTTTAATAAAGCAGTTTCATCTAGTCAATGTAACCCCTTTTGACATTCTCACCCACATCTCCCAAACCATCTCTTTCTTTACTTTTTTTCAAATTTTGTAGTCTGTTTATTGAATGAAGCCACTAAGTTCTTGATAATTTCTTACCACAACAATAGGAAACTAATGCAGGAAATCTATATGAAATTCCATTATCATAGTGGATCCTGGTAAAAAAATACTCCCTTATATGTTAATTAATGCTTCTTGAAAAAGAGGAAACAAATATACAAATAACTCTGTGAAGTTGGGCTGAGATTTAAAACTTAAGTAAAGATGAGAAATATCTACTGTACATATTATTGGCTAGCGACTAACAGAAATTTAACAATTGGGCAAAATTATTTTGACTGTTGTCCAAAAACTGCACCCAAAACCATTATCTTAGTTTTCGTAGATAGTTTCTCTGTGATGCACCCACCACCCGTCCTATCCCCCACCCTTCGCAGAGATTTTCAGGCTGGACCTGCAGAGATCCCTTTGAAGGTTAAATGACATTCCAAAGGCTTCCATTCTTTATTTCCCACGTAGACAAAAGATACACTAATGAATGTATTTCTTGAAGATTGGGCTTTACTGGAAATAAAACCAAATAATGCCTCTGAAAACTCCCTAATTTTTGCTTAGCATAATTTGATATGAGTTTCTTATGGAAAACAGCTGCATGAAAGTAGTTGCTTATTGTGAATCTAGAAGTTTCTTAATCTTAATGTCAGTCATGCTATAAAAGCAAGATACCATTTACAAATTTTGCTTTTCAGTACACTTCTTGTTTGCTGTGATCTATACTTGTAAATGTTTATTAAATAAAAAGGATTTGAAAGAACAGAAGACTGATGTTATTAAGAGAAATAAAAGTGGCTATAATCAAGAACTCTAATAACAACAGATGCTGGAGGGGATGTGGACAGAAGGGAACCCTACTGCATTGTTGGTGGGAGTGTAAACTTGTTCAACCACGTTGGAAAGTAGTATGGAGGTTCCTCAAAAGACTCCACATAGAGCTCCCCTATGACCCAGCAATCCCACTTTTGGGCATTTACCCAAATATTCACAAACAAGACCATACTAAAATTATCAGCGCAACTATGTTTATTGCAGCATTTTTGACCATAGCTAAGATATGGAACCAACCCAGATGCCCCTCAGTAGATGAATGGATCAAGAAAATGTGGTATATATACACAATGGAATTCTATGCCTCCATCAGAAAGAATGACATTGCCCCATTTGTTAGGAAATGGAAAAACTTGGAAAAAATTATATTAAGTGAAGTAAGCCAGGCCCAAAGAAACATAGGTCCCATGGTTTCCCTTATTTGCAATAACTAGTATATGTCTGAGTCAAGCAGAAATGGTCAGATAAATTGATGTTAGGGAAATGAACCCTAAAATATGTATTCAAATGTTTTTTTTCTTTCATGCAATTGTTTCTAACATATTTATAAGATGATTTCTATGTCGTTTTGTATGTCCCTCCCCCACGGTATAACCTCTGCTTTCACTGTATTTGATGTTGGTATAATTTGTGGAGGGGAAGGGAAAAAACAAATCGTTTAACTAGGGATACAGGTAGACCCATTGCAACAATGAGATGTACAAGTCCTTATGTCGAAAACGTACTTTACAACTTTGGAGGGGGGGAGGGAGGAGGGTTGGGAGTGGGGATAGGAGGAAGATGGGATGGGAAGAGGAAACAAAGGAGGAGGCTACAATACTTGATAAGAAATGTAATCATTATCTTGCCCATGTAATTGTAACCCCTCTATACACTATTTTCACAATAAAAAATAGAGAGAAAACTAAAAGTATTCACCACTTGGAAATCCAGAATAGTTTTTTTTTTTAAGTCGAAATATTTTCTGAATGTTTTTAGGGTTATCTATAAATGTTTGTGCATTTTTTGAAAAACATTTTGATTGTTTGTTTGTTTTTTTTTTTGGTCGGTCATGGGGCCTGAACTCTGGGCCTGGGCACTAACCCTCAGCTCTTCAGCTCAAGGCGAGCACTCTACCACTTGAGCTACAGCTCCACTTCCAGCTTTTTTCTGCTTATGTGGTGCTGAGGAATCGAACCCAGGGCCTCATGCATGCAAAGCAAGCACTCTACCACTGAGCCACCTTCCCAGCCCTTGAAAAACATTTTGAATGGAAGTCCTTATAACATATAATTTTAAACAAATAAACGGGATAAGCTAAATCTTTTCTTGGTGATATTGTATTAGGAATAACAAGCCAAAGCGCAAGAACCTGTTGAGATGCTTAAGACCTAAGTGTGTGGGACATAATTAAGAAAAGCCAGAGATAAGGCTTTGATGTTTCCGATCATAAAGGCACAAAAATATAATAGCAGGTAAAAAAAATTGAAAAATACAATTTGTCTTGTTACTACCAAGTGAAAATTTTTCTTCAGAAGATCCTTAAAAATGTTCCACTCCAATGAAAACTTACTGGCCTCTCTATGGTTGTTATTACTACAATTACTGTGTATAATTTTAGTCACTATAAGACTTTTTCTTTCTTCTTGGAGTTATGATATTTTATTTTCTGTGTGTGTGTGTGTGTGTGTATGTGTGTGTGTGTGTGTGTGTATTTGTATCCATTCTGCTAAAATCTAGATCAACCATTTCAATCTAAGAGTCTCTTTTCTTCAGTGATGGATTTTTTTTACTTTTCTTGTTTTGGTCAGATCTTTGATAATATCTTTCCATCTAATTCATCTGTCCTTCTTTACAGGTAAAATTTTAGTGAGTTCTTTGATCTCCTGAGGGAACTCCATTCCCTTTTATGTCTTGTTCACATTTTCTCTCTCCATTTACAGTTTTATACACATTCTTTGATTAACTTTTGACTATCACCACATCTTCATCTACTTCCTATCTGCACAACCATCTGAATCTGTCATGTACAGGTTCCTATATCCCCATTATAATTTGAAGATAAAATATATTTCAGATGTTTTTTGCTAATTCATTCACTGATGATTTCATCTTAGTTTGTTTTCCTTCTCTGTTGTAAATTTGTATTTTTTTTCATTGGGTTTGGAAATAGTTGAAGGAAGAACCTTTGTGTCAAGTGCCCATATCAAACTTCACAAGCTATGCATTTATAATAGCTTATTTTAGCAGAAGATAGAATTACCCTGTAATCCAGCAATTCCACCCCTAGGCATTTATCCAAAAGGTTACAACCTAGGTTACAGTATAGTCACCAATACAACCATGTTGGACTATTCACCATGGTCTAGGTATGGAAATAGCCCAGATGCCCTTCAATGGATAAATGGGTCAAGAAAGTATGGAACACCTATACACATTGGAATTGTACTCATCCATTAGAAAGAACGATATTGTACCATTTGTAAAGAAATCAAAAAATTATGTTAAATGAAGTAAGTCATGCCTAGAGAGAAAGAATGAATGTTTTCCCATATATGTGAAGCTACATTTATCACAAACTCATAAGTAAATGCATTGAATGATATGCAAGTGTATACAAATGTGTGAAATGAAATACAGTAGATTCAAGAAAGATCTCAAACAGTATAATCCCCTAGAAAGGCAAAGTCAAAGTCAAAGTTCAACAAAATGAACACTAGGAAGTAGGTGTTTGAAACAGGTGGGATGGGTTCAAGGGGAAAGGACTAGACAAATGAAGAGGAGAAGAGAGAGCAAGTACCGTCCAGAATTCAATGTATAGCCTACAAAATTAAAAAGAATGATGGGTGAGAAAATGGAAAAGGGTGACACTGACCAAGATGCATTGTAGTCATAAACTACTTGTTTATATGGTGACTCCTTGTACAAGTACTCAAACATAATTTTGTAATTGATTAATCAATTGAAAAATCTGGGTTTGTGTAAGAAATATATCCTTTTCTGTGTATATTTTTAATTGTAAAAATACTATACAGAGGGGTTACAGTTACATGAGTAAGTTAATGAGTATATTTCCTATCCAGCATTGTTACCTCCTCCTTTGTTTTTCCCCTTCCATGCCTTCCCTCCCCACCTCTCCAGATCCTTCCTCCCCTGCCCAAGTTGTAAAGTTCGTTTTCGACATAGTGTCTTGGACATCTCATTGTTACAATGGGTCAACCTGCATCCTTATTTCAGCATTTTGTTATTTCCCTTCCAAGAAAGATATCCATAAAGAATGCTCATAGTCAGGAAACAGAAACAACAATCTATCATTACACAGATGTGAATTAGATAGTAATTGTTTTTTTCTGTTCAAACTGATAGCTGGAACTTCTAGCAGACTTTGTTTTGCTTCAATTGCTTTAATTTTAGTTTGCCTTTTTCATGTATACCTATGTAATTGCCTTAATTGAGTACAAGTCTTATAGAATAGATAGAAATAATTCTTGTCTCCCATTGTCTCCTGATGTGTAATTGATGAAAGGTTTTATTTTCCTGCTACTTGGAAAGCATATACCAAATAAATTTCACTTTGAATTGTCATAAAGTATCAATTAAATAACCAAAATGACCTGGTTCCAAACAACACAAAAATTCCAAATTTTATTTAAAACTCGTTTTCCAACTTTGTTTGCCTGTTTAGTCTCAGCAGGATACATTCAATTTTTAGTGCAACTGGAATTAGTAGAAAGCAAGAGAAAGATGACTTTCATTCTGAGTTTAGCTCTATCAATGAAGCCTTTTTTTCTTACCTTGTGAGGTCTTCCACTGGGTCCTTCTGACTATAAAATTATTGAGCCAGGCACTGTTTCTCATTGCCAGATTTATCCTGAGTTCCCAAGGGTGGAATCTAAAACAGTACAAGACCCGTTGACCCTCTTGCCTGGGCGTGTGACCCCTTAATCAGGTCTGTTTCTTTGTCAGGTTTTGCTTAATATATCACATCCTAAACTGGAAAAAATGCACCAATTTCTCAAGTGATCCCTTCAATTTCTGACACTTTAAGGTTAAAAGACAGCTTCTCCTTGACACTACTCATCTGCAAAGAGAGTTCCTGCCCAGTTCTCTTCAAATAAAGTTTCCTCTTGATCTGCAACAGTCATGGTGATCGCAGAGTTGTCCAGCATCAACATTCAGACTTCATTCAACACTGAGAAAGTAGGAATCACATTTCATTACTGAAGGTTAATATTTCTTAGAACACAGTATTGAGGGAAACATTGAATGCTTTTTGAGGAATTCTGTGAACTAAAGAAGACTATGGAGGCTTTAATTCCATAGTTGGAGTAGATTCTTATTAGAAGCAAAGTCCATGTATGGAGACACCTTAGGGAAATTCACTGAAATTTATTGAGCAACATGGGGATAGAGGACACTAGCAGAGAGCCATGGATGAGGTTAATCTGACTAAACTATAAATACATACCTGTGAATTACTGTGGCGAAGCCTTTTAATATAATTAATGTAGCTGAAAAGATTTAATCACAGGAAAGTAAAACAGGCTTTGCTGAGGGGCAGGTACAACTGGGAGCAGTAGCGCCAAAGGAGTAGATGAATGTATGGTCAAAGTACTTTATATGCATGTACAAAGTACATCATTGCAACTTGTTGAAACTGTTGTAAGAAGTGACAAAGAGGGAGAAAGAAGGGAGAAGGAAGAGTTTGATCCAGATACATCATATGTGTGGTCATAAAACTAAAATAATCTTATACAACTAATATATGCTAACAAAATTGCTTAAAAAGCAAAATCTCAACTGGAAATGAAGAAAAATGGGGAAAAATGGAGAATGGAAGATTTACTAATCACTGACTGACATGGCTAGCTTAGAGGGCTGCACACAATCATGCACCTAGGGGCATATTCATAAGGGAGAAAAACCTGTATGCACAGAATCCCAAAACAGATTGATGATGACTCATGGGATCCTATCTTGGAAAGAGAAAAGAAGGGAAGGGATTGTATGAGTTTTGTTGCATAAAACAAAATATCAAAATCTCTTCCTGGAAAGGGAGTGATGATTTTGTTTGTTTTTATATTTGTGTTTTGCCTGACCTCAAGAGTCAGGACAAGGGGTTGTAAGTAAAAAGTTTCAGGGAAAATCAAAATTGACACAAGTGAAATGGAACACTTTGAGAATAGAGATGTTTAATATTAAGCTGGAAAAAAACTTCCTGTTAATTTACAGGTTTTGTTTTGTTGTTTGGTTTCTTTATTGTTCAATACAATTTTTCTTCCCAGGTACTTCTGCCTGAAATGCTCAACTTGAATATTTTGAAATTGTAGGAATGTGTCACAGTTAGTATAAATATGTTCACTGTAATGTTAGTTCTCTTTTCATTGTGGTAAGTTGTGTTATATACCACAGTTATTCTTCACTTGGTATAATTTACTCAAAGATGTCCCCTGTAACAATAATATCTTACCTTCACATAGATTTCAAATGCTTTGGTTATTTGTACTTTGCTAAAATAAGGAACATCCTGGCATGAAAATGAATGAGTGCCTCCTGGCACTGTGTTCATGGATTACTCAGAGTGTATGATAATTAAAATTCTTGTTTAATTGTTGACCATTTACTCTTACTGGATTGTGGCCACAGAAAAGCATGGTTTAAACTATGTGTATTATATACATAGGTTATGTAGAGATTCATTACTGCTGCTATGAACAAAGGAAATATATTCTTAATGCCAATATGTTGTTCCTAATCTTTTGCTGCATATTTTGCTACTGATGGTACATTTGTTCTGCTTCTTAAATAGATTAATTGATCTTTAGGGAAGTGTCATTTTAACCACAATAAGTGGAATATTACTGTAATAGTTTTTATATGTAAGCCTTTGGGGCTTACTATAGCTTTTAGTTTACAACTGCACTTACTTAAGAAATTAACATATAGAATAGGTATCTATAAAATCAGAGCACCCTTAGCAGTATTATTAAACAATCATTGTCATTTAAAAGGACTGCCTTCTGTGTCACCAAGTGTCAAGTCTCTAAACATCCCCCTTTCCCCTCCCCCACCCCCTTACCCGCCAGGGACCCTCTGGGAGGTGTCAGACCCTGGAGGTGATCACAGCTGTCCTCCATGGAGACAGGGTGCCTTCAAGAAAGTTTCCTGTAAAAGCTATCCATTGTTGTTTGTTGTGTCTTTCAACCCCCCTTTCTTTCTCAAATGGTGTTTTTAATCAATTTTATAATAAAATACAAACTAAATTCTAAAAATAACAATAAAGACTTCTTTTAAGCTGGATGCTAGTGGTTTATACTTTTAATCCTAACTACTCAAGAGGCTGAGATCTGCAGATCATGGTTCAAGGCTTACCCAGACAGGAGAGTCAATGACACTGTTATCTCCAATTAACTACCAAAAAAATTCAGAAGTGGAGCTGTGGGCCAACAGGTTGAGTACTAGCTTTCAGACAAAAAAAACTCAGGAACAGAATATAGTCCCTGAGTTCAAGCGCCAGGACTGCCACAAAACAAACAAACAAACAGAAAACTGCCTTCAATAATGCCTTTAATTACCATTTAATATATATAACTTCATATATATTAGTATTAATCTAATATTAAGAGTTTTAAAGTATATCAAATTTCTGAGAATTTCTAATGTTTCTAACTATTAAAATTCAGTATTTTTTTCTGAGCACCATTTTTAGTAAAGCAGTCATTTTTAAAATTGTGGTGAGCTCACTTTCTTGGGAGATCATTATTGGATCACAATGGTTCACAAGCTGAGATTGTATTATTCCTTACAAAGAAACCTTATAAAAATGCACATTAAAGAGAGGATAAGGCAAACAGAGATAAATTAAAGCTGATTGTCTTTACTTCACTATCAGAATAAAGATTCTGTTCACATGTACATGTCTGAGCATATAGAATTACTTAACCATTAAAAACATGGTACCCTTTATTGTCATGTAAAATATTAAATATAGTATATAGGTGTACTTATTCCTGTTTATCTTAAACCTTATGATTTAAATTGAACTTCTCCATAGAGAACCATGAAATAAACAAATCTGACATTACTCTGAGAAGCTCAATAAAATCACAGAGAATTGTATACTCTAAAGGTTCAAATAATGGAATTGTATTCAACCAATATGACTAAGTAAACAAAGTATATCAACACGAATGGACAGATAAGCAGAAGGAAAGAAAAGGAAATAAATATTGGGAAATAATGCAGCTCTTATGTAATGATGGATGGTATTTGGTGAATTTTCTTTTTAATGGAAACATTAAAGTCATCATTCAAAATGAACACCCATGAAAATTTCTTGATTTTAAGCAGAATGGCATAGAAGTCTTCAAGAAAGGAAAAGATGAGCCAGGTGCTGGTGGCTCACATCTGCAATGCTAAATACCCAGGAGACTGTGATCTGAGGATCACAGTTCAGATCCAGCCCAGCAAGAAAATCAGTGAGACACTTTTCTCCAATTAACCAGAAAAATGCCAGAAGTACAGCTTGTAGCCCAAGTGGTAAAGTTTAAACCTTAAGCAAAACAAGCTACAAGACATCACCCACACCCTAAGTTCATTTCCTGTACAGTACGGAAGGCCAGAAGTCAGGAAGGCAGGAAGGAAGGCAGGAAGGAGAGCAAGAAGGAAGGAAGGAAGGAAGGAAGGAAGGAAGGAAGGAAGGAAGGAAGGAAGGAAGGAAGGAAAGAAGGAAGGAAGGGAGGGAGGGACGGAGGGAGGGAGAGAAGGAAGGAGGGGAGGAGGGAGGGAAGGAGGGAGGGAGAGGTGAGAAAGGGGAAGAAGGAAGGAAGAATGAAAAAGAAAGACAAAAGAAAGAAAGGCAAGAAAGGAAAAGAAAGGGGAAGTCTGGAGGAAGATGGTGGAGGATAATCTGGGGCTCTCACATAGAAAGCAGTTTGAGTTTTGACTGAAAAGTCCTAGGCTAGAGAATCACACCACGTATGCCATCATAGTACAGAGAGGAAAAATGTAAACAGCTTTGTTAAGGAGGCAGATTTGAGCACTTGACAGTGTGGCCACCAATTCAACAGAGAGAGCCTGGGACAAAAACCCCACTGGTGGTGTGTGAGCAGATTCTACTCACCGCCAGCAAGAACTGACAAGGAGTGGAAATCTTCATCCTAATGACCACAGATAGTCATGGGCTGTGGACATGATTGGCCGGAAACAGCTATCAACCAAGAATACTGTACCCAGCTAAATTCTCCTTTCATAATGGAAGGTCAAATAAAAACCTTCAATAGCAAAGAAAAATGGAAACAATATATCTCCACCAAACCAGCCCTACCAAAGATACTTAAAGATGTCCAACACATCGAAAACTAACAAGAGAACAATAAGGGCCAAGAAACAACCCCCAAACCGAGAATTCAAGAAGAATAGGAAGAACCCAGCTGGCACAGATGCCAAGAAGGTGAATAACATGGCAGGAAGTACCAAACACCTCTCAGTCCTAACTTTCTCTAAGAAATGTAGACTGTCTAGTTGGATCTAAAAGCAAAATCTTTCTATCTGTTGCCTTCAGGAGACATACCTTGCCCAACAAAACAAACATATTCTGAAAGTGAAAGGCTGGAATAAAATCTACTAAGGAAATGGTCCCCATGAACAGGCGGGAGTTGCAATCCAACTATCAGATAGAATAGACTTCAAATTACATATTAATTAAGGGATCTCTCTTTCAGGAGGATATTACAATTCTGAATATCTATTCACCGAACAACGGAGCACCCAAATTTATCCAAGGAACACTACTTTCCCTCAAATCTCACATAGATACAAAGACATTAATTGTTGGGGACTTTAAAAAACCACTATCCTCCATGCTAGATCAACTCGACAAAAACTCAACAGAGAAATCTCAGATCTAAACAACTGTATAGATCAACTAGCTTTAATAGTCATCTACCAAATATTTCACTGAGCAGCATCAGAATACATGTTCATCTCAGCAGCACACAGAACATTCTCCAAAATAGACCACATTTTAGGTCACAAAGCAAATTTGTCCAAATTCAGAAACATTGAAATTATGCCCTCCATTCTCTCAGACCACAAGGGAATGAAATTAGAACTCATACACCAAAAGCTACCAAAGAAAGTCCTGTAACATATGGAGACAAAACAACAAACTGTTGAACCACCAGTGGGCCATGGAATGGATTAGAAAGGAAATTCAAATGTTCATGATATTTAACAAAAATGAACAAACAAATTACCAGCTCCTCTAAGACAGAGCAAAGGCAGTACTTAGAGGCAAGTTTATAGCTCGGAGTTCCTACATCAACAAATTGGAGAGATCTGAAACCAACAATTTAATGAGACATCTGAAGCTCCTTGAAAAAGAGCAGCAAACTAAACCACAATCCATTAGATAGAAACAAATAATTAAAATTAAATCAGAATTAAATGAATTAGAATTTTAAAAACATAGAAAGAATCAATAAAACAAAGAATTGATTCTTCGAAAAAATAAACAAGGGGGCTGGGAAGCTGGTTCAGTGGTAGAGCGCTTGCTTTGCATGCCTATAGCCCTGGGTTCTAGTCCTCAGCACCACATAAGCAAAAAAAAAAGCCGGAAGTGGTGCTGTGGCTCAAATGGTAGAGTGCTAACCTTCAGCTGAAGAGCTGAGGGACAGCACCCAGGCCCAGAGTTCAGGCCCCACGACCAGACTAACCCCCCCCCCAAAAAAAAAGAAAAAAAAAAAGAAAAAAGAAACAAAATTGATAGGCCCTTAACAAATCTTACCAGAAAAGAAGAGAACACACCGAAATAACAAACTCAGAGATGGAAACATCAGCATGGAAACAACCAAGATTCAGAACATTATAAGGGAATACTTCTCAAATCTTTATACTAGTAAGTTTGAGAATCTGGAAGAAATGAACACTTTTCTAGCAAATATTGACATGCCGAAAGTAAACCAAGATGAGTTAAACCAATTTAACACACTTATATCAAGCATCAAAATAGAAACAATGAGACCTCTCACCCAAGAAAGCGCAGGACCAGATGGATTTATAGCGGAATACTACAAGGCCTTCAAAGCAGAGCTCACAGGAATACTCCTCCAACTTCAATGAAACTGAAAATGAAAGTTCACTACAAACTCGTTCTATGAAGTCATCATAACCCTCATCCCCAAACCAGGCAAGGACTCCTCAAAAAAAGAGAACTATAGGCCCATATCTTCACTGAGTATCAATGCAAAACTTCTCAACAAAATTTTGGCCAATTGACTTCAACAACTCATCAAAGAAATCATTCACCATGATCAAACAAGATTCATTTCAGGGATGCAAACTGGTTCAATATATGCAAATGATTTATTATAATTCATTACATCAACAAGAGTAAGGATAATAACCACATGCTTATCTAAATAGAAGCAAAACAAAAGCATTTGACAGAATCCAACACCTCTTTATGATGCAGGCTCTGGAATATCTAGGAATCCATAAAACATTCCTTATTATAATAAAGGCTGGGTATCACAAAACTACAGCCAGCATTATACTTAATGACAAAAACTAAAGCCATTTCCTCTAAACTCAGGAATGAGACAAGGATGTCCACTCTCTCCACTTCTCTTCAATTTAGCATTAGAATGACTAGTTATAGCAATAAAGAAATCTAAATAGGGAAAGAAGTAAAACTCTCCCTCTTTGCAGATGACATGATCTTGTATTTAAAGAATCCCATGAACTCCACTCCCAAATTACTTAAGCTGATTTGAAACTTCAGCAAAGTAGCAGGGTATAAAATTAACCTGTAAAAATCAATGGCTTTTCTGTATGTCAACAACGAGAAAAGCTCAGCTGATATCAGAAAAGCCACTCCTTTTCTAATAGCCTCACAAAAAATAAAATACCTATGAGTTAACTAAAGAAGTGAAGGCCCTCTATAATGAAAACTTTAAAAACCTGAAAAGTGAAAGTAAAGCAGATCTTAGGAAGTGGAAAAAACTCCCATGCTCCTGGATTGGGAGGATTAACATCGTGAAAATAGGAATACTGTCAAAGGCTATCAACAAATTCAATGCAATACCTATCAATATTCCAACCTCATTCTTCAATGAAATAGAAGAGGCAATCCAAAAACTCATATGGAATAATAAAAGACCAGAAAAACAGAAACAATACTTAGCAGAAAGAACAGTGCTGGAGGAATATCCAAACCAAACTTAAAACTTTACTACAAAGCCATAGTAATCAAAACAGCTTGGTACTGGCACAACAACAGACCTGAGGACCAAAGGAACAGAACTGAAAACCCAGAAATGAACCCACAGACTTATAGCCACCTAATCTTTGATAAGGGAGCTAAAAAAATAGAATGGAAGAAAGACAGCCTTTTCAGCGTATGTTGCAGGCAAAATTCTTTCAACACCTGTAGAGATCTAAAGCTAGATCCTTATATATCACCTTCAATAGAAACAACTCCAAATGGGTCAAATACCTCAGAGTCAAAGCAGACACTCTGAAAACATTACAGGATGGAATAGGAGAAACTCTAGGGCTCCTTGGCACAGTCCAAAATTTTCTTAATAAGACACCCAGAAACACAACATATGAAAGAAAGGTTGGACAAATGGGATTGCATGAAGTTGCAGAGCTTCTGCATGGCAAAGGACATAGCTAGCAAGATTAGTAGAAAGCCCACTGATTGGGAGAAGATCTTCACTAGCCATACAACGGACAAGGGTCTCATATCTAAAATATACTTGGAACTCAAAAAATTAAATTCCCCAACAACAAATCCTCAAAGAAACAACTGCCCAATAAATAAGTGGGCTAAAGACTTAAAGATAAACTTCTCTGAAGAAGAAAGAGGGATGGCCAATAAACACATGAAGGAATGCTCAACTTCTCCAGCCATAAAAGAAATGCAAATCAAAACAACACTGAGATTACCTCACCCCAGTTAGAATGGCTAGAATCAAGAACTGTAATAACAAAAGATGCTGGAGGGGATGTGACCAGAAGGGAACCCTACTGCATTGTTAGTGGGAGTGTAAACTTCTTCAACCACCTTGGAAAGCTGTATGGAGGTTCCTCAGAAGACTACACATAGAGCTTCCCTATGATCCAGCAATCCCACTTTTGGGCATTTACCCAAATGATCACAAACAAGGCCATACTAAAATTACCAGCACAACTATGTTTATTGCAGCATTATTTACCATAGCTAAAATATGGAACCAATCCAGATGCCCCTCAGTAGATGAATGGATCAAGAAAATTTGGTAGATAGATAGATGGATGGATAGATAGATAGATAGTGTGTGTGTGTGTGTGTGTGTGTGTGTGTGTGTGTGTGTGTGTGTATACTATGGAATTCATCAGAAAGAATGTCATTGCCACATTTGTTAGGAAATGGAAAGACTTGGAAAAAATAATATTGTGAAGTAAGCCAGGCCCGAAGAAACATAGGTCCTATTGTTTTCCTTATTTGCAATAACTAGATTATGTCTAGGTCAAGCAGAAAATGTCAAAAGCTATGTACATATGACCATATAAAGTGATGTCAAGCAAAATGAACTCCAATATAACGACACAAGTGTTTTTTCTTTTAAGTATTATGTACTATCAGCTTTTTTTGTTTCTTTTGTATGTTCTTCCCCCACGGTATAACCCCTGTTTTCACCTTATCTAATTCTGGCGCCCTGCATCTTGTATATACATTTTTCTAATTTGGAGAGGGGAAGGGAAATAACAACATACTTAAATAAAGATACAGTTTGACCCTTTGTAACAATGAGATGTATAAGACAATATGTTGAAAAGGAGCTTTACAACTTGGGAGGGAAGGGAGGTGTTGGAAAATGGGGAGGAAAGGAATGGTAGGGGAAAACAAAGGAGGAGGTTAACAATGCTCCAAAGGAAATGGAGTTATTACTTTGCTCATTTAATTGTAACTCCTCTGTACAGTATTTTACAATAATATATATATTAAAACCAGTAAGGGACAGGGAAAATTGAGAAATACAAAGCCAGAACTTGGCAGATACTGGATAAAAATTACAACTTAAGATACAGTGTCTAGAATATATTTTACATCAATTTTTGCAACTGTGAAATGTTGAGGATCACCTGACACTTGGTCCATTATACTGTTGTATTTCTTGTTCAGTGGGAAATCCTGAAGGGCTGGCAGGCTGCCTCAAAGGTATAGTTTAGTTATGTGGAGTTTAGTAGTGGAGGGCCCTGGGTTCAGTCCTCAGCACCCCACAATCAATAAATACATAAATAGTAGCTAATAACACACATTTTAAAAACGCTGAAGTTTTTAGACCATTTCTAGCTTTAAGCTAGTTTTCAAAGTTAATCTAAATTGATGACACCATGCATTGTTGTTTACTTCAAATCTGAAAGCAATGTGGGAAGCTATGCCACAGTTGGTTCTTAAGAATCTCTTGGTGTCACTTTCATTAGCTCCTTTCCTCTGAGCTCATGAGATGACCTCTTCAATGAAGGTCTTGGGATCTGCTTTGATGTGAAGGTGCAGAAAAGATGAAAACACCTTCCTGTTCCTGTTTCTTTACAAACTCAATGTGCTATACATTAGTACAAAATACCCAATAGAAACAACTTAAAAGATGATCAGCTTATTTTGCTCAGTTTCAGAATTTTGACGCCACTTCAGTGTAGAGAGCATGGCAGAAGAGAGCAGTTCATATCATGGCATCCAGGAAGCAGAGAAAAAAATTATCTAATTGCATATCTTTTTTCCCCCTTTTTAAATTCCATCTGAGCCTCTACCCTATGGAATGCCACCTACCTATGAGGCAGGTCATTGTGTCAGGAGTACACACACAGTGTGTTGACTTATTTCCTGGACCATTCTCATTTCAATTAAGGGGACAATCAGGATTATCCCTCACAGCTCTCTTACCTACATTTCTTATTTAGCCTTGAGTAAAAAAATGTTGGAAGTAATGAGCCTTGTCTTCTAAGGCTTTAAATTTGTTATCTAATTTTTAGACCTTAAATTATTTGTCTATCCAAGCATATTACCAAGACTTTTTGAGTAGTTGTTTCTATGGTACACATCCACTGGCATTGTTCTCAGGATGACTGAAAAGCATTCAGATACAAGCCTTAGAATTTGAGTTATAACATCGATGTGCTATATTACTTTAACAAAATTCTGGAAATTCTAACCATAGAAAAAGTTTATTCTATTCTTTGAAAGTTATTTTCAAAGTGCAAACAAAAACAGAACTACTAGAATTATTAAAATTCATGTGTTTCTTATAGGATAAGAGGTATCTGTAACAATGATGTGATAGAAAGACAAAGCCAACTCCTTCTGTCTAATTAGTCATGACTAAGAGAAACAGGAAGCCAATTATTACATAATAGTTAGGATACAAAGCATACAGAAAGACTGATTTGCTGGTATACCTGTTTCTCATTTTGTAACATCATTGTTTTACTGTTCTATATATGTAACATCATCCTAAAATTATTATTATCTTTTTTTTATTTTTGTCAGTCATGGGGCCTAAACTCTGGGCCTGGGCACTGTCCCTCAGCTCTTCAGCTAGTGCTCTACCACAGTCCCACTTCTGGCTTTTTCTGCTTATGTGGTGCTGAGGAATCAAACCCAGGACCTCTTTCTTGCAAGGCAAGCATTCTAACACTGAGCAACCTTCCCAGCCCCCATCTTTGCATTATTTTAAAAACTGTGATCAAGCCTTTGGTGTAGCAGATTTCTAACCTAAGCACTACAATATATTAGCTTATTAATTAATTAAGGCTTTATTTTTGTTTACATTAGATATTATTAATTATGTACATTTTTTACTTTAACAACTGGAAATGCTAAGTAAAAATTGGGAAAAAAGATTTCTTTTCTGTCGTGGGTTTGAACTGTGGGCCTTGTGCTGTCCCTGCGCTGTTCAGCTCAAGGTGAGCACTCTACTGCTTGAGCCGCAGTGCCACATCCGGTTTTCTGGTGGTTTATTGGAGATAAGACTCTCCTGGACTTTTCTGTCTGGGCTGGCGTTCAACCATGATCCTCAGTTCTCAGCCTCCTGAGTAGCTAGGATTACAGGTGTGAGCCATGGGCACCAGGCTGATGTTAATCTTTATAAATAGGAAACAAATTTATTATCACAACCAATAATCCTATTTAAAGCCAATATTTATTTTGATTGGCCACACCTTTATTGTACATGTCCAAATGTCTGTGTTTTTTAATGCTTTCATTGGAGTTTGGTATGCAGAGTGTGTGCCTAGCATGTATAAAGCCCTGGGTTTGGTCTTTAGAAATATAATAGCATCATTAGTAACAGTAGTAGGAGAAATAGTAGCATTAATAATGAGCAAAGCTTGGTGCCAGTGGCTCATTCCTTTAATCCTAGCTACTCAGGAGGCTGAGATCTGAGGTCTGCGTTTCAAAACCAGCCTGGGCAAGGCATGTCCATGAGACTCTTGTCTCCAATCAACCACCAGAAAACTGGAAGTGACGCTGTGGCTCAAGTGGTAGAGCTCTCACCTTGAGCTGAAGCACTCAGGAATAGTGCCCAGGCCCACAGCTCAAGCCCCACAAACAACAAAAAAAAAAGAGAGAAACATGGACAGAGAGAAAGAGAGAAAATACTTTCATTAATATGAATAATTAAAAATAAGCTCCACAAATTTAACTTCCAGAATATCTTATGTAACAGATAAATACAAAACTAACTATGTAAGGAAAGCAAGTAAAAGGGAAGTGTTCAAGTTTCAAAGCATAGCTTTGCTTTTTTATATGCCAATAATAAAAACAGTGAAGAAAATTCCATGTTGCCCAATCTTGGGTTCATGAGCCATGCTTGTAATTTCCATGAAAAGATAGAAAACCACCAAAATACCTTGACAAATTCTTAAGGATGTAGCCCAAATGACTATGAGTGTTAACTTTGAATGAGAAAACTTGGGCATGTATCTAGGTTTGGCAATTGACTGACTCATGTAATTTTGTGCAAGTGACAAAATGATGATTTTGTCATACAACATTTCACTTTGCTAATTAGCTATCATTCAAAAAGCACAATTAACCAATTAAAATACAATGTTTACTTCATGGTAGTCATTTTTGTTCACCATATGTCACATTAGTTTTAAAGTAGTACATCATTAACTATTTTCTTCCTAGAAGGTTGAGTGCTTTTTATAACACTTAGAAAAAGTTGAAAATGATGAATCCATTCATTCAATGAAGAAAAGTAAAGTAGGATTTCTCCACAAATATCATAAAATGAACTGTGGAATAATTTGGAGTAGGGAAGCATAGAGATTGAGCACAGGGCTTCACACATTTTAAGCATTTAAATTGAAAAATATTAAAAGGATAACTTTATGCTAAAGATTGTTATAGTAGAAATTAATACAATAATACATACTCACTGTAGTGCCCACTGAAAACATCACTGACAACCACCAACAAGCAACTCTTTTATGTAACTAGTAATTTGACATTGTAAAGGGTGAATCTAAATATGCTTCCATTTTCCACTAGCATTTTGCAAGTACTAACAAACTTAGCATCCATAGGATATGATTACAAGGCATATTTCTGTATTGCACATGCACAACACAAACTTCTGTTTAATTCGTTTTGTTTAATTTTCTTTTATGTTTTGTTATTTTTATTATCAAGGTGATGTACAGAGGTGTTATATTTATATAAGTAAGGTAATAAGTACATTTCTTGTCAAACTTGTTACTCCTTCCCTCATTTATCTCCTACTCCCACCTCTACAAGTTGTACAGATCATTTCCAACATAGTGTCTTGTGTATATGGCTGTTACATAGGTTCTCCCTTTATCCTTTGTCTCACGATTCTATTGTTTCTCTTCCCTTCCCTAATTCAAGTAAACATTTATATAATACTTGGGTGCTTCTTAACAGACACTTTTCAAAGTTGACCCACCTTACCAATTCACAAGAGAGAAGCAAACCATATTCACTGAATATTTATTTGTTGTCTTAGATGTAATATCATTTAATTCTGTAGAACATGGTGAGATAAATGTACTTTATTTTTCATGTAAGCATAGAAACTGCATTTCCTAGTGGAAGAACCTTCTATGCTCCTGGATTGAGAGGATTAACATAGTGAAAATGGCAATACTGCCAAAAACTATCTACAAACTCAATGCAATACCCATTGATATCCCAACAACATTCTTTTAATGAAATAGAAGAAGCAATCCAAAAATAATAGAAGACCCAGAAGAGCAAAAACAATCCCTAGCAGGAAAAACAGTGCTGGAGAAATATCAATACCAAACTTCAACACTGAAGTTATAAAAACAGCTTGGTACTAGCACAGGAACAGGCCTGTGGACCAATGGAGTACAATTGGAGACCAATAAATGACCTCATAGACCTATGGCCACCTGATCTCTGATAAGGGAGCCCAAATCATCAGATGGAAGAAAGACAGCCTCTTCCACAAATGGTGCTGGCAGAATTGGCTACACATAGGTAGAAAACTGAAGTTAAATCCTTATATATCACCCTGCACCAGAATCAATTCCAAATGGTTGAAGACCAGACATAGAGCTCCTCTATTACCCAGAAATCCCACTTTGGGGCATTTACCCAAATGACCACCAACAAATCCATACTAAAGCTACCAGCACAACTATGTTCATTGCAGTATTATTTACCATAGCTAAGATATGGAATCAATCCAGATGTGCCCCTCAGTAGATGAATGGATCAAGAACCTGACAGATAGATAGTTAGATAGATAGGTAGGTAGACTATCTATCTACCTACCTCTCTCTCTCTCTCTCTCTCTCTCTCTCTCTCTATATATATATATATATATATATATATATATATATATATATATGTAATGCAATTCTATGCCTACATCAGAAAGAATGACATTGCCCCATTTGTTAGGAAGTGGAAAGACTTGGAAAAAATAATATTGTGAAGTGAGCCAGGCCCAAAGAAACATAGGCTGCATGGTTTCCCTCATTTGTAGTAACTAGAATATGTCTAGGGTATTCTTAGCAAAGGATCACAATGGCTCAACAGCTGCCTGCATAAGACCATATAAAATGATGCTTCTAGAAATGACCTCTAAGAAATGGAAACGAGAGTTTTTGTTGTTGCTGTTGTTGTTTTTGTTGTTGTGAGAATACCTTACAGAGAAGTTACAATTACATGGGCAAGATAACCAGTACATTTCTTATCAAGCATTGTTGCCTCCTCTTTGTTTCCCCTGCCCATCCCTTCCCATACTCTCCTTCCCCCAACCCGATCCTCCCCCCACCCCCAACCAAAGTTGTAAAGTTCGTTTTTCGACATAATGACTTGTACATCTCATTGTTGCAATGGGTCCACCTGTATCCCTAGTTAAATGATTTTTTTTAGTGTACTGTTTGCAATTATTTTTCTTCTTTCTTTTTTCCCCTTTTAGTTTATTTCTTCTTGTCACTATTTTTGATTTATGCACCCTTTGTCTTGTATACTATTTTTCCTGATTGGGGAAAAGGAAGGATAATCATAGAAACCATGGGACAAAGGGTGAACCAAGGCATTATGTTGGAAATTAACTTTACAACTTGGTGGGAAGGGGAATGAGGGGTGAAGTGAAAGAAAATGAGAGAGGTATCATTACTAAAAAAGAAAGGTATTCATTACCTTATGTAACTGTAACTCCTCTGTACATCCCTTTTACAACAGAAAGAAAGAAATTACATCTCATAATGGCTTTATAGTTTTGCTTAACCATCAGTCTCAATGAATTGAACAGTTAGCTAGGGTTTTTTGTTTGTTTGTTTGTTTGTTGATGTAGTTCATATAGCTTGAACTCACAGCCTGAACCCTGTCCCTGTGCTCTTTTGCTCAATGCTAGAACTCTACCACTTTGAGCTATAACTCCTTTTCCAGTTTTCTGGTAGTTGTTGAAGATAAGAGTTTCACAGACCTTCTTTCCTTGTCTGGCTTATGAACCACAATCCTCAGATCTCAGTCTCCTGAGTAACTAGGATTACAGTCATGAGCCACCAACACCTGGCTAAATTTAGCTTTCTTTGTGTGACTTATTTGTGTATTGGATCTCTGACTTGTGGACAATTTACACTTCATTGTTTGAAAGCAACTTTATTGTTTCTGTAAAGCCATGAATTCCCCAAATGACACTCAGACTCTTGTCTTTTTTTAACATTTCTGGAAAGCTCAAATTCCAGAAATATATGAGTTAATATATTGGTTTCTACTGGCTTATCTCACCTACTCTTCTTACATATGACTATAAAATTTATGACTCATCCCTGGAAAATACCTTGATGCAAAGCCTAATACTGTCCTCAGTCATGGGTGAAGCAGAGGTAATTGTGTTTGGGGAAAGAATGTTGAAAACAGAAATATATGCTGTTCAAGAAGTGTTTACCAGAATCAGAGTCAATTTCCACAGTATTGTTTTTAATGTTATTAATTGTATCATTTTTAATGCTATTGAATATCTTCAAAAGCCCCTAACAGCCCTTATGGTGGTGGTTGAATTGAGTTTCTGCACATCTTTCTCTCACAACAGCATTATGGTTTTATCAAAACCTATATATAGTTGGAACAACTTTCAATGTTTTTCTTCCTTTTTCGTCTCCTCTTTTCTGCCTATTTCAGTAAGGAGACATAGAAGGCCCAATGGAGGGGTTCTTACTCCACTGAATAGTAGCAAGTTTGCCTTTGGTAGATGCCTGTAGTGGTCCAGAAAATGTCTAGCCATGGGATGCTAAAATTCTCTCCGTTCGTGTCATGCCACAGGAATGAGAGAGCTCTCTGTATAAAACCGTATTCTTACTCTACTAGAAAAAAATTTACGAAAGTGACTTTTTTGCCCTCTACTTTAGGAGTACAACATAATAATAAAAGCAACTTAGCCATAGTTTACCAAAATAACCCTAAGTACATAGAAGATTCATTGTCTTGTCAAATAAAGAACTAAATACTAAGCCTCAGACTCTAACCTATTGAAATGTCTGTATTTTCAAATATGATCCTACAAAAAGGCAACTGGAAAGTTATTTGAGCCATACATTTTCTTGTAATCAGTAAGTGAAGAATTAGTGTTTAATCAATGTCCATAAAGTATAGCTTTTTTCTTCTCGCAACTTGAATGTACTAGTGAAAAATATTTATTAGATCCCTTCTATTTGTACAGCATTGTACCAGGCATTAAAATATAGAAAATGTTCCCTGCATATTATCAGAATGTATACATGAAAGGCAATTGTAGAAAATATTATGAAGTTGTCATTGAGTCATAACATCATGCTAAGAAATGAGCAGGGAAGATCTGAGATCAGGAAGCCAGAATACTTTTAGCGAAGAAGTCAAAACAGGGTATATTTATTAATGTCATCTTTCATACTCAAAGAATAGAGAATTATGTATGATACTTGAACTGATGGAGGTTATAATGCACCAAATTGTAGCTGATAGTCTCTTCAATGCCAAAATGTGCAAGAATATTTGTGCTCACTATTTTTAGTGCTTGTTGACTTCATTCACTGCCTATTTTCAGAAACATTCTCCTGGGTGTGACTGTATCCACAATTAATGAGTGTGATGATGTTATTTCCCAGAAGACTCCAAAAGTACACAAGATGAAGTTATCAGACTACACTAAAGTCACTGCTATAATCAGGAGAGCTAGTGTTTAGCAAAACATATTTTCCTTTGCAATTGGTTTTGAATGTTTAAAAGGCATCTAAATATCAAGTTGATGGGGTACCTCTTATAAGATTAATTGCTGCTAACTGATAGCTGGCTTCCTTCCATCCCTTGGAGGATCACTCCAAAGTGAAACTGTAAAAAAAACTGGAGATTAATTTGGCAGTATCAATTACTATATTTTTGTAGATTTAACCATGTATAAAAATCACATATGACTTCTGTGCATTGGCATGAGTACTCCCTGTGTGCCTTTCACATTTTCAAATGAAAGGGCAGTAACCAACACCAATTATATGCCCATCACTAACAAATCTCAATGGTTTCAGTTAAGTTGGTAAATAATGGATAGCAGCTCGATGGTTAGGCAAAATGAAAGTAACCACAAAAAAGGAAGCAAAAAACTTTAGTAAATTTTCTAGATGAAATGAAGTAGAACGAGAGCTTCCAGAAAGCTGTAAGCTTCAGGGATAGCTAATTTGTCTTAGAGTTAACAGTGATAAGTGCATAATAATATTATGTGTTTTAAGAAGCAAGGACAGATCCCTAAACTAAAAAATTTTCACTGCATATAGAGTTGATTTCAGAAGAGACTACTGAACATGAAATGACTTAAGCATGTTAACAAATTCTTTTGTATGTCTTTTGCATCTATTAGGTATTATAAAATTTCATAAAGGAAGGAAGAAAGGGAAGGGGCAAGGAGGGAAAGAAATAACTTCATATCCAACATGACCCTGTTAGTCCTATCTTCCTGATGACTTGCATATAAGTATCATATAGACTCAAGCTCAGAACACAGTTATTGTGCTAAAATTTCTTTTTTCAATAACAAATGTGTTTCCTACCTTCTAAACTTATTTTATTGTATGAATTAGGAGGAGATAGTGGCGCTGTAGCTCAAGTGGTAGGGACAACGCCCAGGCCCAGAGTTCAAGCCCCACGACCGACCAAAAAAAAAAAAAAAAACCTATATAGAATTAGGAGGAGATGAGCATGTATGTGGTATCAAGCAGAGAAGGATATTATTTGAGAGATATAATTCTTATTTGAGGGCATTATTTCAATAGTCAATGGTTTCAAAGATAAGTCCAATATTGGCTAATTAAAATGATGCCATCATGCTGAATATTTGCTGCATATTATAATGAAATACATTATATCTATGACATCTTTCTGGGTATTGTGAAAAGGAAAATAGAGATCAAGTTTGTAATCATTTGGCACTACACTCTTTGATAGGGTAGGAACTAACTACTAACAAAGTAACTTGTACTTAAATTTTACTCAAAATACTTAAATTTAAATTAATTAAAATTAAATGAAATAATTAAAAGTAGATAAAAGTTAAAATGTTCATTTTTAATTGCACTAGCCAAATTGTCGTAGCTCAGTAAGCAAAGGTGAATATAGGAAATAACTTTCCATCATCACAGAAGTTCTAATGGACAAATGGTAGAGTCTAGCACTAAAATTTTCAGCATAGATAAAGAAAATAGAAAAACAAAAAACAAGGAAATACAAGCACTTAAGATAATGGCAAAAAAAACTTTTTGGCTCTGCTGAACTTAATATAACTTCGATTCATGAAGGGAAACAAAACTGGAATTTAAAAAGTATAACAAATCTCTACAAATGGAAGAAAGAGATTGGGTTTTAATCATTCGCATATTCAAATGTTATTCTCTTAGCATTTCAAACAAATCCATAGCCCTGCTAAAAATGAACCTAAGTGCCCCTTACAGGAAAAGATGTTTCTAAATTTTGTATGAAGCTTTAAGAAAGTTGCTAAAAGATGTTTTTTTAAAGCGTTTAGTTATAAACCTCTCCTGTAAACTAAATTTTGTCATGCATATGCACACACACGTACATACACACACATACTACTCCATAGTCAGATGTTGACGTTGAATCCGTGTTGGAGATGGTTCCTTTGGAAGGTAGTTTGTATAACTAGAGCCCTTGCAATGAGATTAATAAGAAGAGATGAAAAAATCCTTGCTATCTGGTTCGGCTATAGCAAGAAGGCAGTGAGGGTCCAGGAAGAGAGTCTTCACTAGGATATTAAATCTATTGACAACTAAATCTTGGACTTACCAACCTCCAACACTGGGAGAAATGTCCATTGTTTAAGACATCCAGTTATGGCAGCTGGAAATGAGTGGGACAAGACCCTTCTTACTGACAGGCTGATGAGATATGGTGGAATAGCCAGTATTTCTGAAGAGACAAGCTGGTCAGGGTTCACCAGTTCACTTTTTGCCCAACAAGAAGTAATTTTAAAAGCTAAGCATACTTTTTAGATTCCCATAGACTGGGGAAGCTGGTAGGAATACTTGTAAAGTCTGATGGACAAGATTCCCTGCTCAAGTAGGGCCATGGTTGCTGTTATGGAAATGACCTCTGCTCCAGAAACCAAAGGCACATTATCCCAGGTGTGGAGCCTCATGTGTATTCCACAGAATCTGACCATGCTTGAGTCATTATAAAGTAGACAATGTGCAAAAGTCATGTGGTGGGTTGTTCTTGGAGGTCATCATATTGAGGAAGTTGTGTACCATAGAATAGAACTTGGAAGGGACATGTGAGCTTCAGTCAGAAAAGACATCACCATGACAGAGAATTGCAACTGGGAAATTCCTAGCTAAAGAAACCTCAGTCTTAAAAAGGGATAAGGCAGCATTTGGGTATCAAAGCCTGTAGTGTACCACTATTAAATTATTCCTATAGCAGTCATAGGAAAGCCTATCTTCTTTTAATTCTCCTTTGTCTCTTCACTCCAATCTGAGGGGTTGGCAACAATGGAGAGAGCAGAAATAGATTTGAGGAGACAGGAGTGGTCCAGTATGGAAGATTATACTATCTGTATGGGTACTGAGCCACAGTCAGGACCCCGCTGGGAAAATTTTCAACTGGATTTGTCCCTACATTAAATGGAACTGGTCTTTGAAATACCAGAAGGTGATTTTAATAAATGGAAGGAAGGAGGTTGATGCTGTATTGATTGCTTGTTGCAAGAGGCCTTGGTGATGGAGAATCTGCTTTGTACTCAAAGTATATGCAGACCATTCTACACAACCAGAAATATGTATCAAAAGGACCCTCCAAGAACAGCTAACGATTTGAAATCCTTGTGCATTAGCAGATAGTAGACTTCTTTTAAATTAGCAAAAAATCTCTGTTCCTTTGATAAGCAGTGCCAATCCAAAGAGTGTTAACGAGCCTGGGACCAGAAAGAGGGTCCAGTAGACTTGATTACTGGACATATCCTAGAAACTGCCTACCAAAGTTATTTCATTCTCAGTATGTTAGTACTTCTTTTTCTATACTTACAGATGAGTTTACCCCCTCCCATAAAACTGGCAGGTTTTTCATATTTTCCTAAGGCTAGTGCCTGACACATAGTAGATACTCAATAAATATTGAATGGATGCCTCCCCTGCCTATCTTTCTGGAATACTGTGCAGATAAGATGAAGTGGTAGACATGCAAACAGACTTTGCATTACACAAAAACAACACACACACATAATATTATTATATAGGAAGGAAATGCATTGTATTAACATGATTCTATCTTTCCCAGGCAGATTTGACATCTGTAATTATTCAACTACAATTTATTAAGTGCCTAATGCATTAAGTCATTTGCTTTGACATGCCCATTACTGTCTGTCTTCAGTATTGCACATGCCATAAATGAAAGCATCTTGAAAAGAACTGAAGGAGTAATGAGAAAGAAATTTTGGATTAAAAAAAGCTCCTGGGCTTAGTGGTAGAATGCTTGCCTAGCATGCATGAAACCCTGGGTTTGATTCCTCAGTACCACATAAACAGAAAAAGCCAGAAGTGGCTCTATGGCTCAAGTGATAGAGTGCTAGCTTTGAGCAAAAAAGGCTTAGGGACAGTGCCCAGGCCCTGAGTTCAAGCCCAAGGACTGGAAGAAACAAAAATAAAAAACAACAAAAGCAAAAAAAAAAAAAACCCAAACTCCTCCAAAAGAAACCAAAAGAAATCCCATGCTACAAAATGAGGACAGGGTCTTATGAGCATCTATAAATGATGATGGTGATGATGATGATGATGATGATGATGATGATGATGATGATGATGATGATGAAGATGATGATGATGATGATAGTGTATTAATGGACTAGCAACTAGCATAACAAAGAGAAGAATGCAGATGTTGAGGCTTCATTGATCTCTCGGATGCCACATGCTGAAATGTCAGGAGGACACATAATTAAAATCATATAATCTAAGGAAGCGCTTCCTCCCTCAAATTGAAACATTCAGAGGTGTTCTCTGTAGTCATATATTTCTCTGTGTGTGCAATAGTTTCCCAAAAAGGTTTAGCAAAAAAACAAAAAGTTGGCAAGCCATATTTAGATTAAGACAAATCTGCAAGTCCTAGGGCTCATTCTGTAACTGACAAGAGAATATGTACTTTTGTAAGAGTCATTCCCTCCAAGGGGATTGTTGTGAGGAATTGAGGGGTTAGAACAATAATAGAAGACATACATATAGCACACCTGATTTCTAGCAGCAGACAGACAATGAAATTTGAAAGTATCCTGTTTAGACTGTGTGCCTTGGGGCAGGCATAGGAGAAAGAGAACTCATTTCCCATGATTTGGAAGTCAACTTTGCGTTTGAGCCAAATGTACACACATATGCCTGCACTTCTCTCCCCAGCTGCTCCTTCTGGTTAATTTGTTTATTTCTACAAGCTCCATCTTGCCACTGGTTTTATCAGCCTCTCTTGCTACTATAAATCTACCCTATTACTAATATGTAGCAGTAAATAATTTGTATTTGTGGCTGAACACATTGTGGCAATCTCTGGATCACAGGCACTTGGCAGAGTCCTGGAGTCTTTCTCTGTCTACAGCAGGCAGAACCCTGCTATTTGTGTCCTGTATTGAGTGCAAATCCAAAAATGTGAGTGCTGCACATTCTTCTGGCAATTACTGTTCAACACTTTAACTTGGAACAGTAAAACTTCAGGGGGGAGGCTGTGATTTTGATCATGATTCATGCTTTTCTCATATCTTTTATGGAGAAAGCAGTGAAAAGTTGACTAAAATAATTTTAAGGGACTCAGTACCATAGACTATTAAAGAATGAATCTCACCAAAGGGGAAACATGTACTTAAAAGAAGTATTTATGAGTAATCATGTGAGTTTTAATGAATTAAGAACACTGAAGTAATGTAGTTGAGAAAAATCACTTTTTCACATATCTCCCAATGATATATAATCATCCAGTTGCAATCTGTGCAGACCAGACGTAGGTTATCCAAATTAACTCCTCTGGCAAATTAGTATGGGAATAAGAGAATTGCTATGCTGCACATTCTTTTACTTGATAGGCTCCACCAGATATTCTAGGTTCTTTATTATTTTCCTTTTATTCTGCATTTATGCACACAAACATATTTGTATGTGAGTACCAAAGCTATAATGATGTGCTGCCTTTGTAGATGATTTATATGCACTAATTTTGCAATTATGAACACAGTAGATGCAAAACTAGAGGCACTCAGAAATGAATGTCCATGGAATTTAAATGAAATCAGAATTCCTATTTAAAAACTGAACTGATTAAATGTTATTCTCACATCAACTATAGCATACCATTCTTTGCTGCTTTGAGACCACTTTTCCTCATGCCATCAGCAACTTGTTAAACTAGAAGATACAACCTATAAACTTCAAGGCAAAATCATGAACAGTTTTCTGGTGAGTTCAGAGAATAATATGCACATATATAGCACATCTTCAACAAATACATAAAGAAGGATGAGCCATTGTTGAATGTGATCTCTCTAATTATTACCAGGATAATGCATCAGATTCTTTACCTTTACAGTAAAACTCTAAAGAAATCTTCATAGTTTATGTACTCACTGGAGCATTGATTCAAATGAGAAATCAGAAAGGCACTGTTCATCATTTCTTCATTTCTTCTGCACTGACTACAGCAAAGCAGTATCTGTTGTACACATATTTGATTTTCTTTCTTTTTTATTATTAATAAGTGTTTTTGATTTTCCAATGCTTCAATGTTTCAGATATAAAAGAAATCTGAAAAACTGTATTTGATGTTGGTACCCTATGTATTCTATATATGTTTATCTGAATTATGGAAGGAAAGGGGAACAACAAAATGGTGAGAAGAGAAAGAGGGCAAACCAATGCAACAGCAATACTCACATGACAATATTTTGGAAATGAACTTAACAACTTGTGGGGGGTCTTTGTGGGAAGAGAAAGCGGGAGAAAAACTAGGGAGAGGGTAACAATGTTTGACATGAGATATACTCATTACCTTATGTTTTTAACTGTAACCTTCTGTACATCACCTTGACAATAAAGTTAAAACTTAAAAAAATTATTTTATTGTAAAGATGCTATACAGAGGGATTAAGTTATGCGAGTAAGGTAATGAGTACATTTCTTGTTGAGCTTCCTTAACTCTCCTTTAATGTACTCCCAATATCCCTTTTCTCCCCTCCCTCTCTCCTTTTCCCCCCTCCAAGTTGTAAAGTTCATTTCCAACATAATGTCTTGTGAATATCATTGCTGCAATGGGTCATCCTGTGTCTTTGTTTCAACATTTTGTTATTCCCCTTCCCCTCCCCAAATTAGATACTTGTATATACAAGATGCAGGGTACCAAATTAAGTACAGTGACAACCAAGGATATACCATAAGGAGAAGAAACACAAAAAAATCACATAATACATTAAAAACAACAACAAAGAAAGACCTCTTGTGTCCATATCTTGTGGTTCATTTTGCGTAGCATCATCTTATATAATCATATGTACATAGCTCTTGGGCTTTTCTGCTCATCTGATAAAACTATCCTAGATGTATACTAAGTATTGCAAATAAGGGAAACCATGAGACCTATATTTCTTTGGGTCTGAATTATTCATTTAATATGTTTTTTTCCAAGTCTTTCCATTTCCTTACAAATGGGGTGGTGCCATTCTTTCTGATAAAATTCTATTTTATATATCATGATTCAAAGCAAGGCTGATCAGGAAAATCCATGAGACTTATCTCCAATTAACCCTCAGATTTTCCATAAGTACATACAATACACTGTGCCAGTACTCCTACCCTGTACCCCCAATAAAAGTCGCTGTTAAAGAAGTTATTTCCTCTGACTGAGCTTTCTCAGGAGCTGATAAAATCTAATCCTAGTCCTTCCTGGAATCTCCTTTATTCTTAGGATGTTGCATAGCCCTGCTGTTTGTCAGAATATCGGTGCCATTCTTGGTGTGTCATGATCAAGACAGGAGGAACAGGCATACTCTGTTGTCCCAGATAGGGCTGTGTGACCGTTGGATTGCTGTATCCTTGGGAGATAACCTGGGGACTCGAATTTTCTGTGATGCTATGACTCAGCTGCCCAGATACTCCTCAGAGCCTTTTTGGTATCCAACTGCGTCCCCAAGCTTCTGTCAAAGGCAGCTCTTATTTCTTCTGCTCTGGGTCTCCTTGGCCCTTCCCTGATTTCCCTCATGCCTGCCTCCCACCATGCTTCTTATGGCTTTTACTCACAAATGCCCATTGTCCTTCTTTTCCTCTCTGCCACAAAACTATACATATTCTTTTGGAATATGAAAGCAAGTATTAGCTAGGTGCCTGAGGTCCAAGCCTCTCAGGAGGCTTAGATCTGAGGATCAAGGTTTGAAATCAGGCCAGGAAGAAAAGTCTGTGAGACTCTTATCTCCAATAAATTACTCAGAAAAAGCTGCAAGTGGTGCTGTGGCTCAAGTTGTAGGGTGCTAGCCTTGAACACAAAGAGGCTCGGGGACAGTGCCCAGGCCAAAGTAGTATCTCCTAGCTGTTTCTCTTTTGTGCATTGTTCCTTGCCTCCTGAAAGGCCATGAATATATATATATATATATATATATATATATGTATATATATTCCGTTATTTTATACATCATATATGTAAGATAAATATATCATATATTCAGTTATTTTATATATCATATATGTGAGATATATAACTTACATTTATAGATCATATATATGTATATATATATATATATATATATTCAATTATCTTACCTGCTCAAATAGGGGAAAATAAAGAGAAGAATTTTGGGGGAAAGTCAATGTATGCCAATAAATGTGATGTAAGCACACATGAATCTATATCACACTGTGAGATAGAAAAGTAAATTAATTGATCAGTCATAGGAAAATAAGAATAGACACTACAATACTAGAAGAAAGCTTAGCCATTTTAGCAAGATCTGATATAACTGTTAGAGGTGCTCAGAAAAAAGAAGAGTGGAGATTTGAGCGAAATGGACAGCTTGCTTGGGAGTTCAACTGCATGGCAGGAACTTGGTATCATTTGTCCATTCAACAGGACACTGATGTGAACCTAGACAACACCCCTCATGTATGCAGAGTGACAAATGTGCAGTTGTTTGCTGTTGTTCATTTTTATTTCAGGACTATTCTTATTGTCACTCTCATAGTAACAGCTGAGAACCTGACAGAAAAGGGCCATTTGTGGCAAAGGTAATTTTATAAGACGTTGAAATAATTTCATACAAGAACAGAAAGTATATTTAACTGCATTGTATTTAATTAATGAATAGAGATAAATATATTCATTGTGCAATTGATGCACAATGAGGATATAAGATGAAATGAATCATAGAAAAGTAAATCAGGCACTGTGGGGTGGGCGGTATCAGAGTGGAGGGTAGATGGAGAGGATGCATGAGAACGAATAAGGTCAAAGTACATTGCTTACATATATGATAATAGAATGAAGAAATCTTATTAAAATTATTTTGTAAAGGAGAGAGTGGAGAGTGTGATAGAAGGTGCAGGTTTTCTCCAATTGCATTATATTCATGGAAGGAAATGGAACAACCCACCCCTTTTTTACAACTAACATAAAGTTCTTTGAAAAAATTATTAACACCTAATATTATATGCTAAAACTTAGTAGGTTTCTCTATGAGTTTCCTAGGAAAGAACCCATGTGGAAACACATTTAGATATTTTAGTGTTCAAATGAAAAAAATGAAGGATCTGTACCTTGGCCATTCATTCAGTAAAATTTCTTCTGAGTCTATATGGAACGGAAATTATCTCAAGTACTTAAATTGTCAACTATCTTAATGAGTTCCTGGCTAAAGTATGTGTTGTAACTGAGAAAGCAAAGGCTTTGAGGATGAAGATTCCGGGTTTGCACTTCAGCTCTACAACTGCCATCTGCCTTTGTAACCTCAGATGAATTTCCCCCATGGAGTAGCTTAGCTGCCTTCCATGAAGATGAGAAGCACTAAATTCATGAGAATGGGAGGCATATAAATAATCTCTGCAAAGAACAGAGCCTGCCCAATACCAAGTGCCAATATATGTTAAACTAGAATGGTTTTGTGTCTCTTCGTGGTATTTTTTGGAATACTTTCTCTATGTAAAATATACTGAATATTCAATGATTCACAAAGCAGATATAAATTCCTTCCCACTGAAAGCTTCGATTAAATCACAGACCCACAGATAACTTAAGTAAATGAATACTATGGTTATATATAATAATTACGGAGGCAACTGGGGAAGAAAGAATGAGATAAGCAGTGCCAAGGGTAGGAAGTACTAATTTTGAACAAGGTAGGTGGGAGCTAGCTCCTGAAGTGGTTAGAATAGGCATGAGAATATGCTGAAGTAAAGGCCAAGAAGCAGCAGAATGGACTACCCATCAGTGTGTGAGGCTCAAGGTCAGGGAGCTAATGGGCATCAGACCCTGCAGGACTTTGCCAACCTTGTATATCCTCATGAATAGAAGTGGCCAGGAGCCACTGCAGAATTTGAGAAGAGCAGTAGAATCTGACTTACATTTTAAGGGATCATCTGATTTCTCTGCTGAAGGCTGGCCGTATGTGGGGTAGTGAGAGGAAATGAAAGGAATTCAGCAAGCTTTTACAATTTATCCATGGGAATAGTAGTTGTGGCTTGGGTCATGCTGGTAGTTGGTATTGCTTGAGATGTGGTGGAAAGTATTCAGAAAGTAGATTTTTTTTCTCAAAAGTTAACGGCAACAAGCTATGGTGACAGGTGACAGAGGCGGTAGTTTCCCCAAAGCTTTTGATCTGAGCCAATGTAAGATCCCGATTGGATGAAGTCACAGAGGTATGACAGGAAGATTGAGGGAAGAGGCAGTTTCAGGTTTAGTAACTATAAATTCAGTGTGATCATTCTTAGTTTTCCTCAGAGCAAAGTAATGGCATATGCCAAACCATAAGTCAGATAATAAAATAAAGATGCGAAGCTTATTGATAGACTAACCAAAGCAAATGATCAAATGTAGGATATTAAGAGAAATGAATGAACTGTTATTCTCAAGGAAACCTTATATATTATTTCTTATAACTGCAATTTTAATGACAGACATCTGAACAATAGAGAATTCCTAGGCATGAAGCTATATTATCTTCTATGCTATTGCCTTAGGAAAAATTCACATTCATCACTAGTCAATTGGGTGGACAGTACAATTAATTTTCTACAACAAAGATGAAAGTACAGAAAGGTCCCCAGTGAATAGACAATCACCTCACCTTTACATAGAGGAAAGTGAGGTAGGAGTTGTTCAGGATAGTTTCCTCAGGAAACAACACTTAGGAAAATGGGAAAATAAGGGCTCTGAAATGTTTTTCCATGAAGCATTGCTCTTGTAACTTTTGCTTGAAAACATTTCAGAGCAATTTTACCTATCACTCATCATGGACATTTTTCAATAATGGACCCATAGGAGTTTAAATTTAAAGTAATATCACTTCTTTATGAATTTTTCAGGGCTAATTAAATTCCCCCAAAATGCATCTTTGAATACCTCAGCAGGTCAGCCTTACGATGTTATGATTGCAGTATGGGAAAAGATAGTATTAGAAGAAAGCATGTACGAGTAAATTTTTTTATCTTAGAATATTAGTCCCCTAGTTACTTGTTTAACAACAGTTGCACATCTCATCTAGTTGTCCATTAAGACTTTTCTTGCTTTGAGATAACAAATATTCAAAATTCATGGGGTCCTATTTACTGTGGTAAAAATAAATGCATGAAAATCAAACCCAAAGCACTTTCAAGTCATTAGGGATCATTCAAAGAAAGAATGGGCAAGACATAGTGCTTTATCAGACCATTTAATATACTTCATTTCTTTTGAACACTGCCTAGATGTAAGCACTGTTTGATTCACCAAAGGAAGCTTATCTTTGGTATTTTCAAGTTTAGATAATGAGGAATAAACATATCAATATAAACATATATAGATATATAAATATATATAGATATAAACAAATCAGCTTTATTAAAGAACAGTTTTTAATATTAATTCATGTGTACAGTGGGAAATTTCAAACTCAGTTTACTTTGTCTCCATGATGAAATTTTTTAAAAAACAGACCAAAAGGGGAAAATGTGAAAGATGAGGAGAAGATTATTAATTGGAGCTAGTTGAATGAAGATCAATGACATAATTAAGTAAAGCTCTGAATTGTATGCAAAATTATAAATATTGGGGGCAGAGGGTGGATGGGAAGGGATGGGAAGGGGAAACAAAGGAGGAGGCTACAATGCTTGATTAGAAATGTACTCATTGGGGCTGGATAGGTGGCTCAGTGGTAGATCACTTGCCTTGCATGCCTGAGGCCCTGGGTTTGATTCCTCAGCACCATATAAGCAAAAAGAAAAAAAGCCAGAGTGTCGCTGTGGCTCAAGTGGTAGAGTGCTAGCCTTGAGCTGAAGAGCTGAGGGACAGCGCCCAGGCCCAGAGTTCAGGCCTCATGACCGGATCCCCCCCCCCCCAAAAAAAAGAAATGTACTCATTGTCTTGCCCATGTAATTGTAATCCCTCTGTACAGTGTTTTCACAATAAAAAGTATAAATGTTTATAAAGGAATTAAGAATAGAAATCATGTAAGGGAAATTTGAATGAGTGTTACAGATGGCAAAAGGCAAATAATGCTAATAAGTACTTAACAGAAAAGGATTTGCTGTGGAGAACAATGTAGAATTCCTGAATAAATCAGAGCAATTTAAACAAAATTAAAACTAAAACATGTAATAGAAGGCATTTCAAAGATAAAGATGTAATTTGCAACATATAAAATTTATAGCACTAATTTTAAAATACGAAGACATGGCCATTGTAAAGATATTGAAATTTAAGCAAAATGGTTCCAAAAAACATTCTGGCAGGAAATAGTGAATAAATAAGACTTTCCTTGCCAAGGAAACTGTATTTTTAGGTCCTATTTTTACAGTTGTAGAAAATAAATAGCTAGCCTTTTCCCCATTTTGTTTCATTTAAATCTATACAAAATAAGAGACATAAATCCCCAAATACTCGTTTCAAGATTTATTGAATTCTTGCCAATAAATGTCTACTCACTCCCTTCTGAGTGTTATAATTTGAAGATACTGAATCATTTCATTTTTAAATACTTAACTGTGTGTGAGTGAGTGAGTATGCTTTATATTACAAGTTCTTTAAGAATGTAATTACAAGACAATGACATACAAAAAGTAAATACTTATGCAGTAAAATTCAATACTCAATGGTGTTATATATCTTTGACAGCTTACACATTCACTTTTGGTCTATTCAATTTAGTTGTGTTTATTTTTGTTTTGCTTTGCTTTTGCAGGTTGGTCCTAGAACTTGAATTCAGCACCTGGGCACTGGTCCCTGAGCCTCTTTGTGCCCAAGACTGGTACTCCACCACTTGAGCCACAGTGCCACTTCCAATTTATTCAATTTAGGATCTCAAATATCACAAACTATTTTGGTGATGCTTTAAAAGACTTGGAAAAATTATATTGAGTGAAATAAGCCAAGCCCAAAGAAACATAGGTCTTATGGTTTCCCTTATTTGCAACGATGTGTCTAGGACAAGCAGAAAAGGTCAAAAGCTATGTACATATGACCATAGAAGATATGCTAAGTGAAATGAACTTCAAGGTAGGGACACAAGTGGTTTTATCTTTCTTGCTGCTGTTTTTCGTGTACTTTTAATGTATTATGAGGTTTTTTGTGTTTCTTTTCTATATTCTTTCCCCATGGTATAACCCCTGTTTTCACTGTATTTGATTCTGATGCCCTGCATCTTGTATATACCTTTATTCTAATTTGGGGAAGGTCAGCAAAATAACAAAATGCTGAAATAAGGATACAGGTTAACCCATTGTAACAATGAGATTACAAGACACTATGTTGAAAACGAACTTTACAACTTTGGAGGGAGGGAGGCATTGGGGAGGTGGGGAGGGAAGGGATGGTAGGGGAAACACAAAGGAGGAGGTAACAATGCTCTATAGGAAATGTGCTCATTATCTTACTCATGTTACTGTAACCCCTCTGTACAGTAT
Organism: Dipodomys merriami; assembly: GCF_024711535.1. Lineage (NCBI taxonomy): Eukaryota > Metazoa > Chordata > Mammalia > Rodentia > Heteromyidae > Dipodomys > Dipodomys merriami. The sequence continues at coordinate 47,739,058 of NW_027202270.1, read as the reverse complement.
ATTTACAATAAAAATATATACAAAAAATAATAAAGCCTAATTGAGCCCACAGATTGCTTCTCTTTTTACATTTTTACCTCAACATATTTGTTGAAAACCAGTTTTGCCTATGGGAGTTTGAATTTGATACTTAATCATTTATTCATAAAATCGTAGGCTACTTCACATATAACTCTCCTGAAAAAACACACAAGCACAGTTTGTACTTAATTTTTTAAATTAAAATTTGTCAATGGAAATAAGGTTAAGCATTAAGATTGTAAGGCACCATAAAACAAAGTAAAAATATAATGCCCAATTCTTGAAAGTAAAGATATATAACATGAAAGTCTGTAATCTTTAATGACTTTAGAAAAGCTATACTAATTTAATGTTTTCTTTCACAGTAGGTAGTCCAAGTCTTTTTCATTCTTAAAGTGAATAATTTACAAACAAAGAAGCTGAAAGAACATTGATAGTGATAGAATGGTAGACCTATTTTTAAAGAGTTTAACATCTTCTATCTCATATATCATCATCAGAATTAGTATATTGAAGAATATCTATCTGATTGTTAGTTATGCTACCAAATTTTGGGCTTATCATTTCTAGTAATATTAGGTCTATATCTTACATTTTTCCAAAAAAAATCTGATTCTTTGGTCCATTGAATGTTAAAGGGTTTTTGATAAAATGTGAATATTTGCATGTATTTGCATATGCCCTCTACCAGCAGTCCTTTCCATTCTGGCAATAGGACTGGACTGTTCTTGGTGTGAGACTAGGGAAATAGTGGGCCATAAAGTATATTCCTTATTCAATGCATTGAAAATGTTTTATAAAGTATGCTAATATGCATCTTCATGTGTCCTGTAAATTCTGCTCTGTGAGTAATGAATATCCAATGTGTAAGTCATTGAACTTCTTTTCCACAATGAATTACATGGTTTCTTATTTAAAAAAAAATAAACCACAAATCCTCTCCTGAGAAAGAGAATTCACATGGGAGAGAAAGTCTATGTTTATGTGTCCTTCAGGAAGCATAAATGAATTCCTTCTGGACAGAAATTGTATGTCTCACTGGTCTGGGAAAGCTACTGAGAAGCCTACATGTCTGTTCTATCATGTAACAAATGATTTTGAGTTTTTAATGGCTGTCTGGCTAGACATTCCCCATGCCTGGTAAACCCATACAAAATCAGTTCTTAGACACATCTGAGAAACATGAGGGTTTTTGTGGTCTGAGTATATCTAGAAACCAAGACAGGTCACATGGACCCTAGTTTAAGAAAGACTGTCGGCTTACAAGATCAGAGTTTCTCAGGAGACTTTAAAATTGTTTCAGGGTGTTAAATGTGTTTTCCACTGTATCCTAGCTAGTTTTGAGTTTTGATTTATTCGGATTGGAGACTGCTACCTTGTTTATTTTACTTTTTCATTGAATGTTAATCATTTTCTTCTTAAATGACTCATTATATAAACATTTTGCAATTATTTTGAAGGGAATATAGGGTGCAGGACTGGTGTGCTCCCTTAGAATCCCAGCTGTATAGAAGGCAGAGATGAGGCCATTGCTATGAGAAATCAGCTGAGGGCAAAATGTGCCACGTAGTATCTTATAAATAACTTAGGAGAAAAGGATCAGACACATGGCTTAAGTGGTAGAGTGTTTTTATCCTGTCTAGGACTCTATCCACCTCTACCCTACACAGAAACATCCCCCTAGAACCTCATACACCAACCACAAAACAAATGGTTTACCCCTGCAATGCATGTGAACTAATCAAATTGCCCAATATATGAGTTCTTGTCATCTACATGGTCAAAATAGTACTTTTTCAAATGATCATTGACATGTCACTTCTCTGTACAAAACCTTCATTTCAACTCAAGTGCTGACTAGAGCCTAGAATGGCTTGGACAATCTCACTCTGATTATCCTTCTGAATGTCATCTTTCTAGCTACTCCATTCACATTGACCCACCTCTTCCTTCAACTAGCCAAAGTAGACTTACCCCAAAACACACGTATGCACTGCCCTCCCAAAATTTGTAAAACTCACTTCCTTATGAATTTCAGGTTTCTAGAAATGTATCCTTATCTAGCGTGCTTCCTTAGATAAGAAACAAAAAGTGGTCTCATCTTCTTACTGAGATTTAAATTTTTGCATTGCTTTGAATACTAGGAATGCTACATTCTTTGATAAATTGTACTCATCTTCTTCCCTGCATTTCCATAGCATCAATTCCTAGATGACTACATGTATTCTGTAAATATTTTGTTAGCCTATGTGTCCTGTTCCAAGATGTCATTGTGTATGTAGGTGAAGTTCACTGTAACCTAAAAAGACATGGTTTCCAATAGGCATCAGTTTCACACTCTGCTGCTCGTCAGCTCAAGACAGTTGGAATTCTGGGTACTTTTGGCTAAGAAACATAACTACTACTGACAGAGAAATGTATTGATTCTGAAAATTATCCTCAAGGTTAGCTCCATACTGAAGGTTGGATATAGATTTTATATCCCAACCACTCATGCTACGGTCTACTTTTTCCAGTATGAAAAACTGATGTGGCATTTTTGAGGAATATTCTCTATGCCTGTTTGCCCTGAGAAGCATATCATCCTCAGCATGCTTAGTTAAGTCTTTCTAGGGATGGAGGAGGTGATGGCTTTGGTTTTCTAAACTACCACTAGGTGGAGCACTTTTTGTAACCAGGCATTCTGGAATTCTAGCAAATAGGCTGATTCATTAAGAGAGAGCACTTCTTTATTCCATCTGATCATGGGAAGGACAAGCCTGGACATGTTCTTCCATTGAAAATATGTTCTGATTTGTGAGTGCCCAATTTCAATAAAAATTTATGCACACCAATTCTAATACTTCCTGTAGGAATTGTCCCCATCCCACATTCTCTATTTCCAGAGCATTCTGTTAGAAGCAACAAGCACAACTTTTCTATTTGCATCTGATAACTTCCACAATGTGAATATGGGACTATTTTTTAAATTGTCTTTAAGAACTGTGTTTCCATTCAGCTATACAAAATCATTATGTCATATTCTCAAAACTACGGAAGTACTTATGGAGAAAACACAAGTGTATCCTCTTCCCTTAAGCTGAAATAAAAATCTTTATTTATGAACTTACTACCTAAGTTACATTTTGAGAGTTAGACATGGTCTGGCTCCATTTATTCAAAGAGCTTCAAGTTTTACATTTTTCTTCATTACCAGATGTAATGGAGATATAATTTTCCTAATGCCACATATGTGTGTGTATATATGCATATACACATATATGTATATATATACATACACACACACACACATATATATATATATATATATATATATATATATATATATATCACAGCTGAAACCTGAAGGGGTCGGCTATTCCTTCTTCCAGAGTGTCTCATTGCCACTACTGAATCCTGAACTACCGACTTTAACTCTCATGCATAAGAACTTCCCTAAAATGAGATGTTTATATCTTCATTTATCACTTATGATCTGGAAAATTGTAGTCTACAATGGTAGATCTAGTGCCAACTTAAAATGTTAAAGTGAGGTCTTAGACTTAACAACAGAATTTTCATTGTTAATGAAGTCAAAACAGGATGAAAAACTATGAGTAACAACCTCTCTTATATTACCTAAAATTGCCATGAAAAGATTCTCAATCTCTAGCTCATTGCTCACCAGTAAAAGAAGCTATAAAGGATGAAAGGAATTGGAAATTAGAAAACTTCTCTATAAAAACTTGGTGGAGCTAGCCACCAGGAATCATGCCTTTAATCCTAGCAAATAAGGAGGCTGAGATCTGAGGATTGCAATTTGAAGCCAGCCTGGGCCAGAAAGACCATGAGATCCTTATCTCCAATGAACTTAAAAAAAAAAAAAAACATCTGGAAGTGGAGTGATGGTTCAGATGGTAGAACACTAGTTTTGAACAGAAAAGCTCAAGGACAGTGTTCAGGTCCTGAGTTCAAGACCCAGGACACACACACACACACACACACACACACACACACACACACACACACACACACACACACACACACACACACACACACACACACACACACACACACACCAAAATAAAAACCAAAAGCTTAGTGTAAATGTAGTATTTCCCCACTCAGAGAAGGTTCTCCTCAATTTTACACGTGAAGGGAGTTTCATAAAACAATGAGAATATATGTAATTCCAGCTTGACTGATGAACCCCTATAATCACAACTACTCAAAGGAGGACAGAGTTTCCTAGTTTGAGCCCAGCCTGGACCAAAAATTCATGAGACCCTATGTCAACACACAAAATATCATTGGGAGTGGACTGTAATCCCATCTACAGAGGAGGCAAAGGTTGGAGACTGAAGGTTCAAGGCTGACCTGAGCAAAATCATTAGCCTATCTGAAAAGCAAGCTAAAGTAGAAAGTGATACGGGTACAGCTCAAGTGATAAGCACTTAGGTAGCAAGTCTTGAGGTCCTGAGTTCAGGGCTATTACTACCCCCATCCAAATTACAGCTATAATGGGAAGGATAAATAAGAAGAAGGTGCAGGTCAGCCCAGAAAAAAAAATGTGAGACACTATCTCAAAATTAAGAAAGAGCAGAAAACATAGCTTGGAAAGTTAAGACCCTTTCTAGCAAGCAGAAAGTCCTGGGTTCAAAACCAAATACTCCCAAAATATAGATAAATAAATTGGGTGCAAGTATAATTGCCATTCACATAGAAATAAAGCACTTTTTATTTCTACATAATTATATATACAGATAAGCATGTATGTATATAAATGTACATATATATGTATGTATGTGTATATATATTGCCAGTCCTGGGGCTTGAGCTCAGTGCCTAGGACTGTTCTTGAGCTTCTTTTGCTCAGGGCTAGCATTCTAACACTTGAGCCACAGCTCCACTTCTGGCTTTTTCTGTTTATGTGGTACTGAGGAATGGAACCCAGGGCTTCATGCATGCAAGGCAAGCACTCAACCACGAAGCCACATTCCAGCCCTATATTTGTTCTTTATGAAGTTCTTTTTTTAAAGTGTATTTTCTTATAAAGATGCTGTACAGAGGGGTAGCAGTTACACCAGTAAGGGAATGAGTACATTACTTGTCCAGAATTATTATCCCCTCTTTTGTTTTTCTCCTACTATCCCTTCCCTCCCCCACCTCAAAATAGTAAAGTTCATTTCCAACATAGTGTCTTGTAAGAATCATTGTTGCAATGAGTCATCCTGTGTCCTTGTTTCAGCTTTTTTTAATTCCCCTTCCCATCCCTAAATTAGATACTTGTATATACAAGATGCAAGGTACCAGAATCAAATACAGTGACAACAGGGATATACCATGAGAGGAAGAACGTACAAGTGAAAACAAAAAACAAAAAAAAATCACATAGTATATTATAAACAACAACAACCAAGAGAAAAACTCTTATGTCCATATCTTAGGGTTCATTTTGCTTAGCATCATCTTATAGGGTGATATGTACATGGCTTTTGAGCTTTTCTGCTCATCTGATAATATCCTAGATATATATTAATTATTGCAAGTAAGGGAAATCATGGGACTTATATTTCTTTGGGTCTGGCTTACTTCACTTAATATACTTTTTTCCAAGTCTTTCCATTTCCTAACAAATGGGGCAATGTCATTCTTTCTGATGTAAGCATAGAATTCACATTTTCTTGATCCATTCTTCTACTGAGGGGCATCTGGGTTGGTTCCGTATCTTAGCTATGATGAATAATTTTGCTACAAACATAGTTGTGCTGGTAGCTTTAGTATAACTTTGTTTGTGGTGATTGGGGATCATAAGTGGGATTTCTGAGTCATAGGAGAACCTCTATTCTGATTCCCAGAGTATTTGAACAAGTTTACACTCCCACCAATAGTGCAGTAGCATTCCCTTTTTTGGCACATTCCATTCAGCATCTGTTATTAGATTTCTTGATTATAAAGATTCTAACTGAGGTGAGGTGGAATCTCAATGTTGTTTGGATTCGCATTTCTTTTATGACCTGAGAAATTGAGCATCCTTCATGGGTCTATTAGTCACACATTTCTTATTCAGAGAAGTCTCTCTTTAAGTCTTTAACCCACTTATTAATGGGGCAGTTGTTTCTTTGAGGATTTGTTGTTGAGGGGTTTAATTTTTTGAGTTCTAAGTACATTTTAGATAGGAAGCATTTGTCTGTTGTATAGCTAGTGAAGGTCTTCTCCCAATCTGTGGACTTTGTATTGATCTTATTACCTATGCCCTTTACCATGAAGAAGCCCTGCAGTTTAATACAATCCCATTTGTCCTACTTTTCTTTGATTAATTGTGTTTCTGGGTCTCTGTTAAGAAAATTTTGGTCTGTGTCCTACAGTTTCTCCTATTCTTTCTTGTAAGGTTTTCAGGGTGTCTGCTTTGACTTTGAGGTCTTTGATTCATTTGGAATTGATTCTGGTGGAGGGTAATATGTAAGGATCTAATTTTAGTTTTCTATAGATGTTTAACCAGTTTTGCCACACCATTTACTGAAGATGCTCTCTTTCTTCCATTCTATTTTTTTAGCTCCCTTATCAAAGATTAGGTCGCTATAGGTGTGTGGGTTCCTTTATGGGTCTTCAGTTCTATTCCATTGGTCCACAGGTCTGTTCTTGTGCCAGTACCAAGCTGTTTTGATTACTATGGCTTTGCAGTAGAGTTTCAAGTTTGGTTTTGATATTCCTCCAGCACTGTTTTTTCTGCTAAGGATTGTTTTTGTTATTCAGGTCTTTTATTGTTTCATATGAGTTTTTGGATTGCTTCTTCTATTTCATTGAATAATGAGGTTGGAATATTGATAGGTATCACATTGAATTTGTAGATACCCTTTGACAGTATTTCCATTTTCACAATGCTAATACTCTCAGCCCAGGAGCATGGGAGGTTTTTCTACTTACTTAGTTCTGCTTTAATTTCCTTTTTCAGGTATTTTAAAACTTTCATCATAGAGGTCCTTCACTTCTTTAATTATATTAATTCCTAGATATTTTATTTGGGATGGGGGGCTATTACAAAAGGAGTTGCTTTCCCAATTTCAGCCTCGCACTTCTCTTTGTGGGCATACAGAAAAACCATTGCTTTTTGAGCGTTAATTTTATACCCTGCTTCTTTGCCAAAGTTTCAAATCAGCTCCAGTAACTTAGGAATGGACTCCATGGGATTCCTTAAATATAGGATCATGTCCTCTGCAAAGAGGGAAAGTATTACTTCATCCTTCCCTATTTGGTTCCCCTTTTGTTTGCATCTTGTCTTATTGCTCTAGTTAGGCATTCTAATACTAAATTGAAGAGGAGTGGAGAGAGCAGACCTCCTTGTCTCATTCCTAAGTTTAGAGGAAATGGCTTTAGCTTTTTGCTATTACGTATAATGCTTGCTGTAGGTTTGTCATACATAACCTTTATTATATTGAGGAATGTTCCCTGGATTCCTAGCTTCTTCCAAGCTTTCATCCTAAAGGGGTGCTGGATCTTGTCAAATGCTTTCTTTGCATCTGTTGAGATAATCATGTGGTTCTTATCCTTGCTCTTGTTACATTAATTGATTTGCATATATTGAACCAGCTTTGCATCCCTGAAATGAATCCAGTTTGATCATGGTGTATGATTTTTTTTTGATGAAGTGTTGAAGTCGATTAGGCAGAATTTTGTTAAGAAGTTTTGCATCAGTGTTCATCAAAGAACATATAGTTCTCTTTCTTTGGTGAGTTCCCATCTGGTTTTGGGATGAGGGTTGTGATGGCTTCAGTTTCACTGAAGAGTTGGAGAAGTATTGGTGTGAGTTCTGCTTTGAAGGCCTTGTAGAATTCAACTGTAAATCCGTCGGGTCCTATGATTTTCTTGGATGGGAGGTCTCTTACTGCTGTTTCTATTTTAATGCTTGATTTGGGTCTGTTAAGTTGGTTTAAATCATCGTGGTTTAGTTTGGGCATATCAATATTTGCTAGAAGTTTATCCATATCTTCCGCATTCTCAAACTTACTAGCATAAAGATTTGAGAAGTATCCCCTTATGTTCAGAATCTTGGTTGTTTCTGTAGTGATATTTCCATTCTCATCTCTGATTTTCTTTATTTGGGTGTGTGCGCTTCTTTCTGTGGTAAGATTTGGAAAGGGTCTATCAATTTTGTTAATTTTTTTGAAGAACCAACTCTGTTTTATTGATTCTTTCTATGGTTTATTTTGTACTCTAATTCATTTAATTCTGATTTAATTTTTTACTTATTGGTTTCCCACTACTGGATTGGGGTTTTGCTTGTTGCTCTTTTCCAAGGATCTTTAGGTATCTCATTAAATTGTTGGTTTCAGATCTCTCCAGTTTGTTGATGTAGGAGGTCAGAGTTATAAACTTGCCTCTGAGTTCTGCCTTTGCTGTGTCTCAGAAGAACTGGTAATTTTTGTGTTCATTTTTGTTAAATGTTCTGAACATTTGAATTTCCTTTCTAATCTCTTCCATGACCCACTGGTCATTCAACAGTTTGTTGTTCACTCTCCATGTGTTACAGGATTTTCTTTGATGGCTTTTGGTGGTGAGTTCTAATTATTCCCTTGTGGTCTGAGAGAATGCAGGGCAGAATTTCAATGTTTCTGAATTTGGAAAAATTTGCTTTGTGACCTAAAATGGGGTCTATTCTGGAGAATGTCCCATGGGCTTTAAAAAAGAACCTGTATTCTGATGCTGTTGGGTGAAATATTCTGTAGATGTCTGTTAGGTCTAGTTCACCTATGCAATTGTTTAGACCTGGTCTTTCTCTGTTTAGATTTTGCTGGGTTCATCTATCCAGCAGGGACAGTGGTGTGTTAAAGTCCCCAGCAATTAATATCTTTGGATCTATGTGAGATTTTAGGGAAAGTAGTGTTTCTTGCATGTATTTGAGTGCTCCTGTATTTGGAGAATAGATATTTAGAATTGTTATATCCTCCTGTAGAAGAGATCCTTTTATTAGTATATAATATCCTTCTTTATCTCTTCTCTCTATTTGAAGTCTATTTTATCTGATAATTGGATTGCAACTCCCGCCTGTTTATTGGGGCCATTTGCTTGGTAGATTTTATTCCAGCCTTTCACTTTCAGAATATGATTTTTTTTTGTTCAAGGTGTGTCTCCTGAAGGCAGCAGATATAAGGATCTTGCTTTATGATGCAACTAGATAATCTAGGTGATTTTTCTGGTGAGTTAAGTCCACTAGTATATTGAGAGTTAGGATGGAGATGTGTTTTGTAGTTCTTGCCGTGTTAGCCATCCACCCTTGTAGGGGCTGTGCCTACTAGATTTTTTTCAATTGTTTTAGAACCATCGTTTTTTGTACATTTTGTATTGTAAAATTTCTGTGCAGAGGGGTTGCAGTTACATGAGCAAGGTAATGAGTACATTTCCTATTGAGCATTGTTTTCTCATCCTTTGTTTTCCCCCTACCATCCCTTCCCTCCCACCTCCACAACTACGTCCCCACCCCCACTTCCAAAGTTGTAAAGTTAGTTTTCAACATAGTGTTACAATGGGTCTACCTGTATTCTTATTTAAGAATTTTGTTTTTTCCCTTCCCCTCCCCAAATTAGAGAAGTGTATATACAAGATGCACAGCACCGACATCACATACAGTGAAAACAGGGGTTATACCATGGGGGAGGAACATACAAAGAAACAAAAAAATCACATGGTATATTTTACATATGTTAGAGACAATAGCAAGAAAGAAAAAATATTTGTGTCACTATCATGGGGTTCATTTTGCTTAACATCATCTTATATGGTCATATGTATATAGCTTTCAGCCTTTTCTGCTTGTCCTACACGTGTACTAGTTATGGGAAACCATGGGACCTATGTTTGTTTGGGCCTGGCTTAATTCACTTAATATAATTTTTCCAGTTCTTTCCATTTCCTAACAAATAGGGCAGTGTCAATCCTTTTGATGGTGGCACAGAATTCCATTTTGTATCTATACCACATTTTCTTGATCCATTCATCTACTGAGGGGCATCTGGGTTGGTTCCATATCTTAGCTATAATAAATAATGCTGCCATAAATATAGTTGTGTTGGTAACCTTAGTATGGCCTTGTTTTTGATCATTTGGATAAATGCCCAAAAGTGGGATTTTTGAGTCATAAGGGAGCTCTATGTGGAGTGTTTTGAGGATCCTCCATATTGCTTTACAAAGTGGTTGAACAAGTTTACACTGCCACTGACAATGGATCAAAGATCTTGGAGTCAAAGCAGAAACCCTGAAAACAGTACTGGAAGGAAGTCTAGGACTCCTTTGCACAGGCCGGAATTTTCTTAATAGAGACCCAAAAACACAACAAATGAATGAATGGTTGGACAAATGGGATTGCATGAAGCTGCAGAGCTTCTGCATGACAAAGGACATAGCTAGCAAGATCAATAGAAAGCCCACAGATTGGGAGAAGATCTACACTAGCCACAAAATGGACAAGGGCCTCATATTTAAAATATATTTGGAACTCAAAATATTAAATCCCCCAACAACAAATCCTCGAAGAAGCAACTGCCCAATAAATAAGTGGGCTAAAGACTTAAAGAGAAACTTCTCTGAAGAGGAAATAAGAATAGCCAATAGACACATGAAGAAATTCTTAAGTTCTCTAGCCATAGAAGAAATGCAAATCAAAACAACAATGGCTATAATCAAGAACTCCAATAACAACAGATATTAGAGGGTACATTATAAATACATTAGAAAAAATAGCAAGCAAGAAAAAAAAAGTGTCACTATCTTGGGGTTCGTTTCACTTAACATCATCTTATATGGTCTTATGTACATAGCTTTTGATCTTTTCTACTTGTCCTACACATGTACTCGTTACTGCAAATAAGGGAAACCATGGGACCTATGTTTCTTTGGGCCTGGCTTACTTCACTTAATAAAATTGTCTCAAAGTCTTTCCATTTCCTAACAAATGGAGGTGATGTCATTCTTTCTCATAGAGGCATTGAATTCCATTGTGTGTGTGTGTGTGTGTGTGTGTGTGTGTGTGTATACCACATATATGCCATATATATATATATATATATATATATATATCACATTTTTATTTTTATTTTTATTTTTTTGGGGGTCCGGTCGTGGGGCCTGAACTCTGGTCCTGGGCGCTGTCCCTCAGCTCTTCAGCTCAAGGCTAGCACTCTATCACTTAAGCCATAGTGCCACTTCTGCCTTTTTCTTTTTGCTTATGTGGTGCTGAGGAATCAAACCCAGGGCTTCAGGCATGCAAGGCAAGCACTCTACCACTGAGCCACCTTCCCAGCCCCTATATCACATTTTCTTGATCCATTCATCTACTGAGGGGCATCTGTGTTGGTTCCATATCTTAGCTATGGTAAATAATGCTACGATAAACAGATGCTGGAGGGGATGTGGCCAGAAGGGAACCCTACTGCATTGTTAGTGGGAGTGTAAATTTGTTCAACCACCTTGGAAAGCAGTATGGAGGTTCCTCAATAGACTCCACATAGACTTCCTCTCTGACCCAGGAATCCCACTTTTGGGCATTTACCCAAATGATCACAAACAAAGCCATACTACTAGATTCTTACTATGAGTATCTGCTTCTCTTTACAGGGACTGTTTCTAGGCCTTTTTTTGCGCTCATGTTGGTTTTCTACGTGTAGGAAACCTTTAAGTATCTTTTGTAGGGCTGGTTTGGTGGAGATATATTGTTTCAGTTTTTCTATGTTATTGAAGGTTGTTATTTGACCAGTTATGAAGGAGAGTTTAGCTGGGTACAGTATTCTTGGGTGATTGTTTGTTTTTAGGGTATGGCATACATAATTCCAGGTTTTTCTTGCTTTTATGATCTCTGCTGAGAAATATGTAGTTATTCTAACTGGTTTTCCTTTATAGGTGTTTGATTTTTTTCTCCCTGACAGCTTTAAGGATCCTTTTCTTGGTCTCTATTGATCCTGTGTATTACAATATGATGATGAGATGTCCTGTTCTGGTCTGGGCTATTTGGGGTTCTAAAGGCTTCTTGTATCTGAATGGGCCTATCTTTTTGTATGTTTGGGAAGTTCTCTGCTAGAATTCTGTTAAATTAATTTCCTAGAGCTTTTGCTTCTGTATCCAGTCCCTCCTCTACACCTATTAACCTTCTGATGGTGTCTTCTATCTGTTGAATTGATCTATCATATTTCTTGGATTTGTTTTGATTACTTATTTGTTCTTTTTCTTTATAATGTCTAGGCTATCTTCAATCCCAAAAATTCGATCTTCTCCATGGTCTAACCTATTGTCAAGATTTTTTACTTTGTTTTTTTTATTTCCTTTCCTTTTAATTATTCAGATTTGATAGCTTCAATTTCTTTGTTTAAGATTTTGGATCTTGTATGGACTTCAGTGTTCACACCTAAATCCCTTAATTCAGTGGTTATAGTTTCACTGGACTCCCTTTCCTTCTGTTGGAATTCATTCAGCTTTCTGTTTGTGGACTTCATGGATACCTCCAGCTTTCTATTTGTGGATTCCATGGACTCCTTTATAAATCTTTAGTTATTCTCATCATGCTTACACAATTCTTCTATTAGGGTTTGTTTATTCTCATGTGATTCCTCTATTAATCTGGTTATTTGCATCACACTCACACATTGTGCTATCATGCTCCTATAGAGTCCTTTGCTGGTTTTCAATCTTTTCATTCAGCGTTTTAACCAGTAGTGTTTGTAGAGCATTTTCAGAACTCTCCTCTGGATTATTCATTAATTGCTCTGTTGCCTGATTATCATCTGTGGGAGTTGAGGTACGTAGATTTTCCATTTTTCTTGTGTTTCTATGGCTTGTTCTGCCATATGTGTATGGAAGCAAAACCAATTCGATGCTAGAACACTATTCTAAGGCAAGCATTAACACGGAGCCCTAGAGTTGCACAGATTTTTTACACAGTTAAAATGAATAAAGATACAATCTAGTTCAACAATAAATGAGAATGGATTATGAAAATCAAATAAGGCATCAGGGTACCAGAAATTTGTAGTTTTAGGGAGACCTGTGAGAAAATAGGATTAAAGGAATGTAGGGAGGGAAAGGGAGAGAGGGAAGATAACTAAGACCTAAATTCAGAGAGAGGAAAAAGAGAGAATGAAAGGAAAAGGAAGATAAAGAAGGAAAAATATTTAAGGAAAAGGAAGATAAAGAAGGAAAAATATTTTAATAGTTTAAAAATAAAAAACTTTAAAAAATTATATAGGTATAAAGAAAGAATACCATGATTAAAGGAAGTAAGGGGGCAGAGATTGTGAATTAAGAAATAGATGTTTAAGTTAGTATGCATATAATGAAGAATAACGCCTAATAATCAAAGATGGGTATGTATCTGAGTATGAACAGAACAAAAAAGTAAGGTAAAAAAGAAAAAGGACCAAGAAGGAATAGAAAAAAAATTAAAAAATAAAAATAATGAAAAAGTAGAAGAAATTAAAATTTTTTTAAATAGTAGAAAATAATTCTTTGATTTTTTTTGTGGGGGGGGAGATCTTGTGTCTGTAACCAGTCTCTTGTTGGAGTCTATAATTTGCTAGTAGTATTTGGTTTTCTTGTGGCTTAGATGGCTTAAGTCAGTTTGTTTGAGCAGGCAGAATGAACCTCTGCCTTACTGTCACAAGGACTTTGTGACCCTCTTCTTAGACTAGTTCAGTGGGAGGGCAATCTCCTTTGAGTGTCAGACCAGAGGGAGATGGCTGCTTTCAGTAGCTTGGAGTAGCTGTAAGGAAGCTTGACTATGGGTAGGGTTGTGGCCTGTAAGCAATAGTAGCTTTTCCATAAAGTGCTAGCTTCTGAGACACTCTTGTGGCCCAGCCTGGAGCTACTCTCAGGTTTAATGCCTTATCCAGTTTTGAGATGTTTTTCTTTTAACTTCTGGCAGCTGGGAGAGCAGCCTGTGCTGCAGAGGGGCGGGAACTGGCTCTGTTTACCTGGTGAAGAAATTCGCTCTGCTCTGGGGGAGCTTCCTTCACCTGGGAAGGGCAACTTTCCAATGGGTAGAGCTGAGCTCTGCTGGTCAGGTTCCTTTGACCTGTTAAAAATGGCTCTCAGTGTTTGCTTCTAAGGCCTGAATTATCAAAGATGACACTCTTCTCTGGTGGTGGGGGAGGAGCTACCTTCCAAATGCTGTTCTGTGAGAAGGAGTGAGGATGTCTTGTGTGGTACTCATGCCTTTCCCTTGGCTTTTGGCCTTCCAGGGTCTGCTTAGTCTGTGGTCAGCAGGATGAAAATTTCTGCTCCTTGTCAGTTCATGCTGGCAGTGAATAGAAGCTTCTCTCACTCCATCTCTTGTGTCTTTGTCTCAGGCTCTGTCTGTTGATATGGTGGCCATGGTGATGGCCTCTGCCACCACCACTGCTGTGGGTACCAGCAAGTGTTTGAATCTGTTTACTTAAACAAGTGTCTGCCTGAATGTTTTCTCTTTGGCCAAACTCTCTGTACTATGAGGACCCACTTGGGGTGACCCTCTTGCCTTGTATTTTTCACTGGAACACTAAAACTTCCTTCTTCATAAGAGCTTGTTTAGCCACCAGCTGCTTTGTGACCATCCTCCTGACTACCTCTCTTATGAAGTTCTTAATGTCACTTAGCTACATTCATATGTTTTCCTTCCTTTACCATTGTTTGTTTGTTTTTTACTCTACCTTCCAGTTATTCTGGATAGCAATTTGCTTTGTTCTTATGTCTCTGAAATCAGCCTTTCATATCTCATAGTAACTTTCATATACATCCCATTTTTTATCCCTTTTCATTGTGTTCTCAGAGAATTTCTTGTCTTTATTTTCCAGATTCTTCATTTGATCTTTTTGATTTGCTAATTTTTATATCTTCCTCTTAAACTATGATGAGATATTTATTTTATTTAATATTTTTTGTGAAATCTTAAGAGTGTATTATTGTGTTAAATTTTGAGACTGCTAACAAAACATAATGGTTGATTAGTATTATAAATGATAGTCTCTATTAGTTGCTAGACTGGGTTTATTTATCTCCAATGATCCTCAGAGGAAGCGAATTTATATTCTGATGACAAGATTTCTGGCCATCACTTGTAGGACTGGGCATATGTTTGGCCAACTCTAATAGTGTCTAAATTCAGAGTTGATGCCAAGGTTCATGGAGAGATCCAGAGTTGCCTGGGCATGATTCCACTCTTGGCTTCAGTCCCAGCACCCACAGGATGAATCTCTAGTGGAGATTGCTTTCCTAGGAGACCTGTTCTTTCATCTTTAGCTGGAGCAAATGCTGAAGCCAGCAATTTAAGAGCATGCAAACCAGTCTCTCTGCAGCATTTTTATTAATGGGCCCATAGATTGCCTACCCTTCAGTCTTTTTTCCAGATCCTTCTGTATCAGGCCTTGTGTTTATTACCAAGATCTTCTGAGAAAGTTCACTATTGGAAGTCCTATTTATACACCATCATGAGTTTCTTACATTTTGTATGTGTTTTCCAAGAATCTTATACAAATGTTATCTGACATAAAGTCTTCAACATTTTATTTGATAGTACCCTTCTTGTTTACAACTATTTTCCTGTACATATTTTACATTTGCCTATATTTAACATTTTTCTGGGTTTTGAGAAAAAATTAACATGTTCAGATATGCTCTTGTTAAATGATCTGGTTTATTGCATTTTTGATATCTGCTCTTTTAAAATGCAAACACATCTTTTAAGAAACTTTATAAGAAATGTATTCATTATCTTGCCTATGTAATTGTAACCCCTCTTTACGGTATTTTCACAATAAAAAAAGAAACTGTGGTATCTTTGTATTTTTTATAAAAATAAGCATTCAAAACCTTTATGGTTCTGACACCTAGTTCTCCAAACTCTTTCATTTTAAATAGTTATTATAGAATTCTTTGCCAAGTATGATGTCTTTCAGGTATCTTAACTTTGAGAATCTATATTTATATATTGAAAACTTTTCCAGAGCAACACATTTAGAAGCACCAATAATCAGGAAAATCGCCTGCCTTTGTCTTTGCTTCTCAAATTTAGATCAACATATTTAGCCAGAAGCTTTTAGCCTTTTCAAACAAAGTAGATACCGAGGTGGATTGTGAGGTAGAGAATCCGTCTTCTTTCAACTCATAGAAGCTGGGCACTGGTGGCTTACGCCTGTAATCCTAGTTACTCAGGAGGCTGAGATCTAAGGATCATGGTTCAAAGCCATCCTGGGCAGGAAAGTCCGTGAGACTCTTTTCTCCAATAAACCACCAGAAAACCGGAAGTGGTGCTGAAGCTCAAGTGATAGAGCGATTGTCTTGAGCTGAAGAGCTGAGGCACAGTGCCTAGGCTCAGAGTTTAAGCTCCATGACCAAAAAAAAGAAATATTACTCATAGAAATCAAATCTGCATTTTTTATTTCTTTAGAACAAGCGACAGTAAAGATAGGACTTAAGGTGAAAATTCTCCTGGAAAAAAATGCCATGACACAGTATTCTATGCATAATTCCAAACACCATGAGTGGAAATCAGATTGTAGAACATGTAGCCATTCTATACTAGTAGCTCTTTCTTTCTACAGTACTTCATGATGCAGGAGCCTAAAGTCTTACTGATGATCAAGTCTTTCCTGTAAGAATATGGACATTTAAGATCTTGTTCCCTACCAAAGAAGAAAGAAAAATAAATATGCACTGACTAGTTTCACTTTTCTTGAGACATCCTCCCAGTTATGCAAGCTTCAGAATATGAACAAAAGATACGTAAACGATTTAGCAGAAATATTGCTTTCAAATTTCATGTGATTTCAAAAGAGAAAGTTATTCAGAGTATCTTTTCATTCAAATGAATATCTGGTTCCCTCATGCATTTTTCAGGACTCAGTAGTGGAATGACAGCTGCCCAAAGCAAAACTTACTGGTGATTTTCAAAGATAATATTTTAAAGGGTTTTTAAATGGTCATTTTAAATACTTGTTGTTTGTTTGTTTGCTAGCTGCAACAGCTTATGTCTTCATTAATAACTTCTTGGGAGGAAAATGTGGGAGATTGTTCTTCAAAGCTAGCCTGAGCATTAAAATTCATGAGACTCCACCTGACTCAATTGCTAGGTACAGTGGCACACATCTGTCATGCCTAGTAACACAGGGAAGCACACGTAAAAGCACCATATTCTAGGCATAAGATGAGATGCCACCTTGAGGTAATTGATGTTAATGGGGATGGAGGTGTGACTCGGGTGATTGATCACCTGCCTAATAAGCCAGGAGTCCTCAGTATACAACTCTGATTCAGCAGTGATACTCAATAGACATTATGTTGAAATTGAACTATAAAACTTGTGGAGTGAGGGGATGGGAGGGCAAAACTGGAGAAAATGAGGGAAGATGTGACACTATTCAGAAAGACATGTACTCAGTACCTTAGTTAAGTGATTGTAATCCCTCTGTACATCACCTTTACAATAAAAAAAATTTTAAACACTGTTAGAAGCTAGTTTTTAACTTTGAAAATTCAACAGATTCCCCTCAGTAGATGAATGGAGCAAGAAGATGTATTATATATACAAAATGGAGTTCTATGCTTTCATCAAAAAGAATGGCATTGCCCCATTCATAAGGAAATGGAAAGACCTGGAAAAATTATGTTAAATAAAGTAAACATGATGTAAAGAAAAGTAGATTGCACAGTTTCCCTCATTTGTAAGAAGTAGAATATGTCTATGATATTCTTAGCAGGGGATCTCACCCCCAATTGTTAAGCACATAGGACCATATATAATGAAATGTATCAACATGAAAATTCAACAATATTGATTATACAGTCCCAAAGAGTTTCGTCATGAAGAAATGAGGCATAACAACAAAAGAAATAAGATTCTGACATTGATGAAAGTGAACTATACAACTCCTGGGTGGAGACAGGAGGGAAGGACTGGGAGAGCATGAGGGAACAGAAGATACTGTATGAAAGGAAATATACTTACTATTTGACTCATGTAACTGTAATCCCCCTATATATCACCTCTATAACAACAATAAAGTAAATTAATTTTAAAAAAGTAAAAGAGAAAACAAGAAGCTGATATCTAACCTAAACTAGTAGTTTGATTTGACTGTGGTTTTCATTCTCCACTGCTATAAGTCAGGTCTATATTGTCCATGCTTAGATGCAGTTCAGGGAGTTTTGATAAATTTATCTAGAATAGTGCATAACTTCAGTAGTTGTTAAAATTTCCTGGTTCCTCCTAATATGCTAGACCCAAAGTATAGATTGCTAAGTTTTATTGAGGATTATAGTAGCAAACAAATTATATACCATCATTAGCTAATCAACACACTATTTTCTGAAGAGAATAAAGCCAATCTGGTAGCTTGCCCAGGAATATAGAATTATATGAGGATCGAGACTAAGCAAGCCTGATATCCTTGTTCACCAGAGAGTACATGTACCACAGAGACAGTTATGTCCACTAGTGTCCTTCTTCTGTTGCTATATTTTTACATTTCAAGCTTGTTTTTTTTTAAGGCACATAATCTCACCTCCAATAACTTCCTTCCTTCTTTTTTTTTCTAGTCCTGGAGCTTGAACTCAGGGCCTGGGCACTATCCCTTAGCCTATTACCACTTGAGCCATAGCGCCACTTCTGGCTTTTTCTGTTTATGTGGTACTGAGGAATCGAAACCAGGGCTTCACACATGCTAAGCAAGCACTCTAGCACTAAGCCACATTCATAGCCCAATGAGTTCCTTCTTTAAGAAATACTTCCAACATTATTTCATGTAGCTTTTAATTCATTTTATTTCTATTTACTTTTAAAAACTTTTTAGCAGTTTTATAAGGGTGATATCATTATATCATGCATGTGATATTTCTGTTCATGATATAAAGTAGTCCCTCAACCATATTCAACCTCCTTCAACCTTCAGCTGATCCTTTCTACTCCTATTCTTACCCACATCTGTCATTTATTTTTTCTATTTTTATTGTATATTAATTGTACAATTTGGTTTCACCAAGATATTCACATAAGCATATGTTATACTTTAATCAGAATAACTCTTCTATTGCTCTCTCTATTCCCATTGTCATCATTCCCGTTTAACAGCTTTCAATGAGTTTCTTCAAGCCCTCTTCACACACAGGTATAATGTACTCCAACACTATCCATGCATCCACTTTAATCACATCTTCTTTCCTCTCAAATTCTAAGCCTTCCAAATAGAAAGTTGATGTTTTGAAGTCTTGTGTCCTCTCCCTGTCATAGTTCACTCTTTACTGTAGATTTTCTCTCTTTGTAAAATTATTATGTTGAAACATTTGTACAAAGAGGGTTCAATTAACCATGTCAATCTGTGAGTACAAAGCATCTTAGCAATGTCACACCTTTCATTATTCTCCCTGACCTGTCCCAACCTCCCATCCCCTCAAGGTACCTGCTTTCATTATCACACTTATGCATTGAATACCATGGCTGTCTTCTCATGACCATCATTTCCTGCTACATTTTCTGCTTTTAAATTTTCTTCCTTAGAGAATAAGCCTTATCGCTAACTTGTTGGAAAACTTTATATTTCTTAAATGACTTGTTCAATATTGGTTAGATAGATATATTTTCTATATTCTACATATTTCCTCAAACTTAGTAAGGCGCTATAATAGGAGGATGCAAAACTGAAATGGCTTGTAGAAGATATCTTGGCTTTATTTTGTACTCTTCTGTTGTTATTTTAAAGAGTTTTATTAGCATATATTAGCTGTTCCAGGGGATTTTCATGGTGATATTTAGGATGAGGGGTTAGCACAAACTGAAGACACATAAACTGTGGTACCTGATAACAAAGGTGCTTCAAACTGTGTACTGGCCAAGTGCAAATGAAGTGTTTAACTGACTTTCTATTTTAAATTAGAAAATGGATGACCAAGATTACTCCTTTTCTTTCTGTGCTTTTACTGTTATTAAAGCCAGTGGAAATTTTAACAACAGCTCTTTTTGAAAACATGTGAAAGGAAGGAGGTAGTAACCAGAATTCTGTGTGAAGTTCTGTCAGACTAATTGAATTTTCTTCTGTCAGGATGATGGGACTGATACATCAGTTAAAGTAACAGCTGTAATTTACCTGGACTGTAAATGAGCTTCTGCCTCTGCTTGTCAGGAATACAAATCACAGATATTTAGATTGGAATCCTTTACAGAGTTTTATTGATCTACATCAGAGACTTATCTAAAACTGTCTTAATTGTTACATATCTGTGTACTAAGGATTTAATAAATATTGTAGCCACTTCCTTGTGGTGTATTTTCTACACACAGCTTCAGATGAACCAGTTATTGGATATGAAAACAGGTAAAAATTGTGTGAGCTTATGTGTGTATAAGTGGGGTGGGGAGGGTGGAGGAGGAGAGAATCTGCAAATAGAATATCAGCTTGGCTTGGGACTGACTGAGAGAAGCCAAACCAAATAGCAGAAAATGGGCAGTCTCTTCTGTGTCAATCTTCCCAAATGTCCTTTTACTCCATTATCTTCTGGCCCAGAATACCTGAAATCAACCCCATTATTGCATAATGACAAAAATGAAAGCAAAATAATATAGGAGCTATATGATAGGACAGATATTTTTTTAATTCAGGTTAAACTTCTAAAACTCAACTGATAAAAAAATAGGATAGGTGGGGGTTTGGATGATGGCACATGTAAATCTCATCTGTTTACTTATGTGACAACTTTGCTTTCCTGGGAAACTGTATCTACTAGGAGAGGTGAGTAAGGTTGGAAATAACAGCCCTTTAAATAGGATTTTTATAGTAACAAACAAAGCCAAACTCCTTTCTGTCATCTCATTTGTTAGGCTGTGTCTCTCCGGGGTGTGATGACAGTTTTTACTGTAATACCATGTTTTCACATGAGAAAACTACAGCCAACAAATGTGAGTCTTTACTGTGCTTCAATCAGCCAAATGAACACACACATACATTAAAGCTTGCCACTTTCCTGGCAATGTTCATCCTTGCCCACTATTGAGGACCCAGAGGCCCATACAGAGGACTGCAGAGTGAGCTGCTCTGTCCCTGAGGCCAAACAACAACAGAGAGCACAGCAAATCTCCCCCTGGAGGACTTGTTTCAAAGTGCTATGACTTCATTTCAGCCGAATATTAAACACTGGCAAGAATACCATAGGCTTTGGTTTAGCTTCTTCAAATAAGAACTTACCCGTTTGTGCGTTTCCATACATGAGAAAATTATACTCTCCTTTGTCTCATGATTCTCCATGATTCAGAGTCTCTAAAAATATGAACTCACATTGGACTTTTCAGGATCACATTTGCCTTTCTGGAAAGTGTTAGCTGCGTCAAGGTTAGATTTTAGTGCTTTCCAAATTTGACCAGATTTGGAAAATATATTTCATATCATTTTGTCACAAAATGTGGAACAAAAATGTATGTCAGAGGATATATTAAATATTAAACATAATATTTACACATATATGTTCTTTTGAATGGCTTCAAGGATGAAGAAAAAAGCAAAAAGTGTCATTGTTACAAAATGTAAAAGCAAAATTCTCCAGAAGTTTTAATGGTTCCTCCAAGTGCCATATTCTTAAAATTCTGTGTATACATGTGAATCACTATTAATGGTACAGCAATAAAAATGATAAACAGGATCAAGAACTTTGATTTTTCACAAAACACAACAAAGAGCATGAAATTAAATCAGATGTAGTAACCCACACACATAATCTCAGCACACAAGAAGCTAAAGTAATAGACCTGAAGTTCAAAACCAGGAGACCAAAGCCTGAAAAGGAAAGATAGAGATAGAGATAGAGATAGAGATAGAGAGAGAGAGAGAGAGAGAGAGAGAGAGAGAGAGAGAGAGAGAGAGAGAGAGAGAGAGAGAGAGAAAGAGAGAGAGAGAGAAAGAGAGACAGCAAGCCTGAGTGCTATAGTTTGCCAACTTCTGTTCTAGAAAATCGAGATAAGTGAAAGGCAAATTGAGAGACAAAAACAAAACCATTTTTTTGTAAAAAAAAAAAAAAAAGCCATTCAGTTACTAAGCTGTTGACAAGGGACTCAGAAAGGACTCAGAAAGACTGCCTCATCATATATAATCTCATCAGTTATTGCAATGGTAAAATATTGACAAAATTCCCAAGGTTACTTCTGTAACTTGTATAATCACAGTGGTGGGAAGCATGTTACTTTCTGACAGTATCTGCTTAGGAGACACGTCAGAAGTCAGCATTGCAGAAGTTAGAGGCTGAAACATTATATTAAAGAATTTGTAACACTTAAGTCTCCATTTACTGTGAGGATTTCAATTAGAAAGGGTGATGTTATTTTTGTTTTTTCTTTGGCTACAGAATGTACGTTCTTGATTGGAATGTCATGTGCACACTTTTTCTTAATGACAGAAAGAATGAGCTATTTTGCATCCAATTACAGAGGGTCAACACAGCAATATCTCAGTCTATAGAGATTATTATAAAACTCAAAATGGTCTTGGGTGTATTGCCAGGCATTTTTAACACTTGGCTATACTGAAGACAGAGGTATATTAAGATGGTTTGTGATATAAGAAAAAGAAACTCAAACTACCTTAGACAGAATTGAGAATTCAAGAGTCCCTATTGACTGATACATTTTCAGGTGGTTCAGGAAGAAAATAAGTATCACCATTCTGTTTGTGTTCTGCTCCCTCTCTGTGGGTCTGAATGTTTTTTTTTTCATTATCAACACTTCTAACATCAACCATGTGGGGATTTTCCCTCCACCCCCATACCAACAGAATCTTGCACAGCAGCAAAGTGTCCTATAATTCTTTTCATCTCTGACACTCACTACTTGGAGTTAATGTCTGACTTTGCAGTTTTAAGGGCTCCATCCCACAAGACGGCTTTTATTTCAAAGGCCAGTTTCAAAGTGCAAGTCCCCAGGATCCTCACACTTCTGTCTGTCTTGAATGGAAAGTCAGGAATCCCATGACACCTTCCCAGTTTTGGTAACTGACTGCAGTGACTCACAGAACTCTAGAGCCATTTCATTTACTTTATTTATTGGAAAAGCTTAAAACAAACAAAAGCTCCACCAGCCAAAGATCAGAAATACATGGGGAAAGATCGAGGGTATGGGAGATTTTCATGTTCTTTCTCCAGGCGCATCCCAACACCCTGTTTACTGAACAATTCAAGTGTTCTCCAAACCTGGTAGATTAAAAGGTACTAGGGTATTATAAAGATTTTTTATTATGTAGGATATGATTGATTACATCATTAGTGAGTAATTCAATCTTGAACTCTTCTCCTCTCCCTGGGGGGGTCAGAGAGTAGGACTACTGTTTCTAACCCTCTAATCATGTCTTTTTGACAGTCAGGATCCATCTTGTTTCTGAAATTAATTAGCTCCCATTTGCTCTCTAACATTCAAGCAAATAAATGCTTACCACACACAAATCACAGTCTGATAAAGATTCTCAGGGTTTTTAAAGCTGCCAAAGACCTAATACACATTCCTTGCTATAGTCAATTTTGTCATCAGTTTCCATAAAGAATGGCGAAAGAAGTAGAGTTCAAAACTATTGTTACAATACATCTAGGTTTTATAATTATCTGCACACATGGCTTTACTGAAATCTTTTATTTCTTCTAAAAGCTTCAACTTGCTCTCCAGTGTCCTTTCAAATTTAACCCCCAGAGATGCCCTTGAACATTTCCTGTGGTGCAGATCTAATGAAGATAAATTCTTTCAGCTTTTATCTGAATATGTCTTAAATTTTCCCTGATTTCTGAAGGTTGATTTTGCTAAACACAGGACCCTTGGTTGACATTTTTTTTCTTTCTTTCATTTTATCCCTTTGCATTCTGATTTCCAAAATACTACTGAGAAATTTGTTGTACATGTTCTCTTCTCTGTTGCTTCTTTCAGGACTCTCTTTGTCCTTGACATTGAAAAGTTTGGTTAAAATATATCTCAGAGTGAGTTTCCTTGAGTTCATTTTATATCTTCAACTTTATGGATGTCTGAAGTCAGGACTTTTATCAAATTTGAAAAACTACCAGCTACTATATTTTCAGATATTTTTGTCTGCCCTTTTCCATGTGTTGTCCTTGTGGGAATGCCATAATGTACTTGCTGTTATACTTGATGATATCCTATAAGGATCTTAGGATTTGTTCAGTTTTCTTCAGTCTAATTTCTCTTTCTCAGAATCAATAATTTTATTGTTATTTTCTCAAGTCTGTTGATTCTTTTGCCTGTTCAAATTGCCTTAGAATTCTTTAATTTTTTTATTTCAATTAGTATACTTTTAAGTTCCAGAATTTCTCTCAACAACACATAGACTACACATTTGTTTTTTTAGAGAAAGTTCACAGAATTATATTTAGTCAATACATATATAAAGCCTCATTAATTGGAATATATTCTAAATAAGACAAAGACTTACTTATTAAACTGGTTTACATCGTTGTCACTCAGATTTGAAGCTGTGATCTTTTTAGGTAAGTATAGAATAGCTATATTTAACTATGGTGGCTTAAGCCTATCTAACTCATAAATATATGAGTTAGACTTCGGGAGATGTTTGACACCAGGCTGGGCAAAAAGAAGTTCAAGAGGCTTTGTCTTTATTGATGGTTCAGCAAGGTGGCATAATCTTGTTATCTCAGCTATGGAGGGAGTATAATAACTGTATGCAAGTTGCGGCAAGTGCTTGCCATCCCTAATGAAGTCCAGTTTGGAGAATCCCAGCCCATGCTGGCCAGGACATAAAATGAGACAATCCCTTGAAAATAATCAATGAAAAATGAAAGTTGGAGATGTGTCTCAAGAAGCAGAATTCCTCCATAGCAAGTCTGAGACTATGAGTTCAAGCTCCAGTACTGCCAAAAGAAAAAAGAAAAAGCAATGGATTTCACATTTAATATAGAGAATATAATATAGAGTATAGCATTTTGGCATTTTAATTTAAATAGATTGTTTATAGGTCTCAGTATAGATGTTTTAATATAAAATGAATTTATATGTTGCTATACCAAGGCTTAATGTCTTATTTGCCTGAAAGGAAAATGCCCAGGGTTATAGAATTTTCCTATTTCCCCGAAACAAATAAGCAGTCCCTCCAAAGGGGCTCTCAATCTACTGATGCATCTCCAGTGAAGGAGCTTGGAAAGGTGTACAATGCACACTGTTATATAATATTTCATCAACAAAGACATAAACATTTAAAACTGTTAATGATATTCAGAACATTGAGTAAAATATAGGTAGGTAAAATGTGGTATTATGAGTATTTATTCCCTTTCTTTTAATATTATTTAATTTTAATTCTATAACTTCATGTTTTAAATGGCCATTGTGGAACTTTTTCCCCTCACATCATTCTTGAGTATTAGACAATCAACTCTCAAGGATTACATGGGACAACTTACAATTAAACTACACCATATAGCTTCAGGCACTGATTTAGGCTATTCTTCATGCTCCTTATGGCTGATTCAAAGTTATGAGCAAACCTTAACAAGGCCCTAAAACATTTCTTTGTTCTTTCTGAGGACTATCCATGCTTCTTATTGAAAGAAGAAAATCTAATTTTCCATCCATTCACTCTTTCCATAGTCACATTGATTTCCCTCTAAAAATGAGGTATCAGTACCTCATAACTTGATGGATTTGATTTGGGTATGGGAAGTAAGAGAAGAGTTGACAAATGCCTGATATTCACAGGTTGAAACAATTTTGCTTTATTATCACTAGCAAGGAGGAATAATAACAATAGAAATAAATGTGTCTTCTTTTGGCTGATACACTTTCAGTATTCTAAGGATTCCTTTAGTACAGGATTTTCTTCTCATAGTAAACTTTAGTTCCCCATAGGACATTATCTATTTTAAACAGCTGATGATAACTGTATCCATCAGTCTCTATACAGCCTCAAATCTTACACAGAAAGGATATGAAAGGAAGCACTTTAAACAAGGATGTAAATTTCAGTTATGCCAAATTGGATACATACCATATTTAGTTCAATCTGTGAAACTTCTTCTCAAAGGTTTTTTAACTTGATAATAATAAAGTAAATGAAACTCAGTTTTCTCTAATACATATGGAAAGCTTCATCTTCTTTCCCTCATTATTATATTACTTTCTTTATGATAAAAGTCAAAGTTCACTGTTCCCTTACTACTTCTTTACCTGAGCTAAATTTGAAGGTCCATTTTATTCATTCACAGGTAGCCCATCTTCCACCAGTATTGGCATAGTAGTATGAGAAAGTAGGTTAAAATTCTATGCATGAGTCTACACAATCTTCTCCCTGGAATAATATATTGATAACCTGTTTTGTTTAGTGCATAGTCAATACTAAGAGCTCTTCTAAATATTTTACATGAATTATCTAGATAATTCAAATAATAGACTTTGCGTATGGAGGGCGGCATGGGGAGTCCCAGGATGATTTGTGTTAAGGGCAGGCATTAGGATGTTTGACTCTAAAATCTTAATTCAAAATCGTTTATGCTACCTTTTCACAGATATAATTAAGCTACATAGCAGGTGTCACATATCTGCCAAACAAATCTTAACATTGATAGATTCCAGTGTTTTTTTTGAGATTACATGAAAATAGCTGGGTTCGGGTGGCTTATGCCTGTAATACTAGCTACTCGAGAAGCTGAGATGTGAGAATCCTAGTTTGAAGCCAGTCTGGGCAGGAAAGTCTGTGAGACTTAGCCATCAAATAAACCAAAGTCGCTCAAGGGGTAGAGCACTAGTCATGGGCTAAAAATTTAAGAGATACTATTCAGGCTCTGAGTTCAATCCATAGTATCGTATCAGCAAATAATAAAAATTATGTGAAAATTGAATTTAAATTTTTGGATCTATTTTTAAGAGTTGCCAAGTAACTCATACAAACAGGGCAAGGCTAACACCAAATGTAAGAAAAAATACGAAAATAAGCCTTTGGTAATAAAGACATTTGACCTAAGCTTTGTAGTGAGAAACAAGAGACAGACAGTAATTTACTGAAATATTACTATAAAGCTGAGGAACACTGATAAGGTCAGATCTGACATTTGGAAAATTAATATGTCTTTGTCAAGTCTTCTATTTGCTAGACAATCTGAACAGGAGCTGAGATTAAAAAAACAAAAAACGGAGTCACTGACTTATCCATCTTCCAAACTTCATCTTACACATGTTGAGAATGAAACAATTTTGTGGGGGGGGGGGTGGTGGTATGGGTGTGTGGGTGTGTATCGGTGTGTGAGGGTGTGAGTGGATGTGGGTGTGCTAATCCTAGGACTTGAACTCATGGCCTTCGTGCTGTCTCTGAGCTTTTCTTGTTCAAGGCTACTATTCTAACAACATGAACAATAGCTCTACTTCTGCCTTTTTGGTGATCATTGGAATCTCACTGACATGCCTTATCAGGATGGTTTCAAACCCCAATCCTCAGATCTTGTCCTCTTAAGTTGCTATGGGTCAACCAATGCCTGACAAAAAACTTAAACAATTCCATATTTAATTGTTACTACTTTCTAAGTAAGTCTAAAAGGAAGTTTCTGAAACTTAGTTAACGTAAATGATTTACATGAGGACTTTATTACTGAATGCCAAGAGTTCTAGATGATCTTTTTAAGGATTTCTTTTCATTTGAAATAAATATTTTGGAGTTGGGGAATTCGGTATAAAAATAGAGAACTTTTTAGGCATATGGGAAACCTTGGGTTTGATTTTTTTCTATGATTAGCAAAAAACAAAATCAAAGAAACACACAATGCTTCAAGAATATAATTGTATAATGTCTTTGTTTATTTTTATTTTGTCATATTGCTGCATTGATCCAGAGCCCCTAATATGCTAAGCAGACTCTCACTCCTAGACCAAACCCAGTCATCTGTTTTTTTTTTTTTAATGCTACTTCAGGTGTCTTAGACAGAGCAGGTAGCATGCAAATGAGAGAAAAAAGAGCTTATAGAGATGAAATAATTATTTATCATTTCTGTAAACAATAGAATTTACCTTATCTTAATTTGACTTCTTCCTGAAAAGAAGCTAAGATTGTTATTTCTTGTATCAGATTTTAGTTTACCCACTGAATATTTCATGACATAAATTAAGAAAAATATAATTAAACCGCTTGTAGATAATTACATTTTATATGTATATTTTGAATGCTGAGTGGTCAGTCAGTCATTATCTATCTAAAAGAATCAGAATCCATGAAATAGGAAGTAGAACACCACAATATAATGGCCATGAAATCAGACTATTTTAAATAAAAACTCAGCCTTTCTGATTATTAGTTAAGCCATGATCAGTTACTAAAATTTCCTGGACCTTCACTTAGAAATACCTGATGAGGATATCATTGACAAAACTGACTCACTGTTCCTTGTGTGAAAGAGATGATGTACTAAATATGAGATCCTGAATGTCAGGACTGGAACTTAAAATATTGTATGTCATCTCAATGCTCTTGTTGGCTCATGCCTATAATTCCAGTTATTCAGAAGGCAGATAACTGAGAGCATGGTTTCAGGTGAGAACAGGGAATAAGTAAATGAGAATTCATCTCAACCACAAAGCCAGATGCAATGGTTAACAGCTATAATTCCAATATGAAGTATCCATAGGAAGGAAGGTCACAGTCTTACACTGGCTTAGACAAAAATGAAAGCTGGTAGGTAAAAAAATAGTAAAGCAGAAAGATTTAGTTGTGTGTATGTTCAAGTAGCAGAGCACCTATCTTAGAAGCACATGTCCTAAACTTCAAATTCAAGGACTACTAAAAAGAAAACAATTCATTCAAAATTATACTTTGAATTCATGTCCTAGCCACAGCACAATTGATCACAATTACATTAAAATATGTACAGTATTGGCATTGTGGTTTTTTCTGCTCAGTTCTTTGTGTGATGGCATAAATAAAACAATAGATTATAAGTATTCATAGGTTGTTGAAAGGGAAGTCCTCTACTAACAAATTAGTAAGTATATTGCATTTTTTTTCAAGGAATACATGCCCACAAATCATTAATACCTCATTGCTTTTCTTTTAGTTCTCTATATGAATGTAGATTTTCTTTATCATTCTGTAATATTCACAAAGTATTAAGGAAAAGAAAAATATTAAAGGAGAAAGTCTTAAAGACAGAGAAAAAATAATTTGAATGCATATTTAATATTAGTTAAGGTGCTTTATAAAAAAGTAAGTGATATTATCTTGATTTGTTCCTGCTGCTGTAACAAAAAAATACTGAGTATTAAAAAAAAATAAAACAGTATTACTCACACTTCTGGACTCTAGGACATCCAAATTACTTCGTCGTAGGATTGAATGCATGCCTCATAAATACTTCACAGATCACATCTTCTTGCTGTATCCTTGTGTGGCAGAAGGGCAGAAGGTTGAATCAGTATGTTGCACCTTTGTATAAGTCCACTGATCCAATTCAATCCATGATGGTTCCACCTGCAGGACTTCATCCCTTCTCATGCTCACATACTGTATACTCATTCTACGTTGTCATAAAAGTGGTGAAGTTTGAACCTATGGATTTTGCTAATACATTCAGAGCACAACACATGTAAATATTCAATTCTGTTTTATAAAGAACCACCAAGCATATATATATATATATATATATATATATATATATATATATATAAAATCTGTAATTATCTAAAACATTTACTAATAACTGCGATTAAAGAAGAGAACACATAGTGATAAAGTACTACTTTTTAATCTCTGAAGGGAGAGTGAACAGTTTAACATAGATGTGACTGGATCTGCTCCCCCCCTTCAATAAGGTGATTACTCTCCCTCTCCAAGGGCTATTTCACAATGACCTTTGTGACAGACAAGTGCAGTGACATTGCCTGAAGAAATCATCTGCTGCTTCTAAGTCAGTCACAGGTTTAGCTTCCAGGCAAGAAAATGCATTGCACTCAATTCTTCCAATCAGGTCCCATGGCTCTGACTTTAGAAGGCCCATCCTACTACGAATGCACCACAGCCACTACGGCCTTTCCTTTATTAAAAAAAATTTCCCCTTTAAGAAAAGAATTAATATGGTAAGATATCAAAAAGATGCAATAAAATTGATGATAAAATGTGGAAATATTTAGCACATATTAAGAAATCTGCTACGTATGGATATATTAAGCATGGTGTTCTGGAAAAGGAAATAAAGGCCATCAGTTTGGTTTCAGTAATATGCACCTTATTGTAGCATTCTTTACAATCTCTATATTAAAAAAGTAATAATGAAAGTGATATTACTGTTTTGCAGCAGTCAGACTCTGAATGGACACAAACCCATCTGCCATTTCCTTTAGGTTCTCTAAATGCAACAGGGAGAGAAGATGTTATCATTCTGGGCATGTCAGACAGTATTAATGGAAAGAAGAAGGAGAATGCTTACCAAATAAAAGACAAAAGGTACCTGGACTAGTTAGGGTCTCCTTCACACCAAGAATCTTTGAGTTGATCCAGAATTACTCTCTTCTCACTAAAAGAAATAGAAAATTGTGAGAACCCAAGGATTCTTTTGGCTTATTAGTTAATGTAGGACATTCTCTAGACATTATTTTTATTACTTCTCAACAACTATGTTGAATTAAAGTAATCCCTAAAAGAGAAAACAAGTAAAGAACAGCAACATTACAGAAAGATTCTGACAAGAAACAAGGCCATACTTCTTTGAGTTATTGCACTCACGTATGCAAAAATCCCCATATTATACATTGTCAGCTGGTGATTCTTTACTGTGTCCTGTCAGCCAGAGCGTTGACATGATGACAAATGACTGGCAGGGTTGTGTTCTGGGTAGAGGATGGGAGCAGAAGGGCATTCTATTGTAAAGATAATGAGGAGATTAACAAGTTGGCTTTTAAGATCAAGATGACTGTTTTGTGTATTTTGTCAAAAAATACTTGTTTTCTACAGCTGAGAAAAATCAGTCAAGTCATTAAATTAATTCAGCTTAGTTTATGAATGTGATAAGATTTGATGTACCAAAAAAGTAAGATATGATTTAATTCATTCAAACACACACACACACACACACATACACACACACACACACACACACACACACACACACACATATATACTAAATGTTTATTATACGACAGGCATGGTTTAATACATGGAAGCAAATCACAGACCCTACATGGACCTAAAAGTAGACAGGAAAGTAAACAACCAAATATATCTATCTATATATATATGCATATATGTGTATATATGAATATGTATATACATATATGCACATATGTATGTAGATATTTATATATGACTGAGTGTATATATACATATGTATATATACTAAATATACTATAGATACATATATGCATATACATACATAGAGTATATATACTACATGTAAATATATGTATATAAATGTATATATAAAGGTCTACATTTACTTTAATGCACATATACACATGTATGCATGCATATATACACATATGTGTTCTCTCTCTCTCTCTTTCTCTCTCTCTCTCTCTCTATATATATATACACACACACACTGCAGATATTGTGTGACGTAGAAGGGACAGGGGGTGATTCTCTCTATCATTCAGTGGGAGAATGTTCAGGGTATGAACTTGTGAAGAGATGTCACTTTGGGTAAAATTCCACAGACTGATTTGTTCTCTCTGCACAACTGTAATGGTAGGATCTTATGGCTTTAGATCTGTGATAAACAATTTCTCAAGATGAATTCCTTTTGAGAGAGAGCTGCAAAATGGTTTTTAAATCAAATATAATCAAAGTTTGACAGGAACATTACAAGAAAAGATAATTGCATACTGTCCTTCCCAGAACATAAATGCAAAAATAAGTCTTGCCCAAAATATTATAAACCAAACTCAATGATGTAAAAAGAATAATACTTAATGGTCAAGTTGGGTTTATTCCAATGACACTGACTAAAAGAATCAATATAACTTACCACATGTACAAAATTAAAAAAGAAAGGAATGTTCATCTAAATAAGTACAGAAAAGGAATTTGTTCAAATTTATCATCTCTTCATGATTAAAAAAAATCTCATAAGCTGCTGATAGGAATGAATTTTCCCAATTTGATGTTTTTTGATGTCACTATCATGAATTACTTAAAAGTTTCTTTATAAGAACAGGGGTAGTTTCATAGTATTTGATGTTGGTATAATTTGTGGAGGGGAAGGGGAAAAAACAAATTGTTTAAATAGGGATACAGGTGGACCCATTGCAACAGTGAGATGTACAAGTCGTTATGTCAAAAAACAAACTTTACAAATTTGTCGGGGGTGAGGGTGGTGGGGGAGAGCAGGGATGGGAAGGGAAAACAAAAGAAGAGGCAACGATGCTTGATAAGAAATGTACTCATGTAATTGTAACCCCACTGTACGAAATCTTCACAATAAAAAAAGAAAAAAAAAGAACAGCAACAGGGCAAAAATACCACTATATCTACTTGTATTCAGCATTGCACTGGAGACCTAGATAATGAATAAAAATGAAACAAATTTCAGTGATGAGGAGAAAAATGATAACTTGGTTGTAGAAAACACAAATCAAGATTCTACAGAAAATCTATTAGATAAATAAGTGAATTTAGTTGATGTTTTAAAAAATCGTGTTTCTGTGTAACGCTGTGGTGATCGAGTGTATGTGTGCGTGTGTGTGTGTGTGTGTGTGTGTGTGTGTGTGTGTGTGTGTGCGCGCGCGCGCGCACGCAGAGTGGCAGGAGAGACATACAAGAATTTTGTGTTTTGGAGTATATTGGTTTATGACTCTTTAAGAAGAAGCGTTGAGTTTTTACCACCTAGTACTTCACAATGAAGGTGATTTTATTAGAAATTCACTGAAGAAACAGTGTGGGTCTAACCAATAAACATCCTATAAGACTCATGTGCTTATTAAAAGTTGTCAGACAGAAGGCATCCATCAGTAGTAGTATGGTTTCTTTTTAAAATTGTAACATTTTCTTGCATTGCAATAGGTGTATTCAAAAAATACAATTAAAAATGAAAAAAATCATAATAAAGACCCAGTAACAAAACAAAAGTTTGGACAAATGGGATTACATTAAACTTCAGGGCTTCTGCATGGCAAAAGACATAATTAATAAGACCAATAGAAAACCCACTGATTGGGAGAATACCTTCACTAGCTATACAACAGACAAGGGCCTCATATCTAAAATATACTTAGAACTCAAAATAATAAATCCCCCAACAACAAATCCTCAAATAAACAACCATCCCATTGAGTAATAAGTGGGCTAAAGACTTAAAGAAAGACTTCCATGAAGAGGAAAACGAATGACCAATAGACACATGAAGGAATGCTCAACTTCTCTAGCTATAAAAGAAATACAAATCAAAACAACAGTGAGGTGCCACCTCACTTCAGTTAGAAATCTAATAACATCAGATGCTAGAGGGGATGTGGCCAAAAGGGAACCCTACTGCATTTTTGGTGGGAATGTAAACTTGTTCAAACCACTTTGGAATGCAGTATAAAGGTTCTTCAAAAGACTCCACATAGAGCCTACCTTATGACCCAGCAATCCCAATTTTAGGCATTTACTCAATGGATCACAAACAAGGCCATACTAAAGCTACCAGCAGAACTATGTTTATCACAGCATTATTCACCATAGCTAAGATATGGAACCAACCCAGATGCCCCTCTGTAGAAGAATAAATCAAGAAAAAGTAGTATGTGTGTGTGTGTGTGTGTGTGTGTGTGTGTGTGTGTGTGTGTGTGTGTGTGTGTGTGTGTGTGTGTGTGTGTGTGAATTCTATGCCTCCATCAGAAAGGATGACATTGCCCCATTCATTAGGAAATGGAAAGACTTGGAGACAATTTTATTAAGTGAAGTAAGCCAGTCCCAAAGAAACATAGGTCCCATGGTTTCCCTTATCTGCAATAACTAGTATATGTCTAGGACAAGCAGAAAAGGTCAAAAGCTATGTACATATGACCTTATAAGCTGATGCTAAGTGAAATGAAACCCAAGATAGGGGCACAAGAGATTTTATCTTTCTTGCTGTTCTTTTTAATGTACTGAAAATGTACTATGTAATTTTGTTGTTTCTTTGTATGTTCCTCCCCCATGGTATAACGCCTGTTGTCACTGTTGATTCCGGTGTCCGTCATCTTGTATATACATTTTTCTAATATGAGGAAGGGAAATAACAAATGCTGAAACAAGGATACAGGATGACCCATTGTAACAACGACATGTACAAGACACTACGTTTAAAACAAAGTTTACAACTTTGGTGGAGGGAGGAGTTGGGGAGTTGGTGAGGGAAGGGTTGGTAGGAGAAAAACAATGATCCATAGAAATGGACTCTACCTTGCTCATGTAACTGTAAGCCCTCTGTATAGTATCTTTGCAATAATAAAAAGATATATTAAATAAAAATGAAAAATGCTCCTACACAGATAAAAATATATGATTAGTAGATAGAATCATTATTTAAAAATCTAAAAACAAGAATAATTTAAAAAGAAGGAAAAAACAACAAAATAAAACAATAATAATGAGCCAGGCATTGTGACTAGCTACTTGGGATTAGCTTAAACAAATGATTTGTAATACAAAGTTGAGTCTAGCCGGGTGCTGATGGCTCACGCCTGTGATTCTAGTTACTCGGGAGAATGAGATATGAGGATCCCGGTTCAAAGCCAGCCCAGGCAGGAAAAGTCTGTGACACTCTTATCTCCAATAAACCACTTAGAAAACTGGAAGTGGCACTGTGACTCAAGTGGCAGAGCACTAGCCTTGAGCTGAAAAGCTGAGGGACAACACCCAGGCCCAGAGTTCAAGTCCCACGACGGACAAAAAAAAATTGAATCCATTGGCTCAAACCTGTCATCCTTGCATTTCAGGAAGCATTAATAGGAAGATTGTAGCCCAAGCAGTAGAGGCATAAAGGCTAGACCCTACTTTAAAAATAGCTAAAAGCTAAAGGGTCTGGGGGCAAAGCTGAAATACAGACCCATCTGGCAACCACAAAACTCTCAGTGCAAACCTGAGCATCACCAAGAAAAAAACCAAGTCAGAATAATGATTACCTGCTTGGAATATGACTAGAAATAAGGGGTATGCATGAAGTTATTTTGTGGCACTACTATTCCTGAAACTGCCTGAAACATTAAAAGACCAAGAAAAATTTAGATGCCAAACATATAAGATGAATTATCTCCATGCATTCTGAGCAGCAGCAGAGGGAGTAAAAATTGGAGAATCTGAGTTCACTCTATTGAAATATCAAACTTTTACCTGTTAAAGCACATTTCTGTCACTTGCTAGCTAAGTGACTTTAAATATCTTACTTCTCTGTGCTTTGGTTTCTCATCTATGAAATTAGAACAACATCATCCACATTACAAGATTATTATGAGAATTAAATGAAGTAATGCCTGTAAAACCTTGACAATAGTCCCTGACACAAAATTAGAATGAACTGATTTAATAAATACTATCTTAGAAAACTAAAATAATTCAACTCTTGTTATTTCTAAGTGAGAAGTATAGTATAGAGAAGTTTTATCAGTTTGTCTATATTTACTAGCCAGTAAAACTATAAACTCTTAGCAATTCATGTACCGGATGTGTCCATGATGAGAAAATATTCTTAATGTGACTTTAAAAAACGCTGATTGGGACTGGGAAGGTGGCTCAGTGGTAGAGCGCTTGCCTTGCATGCATGAGGACCTGGGTTCGATTCCTCAGCACCACATAAACAGAAAAAAAAAAAACAAAAACCGGAAGTGGCGCTGTGGCTCAAGTGGTAGAGTGCTAGCCTTGAGCTGAAGAGCTGAGGGACAGCGCCCAGGCCCAGAGTTCAGGCCCCATGACTGGACCCACCCAAAAAAAAAAACCCTGATTGATGCTACACACCACAAAAATGTATTTGATTTGATGCCATATGTTTAATAATTGAAAGAAAACTCACTATGTTCACTGGCATAGAAATACCTAAGAATGGTCTCATAAATTATTTTCTGGTCTCATACCATTTCAGAAAACCTGAAAGATCTATTGTTCTACTCATTTTTCCCCTGATTTCTAACAACACAAAATAGAAGTGGTGGTCTTTATAAATTTGGTCTTCCTCTTTTGAAATTAACAAATAGATTTTAGGCTCAGAACTCTAACAATAAATTGTAAATACTAACATATATATATATATATATATATATATATATATATATTTGCAGCTCAATGCAATTTATTGGAATTTTACTGAATTTGGATTTTTAAGTAATACTTTAAAGAGGTCACTTTAATAACTATTCTAGATATTCAGCATTCCATTTTTTTTATATTGATGTCAAAATGAAACAGGAGCTATTTGGAGACAATGGAAGCTAAAACTCATTTCCCCTTGGCATTGGCTCTACTCCCTAATGTCTTTGGGTCCCTCCTTTTCTACTGCACAGTAAAGTTCTCAGTTAGAAGGCTCTACAACACCATTTTAGATTATAATAATCAGTCTCAATTTTTACTTTGTGAGATATTGTAGGCAAGTTTCTGGGAATTTATTATTATTGTTAAACTTTGAAAATACGTGATGAAATGAAAAATTATGTAATCATAGCTACTCAGGAGGCTGAGAACCTATGGATCATGGTTCAAAGCCAGCCAGGGCAGGAAAAGTCCATGAAGGGCAGGAAAAGTCCATGAGACCAGAAGTGGTGCTGTGGCTCAAGCGGGAAAGTGCTCGACTTGAGCTGTAGAGCACAGGGACAGCGCCCAAGCTCAGAGTTCAAGCCCCATGACCGACAACAACAAAAAATGATGATAATAATAATAAATATATAAATACGTACCTACTTTTCCAAGTAGCCACATAAATTTCGTGTGTGTGTGTGTGTGTGTGTGTGTGTGTGTGTGTGTGTGTGTGTGTGTGTGTGTGTGTGTGTGTGTGTGTGTGTGTGTGTGTTGATGCTGGGACTTGAATTCAGGACCTGGGCACTGTCCCTGAGCTTCTTTGCTCAAGGCTATTGCTCTAACACTTAAGGCACAGTTCTACTTCCAGCTTTTTTTTGGTATTTTAATGAGGTAAGGGTCTCACAGACATTCCTGTCCATCCTCACTTTCAACTGTGAGCTGCAGATCTCAGACTACTGAGTAGCTATGATTTACAAACATGAGCCACCAGCACCCAACTCATGGATATTTTAATGGAGCACTCCAACCAAGCTTCTTTCCTAAATAGGAAATGGGCGTTGTGGCTTTGGAAGCTTCATGTTTTGCTATCTTTTTCATACGTAGAGAGAAAGTTAACTGAGTGAGGAGATTCATTGTGACATCTTTCTTGCTGGTTCATCCTGTCCATTTCAGGAAAGCAAAGGAGAATCTGCTAAAAATAGATAAGCAGAATAGTGAATAAACAAAACGAACAGATCCTTTCTTCCTTGGGTTATTTTCAGGACAATACCTGTAGGAGCTGTTATTTCTGAACAAGACCTGCAAGTACTTAACTCATATTAAATATGTATTTATCTGGAAATATAGATCGACATTTGACTTGTTCATGCCACAAAATAGAAATAAGAATTGATGACAATATGTAGTTTTAGATGTAAAACATCCCTTCTTGGATGTAATGTCTTATGTTTCTAAAGTTACCTGCAAAAGGAAAATCAAACCCTAACAGCAAGCCCTATTTTCTAAGTTACTCTTTCTGAACATGAAAGATGGGTTTTGGAGTTGAAGACTTAAGAGAGCAGATGTAGAAACAGATTTTGGCCTCCTTTGTCAGAAACTAATGAGCTTTAGGGAAACCCAGCTGATAGAAAATTTGGGTAGATTCCTATCAAAGCTACATGATATCTAATACCTACCATGAGCCAGACCCAAGGTGACATAAAAACTGTCCAAGGTAGCCTTTCCAAATTCATTTCAGAATTAATCCATATTATTCAATAGACCCAGAATTAACTTTCCTATTAGTGATCCATCACAAAGTTCCCCGTAGTCTTTATTATTGATGGTTGCATTGGTCTATAATGCTATGGATGGCCTTTCTTTTGTACTTGTTCAGCCTGTATAGAATAAATAGCTCAAGGACTTTCCATGAATGGCCCAGATCACAGGGGAGGATAGCCATAGTATGAACCACTGCAACAGGAGAAACTGCTAGCATGGTAGAAACACTCAGGTTTCTTTGACTCTGTAGGAAGAATTCAGTTTCTGTGATTGGTTCCCCTAATGGTTTCTTAGTTCACATCCCTGGCATATACTAAGTAGCTAATTTCACTGTGTTGATCCAAATATAATTAGTTCATATTTGGCTCTGGTATTCCTGCACATCTGGCTGTAGGTTTTACAAGGATATACAAATTAGGCAATCTCTGTCTATAAGTTGATGCTAATAAGATGTTTTTATGAGACTTCAAGTCAGAATTCATACATAAACATTTTCTGTTACTCAGTTCTGTTACATCAATGTGTGTGTTTGGAAGGGTATGAAATGAAAGTGGATGTGGGAGATGTTTACAGGAGTGGGTAAGAATTCTTGTTCCAAACATTAGTTTCTCAACTGTCTCAGTATTCATCCCAGCCTCCTCCCAATCCGTGGGCCTAAAAAAATTGAATCTCACCCAAGGCTCCATCACAGGAGTCCAGAAGTTCCATCTCGCTGGTTAACATTCTACTGTTGTCAATGACTTTCCTTTCCATTTTGGGATAAATCTCAAAGCCTTGAATGTAGTCTAAAAGATCCTGTAAGATCATCTGCCTTCCAAATCCTCACTCTTGTCTAAAAAACACTTTGTCTTCCCTGAACCTTTTAGAGTCCTCCTGATGCAGAGCATCTGCCTTGTCCTTTCCTCTGCTTGCTACGCTCTTCCTCCCACTTCATTTTTGTAAAAGAAATGGAGTTTTAATTTGGCAGCATCAAATAAGCAGAGCTGTCAAATGTTAAGTGAAATATGGTGAAAATGGCAGCCACCTGCAGTGATAGCACTATTTCCCTTTGTTTGAAATTCTTTATGACAAATTGTCATATCCGTGTGGGAGCAGTGTAAATGTCCTTCCTATTTTTCATGAAAAAGTGAATAATGTTAAATCATTTTTCTGTGTGGAACATTACAGCAGCCTTAGGCAAAATTTGGCCTGAACTTGGCAAGTTAATTATATAACTAATTATGGAATCTGGAGATAACACATTGTTTATTCAAAAAACTGCAGAGGGTTTTTCATATAGGACCTTTAATCCTATTTAAAAAGGTTAACAATTCACACTATAGATCTTGTAATTCATTTGGTCAATTACAAAATATTAATTTGTTTAGTTGTTATTTTTTGTTGGTCCTTAGGATTGCATTCAGGGCCTTGAAATGTAAGGGAGCTCTACCACTTGAGCTACATCGCCAGTCCCTTTCTGCATTGGTTATTTTCCAGGTAGGGTTCTGTTTTATGTCCAGCCAGCCTGGACTGCTATCCACTTACTTGTGTTTCACCATGTCGCTGGGGCTAGCACACTTGTACCATTGAGTCTAGTCAGTGGCTGAGTGAGATAGAATCTCTTTAAATTTTATGCCTTGAATTGGCCTTGAACCACAATTCTCCTATCTCTGCCTCCCAAGTTGCTAGGATTACAGGATTGAGCCACTTCACTGGGCTTAATCAGTAAATATTTATTGAACGATGAATATTAAAACATTCAATCACCAGATTCTAAGTTTTCAGTAGATTAAAACCAGTGATAATCAGACCTGAAACAATAAATACACTGGAAAATCAGGGACATTACAGACATTACTTGAGAATGAGGTATAAGGTTCCATCACTCTCATTATTAAGAATATAGAACCCCTGACCACTAAGTTCATACTCCTTGTCAGAAAGAAACTTAAAAATAATTTCAACATATTAAAATAGGAACAACATAAACACATTAAAAAAGTAGGATAATCAATTACTCTATGAAAGTGGCTCCTCATTAGGGAAAGGGAAATGAGTGTTGAAAAGACAAGTAACATTCCTTATCAACATCGAATATCCCCAGCCTTCCCTTTCCTCCTGAAGCTAAAGAAAAAGTTTCTTAGTATCCATCCTTCTTATCCCTTCTTACAAAGGTTCTGACTTAGGCCAGTCAGCTCATTGGTTATAAAATTCAAGAGAACTATAAAGCAGACTGGTCGATAGCAAATAACTGAGGGTGGGGGAGGAATTTGGATATAAAGAGAAAATAATGGGTACTTCTGGATTATGGGTCCTGGAGAAATGCAGGAGAAATATGCTCCAGCCACATTTTAAGGTCTAGGGCTAATGTATGTGGGGCACAGAAAAATAAGCCAATATCATTGTAAAGACCAAGTGATATAACACCAGCTAGAGAAACAAGAATAGCACAGGTGGAAATATATAACATAGAATCCGCTGCTTGTTTTGACACTAAGGAGCTTGGTATTGACACTGCACTGAGCATGAGAGATCTCATCTCCTGGGGTAGAGATGTTAATAGATGGTACTGTGTCTATGGTAAACCTAATTGGCATATGGACATTTTCCAACCAATCAATGAGCCCCTAACTTCAATACCTTTATTGACTTACTATTTGCATTAAAATTGACAAGTTGGCCAGCTAATTGTTTTGACTTCTAATTGACATGGTCTACTTTTATTTACTTGTTAAAATAATACTGATAGGCAAATAGGCTGAATAGATCCATGTGCAACATTTGTGATAATATCTTCTAAGAGCTTGAGTCCTTTTTGTCTCCACCAAATAAAGCATTATGAGTCAGGAAAAAAGTCAAAGCAGATGCAAAGTTTAATTAAAGGTAGAGTAAGACATCAAGGAAACTGAGGGAAGCCTCTTAGCTACTAGCAAGCTAGTACCCTCATCTAAGACTCCGGACAAGGGTATACACCTTATGCTGTGTGAGCTCTTGTCTACCCACTTCCCAAGCAAGAAGGAGAGGAGGAGAGGGGGAGAGAACAGATTTCTAGATGAAAAGCAACAATAAGGCCCATAAATAGGGAGGTAGCCCCATGTAGCACTTGCAGAGTCTCCCTTGAACATCTTTTTAGGGCAAGTCTCAGCTCTTTTGGTATCTGGTTGGCTCACTGTCCACCTCACCCCAAGGGGAGAGGTAATTGTCCCTTGTCCACAGTTTCCAGGGGCATTGCTTCCCTTGGGGTTTATCTCTGTTTTCCAGGGTCTTCAGGAAGAGCAAGGAGCTGCTGTCTGTCCCTGTCTGCCTAGTCTTTCCCTTTGTGCCTCTTCTTCAGTGATAACTTGGAATTGTGGTCTATTTTTTCCCTTGGAATCTCCCTTTATTTGTTTCATAATTATATACTACCAAAATGGTATCTATATAAATATTGCATCATCCCTGTGAGATTAGGAATATCCCTGGGCTCTGTGATCACTGTGTTTTCTCTAATCACTGTGTTTTCTCTAGAGGCAGATTTAAGATCATTTACAGGAGCTCATTTTCTATATGAATCTTGTCTTCTTGTCTTAAATAGAAATCCCAAAGGTTTTTGTTTGTTTGTTTTTAAGATACAGGCACTATAAAATCTGGGTTTACTTCCACATTTCCCTTTGCTCAAAAAATGTGATAGAAGTTGAAATAGTTGTCAACAGTTCTTCAATTCTTGAATCCATATTATAGATTCCCAATTATGACCATTTCATAAATCACTACAATTGAAAACAACTTTAACGCAGATATGGAAAGTATTCAAAGTATAGTTTGCTTTCAAAAGGTAGTTCATCATTATGATACTAAAATGGTTGTAAGATTTTTGAATTGCAACTTAAGAATCGTCATTCAATTCACTTTTCTTGTTTTTATAATAAACCAATGCATGCACATGCAATACATGATAAATATTACATTGGATCCTATGAATTTCCCTTCTCAACAATACAATGAGTTTTCTAGAGCTGCCATAACAGAGTACCAAAGTTTAGTTGACTCAAACACCAGAAATGCACTGTCTAATAGTCCTATGGAATAAATTCCTCAAATCAGAGTAGCAGCAGAAATGACTGCTTCTGAAGGCCTTGCAGGAGAATTCCTTGCCAATCTCTTTCCTTGTTTCTGGTAGTTTGCTGGCCATACTCGGCATCTGCTGCATTCCTCTTATCTTTTTCTTCATCACCATGTTCATGGCTTTCTCCCTGACTATCTCTACATCCACATTTTCCCTTTTTACAAATATAACATAATACTGGATTAGAAGTCCACTCAACTCTGGTATGACCTCAGCTTAACTAATTTTTATGGACTGCA
The DNA here is from genome assembly GCF_024711535.1 of Dipodomys merriami. Classification (NCBI taxonomy): domain Eukaryota; kingdom Metazoa; phylum Chordata; class Mammalia; order Rodentia; family Heteromyidae; genus Dipodomys; species Dipodomys merriami. Next base: position 47,696,807 of record NW_027202270.1, on the reverse strand, counting down.
ATTCTGTGCGAGATAAGGTCATATTCTGAAGTATTAGAGGTAAATATGTCAACATATGAATGGAAACTATAACAGTTCATGCTGGTTAATGGATCAGAAAGAGGATTCCAAGTTTACAGTTGGTTTGCTCCTGCTTGACAGTTTTTTTTTAACATTCTAGCATGCAACTTCAGGCATTTATGTTCAATAATCAAAGCCAGATTCAGGACAGCTAAAATTATTGAGCATTTCTATAATGTCACTGGACATTGTTATGAGCATGCATTATTTTTATGGTGGGGAGTTTAGAAAATAGCACATCTTTCTCATTAGGTTCTTGCCTCAAGTCACATTTTTCAACTAAGAGGCATACAACTGAAACTTTTATAAAGCCTCTGCTTTTAAACATTCAAATCAGGTCTGGTTAACCCTTAGCAGCTTCTTACATTTAATTGGGAATACTATCAACAGTTGTTAAATTCTGTCGAATATGAGGATTGACTCCAGGGCCTCACAAGTGCATGGTCCTTGAACTGAACACCCAAAGCTTTTGTTGTTATTTTCTTTGCAAGAAGAGTTCTCACTAGTTTTGCCCAGGTCACCCTTAAACTTGCAATCCTCCTGATTCCACCTCCGGAGTAACTGGGATGACAGGAATGAACCACTATGAGCTACCAGCCTGTCTATATCATAACAAAACATACTATGTGAATGTCTTCTTTCCCAATGAAAAGTAATATGAAATTATTCTATTTTGAAATTATTCTAAAATTATTAGATAAAGTATTAAAATTCCATCCCCTATCCTCTCACTGAGGTCATAGTTAACCTAGTTTTTTTTGAGCAAACCCAAGCAATTAATTTTATCACCTACAGTCATAGTTAATTTTAGCTGATGAAATGTGATCTTTAAAAAAGAAGGATATTAAGAAGGAGTAGGCAAAGGGAAAAAAAAGGAAAATTGGATATATCTAAATGCAAAAACAAAAAGGAAAAGGAGAAAGCACTTCATTTCAGAAAGCCTCTCTACAATAAGCATTGTAGCTTTGTAAATGATCCTGTCTGCAGATGATAAAAGGGGAAGATTGTTGATTGCTTTCAAAGTGTTTGATCAAATCCATGTTTTCATTAATTATTCAAACTTTAAGAGACATCAGAGTCCTAATGCATAACTCAAAATGAGGAACAAGAACTAAGATACTGTCAAAAGTTTTTTGTTTAAAAATCATCCCACTTATGAGCATATGTGCTTTTGAATGATGAGCTGCTTAAAATCCTTGCATGTAGTAAGGAGATTGACTGTTCAACCTTATGGACAAAGAGTAAGGATGACATAAATTGAGAGTGATTTAATCACCATGTTATCTATGTGATGACACATAAAGGTGCCATCTGTAAACCAGGAAGTCCTCTTGACACAGAATTTACCATCTCTTGGTCTTGGATTAGAGCCTCTTGCAATGTGAGAAATAAATTTCTGTTCTTACTAAGCCAAAAGAAAATAACAAGCCAAAGCATGTTGTCAAATAGAGCAAGAAGCATGTGATGAGTGGCACTCTTGACATAAGCTGACCCTTCCCCAGACTGTTTACCATTATGCCCTCATCCTAGGTCTAAAGGCTCATTATTTGCGAAGCCAAGTAGTGATGGAACAGATAAAGTGACTATTCTTGAGTCTTTAAGCCAAAACCAGGGAGTGGATCAGTTTAAGAACACAATAATTAAATAAGAGGATTAGACAGAAGAGGAAGGATGATGCAGTGAGATGCTATAATAATGGGAAAGTGAGTTCTAGAGAAACATTTTTACTAAGTCTGTAATATATTACTTCAGTTTTATCCCAATTGTAAGTCACCAGACCATTTTATGGGCAATTTAATGTCACCAGAAGAGTGTGTCTAACGAAATAATAGAACGCATTACCAATTCTGCTGTGATGACCACTGCAGAGAAGCTGTGAGACCCATTTGTCAATGTACCTTGGCAACTAATAGTTTTTAAGAATGGGTAGTTGTGGAAATTATTCAACCTTGTAGAGATATCATTTCTCCCCCAGACACCCTCCCTTGAATCTCCCATTTGGAGTATGTCCATTTGTCTACCTAGTCTTTCCAGTAAGCTAATTGAAAAGAAAAAAAATAAAAATATTTTGAACCATAGAATAAAAAAATATAACTGTGTGTGAATGAGTTTGAGAGATCTATTCAAGTGGGATAGATATTTTCTTACATTCTGGGTAATGCACAAGCTAGCAGGGAACATTAAAATAGCATACATACTAAATAGAGCATTGAATTAATTAGCATCTATATTGCTCTGAAATAGCTTATAGGATAGAGATAGTAGTATTTTTTAGTATGAAGAATTATTTTGAGATAGATACATTTAGCAAGTTTTTTTTACTAATTTAACAAAAGCATAGTTTAAAGAGAATTTTTTAGTATTTAAGTAATTGTACAAAGGAGTTTCAATTCAGCATGTCACTTTATCACTCAATGATTCTTGATCAGTGTCACCCTTTCCACCATTCTCCCCTTCATCTAAATCAATCCCCCATCCCCTCAAAGTACCTGTTTTTCACATATGCACATTAAGTATTATGAAAGTTTATAGCAGTACATCTATGCAAAGTGGTTTGCTTTACCAACTCTAACTTCAATCTTCATTCTCTGATCTTGCCTTACTAATATTCTTCATTCCTGGTTAGCTCTGGGCTCTTCAGTAAGTCAACTGACAAAATTGTTATAGTGAAGAAGATGAGATTAGATAATATGCAAAGGCCTTCCTAGACTTTCCATGTTATGATGCTAAGCAAAGGCACTAAAATAAACACCTAACAAAAGACAAAATGAATGGCAGTGTGGACCCAACCTTCCAAAACATCTACAAATACGAAAAATTTTAGAATTTTAAATGTACTTCAGTTTTAAAGATTATGATTCAACACTTTAGCCTTACAGATTGTACATTGTACATTGTACATTTCTGTCCCCCATATTACACTTTGAACCTTCAGGACCTGATCACAGAACCTCTATAAACTGCATGGCTTACATTACAGGCTCACTCTGGTAATCCTACTATGGAGGTTGAGATTAGTAGGACTGCAGTTTGAGGCTAGCTGAGACACACATTCAAAATCCTTTGCCATGCACACAGTCATCCCATCCCGGCTATGTGGGGGGAACTGAGATTGGGAGGATTATACATATTACCTAACTCTTTATTGGTTTCTAATAGACATCATAATCTTATAAATTGCACTGAAAGGCCACACCCTGTCTCAAGCTGAAGATCTTTTTGGTTTGATTTTAGTTCAGCTCAGAGTTTTCCAGCACCATGTTTTCCTACTTTCAGTCTTCTACTTTCCATTGAGTCCTTTTCGATTGTCCTAAAATCAGGATGTCTAATCTGTGTCCTTACATCCCTGACCTTTGTAGTCTTAGTTGTCCTTTGACTTCTATGTGTAGGAAGCACAGAGTTTGGTCTGAAGGTGCATGGAGGTCCACCACTATTACCTAAGCCTCTGCTGGCTTTTCCCAACCCTGTGGTCCTGAGGGACTTAGCACCTAAGCCGAGACGGCCTATCCTGCAACTCCTCATTTCAAGATGGAGAATGTTATTCCTCAGCTCTTAGCTCTTTTCTATTCCTGAACTATAGACTTGAGACCTACATCCTCCTACACCTGTAGGTGCAGTAAGAAGCTTAGGTAGGATGAGATCCCATCCTACTCCTCTCCCATTAGATCTGCCTGGCTCACAATTCTACCAAGAATTCCTACCTGCTTTAATGGAGGGAAGCTGACATTTACATTTTCTTCTCAAGCTTCATCGTAGATGTGGGGTGGGTCCTCAGTGTAGGAGTTATTAAATATTTGAGGAAGCTTCTGTCCCACAGGTACCTAGGGAAGCATTAAGAGAATCAGGCCAACCCTACTAGCTATACATTTTCTTCTACTTTCTCTGTTTCTCCTTTGTATTGTAGGAGAACTACTCATAAGACATCACTTACTTTCTGTTTCCATTTTCTCTAAGGACTATACCCTTTGCTCTAAGTCCTCTATGAGTTGGCTTCTGATATTTAAATCCCAGCATTTGGAATGATTTTTCTCTCAAGCAGCTGGTACTTGCAATTCAAAGCCATGATTTTAAAGACGATTGTCTGTACTGTTGACTTACAAAGGTCAAATTAATTGCTCAAAGGCCAAAAATGTGTTTCTTTATTCTTTCAGAATCAACCTTACCCTGAGGCATAGAAAAAGTCCTCTTTGCTACTTAAATATAATAGAAAAATAACTCTGTACAGAACAAAATCTACAATGGAATAAAAATAATAGGTGCTCTGTGTATTTGTTTATCACCATATGCTAAAAGAATAAATAAGTGAATGTGCTAATTATGTGTTCACACTCTAGCTTAAACAATATATCCCAATTATAAAAAATTAATGCAACAATAGTTTTGCTATCATACACTGGCACATACAATCACTGTGTGCACAGACTTTTACAATCTGAACACCAGCTTGTTATCATGATTCATTTATCTTAGCTATAAACATTTCTGATTTGTTTATTGAATGTCTACTCTTATACTAAACACTACTGGTATAAAAAAAATGAAAAGAACAGAGAATCTGTCCCTAATCTACTTAATGCTGAAAACTCCTTCATGACATCATCTATCATGCAGAAGAACCTACTATACCCTTCCTTTCCAGTTTCTTTTCTTTAAAAGAAAAAAAAAAAACACATTGTCTTTATGTCATAGTACAAAGGAATTGCTTCTCACCAAAGCAGTTTATGAATACAGTGCATCTTGATCAATGTCATCCAATCCTCCCAACTCTCCCCTTTCTTACTTAATTTTAGGTTACACAGAGAATTTTTATCTTCTTGTCATTTAACAAAGCAATTTATGTGTACATTACATCTTGATATGTATCACCACTCCAACGTCCTCACCTGTCTTTGACTCTCCCCTTCCCTTATATACGATGAATTAATTCTTGCCTGCATTTTCCCTTCTTCCCCTGCCTGCATTCTTCTGCTCCTCTTCCCTTGGTAACCATCCTCCCTTCTTGCAAATACTCATTTCCTGGTACTTACTTTGTAGGGCTTTGACTCACTCTTTTAAAAAATTACGCTATTTTCACTCTCTATATGGTCTATTACACTGCAGTCAATTCATTTGTCACCCCTTGCTTACAATCCAATGTGGTTACTTGTAGATTTGGGAAACTATGCAATCTATGTTTCTCTGAATCTGGCTTACTTAGCTTAATATATTTTTTCTAAGTTTTTGCATTTCCTTCTAATGGTACAATGTCATTATTTCTGATAGATAAGTAGAATTCCATTGTGTATATATACCAAAACAAGACCATATGAAAGCCACCAGCACAACTATGTTCCTTTCTAGGTTCTTAACCACACCTAGAATTTTACTATTTGTCTGTCGCCATAAATTATCTGTCTTAACAAATAGTCTTAAAGACATGTGTCCTGAAGGGATATTTTAAATGAGTAGTATACAGGAAAAAATATGTTCTAAAACATAAGTAAAACCCACTTTCAATTTAATAATTTTCATTTTTCCCCGGGTGCATCTAGTTGTTCTTAGAAAATTAGGAAATAACTCTATTACTTTAAATAATAGAAAATATGTGTACTTCCTTTGGTCTTCATTTATTGCTTTAAAATTGATTCAGCACAAATCCATCTCTCCTTACAGTGTTTTGCTAATTAAATAATCTCATAGACTGACTCTAATATTGCCAAACTCAAATTAACGATGTATTAAAATCCAAAGTGAAAAATAATATTTCCCAGCTGCACATGGGCGCTTTCACAGCTCCATTAGACAATGGCATTTATTTTGAGAATTCTTATTGTAATGTCACACTCTCTGATGGGAAACCAATATGAATTACAACAACAATGGGATTGAAAATAATTAACTGTTTCAGGACAGGAGTCTCATATCATAGACACATTTTTATAAATGCAAAATTTGCAATGTACATTGTTCATAATTCTCCAAGCTAGCATTTCTCAAACTTGTAACATTAGAGTCTTTAAGGCAAAAATAAAGCAAAGACATTTTTTTCCCTTTGACATCCACTGGTCAATTATTTTCATCACAATATTATTTTAAAATAAGCACACATAAAGCCAAGCATTAATGCCTTGTAACTATATTGAAATTAGACTTTTAATCACTTTTTGGCTTTTAGGCCAAAGGTATAGTATCTAAAGAAAGAACATTTAGGCCCAGGCTGATCCACTTGGAGCTTCACATGTTGGATGTCAAATAAACAGATCAATGTGGTAAAGTGGAGGGAAAGATTTGTTGGGTGGCTTGGGCATGCCACAAGAAAGCAGCAAATTAAACATTTCAGCCCATCCTTTGGAGTAGAGAAATTAGTTTTAGGTTTAAATAGAAAAAGTATTGGAGCAGGGCGTGGCAAAGGGAAGGAGTTAAACTGTCCCAGTGCTAGTTGTGGCACATTGGGTTATTATCTCAGAAGAAAAGAGAGTTCAGAAGAGAAGCTGTTGTCTCTGTCATCACTCGAAGGAAGCTATGGAGTCAGGAGAAGCAAGTCATTGTTGCCTGGCAGGTGATCTGTCCTGAGGAGGCCCTGCTGCCCCCCTCCCTACAGTTTCTCTTGTAAAGATAATATCAATTCCTCCTTGTAAAGAAGTTATCAATCAGTCCTGTTCTTCCTGTTCTTTCTCATTCCAAGGTGGCAGCAAGGTGAATGTCTCAAAGCAAACACATTTAGTAAAACGGAGGCAGGGAAGCCAAGCTTTTCTCCCACTTTAACTTACAGTATAGGCCCAAACAATTGAGTAGTGCTTTTCATAAAAGAAGTTTAAGTACCTATAATAATGCTTCTTACTGAATATAATCATAACAGTGTATTGTTTTATGCTAATTCACATGTTTTGTGCAGCTTCTGCTTGTGTGGTATCATCTTTGGAACTTTTCTATCTCTGTTCTTTCTTGGGGTCAAAGTAATTGTACCTATAAACATGGGTTTACATAAAGTAAATTTCTTAAAGTATGGTAAATTGAAACATGAATATTCAAATGCTTAAAATCATTTTCAGGAAAATTCAAAATTGTAATATATTTTTAAAAGTATCAAAATTTTATTTAAATCTTCATAAGAAGGAAATGATAAAAGTTGTCAGCTGGTTTAATATAGGATTCAAAGTAATTCAGTCTGTGTATTGCCAGATTAGTAATCTTCAAATGAGTCTATGAAAAGATGCAAAGTTGACTTTTCTGCTAGAATTAGATTGAAGAGAGGAATCAATTTTCCTTCTACCAGATGGAATTGCATGTCATTGGATAAGTTTGACTTTAATTCCGGTTGGTTATTTGTAATTTAGTCTAGTAAAATACCTCAGCCCTTTATAGAATTAATTAACTGAGCAGTATATGTTAGATAATGCTTCCTTTTCTAATGACAGTACAAATATTCTTTCAATACATTTAAAATCTTTCATCAAATATATTTCTGAGGAAAGAGCAGAACTCATACAAAAAAAAGAACCTACCTTTTGAGTCCCTATAGAAGTTCTGAGGACCTTAATTCAGTTTAAGGATTTCCATGGAACAAGGTATGTAGGACCAAATGACCACTTAGTCTTAAAGTGATATCTTCTATCCCCTTCCCTATATAAGCACAAGGCAACCTATTGATTTTAGCTTCATGAATCCTAAGAGACAGATCTTTGCACATGAAAAATTTTGCCAAAGAACAGATAATTACATAATACGCCAGGCATTCAGTAATAATACATGGCTCTTCCTTTGTTCCTTGTTGCTTCTTTCCCTTCTTTTTCTCAGAGGTGAAGAGCAATTACCATAGTCCACACACTGGAATAAATACTATATGTGATTTAATAATAATTTTAATCAATTAATTAGTAATAAATTTAATTTACTTATTTATTTATTTATTTATTTTGGTCAGTCATGGGGCTTGAACTCTGGGCCTGCACGTCTCAGCTCTTCAGTTCAGGGCAAGCACTCTACCACTTGAGCCACAGCACCACTTCCTAATTTACTTATTTAATAAAGTAGTTTGAACAGTGATTTAATATAAACCTATGCAAAACCAAGTGTTTAATGAAAACTATGGTTAAAAATTAGAAAGTATGTAGACTAATTAAATGACACTATTGCACTTTCACCAATTACATTTTTCTTAACTATTAGGCATGTGAAACTTACAAAAATGGAACTCTAATTCCTAATCTGAAACAGGATTTCTTTTCAGTTTGCCACTCACTAGAGTGAGAAAGTAAAATGCTATTCTAGTGTTTGGACTGAAATCTGACAATGTTTTCTGAGAGTCTGGAAGAGCTCTTTCCCATATTGCAGAGAGTTATCTGATGTCTATTACTTTGGGTTCAAGTGGCCATTTTCCATCCTACATGTAATGTAGCCCCAATCTCTTTATTATCTAGTTAGAAACTAAGAAGGCCAGTGGAGGCCAGTGAGAGGGCAATGTTGTGATGCTGGCTGACAAAATATAAAGCATTGATGGTCCATGATTGCCTTGGTTTGAAGTAAGCATTTAGTCTCAAAAATAATTTTGAATTCCCTCTTGCTCCTCCTCTGAGCATCCTTGACCAAATCATGTTGTTTTTAGTCCTCTAGACATCTTTGGATAGTAAAATAAGATAGCCTTCCTTACCACTGGAAATTCAATAACTTAATTATATAGTTGGTGCTTGGTTTAGTTTTTTTTTTCTAATCACATTCTTTCATCTGTTTGATCTTATAATGACCCTTCCCTCTTGAAAAGAACTTTAAACAAAATCAAGAAAAATAATTATGAGGATTCTGATACAAGTCTACAGAAAAGTTTCATATGCTTTAAAATGTGATTAGCCACAGAGGGACTTCATTTAGAAATGTTGGAGTGGCGGTTGTGCGAAGTATGTGTTTACCTGAAAGCATTTTCGTGTTGGATTGCAATGTTGCCTATTGGTGATTATAGTCTGTATCTCAAATGCTGCACCTGTCATCAGCTTAGATTTATTGTAAGGATGCATAATGCTAGATGTTAAGCCAGCCTGCAAACCCCTCACTGGCAGCAGCTTCACAAGAAGATGCACCTGTCTTCCCAGCTGGGACTTACTCAAAGGAAAGAAGGTCACTTCCCCATAGACAACTAGCTAGATATATAATCTGCCTGGGGGCATAAGAACCCTACATTTTTGTTGCTGTTGTTTTTTAAGATCTTCAATGCATAACCAAATTTTGACTTGAAAATATTTTGATGTTTTGATTCATTAGATTTAGAGAATATTCAAGCTTAGCACAATTGAAAAATAAATTTATTTTTAGTCTGAATACTCTATCAGATTTTATGTACGTAAGTGAACACCAGTGTTTTCAGCTTTGATCAATTTGGGATATTTTATCCTATTTTGATGCAGGTCCTTGATTAAAACATGGCCTTTCATTCAATGCCTCAGCTGTAAGTCTATGTCTTTGCCCACTTTACTTGTCTATATTCATCCAAAAGAGTTTACATTCTGGAAAAGTGGGGCCATTCCTGCTTTGTTAGTCAGTACTTCTCTAGCATACTGCCACTGTGCCAATTCTTAGTTGTTTGTATTCTCAACTAATTCTTTTCATGTGTACAAGTAAAGAAATGAAATGTTTTCACTGATGAGGAAGTAGCTGAAGAATACTCATAGATTTCATGACTTAAAATCATTCTAACTAGAGTATTACCTTTGCACTCATGATTTATTTTTTATTGACAGGAAAGTCAATTACACTAAAACAACCAATTTTAAGGGCATAGTTTCATGAGTCCTGTCAAGTATGTGGTACACATAACCACTATCTCAATCAAGATACAGATTTTTTATTATTATAGAAAGTTCTTCATGCTACATTACAGTTAATCCCTTATATCCATTGTCTTGATTATCATTATGGCTTTACCTTCTGTAGAATCTCAAATACATAACCATAAAGAATATGCTTTTCTCTTTTTCAAATAAGTTTTTTTATTGTGAAAATACTGTACAGAAGGGTTATAGTTAAATGAGCAAGGTAATAAGTACATTTCTTATCAAGCATTGTTGCCTCCTCCTTTGTTTTTCCCCTACCATCCCTTCCCTCCCTTCCCTTCCACAATTACTCCCCTCCCCCCTACCTCCCACCTAAATTGTAAAGTTTGATGTTCAAGAGTGTCTTGTACATCTCCTTGTTACAATGCTTTTCTATGTAGTTCATTTCCACTATGTTTTTGGATTTATCCATATTTTTCTCACAGATATTTAATTGGATTAATCCCAGTCATGAAATTTTACATGCTTACTAATCATCAACACCAATGTATTAGTCATTATGATTAATAATGAAGGTTTGCAATATTAAAAAACAGTTGTTCTCCTTGGAGTGTTTTGAGGCCCCACCTTTACCAGGGATCATCCATGTGCTGTTTATAATGCCTAAGCTGCAAAGAATAAGTCTGAGATTTCTGAATAATCATCAGCAACATCACTGTGCCATGAGCCTCCATAAGCAGATCATTTGACAGACAGAGTGGATCAACAGGGACACATTGGAGAGCAGGTGATGCTGTCTGGGCTTCCTGACCTCTCCAGCTTATACAGTGTTACTCTATTGACACCTCTTTGACTCCAGGCACTTTGGGGGATGATGCTATCTACAAAACAGGTTTAAGGTTAAGAAAAAAAAAACCTGGAAAGCCAGGCACTGGTGGCTCATGCCTGTAATCCTAGCTACTCAGGAGGCTGAGATCTGAGGATCGAGGCTCAAGGCCAGCCCGGGCAGGAAACTCCGTGAGACTCTGATCTCCAATAAACCACTAGAAAATGGGAAGTGGCGTTGTGGCTCAAGCAGTAGAGCGCTTGCCTTGAGCTGAAGAGCTGAGGGATAGCGCCCAAGCCCAGAGTTCAAGCCCCATGACCAACAAACAACAACAACAACACACACACACACACACACACACACACAACCTCCAGAATTAGGCACTCCACTGGGAGCCTTTCTGAAACATATTTTCAGTCACATATACCTCTTTGATGGTGTAAGGGTGGGGACTGGGGAGATTTACAGGGAAATGAGCAGTCAGTTTGCAGGCAGTGTAAAAAAAAGCTTGCCAAGGAAAGCCTGTGGAAATGGACTCATCGAATTAGAGCACTGTATGATCCACTGCCAAAACCAGCTTATTTCCTTTGCTTGTTCCAGAAGGCGAAGCATGGAACTTTGTGTGGATAGAAGGCTATCTCACTTAGAAAATGCTGGCAGATCATACGCACTGGTTCAGGTCAGCATTATTACCGGCTTGATAGACTCCTTAGGGCTCCGGTAAGAATTTTTAGGTCAGAAAAAATATTAAGCATAGGAGATTAGGAACCAAAAAGCATGAGTTTATCTCTCAGCACAGTAAAGCACTAAAAGCCATAGACAACCTGACAAAAATTCTACTTCTCTTGCAAACTTTCTTGCTATTGTTAATCAGACTACAATACAATATTTTGATTGGGAAGAGTAAACAAATAATGGTTGAAAAGATTTGAAAAACCACTTTTAATAGGCAATGACATCAATCTTTCAAAGGTGGACAAGAGAGCATTCAAATGATGTAAAGGAAGAAAATTCACCCTAATTCATTGTCCTAATGCTAATTATTTTGTACTAGATAGTTTGATGAAAGGTAGGTGAACAATTCATGAAATGAAACAAGGACCTGAACAACTGGAAACAAATCATTATTCCAGTTGAAGCACTCTGAGGTTACTTAATTATTTTTTCTTTCCCTTTAGATCTGGTAGACATGCCTCAAGGATTGCCCAATCCAGGAGTGGAAGGATTGTTTCAAAACATGGACACTTTACCCTGAGAGGCCTACAGAAGTTTCATCACTAGGTAATGGCTTATTCCTTTCTTCAAGTTTATATTCTCCACTACTTAATGAAAGCATGATATAAAATGGAAAAAAAAGTATCAGAACTAGTAAGTATACTTTGAATTTGCTTATAGCCTTGTCACTTTAAATGGCTTGGGATTTTCATGTGGATTTCTCAGGAAACTTGTATTTGAAGTAGGGTGATTCCTTTCAACCAATGCAACAGCTATACTCACAAGACAGTTGCAAATTAACTTCACAACTTCAAGAGAGAAGAGACTGGGCAGGGAAGTGGGAGAAAAATGAAGAAGGAAATAGCAATGTTCAACAAGAAATGTACTCATTACCTTACTTATGTAACTGTAATACCTCTGTAAGTCACCTTGACAATTAAACTAAATTTACAAAAAAGAGTAATCACGGTACCTAATCTGACCACTGGAGAAGATAAACCCTATGGGCAGAGATTTTGCTTTATTTTGGTTTTTAATTTTATTTTCTTGTAAAGGTGCTGTACAGAGGGGTTACAGTTACATCAGTAAAGTAATGAGTACATTTCTTGTTGAGCATTGTTACCTGTTCCTTTGTTTTATGACATATGACCAGGCTGTTTACTGGTCCAGATACCTGGTGGTGTTCTATAAACTCTGAAGCTCCAGAGATGATGTGAGCAAACTTTAGAACATCAGTAAACTATGGAGTGGGGATCCTCTTTGGGGAACAATAAACACTTTTTCATTTTGAAAGTTCCTCAGTGTTTCATGCATTTTATGGATCTCTTAAGACTGGAATACAGATTTGGTAACTTTGAGACCTAAATGTTCTTGAGAAGTTTATTTTACCCTAAAGACTTCTCAGTATTCTTGATCTTAAGGCAAGAGGTTACAATAGTTCCTTTCTTCTCCCTCATCACAGTGAAACTCCTCCTGTTGGGACTCACTGTGGTGCCTTCAGTTCTGGCAGAATTTCTTGCTATGTTAGAAGTTGTTTTATTTTTATCAGCATTATTATCTTGTTTTGGTCTAGCTTCATTTTCCAGATTCTGTGTTTTAGGTTTTGTTTTTTTAAAAAACAAAATTAACAGATTATGCTTTCTTGAGTAATTTTGGGTTTGCAGAAAAACTAAGTGGAACATATAGAGAATTTATATGTACTGGTTGTTCCCAAAATGCAAAATATTTTTTCTTTTACTAATAAGCATCTGCATTTCTGTGTATGCTTGTTAAAATTGAGGACCCAATGTTGATACATTGTTAAAGACTGATGTCTACAGTTACATAAGGTTTCACTTTTCTTGTTATTGTTGTTAAACCTACTACGGATTTGAACAAATGCATAATGACATATTTCTCTAAGTATGATATTATACAGCATACTTTTCTAGCTCAAAGACCCCATTATCTCCTTATTCTCTCTTTCTTCCTTCTGCTAATTCTCTGAAATGTTGCGATCTTTTATTACTTCCAAACTATGCCACTGCAAATAATAATATATTAGAAATCACATCATGCAAATTTTTAGGTGGTCTTCTTTCATTCAGTAATACTTTGAATAGGGTTTTCTTACACTTAGAAATGTGCTTTCAAAGATCATTGCTGTCTCTTTGTAAACTAATATTTACTTTCTTTTATTCATTTATTTTTTAGTGCCAGTACTGGGGCTTGTACTCATGTCCTGGATTTTGTCCTTGAACTCTTTTTGCTCAAGGCTCATTTCTTCTCACCACTAAATAGTATTCCATGGTACTGATAGACCCCAATTTGTTTACCAAGTTAACTCTTCAAGGCTTGTTACTTCCAGGTTTGAAAGGTCATTTATTTCCTATTTATTTCATTTATTTTGTGGCATTGTATTTGAACTCAGGGCTCTCACTTGATCCATGCCTCAAACTCTGAGAACTATAAGCCACTGAAAAATAAAACCACTAAAACATCTGTTTGCATACTTTTCTATAGAGATAAGTTTTGAACTCATTTGGATATAGAGCAAGAAATATATTTAATGTACCAAATTGTAGGAGTACATAGGTTTATAAGAAAGTACCATGCTACATTTCAAAGCAACTGTTACAGCTTATATTCCGCCAGTGTGAATAGGAATTCCTCTTGTTCCACATTCTCACGAACATTTGGCACACCAATGTTTTGTTTTCAGCCATTCTGATGGACACATAGTGTTTCTCATTATCTTATATTTTAATATAATTATCTGCAAGTTGATTTTACTATAAGAGATTGTGCTTGCTCACAGGAATGGTTTCTTAACTATATACTTCATCTTAAAGATATATTTGACAGTACTATTGGTTAAGAATCCAAACTTTTGCCTAGAAATACTCTTTATTGTGCATGTGTGTGTGTGTGTGTGTGTGTGTGTGTGTGTGTGTGTGTGTGTGTGTGTGTGTGTGTACTGCAATATTGGGATTAATATTACATTATAACACTATTGCTCAAATTGCTTGATTGGTACTCTTACTTCTTGAGCCATGCCTCTAGCCTAGTTTTTTTTTGTGCTGGATATTTTGAGGTCAGTCTTGTACTTTCCTGCTTATGCTGGCACTGAAATTCTATCTTCTGGACCTTAGCCTCCTGAGTAGCTAGAATTAGGATGGTGAGCCATAAGTCTTCAGTTGTAATTTGGTTTTGAGAGCTAAATATATTATACCTAAATATGGTGGCTGCGAAGGTGGCTCAGTGGTAGAGTGCTTGCCTCACATACATGAGGCCCTGGGTTCGATTCCTCAATATCACATATACAGAAAAAGCTGGAAGTGGTGCTGTGGCACAAGTGGTAGAGCACTAGCCTTGAGTTGAAGAGCTGAGGGACAGCACCCAGGCCCAGAGCTCAAGCCCCATGAAAAAAAAAAAGAAGAAAGAAAAAAGACCTAAATATGTGTACCGACCATTTTCTGTCTTAATAGGGAAAGGTTTTTCATATAATATATTATTAAAATGAAAATATGCAAAGGATATCAAATATTCTTTTTAAAAAATGAAATATACTTTTGTAAGGACCTCTAGACTAAATACACATCACATTTGATGCTGTTTAAAGCTATTATTCTCCCATGAGCAGTGATACAAAAAAATTCACATAAACTGACACATTTCTAAATTTTCCCTAAAGGTCCCTTAATATACAATGGTTCAATGAATGATTTTGCATTCTTTCTGACATAAACGTGATATACATTCAGTCTCTGTGTTCAGGATTAGAATTGTGAATTTCAGGCTTAACCATTTTCATGTTGGGAAGACTAGAAAGAGGTGAGAAAGGAAGACCTTGAAATATTAGAGTTGCTGAAACATTACTGCCATTTTGATATCTCAGCTCTCTTTCCAGGATAAGATATAATCTAGTCATCCCTTCTCTAGTGGCCCAGGTCCCTTCCCAGGAAATCCTCCAAGTTGTATCCTGGTTTTGAGGCAAATGATTCGTGGGAGGAGAAGCAGCTGAAGGCTTTTGAATGGGAAGGAGCCTGTGACCCACAAATCAGTGTTTCTCACGTTGAGTGGAAGGAAGTTAAGGAAAGATGTATCAGAATACTTGAGGAAGGACAAAACATTGTTATTTCATATTAAAAAGAAACCTATTTTAAAATGTATAGCATTAATCGCCATATGAGTTGGATATGAATCATTAAACACAGATATAAATGTAGATATTCATTGAATATTGATAGAAATTTATTTCCTAGAAGATAAAAATGGAGGTAAGAGGTAGCTTATTTATAGGACTATATATACTATATATAGTTTGAATCAGTAAGCTAAGTATGTCCTCATTTTCTCTGTTAGTACAAATATTGTTGTTTAAACTTTACTTTCTCTAGTTGATGTAATCTATATTAACAGTAAGTTATTTTTCTCACACATAGGACATAGGTCTACAAGTGGGTCTTTCAAAAATATTTTTATTGTAAAGATACTATACAGAGGGTTACAGTTACAAGAGTAAGTTAATGAGTCCATTTCCTATTGAACATTGTTGCCCTCTCCTTTGCCATTCCCTATATCTCCCCAACTCATCTCCCTGCCCCCCCCCCATGAAAGGTGTAAATTCCTTTTCAAAATAGTGTCTTGTACATCTCATTGTTACAATGGGTCAACCTATATCCCTGTTCCAGCATTTTGTTATTTCCTTTCCCCTCCCCAAATTAGAAAAATGTATATACAAGATGCAGGGCACTGGAATCAAATACACAACACCAGCTGAGTGAGAAGCAGACAGAGGAGACTGAATGTGAGTTGTAGCCACATGGAGCAGAGCCTCAACTCCAGAATAGAGAATTTTAACTTGGCCTTGGAGTGGAGTATCTAAAAATGATAGTAAGAAGATAAATGTAGGTTTTGAAGAAAATCAGCCTATAGCAAAGTGTATGGATTAAGGGGAAAGGAAATAAAATTAGCATGTCAATTAGCTAATTACAGTGAGGAGAAACCTGGAAGAGATTCAGTATAAAGGGAAAAGAGGTGGTAGTTTACAGAGAGACTTCATTGGTGGTGGTGGTGTTTTGTTATTTTTTTTTAGTCAATTATGGCAATAGTCTTTGATCATCTACTAAGTACAAAACTCTGTTTAGCTATTGTGAAGTCAATGAAGGAAACACATCATATATTCTAAGAGGCTGCTCTAGGGTGAATGTGTCTTTAGCATTTCTATTGTAATCCTAATCTCAACTCATGGTATTAGGAACTGGGATTAGGAGAAGGTGTTTGTAATAGTGCTCATAAACAAAGGAGGGGGTGACAATGCTCGATAGGAAATGTACTCATTACCTTACTCATGTAACTGTCACCCCTCTCTACAGTATTCTTACAATAAAAATATATATTTAAAAAAAGACCTTAGAGCTGGCTCATTTCTTATCTGTGTTCCATGAAGGTATAAGCAGAAGTCGGTAACTTTAACCCAGCTCTCACCAGAACTCAACCTCCTGACACCCTTTCCTCAGGTTCCAGTCTCCTGAAAAACTTAAATTCCTATTATTGATAAGCCACCAATTTAGTAAGAAAACATGCATACATACATACATGAATAAAGGCTAAAAACAACTAAAATAAATATGATGTGTTGTGATTTGGAAGTAATATTTTAATCAACGTAAATTTGAACAGAATCAGAGAGATGGAGAAAGATGAGTAACAGATTACAATATTCCATAGGGGAGTAGGAATCGGTTTCTCTGAGAAGGAGAGATAGGGCAAATAGTTGAAGAAAGTGAGTGAGCCAACTAGAGCCCTGAAGGAGAGGACTCCAGGCAGAAGGAAAAAGAAATACAAAGAGCCAGACTGGGAGCTTGTGGAGGATGTTCCAAAGACAGCCACATTTAGAATTTAAAATCAATCTCAGAATCTTCTAATACTAGAAGAGAGACTTTTCCCATAGAAAGACAGTGCCTCTTTGAAGTTGTGCTTTAGGCCTAAAGAAGAAAAGAGAGAGAGTGTGAATTAAGAGGTTGCCCTTGAGCAGGTGATATACTGATAAAGTCAGCTAGTTATCTAACTTGGTGAGGGAAAAAGTCTGAGTAAAACCAGTGCCAAGCCTACCCTTAAAGCTGAATGAAGAAAAGCAGGCTCTTGGGTGGCAAATGCAGAAAAAAAAAGTGAGGAGAATAAGAATGGAAGACTTTTAAAAAGAGGAGAAAAAGGTGGAAGACTTTTTTTTTAAAGACACAAAAAATGGAATTGGGAGCAGAGGCACTAGCTACATAGAGGTCATTCATGACTAGAGTGAAGTGCGCACTGGATATGAGGCAGAATCAGAGCTGTGAAGTATGCATCACCTGGACTTTAAAATATATTTTAATAATGTTTTGAAATGTGTCTTAAAGTGTGGATGAGTTGGAAAGACTGAAATTAAATGTGAACGATGACAAAGTTATATACCAATGCTGTATATTATATACCCTGTATGCTATGAGTTCATAACAAGCCTCAAGGTGTGGGTATGCTGAAGGGCTCCCTGTGGAGATGTGCTTTGGTGGAATGATGTGGCATTGCTCAATTTGCAGAAACTTCCTGGCCTGAAGGTGGCTGGCTTTCTTCCAGGCATCACCAAAGTTTGCATTTCATTCACGAATAAATCATTTTTTAAAACATAGGACAGGTTAATTTTTTTCCCCAATAAAGGTCTAATGAGGACTGGGAAGGTGGCTCAGTGGTAGAGTGCTTGCCTTGCATGCATGAGGCCCTGGGTTTGATTCCTTAGCACCACATAAGCAGAAAAAAAAAAAAGCTGGAAGTGGCACTGTGGCTCAAGTGGTAGAGTGCTAGTCTTGAGCTGAAGAGCTGAGGGACAGCGCTCAGGCCCAGAGTTCAGGCCCATGACCGGACACACACACAAAAAAAGTCTAATGAAACACATAATTATAATAAGATTAAGAGTGCAGCCTGTCAATATTGGATAGTCTCCTTACTCATTTTTTACAGGATTGAAAAAAAAAGTTTATTACAATTAAAACCTAGCGATAAGTGATGAATGACATTATGTTTCTATTAGAATGTTAATTTAAAAGTTACATGGAAACAGATTCGTAAAATTATTTTAAGCCAGCTTTGGTTTCTGAGCTGCCAATGACCTAGAATTCATTAAATACTTTTTTATGCTGTGCAGCAAATTTGCCAGAAAAAAAAGTGCTTTAAAAGAACTTGAAGATTAGTTGTTTTTTAAATGGGAGCACATCGTAATATACACAAACATACAAGCTTGTTTTGTTTTTCTTTATCTGGGAAAGTAATTGAGAAAGCATGTGAGAATTGGTCAGATGGACAGCAGTGGTTTGGTGGAATTTCTGGACTGGTTCTAAGGTAATTTTTGAAGGAGATTAGATTCATTTTCAAGGTCAATCCCATCCCCTTTCTTTTTCCTTTAGCTGCTCATTTTCCTGCCCTTATTAAACCTTACTCTCAAGGAAGGACCCACTACCAATCTTTATAGCTTTATAACTTCTCATGAATTTAAGTCAGTGTGTTACTTCTCAGAAGAGTATTTACAGTGTAAGCAGGAAAGAAGGGTGGAATCTCATTTAAAAACAATTACAAAACAGCCTGCTTGGTCTACATGTATGACCTATGGAAATTAATTGGTCCTTTTTCTGATTTGGTGGTTACACTTTGGTATTTATTTTTTGCTTCCATTTTACATGAAAGGAACTGTGCAGTTCCCTTAATTGCAACATGATGAGTTCCTCATTGCTCTTAATTAACCTGCTTTTTAGGTTCTCAGTTCCACAGTTAATTTGGATAAATTTGTTAGCAACTAAAAAAGTTCTAGTTGCACTGGTTTCATGTTTCTTTTACTATTTATTTACTACTTGATTTTTCAATTATTATGTTTTGGGTGCAAAAATGTGATTGATATTTTATATTTTATGATAATCACTCCAACTTGAAGGTGTGGTCCCAGTAATAAAAAAAATTAATGTTATTGGTTTTGATACTACCAAGGGGTAAAATAACAGGCCAGAATAGTAAGATAATAATCTGATATATTCAGTATTATGAGACTCACGGATTTAACAGTAAAAATAAATCTGTACTGAAGAAAATAATCGGTGTATTTTGTTCAAAAGAAAAGATGCAAAATGTTGTATTTGCAGCAAACCTGGCATCACAAGAAGTAGTTACTTAAAGTAAGCTTTTATAAAGCTCTTTATTTCAATTAGTTGTAATTAAATTTAAAACAGAACTTTATTTTATAAGCTCAAAAATAGGCATTTTTTCCTTCAATACCACACAATGCTAAGATGTGTATTGTGCAAGCAAAGTAAGAGAGAAAGAAACATATCAGACATCTGAACACTATATTTTCCTTTCCCAAAGAGCAATAAAAGGACAATTTGGGTAGAGGAAGTTAATCAAATAAGTGTGTGTGTGTGTGTGTGTGTGTGTGTGTGTGTGTGTGTGTGTGAGATGCAGCTACCATAGTGAAATTAATCTCATTATCTGTTCTACCTCTAGAATGATGTGAGCAAAATCCTGGGGTAGAATCTATCTATCTATCTATCTATCTATCTATCTATCTATCTATCTATCTATCTATCTATCTATCTATCTATCTATGTGTTGTGCATGGGAAATTCCAAGGGATAGGCTAAATTGTTTTTGTTACTTTGGTGAAAACATTATTTCATTCTCTTGCATGTGCATTTTTCTGAGAAAAGCTTCCACTTAATGTCACAATAGCCTCACAGGACCAATTTAATAGTTTCTTCTAAAAGTGCATAGGAACTCTCAAGATAGAGGATGAAGTTTTGAAAAGATATTCTAAGACTCTATCCATCTCAATTTAAGGAATTGAAAAGCTGATGGGTTGACTTACCAAACTATTACTAATGGCTGCTCTGCCGAGAATAGAAAGCCAGAATATTAACATAGAAATTTTTAAAATTTTAGTCAAACAATGACCATATAATTACAGGTGGATTTTATTCGGGGGTGATTCTACAGTATGGGTTCAATATGATGTCGTCACTTTAAACAACAACTAAAAAGGAAAATTTTCCTTGGCTATTACTGAAGTGACCTTTGGAGAAAATTCTGTTTCCTTGGATTTATTCTGACTTTTGGGATAAGAGAATGCGTTCTCTATGAATTTGGTATATCTGGATTTGCTGGTTATATCTCCAAGAGAATTACACACTTTCCAAGATTTGTTGTGGCCACTGGGAGCTCACATAAAATTTAGGCAAACAGAAAACATTCCCATTGTGTTTGTTATTAAAGCAAGTATGTTTTACTATTGGTATATGTTTATGAGACTCAATCATCCTCAGATATCTTGTGAGCCCATAGATATAAATGATCATCTCTTGGCTAATATTAGAACTGAATTCACCTGTGGATTCTTCTTCCTTATGTAAACAGCAAAATCTATTCAAGGATAGGTCATGGAAGTTGTTGCTCCTAATGAGGTAACAAATTATGAATCTTTATTAATAAGTGATCTTTAGAATCATAATTCTTTTCTGAGCTTGTCTACTATATCATCTGGGATAGAGAAACCATTACATTTAATTTGTATCCTTTAGTTTAAACCATTAGATATGTTGCTAAGTTTTTGGAGTTACAGAGTTCCTCTTAAAGTTGACATACATAGAGCCAATGACAGTATTACTTCAGGTTATATTTGAATAAATTTAACATCAGTTAAAACATCAGTACAAACATCAGTTAATAGTTATTGTAACTAGCAGAAGATGCTACATGTTTGAAGTAAATGGAAATGGGCTTAATTAAACAAAACTTGGCTCTGGTCAATATTCCAAACTCATCACTTACTTTTATTGCCTTCATTATACTCACCTTTTTATTTAACTTCTGAATTTTGATTTTCAGTTTTTGAGGCTCATTCCAATTAAGATTTTAAGTATGCTTCTAACAATATTTCCCGATTTTAGTTTATATCAGAAACCTAAAAGACAGCAATAAAATCAAGATTAAAAAACATGCATATATTTTGTCTACAAAAACAAAAAAGAAAAATTTAATTAATATGAAGCAATACCTTTTATCAACTTGATCTTTTCCAGGTTTTGAAGCCCTTTTTGCTCCTGTAGACACAGCCCTCAGAAATGTTAATTCACATATCTGCAGCAGCAAAAAAGAATGTCAATGAGGCAGAGACACCACTGGGCTGCTCTTGCAGTAATTAAATTCCTTGGACCTTACCTTGAAGTACCTACTTACTCTCTGACATTAAGCCTTCAAAGCAGTGTTGAGTTTGAGACAAGTACATGAATGAATTGCATATGGCATTCATGGCAAGACTCTAGAGTGACATTTGTGTTATAAACTCTTAAATTGTTAATTCCTTTGAAGTTCTAATCACACTAGTGAGTTAAGTGTAAGTCTCTCATCATGTCTTCAGTTCTGCTTTCCTCTGTTTAGGATTGGAGAAACTAGTGAAAGGCTATGAATAGTTCATGCATCAATTCAAATATTTCTAAGTTTCCTGTACCTTATTCAACATTAGACAAGCCATTAAAAGCTTATACCTTAGCTGTATATTGTTATGGTTCAATATAAAAAGCCTCAACTTCTCATTATATTGAAGGCATGTTCCCCAGGTGGTGTTACTGCTGTGATTCTAACCTTATTAATCCTATATTCATTGTTGAGTTTATAGTTCAATGTGCTTACTATTAGGACAGGACACTGGTCCTTGTAGGAGGATATAGGTTGCTAGAAGTGAGCCTTTGAAGGTATACCTTGAAACCAGTCTTCCCCCTTCCCTCCCTTTTCTCATTCTCTACTTCACTCCTACCTTCTCACCCTCCCTAACTACCAAGTGGTGAACAAATTCCCTTCACTGTGTCTTTCCATCATGGTGTCTTTCCTGTTCCATAGACCTAAAAAACAATGGATCCAGCAGACCATAGACTGAAAACTCTAAAACTATTAGCAAAAATACATTTTTCTTGAAATTATCTTCTCATGAATTTTGCCAAAAGGACAAAACATGAACAGAGAAATAAAAGAAAAATTTCACCAATTTCCTATGGTTACAATTAGGAGAAGTACTATACAGAGAAGGCCAAGGTGACAGGAGCAGACACATAGGATAAGAGAGGATGAATCCCCAAGAGAAAGAAAGGTGAACATTAGGGGAAACAGCCATTATGTTCTAGGATTATATTCATTAAGCTACTTCCTGGTTAAAACTACAGGATTTTAATTAGTACTCTGTAACATATAAACTCTTGATGCTTTTTAAATCAAAGTGAGTTATAGATTGCCCAGTAAAACTTCCAAGCATACTATTTATAATCTTTCTTCCAACATAATCGGAGACTGACTCAACTACTGAAATAGCTATTATAGTGCATAGACCTAGTGAGTTTCATGGTGCTTATACATAGGAGGCTGCAATGCTTGATAAGAAATGTACTCATTATCCTGCCCATGTAATTGTAACTCCTCTGTACAATATGTTCACAAAAAATAAATAAATAAAATAAAAAAAGTTCAAAGGCACAGTACTTGAAGTGATATTTCACTGTTTACTTGATCATCCATGGGGAGTCTACCAGTTTTTAACATATTCAAAGATGTAAACAAAACTGAATGTTCAATTTTTATTATATTAGACACTTAAAAACTTTTAATAGCAGGGTACTGGTGGCTCAGCCCTATAATCTTAGCTACTCAGGAAGCTGAGATCTGAGGATTGCCGTTCAAAGCCAGCACAAGCAGAATAGACTGTGAGACTCTTATCTCCACACCAGAAATCTTGGAAGTGACACTATAGCTCAAAGTGGTAGAGTTCGGGGACAGCATCCAGGCCCAGAGTCCAAGCCCCATGACTGATTAAAAAAACAACAAAACAAAACAAAAAAACCTGTAATATCATATTATTATTATTATCATACAATAATTTCAAAGTGTAGTAGATTGGTCCTAAATCCTTTTTACAGTGACCTTTAAACCAACATTTCTACAAGGATCATCTTGACTTCCCAACACAACTTCTGGGCTTTCTTTGGCCAAACTAGTTACTTTTTGCCCTAATATGCGTCTAGTTATAACACTTCCAAGAAATCTGTCTCCCATCTAAGAATGTGTACTCACATTTCCTGTGTTAAAACATAATCACTAACCACTCATTCAAGAGTGCTTTTTTTTTCTGAATTCCTATCTTAAAGCTTACACGAATCTTCAATGGTCTTCCTTGACTCTGGAGGCCTGCCACTGTGTAAGACTCTTGAAATTGTGGTTGCCTTCATTGTGGTACAACTTAAGGTCCATTTTGTTATCCTTATTATGTATGTAACTATCATTGATAAACAATATATGCATATATTTTATTATATCCTAATAGGCTGACATTTCAAATTCGCTTTTCTCCCTTGTCCTTAAATCCTTATGTCAAGGTGATTAATCTACATTTTGTGCTTGATGAATGCATGCAAGGTTGATGAGAGAGATTAAAGACATAGTAATAATGGTCCCAATATCACCAAGAACTTTCTGTTTCTCCAGTTAACATGCAGTAGGTATAATTCATAACAGATTAATTACTACCAATGCAGATTCAGAAGCTATACTTGAATTACTATGAACTGTTTATATATATATATATATATATATATAATTCATATATATATATATATATATAATTCTGTGCCAGATTTGCAGATTGTCTACTATTATTTAGTTGATCTTATTTACATAGTTATAATCATTTCTTGAGACCATGCAGAACACCGCATTAGAATGAATACAATTCTAGTCTAGTCAACATCCTATAAGTAGTTATAAGTAGCTCGAGATTAGATATTACATGCAAATATATACCAAGCATGAAAACAAGCACTATCTAGTTTGAGGATCTCAAAATAAATCATCCCAAATGTACCAATTTTGTCTATTCTCATTGTGTTTGGTTTTCATAGAAAGATAATTTAAAAGGTAATTAACACATAACAATACCTCTCTTCTTAAAGACTAGTAAAGAATAGTAAAGACTAGTGAGGACTAGAAAAAAATAAAGAATATGGCTTATTAAAATTTTAGTTCCTTGACTTTTTATTGATAGCTGGCTACAAGAAATAGAAGATCCTTGTATGAAGATCCATGTATGATTATAAAATGGACTGGTAATTCCAGGTACTTTTTTGGGGGGGGGAGTCTGGTCATGGGGCCTGAACTCAAGGCCTGGGCGCTGTCCCTGAGCTCTTCAGCTCAAGGCTAGCTAGCGCTCTACCACTTGAGCCACAGCGCCACTTCCGGCTTTTTTCTTTTTGCTTATGTGGTGCTGAGGAATTGAACCCAGGGCTTTGAGCATCCAAGTCGAGCGCTCTACCACTGAGCCACCGTCCCAGCCCCTCCAGGTACATTTGAAGGGAGGAAAGATGATAGAAATTGAGACATGAGAGAGAAACTTTAATAAATATATCTTTCACATTTTACATCTTCTAAATTTGAACCATTCAAATATATTAACTTTAAAAATATAAGTGGAAGAACAAAATGAAAGTAATTTTCTTAAAATTGATACAATGAGTACTTTATAATAATAATGGACTTGTATTAAGCCTGTAAAAGTCTGAAAAAATCTCCATAGCTCTTCATGATATTGTTGACATGTACAAGCTTGTCAATGTCAAACTCTAGAAATGTGAAGACACTCCAATGAGAAGGGAAATGGAAACATGATTCCTTATGGAAAAGCACAGAAGTAGGAAGTATATATTCATATATCCATGTTCCTCATTGTGACATGCTCATTGGAATATGAACATACTCAAGATATAATGAGCTATGATCTAGAACTTACTGAAACTCCTTCATTAGGTCTAAGATCCAAGAGGAATAAAACAGCACAACTGGTTAAAAAAAAAAAAGAACCAAATAACAACAACAACAGCTACAAAACCTTGTCTGTCTCTACTAAACAAATGGTCTTAAGGATACATAGCAATTTCCTCCTTCCCTAAAACCCCAACAGTGGCTCAAACAATCACCCTCTCTCATGTCTTTCCTGACACTCTCAAGCACATTCAAATTCTCCCTCCTCCATAGATAAGCTGGCACTACACACCTCGATGTAACTGTTAACACGATGGTCATGTTGCCCTTTTCCAGGTCTGTCTTTCCATGTGTCTGCTGTGCAGTACTTACAATATCTTCACATTTTTATGTTTACATAGGTGGCATTTAATATTTTACAGAGCATAGACTACATATTTGATAGTTGTTAATTGAATATATGACATTGGAAGAAAAGTGCTATGCAAAATGTGTGACTGTCTATAAAGATGATTCAGGATAGAGTCAATTTTTCTGAAAAGATGAGTTACCAGGACTATGGGGATGGAAAAATAAAAATATTTATTAGAAAGTGTTAGTGAGAAGCTTGATGAGCTGATAAAGAAAAAATTAAATTGAACTAATTAAACTTTATGGGATGAGGAAAAGGTATAGCAGATACTGCATATACTAAGTCATTCAAATATGTAAGTGGTAGGACCACTAAAAGTGAGTTAGACTTAGACCTTATCATGACTTTATTTTCTAATATAGAAGACTGATCATACAAATAAATATTTACTCTCTAAGTAACAGGAAGCTTAATGGAAATATAGATAAGATACAATATTGCCTGGACTTCAAATGTGGGATAGATTTAGATAATAGACAACAATATTCCAGGAAGGGAAATTTTGTCAAGCACAAGGGTATGTGACATGATACATATTGTCAAGGTCAAATTTTATTGCCTGGAATTTAATCCACATGAAGCAGATCAACCTAAAAAGATTAGGCAGGTCCAGACTAGGTAGATTTTCTAGCCCCACTATTACCCAAAGACCATATTCAGGAGTAATTGTAGAACCATTAGAATTATAGAATCAATCATTGTAAAGCATGCTCACAATATGATTTAGCACCTTAGATCTGACATTAAAGAATAAAGCAAAGATAGCAAAGTTTCCATCTATTTCTTCAAGGAAAAAAAATGCACCATTAAAAAGGTACAAATCTGTCACATGAACAGAAATGTCAGTAGAAGAGAAGAAATTCTGATAAACAGCATTGCTAAATAGAAAGGTACAATAAGTAAAGGTGGAATTAAAAAATAGCAGGAGGACTTGAGAAGATAATTTCACTCAGTATATTTTAATTTAGAGATGCTCTTCAATGTTGTCTTGTGTCATGCCCTCAATTGAAATTATTTTGTTATTTTTTACAGTATTTAGTGACAAAGTTTATGTTGTTATCTTCTATCATGTTTCAGTGGCTACTCAACAGCAGCAAATAAGTAAATGCACTGCTAAGTTCATAAAGCTATGTGTCCAAAGCTGTTATGTTTAGCAGTTGTAAATATTAAGATATTAAATACTTTATAATTATTCCATCTTCATGCAAGAAGACAAATGATAATTGTCATTTGACAATTGTCAAATAAGGCTTGATTAACTCTCAATTCAACTGCTGTTGCAAAATGTCCTGGAATGGGAGGAGTAGCAGTAACAGAAGTGTGAAGTCTGAATTCTACCCTGATCAGTTGCAGCCTGCTGATTTCTCCCTCTACAAGACCATGACAGAAAGGACAAGAGAGACCTCCTAAGTTCTGTCTCTATGGACATAGCTTTCATTGGTCAAAGTTCACTTTCATTATCAGAATAACTGCTAAAGGGCCCATATCAGAACAATATTACTTTAGAGAATGAGATGTAAATGTATGGAACGAATTTGTAGGAAGAGGATCATAAATATTCAGCCCAAAATATTAAAATTCATTTTCATTTGGAGTATATTTTAATTTGAGATGTTCTTTGATGTTGTTTTGTGAATATAAGAAGTCACCCTCAACTGAAATTATTTTTGTCAGGGTTTTAATATTTGAAATTTCACAATGACATAGTATGAACCAAATGGCAATAAGTAGTTCATTTGAAAGCAACTCTGGGCTGGGGGCCTGGCTCAGATGATAAGGTACCTGCTTAATAGGTAAGAGAGTCTAAGTTTAAACTTGGTACCAACCAAAATTAAAAATAAAAATAAGATCAGCTATTAACTGTTTGTGAGATGATATGTAGTACTGTTTATTTTTTATGTTAAGATAAAGGAATCCAAAAGAATGACTTGATGAAGTTCAGTGAGTACTATAAACTTTTTTATACTAGTACAAGGCAATATATTCAAAGGTAACTGGAAAATTGGAAGTAAATACACTTGTGAGGATTGTCATGGACATATTTACATAAATTTAATTAGGTCATCTTTCTTCTTTCCCAGATGAGCTGAGAGAGAAACAAATCACAGGTTGCTCTTATTTACAGAGACACAACAGTGACTTTCCTTTTTACTTAACTAGAAAGATTATTGTTGATCTGAGATGAGTAAGACAGTAAAACAGAGCAGTCCCTTTGGAGTAAGAATGATTTATAACTTAAGAAAGATTAATATTAATTCATATGCAGAGAGCACTTACAAATCAATAATAAAAACATAAAATCTCAGGAAGAAAAATGAGCTAAATCATAAGCAATTAAGGTAAAGCAAAGTAAAATGGCTAATAGGCATATAATAAAATTCAACCTCACTCGTAATAAAATTCAAGTTAAACAACATACATGTATTAAACATTTACTATAAAGCAGGCATTTTTCTAGAATCTGAAAACAATAAAAGGAAATGATAAAAATTTCTGTTTGTGACAGGAGCTTCTTCATTAATAGACAGAGACAGATAATAGATAGAGTGTATAAGGAAAATTATGTTCTGTTAAAGAGTGGTAATTCTTTGCTAAAATGGATGAAAATATTGGAGGTAGGATTACAATTTTATTAAGATGATCAAAGAAGACTTTTCTAAAAGAGGAGTCCTCTCAATGAAGTCTAAAAGTGAATGCATGTATTTCTGCCATGCTGGGCAGAAATACAGCTAAAAGCATGATCAAGACTTTGATATGAGAATAGCCATGGCTGGTCAATGAATGAGTACAACAGTGTGATGTGTGGAAGCAGACGGTACAAGGTCAGAAAAGTTACAGAGAGATTACAAATCACCTAGGCCTTGAAGTTCATTGCAAGCAAAGCACTGTGGTTTGAACTCTCAGAAGGGACTGTCTACTAGAGGATATTAAGAAATTATGGTTCAGAGGGGATGTGGACAGAAGGGAACCTTACTGCATTGTTGGTGGGAGTGTAAACTTGTTCAACCACTTTGGAAAGCAGTATGGAGGTTCCTCAAAAGACTCCACATATAGCTCCCCTATGACCCAGCAATCCCACTTTTGGGCATTTACCCAAATGATCACAAACAAGACCATACTAAAGCTACCAGCACAACTATGCTTATTGCAGCATTATTTACCATAGCTAAGCTATGGAACCAACCCAGATGTCCCTTAGTAGATGAATGGATAAGAAAATGTGGTATATATATACAATGGAATTCTATGCCTCCATCAGAAAGAATGACATTGCTCCATTTGTTAGGAAATGGAAAGACTTGGAAAAAATTATATTAAGTGAAGTAAACCAGGCCCAAAGAAATATAGGTCCCATGGTTTCCCTTATTTTCAGTAACTAGTATATGTCTGAGACAAACAGAAACTGTCAGACAAGTTGATGTTAGACGAAATGAACTCCTAGATAAGGGTTCAAATGTTTATTTTTCTTTCTTGTGATTGTTTCCAACATATTTATAAGATGATTTCTTTGTTGCTTTGTATGTACCTCCCCAAGGGTATAAGCCTTGCTTTCACTGTATTTGATGTTGATATAATTTGTGGAGGGGAAGGGAAAAAACAAGCTGTTTAAATAGGGATACAGGTGGACCCATTGCAACAATGAGATGGACAAGAAGTTATGTCAAAAAACCAAACTTTACAACTTTGGCAGGGTTGGGGCGTGTGGGGTGGTATGGGGGTGTGGGGTGGGGGATTTAGAGGGGAAGGGATGGTATGGGGAAACAAAGGAGGAGGCAACAATGATTGATAAGAAATGTACTATCTTGCCCATGTAATTGTAACTCCTCTGTATGGTATTTACACAATAATAAAAAAAAGTAAAAAGGCTCAGAAATGTTGAAATGAAAAAAAAAAAAGAAAAGAAAGAAATTATGGTTCAGCCAGGCACCAGTGGCTCACGCCTTAGGAGGCTGAGATTTGAAGATTGAGATTCAAAGCCAGCCTTGGCAGGAAAGTCTGTGAGAGTCATATCTCCAGAAAACCAGAAGTGACACTGTGGCTCAAGTGGTAGAGCACTAGCCTTGAGCTGAAGAGCTGAGGGACAGCTCCCAGGCCCAGAGTTCAAGCCCCATGACTGACCAAAAAAAAAAATAGTAAGAAGAAATTATGGTTCATATTATTAGATGCGCTAAATGTACTATAGGGCAAAATGATAAAAATTTCTGGGATTAAAAAATTGCAGAACAGAAGTGAATGAAGTGACATAAAAAGTAGAGAATACATAAAAGTATGCGTTTATTGTATTTTATTTTTGTTGGATTTTTAAATGAAAAATGAGATTGCTATTTTACCTTGTACTATCTTTGTTTCAGTTTCATTTCTGCTATTGCTTTAAACTTGCATACCTTATCCTTATTCTTCATTATACATAGTTTAAATTTTTAAATAAATCTTATTTTAGGTACATTCTTTATATATTTTTAACTTAAATTTTTTCAGTACTAGAGATTGAACTCAGGGCTTCTTTCCTGCTTGCTGACAAGCAAGCTCTCCATTCCTAAGCCACAACCTCTCTCTGTTCTTCAAGCCACATTTAAACGTGGCAATCAATTATCCCACTTTGAAAAGAAAAGGTAAAATGAAAATGAGTAAGACCAACCACTGCATTTTCTAGAATCAGATTCATTTTTTTTTATCAAGAGATGATGATCAACCAGCTATCTAAGGATATCTTTTTTTTCTGTCTTTCCTTCCACGTTCTCCTTATATATTTCCTATCAGAAGAATCTTATTGGGAGCCAAATGACAAAGGAGGGTTTTACAGAGATCTAGCCCCAGTATCACAGAGCTGAGTATATCTAATTTTATGTAATACCATTCCATCTAGTATTTTTATTGGCATTTAAATAATGTAAACTACATGTAATGATGAATAATAAGGCTGACATTACATTTCAACAACGAATCTTGGCTTCCAACTAGGTCTAAATCATTGAAACTCTCTAAGCCAAAGTCCTTATCCATAAAATAGGAATAGTAATCATATCTACTTGATAAGGTTGTTAGAAGTGAATGGTGAAAACTGGAAATAGTTAATAGTAATAAAAATAGCTAATAATATTAAAATTTAGTGAAAACCTGGATAATAAATATACATCCTGTAGCTGTTTTTATCCTTATTACTTACTACCATTTGAAGTAATTATGATCTACATATGCTTTTCTAAAACAAATCAAAATTAGTATAGAAACAAAGAATATCAATGTTTTATTAATTTAAAAATTAATTAAACTACTTTATTATTTTCATTCACAGATTCATTTTACATGTTATCATATTTAGTAATATTCCATTTAACTCGCAAAATAATAAATATAAAACTAAACTCTTCAGTCAGAACTAAACTAATAGACCTTGAAATTTCAGAAAAACATAAGAGAATTTCTTCCAGGCATATGGATGTAAGTAAATTTCAGCTAGATACTTCTGGAACTGATGTATATATCTACTTCAAATGTAATTGTTGCACTCAACATGCTTACAGCCAATCAGGCATCCTTTTTACACCAAATACTTGAAATGGGAAGGTGTTTACTTCAGATTTTCTTCATATTTATGTTGGTGTTTACAAAAGAATTCCTGACATGAGCCATTGAATAGTGTTAGTTAACATAGTTCTACTGATTGAGCATCAACTCATAAACCACAAAATTACAGTGAAGCATAAATCTACATGCTGAAAAGTGCCTCTGGGAACTGATTACTGTATCAAGAGTGCTGTGTCGCCATTTAGGGCTTTGTCTTTGCATGAAGTATTGTTTATTTATATGGAATATTTATGTTGGCTTTGATTTGACCTTAAGCTACCTCCGACTACTTTATTTTCCTTAGAAAATTACATGTGCCATAAAGCAACTTCAAATTAAAAACTCTATTCTAAAATGTATGATGTAATGTCATAATATTTGGATTTTCTTCAAAATATACTTACCCAGTGTATCTCTTCAACTTCACTAGACAGTCAAGATCTTTTTATTATAAAATAGCCTTTCCCTTATATGCTTAAAGAACATTCTAGCCCAACAATGACTTTAAAAACTGGCTTTATTTGCTTATAAAACAAACCTATATAAATTTCTTAGACCTGGAAACTTGTTCTTTTTTAAATTATATTTTTATTATTTCTAAGTAGTTGTACAAAGGAGTTACCATTCAGTAAATAAGTTTACAAGTTCAATGCATTTTGATGAATATCATCCCTTCCATCATTGGCCTCATCCCTCCCAACCCAGCTCCACTCCTCAATTGTCATATTTCTTAGGATATGCACTGAATATTTTAACTGCATTCTCCCCCCTTTCTTCTGCCCTTCCCTTGACCTCTCTCTACCTTTAAGTGTCATTCATGGTATGTATTTTCTTGTACTGTGAATTCATTTTTCTGAGGAATTACAGGATTTGATTTCTCCCCTGAAAATGCTATCATTGGGTTAATATGCATTCAACCTTATATGTGCTTATTTATGTATTTACAAGCTAGATCCAGTTCCACATACGAGAGAAAATATGCATCCAATGCTAGCAAATATTAGGCCAAATGGACTTCACCTTTCTTTCCATCATCTCTAACCATGTTTAACAATTTATAAATTTTCTCCCTTTTCCTTGTTCATCTTTTTCATAGATCTGTATTTAACTGTCTGTACATAGCCAGAAAATTCTGTTAGATATGGTGAAAAAAATCAAAGTAATTTATTTATGTTTTGCCTAAGGACATTTGCCAGCTGCTTTCTGCCTTCCGTCTTCCGGCAGGCTCTGATACTACTTCTTGCACTTAAGCAGGAACTTCTTCACAATAGCCCTGACAAAGCCTGGCTTCATTCCAAGCCATTCTCAAGACTTCTGACTGAGAGTACTCTAAAATATAAATCAGAGTCTGAGTTCTGTTTTGGTGGTGGTACTGTAGGTGTGGGTCGTGTGTGTGTATGTGTGTGTGTGTGTGTGTGTGTGTGTGTGAGAGAGAGAGAGAGAGAGAGAGAGAGAGAGAGAGAGAGAGAGAGAGAGAGAGAGAGAGAGAGAGAGAGAGAGAGAGAGAGAGAGAGACTTTCCTTTTACCTTCATAAGGCTAATGCTCTATCCTTGAGCCATGCCTCAATTAATTGGAGATGAATCTCTAGGGAATTTTTGCCCAGATGGCATCAAACCTTGATTCTCCCGGTTTCCTCCTAAGTAGCCAGGATTATAGGCATGAGCTATAGGCATCTGGCTTTGATTTTGTTTTTGTAGAAAATTGTTGAGTGCTTCTAAATAACTCTGTGGTAAAGAGGATCATGCTTACTACTTTGTCAGCTCTCTCCATGTGTCTACCAGCTTTGGTAAGTTCATCCCCCAATAATAGAACAGAGCCTGGTCCATATAAATTGTATAACCTTGGGTATTATAACCATGGTGTCTTCCTACCACAGCTCGGGTCAAGCCTAGGAACAAACATACTACACTGCAGTCATCATGTTTGATCATACTCGCAGAGCACTCTTTCGCCATCATTCTAAATTGCTCTTTGGAATTTACCCCTTTCTATAATCCTATGATTGCTCCCATATAAATTACTTGCTCATACTACAGGACATGTAAGTATTTATAAAGAATGTCTAATATTCTTTTTTAGTGATTCTAGTGTTTGAATTTGGGAATTAATTGCTCGACACATATTTTACCATGCCTCCAACCCCACGTTGCTGCTGAATTTTTAGTATGTTTATTTAAATCTCTATACCTTTAGCAGAACAGAACCCAACAATTAGACGCTACATAACTATTTAAAAATCGTTTGTTTGCTTTTTCTTGAAAAATGGAAAGAAATGTGCAGACTGTCCTCAGCTGGATTTTCTTCCATTGAAACATACAGACAGTTACCACTTTCTGCTCTGTCATGGTGTCCTAGCTGATTCTTTCTGTGTATCTAGAAGAAAATCTAACACCCCAAATCTGCCTTTCTCAACACAGCTGACAGATCTGTAGTAGCAGCCCTAACACCTGCAAAGCAAGCTTTCTCATTTTCTAATGGAGATACTATTTGGTTGCAGGATTTATAAGAAAATATTCTCAAATAAAAATAGTTACATCAAAAAAAGAGTTTAAAAATAAAGAATAGTGCAGTAATTTCTGTTGTTAACCAGTTCAAGATATTTAATAAACTGCCTGTGTAATCAAGAACTGGTTTTCTGAAATTTTATATGCAATTCTTATTTCTCATTTTATATGTAAGCCTCTTACTTTTTCATTGATTTCTATTAGAGTGAGAAGAGCAATGGTCCAGAAACAACCCCTGAATTGCATTATCTAATTTAATTAAGGTGAACTGGAAGTTTCTCTAAAGATTCAACTGTCAGCAGACAACTAAAAATGAAACTTTAAACTAGCTTTGTAGTGGACGTAAGCTTCTGCCATTTACCCTGTGATCCGCCATTCTTCCTTGGCAGAACTTTATGAATAATTTCTCAGACACAATGGCAGATTTACATGGCAGATTTAACATACATTAATTTATGGCTCAGTCTCAAACAATTATAGGACGAAAGCCTTATGTCTAATTTAGTGATTTGTGGAAAACATCTGTGATCATGAAGCACTCATGTCTATAAAAACTGCTTCATTATATCAGTATGCTGTAATCTCATTTGAGCCTAATATCTGTGAACTCTCTATGACATGGATTTCCTGGTTAGAGGATGCAATATGTTTGCACCAAAACAACTTTGACATAAGTGGCTTTCAGGGACTAACCAAGTTCCTGGGTCAAGGATGGAAGTTAAGGCTCAAAGAAGAAAAGTTTCAGAATTGATTACTTTTTTTTCAAGTGTGTAATAGCAAGTTAACCACTAGGAAATGCTGAAAAAGAAAGCATAAGAAGCTGACTGATGGATGACTAACAAAACTGTGTACACGATTTTTATCTGTGTAAAGTAGACAATCATCTCTCATTAGAAAGTAAAACTTTGGGTAATTCCAATTTGAGGTTTCTATCAGGTCTAGATGAAGAATCCTTGCTAAATCATTGACTTCCTATTGCTAAGAGAGAGCTGTACTTGTTTGTTTCACTCTTTACATTCTAGTGTTTTGTTTTTGTTTTTGTTTTTGGGTGGGTCGTGGGGCCTGAATTCTGGGCTTGGCCGATATACCTCAGCTCTTCAACTCAAGGCTAGTGCTCTACCACTTGAGCCACAGGGCCACTTTCTGCTTTTTCTGCTTAAATGGTGCTGAGGAATGGAACACAGGGCCTCATGCATGCAAGGCAAGCACTCTACCACTGAGCCTCCTTCCCAGCCTTATTCTGATGATTTTTTTTACATTTATTATGTATAGAATTCAAGCTACTGTGTAATTGTCTAGGATTTACAGTATCTTTCATTGTTGTAAGCTTTTTTTTCTGGAAAGAAGACAATACATAGTATTAAGTTACATTAAGCTTAAGAAAATAATTTTCCATGTGCTGATTAGGGGAAAAATAAATACAAGTCATCTGAATTGGTTAAAATATATTGCTAATGAGATTGAAATGGCAGATTTTATTCCTGTACAGGATAGTCATATGTTGATGAAAACTATTCAAAGGCCACAATTTATATGCTCTTCCTATGAAGGAAAATGTATATGAGTTAGAAATAACCTGTGGCAAAGTATGATTTACTTCTTGAATTAAAGAACACAAATACAATTTAGGTTTTTTTTTAAATATTCAGGGCATGTCACTTTTTAACAAGCCAAGCAATATCACACTATGTGAGGTTACAAATCATCATTTAAGTGGGCACTTATGTGGAGGATGGACCCGGCTCATTTGTCACACAGCGCCACACTACTGCAAAGCACTTAGAATCAGTGGGGACATGGAGCCTAGACCAAGCCTAGAGAATGCAAAAATAATTGAGAAACAGCCCCCTGTAAAAACGGTGATTAAGAATTATTCTTTAATTGCTAAAGTAGTTTATAAACCTGGATAATAACAAATTAAAATGTTTATATTGTTATGAGATACATATAATGAGATAAATAATGCAATTTATTTTAATTTCTGTTTATTGTTAAAAAAAAGGGAAATCTTAGTAAATCAACATGGGTATCATATTTTATATATGTCAGATGTTTTCTATATATTAGCCAGTTGTGAAAATATTAAATGTAAAGTTGAATAATAAAACTGCATTTTAGGCTTATTGAATGTATCAAATAACTTTATAAGTACTTACTATGTTTAGAGTTAAAATTGTTTATAACTACATACAACACAGTTATCCCAGAAGAAGTTCTGATGGATTCTATGTATTTTAAAATTTATGTTTTTATTAGTTTATATTACTCATAGAAGGAGGATTTCATTTCCACACATATACTGTGTATTCCAATCCATCCACCCCTCTATCACTTTTACCTTTCTCCTTTCTCAAAACAATCTCAACATTTTTAATTGTGCTCTGTTCAAACTTGTGATATTTTAACTATATTCTCCTTTTCTGTCCTCCTGCCCCTTAAACAAACAAATGCATACACACACAGAAAGAGAAGTAGACTCTCTTAGTGGCAAGTATGTGATTTTTAAAATCATATACTTTTTGTCAGTCATGGAGCCTGAACTCAGGGCCTGAGTGCTATCCCTGAGCTTTTGTACCCAAGGCTAGCACCTTCCCATTTTGAGTCACAGAGCCACTTAGAATTTTCTGGTGATTAATTGAAAATAAGAGTCTCAAGGATATTCCTGCTAGAGCTGACTTTGAACCTCTATCCTCACATCTCAGCCTCCTGAGTAGCTAGGATTATAGGAGTCAGCCACCAGCACCTGGCACACATAACTTTTTTTTTTCTTTTGGTTCCGGTCATGAGGCCTGAACTCTGGGCCTGGGCACTGCCTCTCAGCTCTTCAGCTCAAGGCTAGCACTCTACCACTTGAGCCACACCACCACTTCCAGCTTTTTTCTTTTTTCTTATGTGGTGCTGAAGAATTGAACCCAGGGCCTCAGGCATGCAAGGCAAGCTCTCTACCACTGAGGCACCTTCCCAGCCCCATCCCATACCTTTTTTTAAACAGAAATACATAATTTTTCAGGAACTGGAATATATATGAAAGTGCACCAAAAATGAAAATATGAACTATTCGTAATCCCAACAGACAACTGTAATCATATCATTACTTTTCCTCTTCTATTCTTTTGCTCTTTTTAAGAAAAAAAGTTGCTGGGAAGGTGGCTCAGTTGTAGAGCGCTTGCCTTGCGTGCATGAGGCCCTGAGTTTGATTCCTCAGCACCACATAAGCAAAAAAAAAAGAAAAAAGAAAAAATCTGGAAGTAGCGCTGTGGCTCAAGTGGTAGAGTGCTAGCCTTGAGCTGAAGAGCTGAGGGACAGCGCCCAGGCCCAGAGTTCAGGCCCCACGACCGGTCCCAAAACAAAAAAAAAAAGAAAAAAAGAAAAAATAATTCAAGCTTGGCACTGGTGGCTCAAGCCTATAATCCTAGCTACTCAGGAGTCTGAGATCTGAGCATCGCAGTTCAAAGCCAGCATGGGCAGGAAAAGTCTGTGAGACTCTTATTTCCAATTAACCACCAGAAAACTGGAAGTGGCACTATGTCTCAAGTGGTAGAGCACTTGGCGTGAGCTGAAGAGCTCAGGGACAGGACCCAGGCCCAGAGTTCAAGCCCCATGACCAATAAAAAAAGACACAGACAGAAAGAAAGAACATTCATATGAAAAGTAGAATAAAATATACATACATGCATATAGCCTATGTTTTCTCCTACCATAATTATTTTCTATCAGTTGTTCTTCAGAAATAGCATTCTCATGACTATGTAACATTCCAACTTAAGTTGTTCAACTTTCTTCAAAGTCTTGTAGAAATAATGCTGTGCTAGCTATTTTTCTCTCAGTACACTCAATTTTTTCATTGATTCTTTTGTCTTTAGACTGAAAGTACTAGGATAAAAGTTTTAAATATTTGATGATTAATGAGTTCTTATATTGACTCTATTCCTAGAAGCATTTGGCACACCAAATGTAAATCAGAAGAAAACTTTTAAAGAAACACCACTGAACAGTGTAACTGATCTCTCATAAGACAAGTAAAGAGATGATTTCAATTCTAGATGAAAATATCTAACAGTCTCCAGTTGGAAAAGTTTCCTCTACCCATAGTTATAGTTGCCCCTTAGTATACACAGGAGGGCTGGGGACAGTGGTTCAAGGTCCCCCAAATTCTGTGTGTCCTTCAATAAAGTTGTGGTATTAATTTATAAATTCCACACATCCTCTCATATGTTTTCATCATCTTTAGATGACTTGTAATACCAAATATAGTATAAATAATACATAAACAGTTACTCCACAGTATTTTAAGGGAATAATTAAAAGATTAGGACAGACCTTTTTTCTGAAATTTTCCTTTTTTGGTTGTTGTATCCGTAATTTCAGAACTGTACTTCTAAACACAAATATATTCATTCAAAATTTGGCCCCATTTTTCATGCATGGGGTACAATATAAAGTATATAGTAATGCTCTGTATGAATGTATTTTTAATTTGATTAATTGGTAATTTTATATGATCCCTTCCTTTACAGCTTCATGGTTTTCCTTTGTAAGAACTGAAGAATCCAGGGCATTTAAAGTGGCTTGCCTTATATTAGCTACCCATTTCATGACAATAACAAGATAAGTCTGCACATTCTACCTAGAAAAAGAATGATTTGTAAATTATTTGTTTTACTAGCTTATTCCTAGATTTTTTAAATTAAGAAAACAGTTCAAAAATGCTATTTTGTTCTTTTTGTTCTGTTGGTATTTTTCTTTTATTTTGGTTTTAGGATAAGAAAAATGTTAATTAAACTTTGTTACTTGAAGTTACATTTCTCACTAAAACTTTTTTTTCCTTTTTTCTTTTTAAAAATTTTATTGTGAAGGTATTCTACAGAGGGGTTACAGTTACATAAGTAAGGCAATGAGCACATTTCTTGTCAAATATTGTTACTCCCCTCTTGTTTTTCTCCCCCTTTCCATCCCTACCCCCCAAAATGGTAATGTTCATTTCCAACCTAGTGTATTGTGAGTATCGCTGTTGCATTGGTTCACCTTTTCTCCTTGTCTCACACAAACAAGGCCACATTAAAGCTACTACCACAACTATATTCATTGCAGCATTCTATAACATAGCTAAGCTATGAACCAACCCAGATACTCCTCAGTAGATGAATGGATCAAGAAAATGTTGTATATATACACAAGGAATTCTATGCTTCCATAAGAAACAATCATACTACCCCATTTGTAAGGAAAAGGAAAGAGTTGGAAAAAATCATATTAAGTAAAGTAAGACAGATACAAAGAAACATAGGCTCCATAGTTTCACTAAATCTTATCTTAAGATAACTTCCCACCATTAGCTTAAGAGGACCAACTTCATTTGCTAAAGAAGACAAAATCAATTATTGCCAAGTAAAATATGCCCAAATGACCTAGATGACTCTTTATTCTACTACTTCAGACTGTGACAATAGTTGTCAGAATTTTCATGACTTGTTTTTCTCAGATACCAAATACCCTGAATGATAAATTCTGTGAAACTGAAGTACCTTGTGTATGTAGTTCTTTTGTTAATTTTTCTTTCTTCAGATCTGCAGAATAATGGTAGCATACCATTATAAGGAAAACCTTATTAGGGGTGAGAGAGGAGGGGATTGGGGGGTTGGGGGTGTAGCTGAGGAGGTGGGAGGGAAGGGATGCTAGGGAGAAAACAAAGGAGGAGGCAACAATGCTGGATAAGAAATGTACTCATTACCTTGCTCATGCAACTGTAACCCTTTTATACAGTATTTTCACAATAAAAAACTTAATTAAAAAATAAAGTATAAGTGATTATAATAACTTTTTATTGTTGTTTTCGTTGTTTGTGCTGGTCCTGGGGCTTGAACTCAAGGCCTGGGTGCTGTCCTTGAACCTTTGTGCTCAAGTCTAGTGCTCTCTCTATTTGAGCCACAACTCCACTTTTGGCTGCTTTGGTGCTCAATTGGAGATAGGAGTCTCATTGACTTTTCTGCCCAGACTGGCAGTCCTCAGGATTACAGTTTTTCATTTTATTATTATTAGTAGTAGTAGTTGTTGCTGTTTTTATTTTGTTTTTCCTTCTAAATATAGAAATCTTTCGGATTCCTAAGAGTCATCCTGTTCTCCAGCTTCACGCTCTTGACCCTTGACACATGTCTTACATTTCTGTTTTTTTTTATGTTAAAGTTCCTTTTATGGTTGTGTATTCACCCTAATATCTCCCTTTATATCGTAATTATCTTAAACCCTGAAGTTGTAAAGTTCATTTCACCATAGTATCTTGTGCATCTCCTTGTTACAATGGGTGAACCTGTATCCTTATTTCAATTCTTTGTTATTTCTCTTCCCCTCCCCAAATTAGAAAAAAAAGTATATAAAACATGCAGGGTACCAGAATCAAATACAATGAAAACAGGGGTTATACCATGGGGGAAGAACATACAAAAAGGAATAAAAAATCACATAGTACATTATAAGTACATTAAAAACAACAGCAACAAAGATAAAACCTCTTGTGGTTCATTTCTCTTAGCATCATCTTATATGGTCATATATACATAGCTTTTGACCTTTTCTGCTTATATGGTAAGTATCTTAATCCTATTTTTATGGGGTCCTATTTCTGCCACTCCATTGAAAATGCTTTACCCAGTCTCCAGAGGACTTCTGTCATTGAAACCCATGCCATTGATGACTTTATCTTATCTGACACGTCTACTGCATTTGACACATCAATCACTTGATTCCCTACTGAGTAAGTTCTTAACTTCATTCCCAGGACTGCCCCCCCTCAACCCCCCCCCCGCCCCTGGTTTTCTTCCCATCATTCCTGATGGTCCCTCTTTATTTTTATTATTCACTTTACCTCGTATCTCTAACTCTAAATGCTGTTACATATTAAGGCTTTGATTCCTTCTGTATCTGCTTTCTCTTGCTAGGCTTGATTTCTTTCCTACATGTCTTAACATACTAAGTATATACAGACAACCTTCAAGTTAGTATTTCCCGCCTAACCTTAAGACTGGTTCAGCATTTTATACATTCAGCTCTTCTTTGTCTCTCATTGGACACCTAATAGAATTCTCAAACTTAGTATATTTAAATCTTCTCCTTGTCCTCTTAAAGCTGCATCACCATTGACTGCCTCTTTCTTAGTCAGTAGAAAATCCATCTTTCAAATAGCTTGTATCAAAACACATGGAATCATCACTGACTCCTCTCTTTCTTTCTTTTTTGCATTTTAATATATATTTTTATTGTAAAGAAACTATAGAAAGGGGTTACAGTTACATGAAAAAGGCAATGAGTACATCTGTTTCTTACAGGTAAATCCCATCTCTTTGGGATCCTGTTGGTTATATCTGAACATAGATTGTAGAAGCGAACACACTTCTCACTTCTCATGTTGCAACTCCTCTCAGCAAAACTTACTACCACTCTACTCTATGCTCCCATCACTTCTAACCTCGATTATCTCAATAGCATATTAAATGACCTCCCTGTCTACACCCATACTTCAACTATATTCTTCATCTAACAACCTGAACACTTCTTCTAAGTCATGAAGAAGACTAGTACTCTTGTTCTCCCAGATTTCTAGTGAAATCATATGTTTTAGAGCATATCCACATGTTTACTTTCCCCATGAAGCTTTATTTGAGCTATCTCTTTTACAGTCCTCCCAAGAATCATCCCTTCCTTGACCATGAAGGCTCATGGAATCTGTGTGGTGTTGGAGCTGTGCTTTGACCTTTTCTTCAGAAACATGAAGAGCTAACTCCCTCACTGGGTTCAGTTTCTCTTCACATAGGTCCTCACTCTGCCCATCCCCATAGTAATTAAAATAATTCTCACATAACTTTTTCTCTCTTACCAGAGTTTATTTTTGTTTGTTGGCCTTAGATTGCCTGTTCAGTCTTTGTTTCTTCTACAAGAATGTAAACTTCATTAAGGTGAAGGATATTAATGATTCTCATTCCCCTGCCTTGAGACTGATGCTCACTTTACAAATATAGAATACACACAGTGCTACAATAACTCCTCCAGTGAACTTGTAATCCTTTGTTGTGAATGGGTTGATCCATGTATCCATGTTCTTCCCATTTAATGCTGTTTTAAGCAAAGCTATGAAAAAAACTATTGAAACATGAGAATCAAGGTTAGAAGAGAGCTGAGTGAGCTCATATACATCCTCTCACCTGTATAGCACTCCAGCAGCCATTCGTCTTCATTGAGTGTTTGTCTTACTTTTATTACTCTTCCAGTCTTCCACAAACTTGATGGAAAACCTTTCCAATATTTAATTATTCTTTCAATTAAACACCTATTCTTAAGACAAATTGGATTTGATTGCCACAGTTTAATCGCCTGCCTTTTGTTGATCTTTTGGGGAAATAGAAAGTTCCCCCATTGGAAACACACTGGTACATTAATCTGCAGGTTCAATACTTAAGTGCATAAATGGCAAGAGTATTAATGCTGGCTGACTGTTGGAGAAGGAATAATGTATGGATAGG
This sequence comes from Dipodomys merriami, assembly GCF_024711535.1. Taxonomy (NCBI): domain Eukaryota; kingdom Metazoa; phylum Chordata; class Mammalia; order Rodentia; family Heteromyidae; genus Dipodomys; species Dipodomys merriami. Next base: position 47,654,669 of record NW_027202270.1, on the reverse strand, counting down.
AATTTTTTTTTACCCATTTCAAGCATTTGAATGTTTTGACCATGACACCTGCTTTTATCATTTACTTGATTTTGTTGTTGAGCTATAAATGCTGTTTCATTCTCTGCCAAAACGCATATAGCACATATACCAAACACACACACCAAATGATCAACATTAACTGAGATTGAATCTCAAGATCGTAAATGTCCAAGCAATACTTAGTTAATCTCAATGATGGTTTATAGTTTTAATACTATTTTTCCACTAGGTTTCTGACAGTGCTCATCATAAATCTGAGGACGGTTTGGGGTGGAGGGCAGGGAAAGGGAAAGCAGGGGTTGCTTTGTAATTCAGTCATTTCTTTCATAATTCAGCTACCCTAAGGTAACTGATGTATCAGCTGTCCCTGGTGATATTCCCACAGTGGGTTAGGCTACCTGTGGGTGGGCCATTGTTACAACCAGTCACAGCACAGCTCAAGACAGGAAAGTCTTTTTTCATTTGTCTAAATGTCTCTCTCTAGCTCTCTCCCTCTCCCCTGTTCCTTCTCCTTCATTGTTAACATACATATAAAATTCAAAGTTAATGGTTTTATTCTCTTAGTACTTTGAAGACAATTATCCATTGTTTTCAGAACTTCAGTGTTGTCAGAATATCTGTTTTATAGCCATCATTCATTTTTCATAATTTATGTCCTTTCTCTGACTGATTAATATTTGTTCTTTGTGCCTGAGGTTTTGCACTTTAACTATAAGAGGCAGAAATTCTTTTTTATTCATTGTCCTCCAGGTTTGCACTTCTGAGAATATATATCTTTCCTCCTATATCTCTGCAGAACATGTTTCCTCTTCCTGAGCTTTCTTTTCTTCTGGAATACCAGATCGTTATAAGTTCCATGTTCATATTCTAGCCTCTACCTCTTAACTTGATTTTCATATTTTGTATCTTTTATGACTTTATTATGCAATAGATAATTCCCTAAGATCTGTCAGTTAGCTTAATTAAAGGCCTTTATAAAATAAGTATGATGCTTGCTGGGAAAGAAGGAAGAAAGGCAAAGACATTGAAACTTGGGGGATTAGAGAGCAATTTGTTCCAGATTTGCCTTGCTTATGTAAAATTCATAAGAAATATATGTATGGGTGAACCATTTGTAATAAAAAAAAACCTTTGCAAGCTTTGGGCCAACAAAAAAATCTCATTGTAAATTGAGAAATTACAAATATAATGAGTATTTTAGAGTGAGTCAGGAGATCTCAAGGCAGTGAAATGCTAGAAGGATGATTAGTTTCTCTGTCAAGTATCCAATGAACACAAACTTGCCAAGAAAATAAAATATGCATAGACTTTTATTCTGGTGTAGTTACAGTTACAGTTAAATTAAGTGATCATAGGCTAATTCGTGAATTATTGTTAGTATGACTTTTTCTTACATTTTTAGCAATCTGATGGAGATTGATAACCATAAAGAAGAGGAAATAAGTGTTGATTAAGCATTTATGATGCTCTGCATTAATGAGATAAGGATGCTGAATCTCAGGGAAAATCAACCTTGGTCAGCTGACAAAATTAATCTAGTGCTTCAACATTTTCCTGGCAGGCAGCTTGTTTTATTGAAGAAAGAGGGCACATAAACCTTTGAATTTGTTTAGTCTAGAAAGAAGGCAAAAACCAAAAACCTAAATAAAAAAAGTAAGCAAAAATAAGGAGAGTGAGGCTTACCTTGTCATATCCCCTAATTTAACAAGGAACAAGCAGCTGATATTAATTACACATCCAAAGTAACTAGGAAATTTCTCTATATAAAAACTTTGTTTCTATTATTTCTAGTGGATGGCGTTTACTATACAAAAGACACTAATAAGAGCCATTAAGAGTCAAGGCAGTGTTTTGTACTTAATTAGCAGATGAGGTAAAAAAGTCCAGTTTGAAAGTGTCTTACTCAACAAAATATGTTTGATGTACCATCATTACAATTAGATATTGAAACTCATGCCAGATGTATAGTGTCTTAAATGTTAGGGGGAAAAAAGAGATTAAGGAAAGAAGAAAGAGAACCAGAATAGGAAAGAAAGAGAAAGAAAGAGAGAAAGAGAGGAAAGAAAGAAAGAAAGAAAGAAAGAAAGAAAGAAAGAAAGAAAGAAAGAAAGAAAGAAAGAAAGAAAGAAAGAAAGAAAGGAAGGAAGGAAGAAAGGAAGGAAGGAAGGAAGAAAGAAAGAAAGAAAGAAAGAAAGAAAGAAAGAAAGAAAGAAAGAAGTGGGGGAGGGAAGAGAGAGGAAGAGTGCAAGGGTAATAATGAATTTCCTAAATATCATTGAAGCAACTATTCAGTACTGTGTTACTAACAATACATCATTTCCGCATCCTCCTCCCCTCATTATCCCCCGCCCCGTCTCCCCCCGCCCTCACCCGACATGGGGCTTGAACTCAGGGTTTGGGTGCGATCCCTGAGTGTCATTTTGCCATTCGAGCCCCAGAGCCATTTCTGGCTTTTTCTGAGTGTTTTATTGGAAATAAGAGTAATGGTATTTCCTGGTTTCAAATAGCAATCCTCAGCTCTTAGTCTCCTGAATAGCTAGGATTACAAACATAAACCATAGGCACCTAGCTGAGACATGACTTTTTACTGAAATGCAGATTGTTAAATATTTTCTTTGTCCTAACATGATAAATATGTAAAAGGTAAGGAAAATGTTTAGTCTTGTTCATCACTATCAAATAACATCCTCCACCTGTATTTGGAAGTTTCTCAGGATAGTTGACTGTCCTTTACTACTTGTTTCTCTATGAGTTACAGAATTTTCTATGATGGCTTTTGTTGTTGAGCTTTAAATTTATTCCATTTTGGTCTGAAAGAATTCAGGGAATAATTTCAATATTTCTGAATTTGCACAGATTTTCTTTGTGACCTATAATGTGATCTGTTTTAGAGAATGTTCCATGTGCTCCTAACTAACGTATGCTGCTGGGTGATAAAACTGTAGATGTCTGCTATGTCTACTTGGTCTATGAAATTGTTTAGTTCTAAGGTTTCTGTGCTGAGTTTTTGCTGGATTGATCTATTCAGAGGTGATAATGGTGTGTTAAAGTCACCAACAATGTGATTGGATCTATGTGTGTTTTTAGTATGAATGAATAGTGTTTCTTTGATGAACTTGTATTTGCATTTGGTGTATAGACATTTAGAATTGTTATCTCCTCCTGTAGGAGAATCCCTTTATTAGTATGTAATGTCCTTCTTTATCTCTTCTCACTAATTCTGATTTGAAGTCTATTTTATCTGATATTAGGATCACAACTCTGGCTTGATAGATTTTATTCCAACCTTTAACTTTTGTGGGCAAGATGTGTCTCTTGAAGGCAGCAGATGTATGCTTCTCTATGCCTTGATCCCGTAAAAGTGATCCATGTCTTACAAGTTAAGTTGTGATTTTATGTTAAGAAAATAGAGAAGAAAAAGAAGAACGGAAAAAGAACATGGGTGGCCTCTTTTAGGAGGACTTCTGCCTATTAAAGATTATTCATGAAATAAGAATCCCTCAGAAACAGTAATTGCAGATCTTCCTACTCTACTTATCTGGTCCAGGAAATAGATTGCATGCAATCAGAAAAGCAGAAAAGAGCCCTCCTGACACTTGTAGAAGGCTAGACAGACCAAAAAGCTGGAAATTGGCTAAGGTAGTATACATAGGATAAAATTACCTTTACCTCAAACTCTGATACCATTTTTCTGTGTGGTAGAATTTCTCTGATTACTGCTTGCACTATTTGGGTTTTGGAACTCCAGCCAAATGTCCTAGATTCCTGACCACAAGTCTACTACTGAATATGGGGGAAGGTCGGGGAGGGGATGGCAGTATCTGTGCAGACATGTCTCAAATGAGGACACTGTAAGAGCAAATTTTAAAAATCTAGAGAAATAACTGCTACATAGTCTTCCCTAAACTCTTCCTTTAGTATTTCTGTGAAAGAAACAATCATCATCTACCCAGTGTTAGTATCACAGTGTAGGAGCCATTTTTGCTGCAACTGGGGCTTGAACTCTGAGCCTCTAGCTTCTGCTCAGTTGACTTGCTTGCTCAGGTGGTGCTCTGGTGATCCACATCTCCAGTCTGGTGTGTTGCTGGCTAATTGGAGCTGGAGTCACCCAGACTTGCTTGCAGTCAAGAAAACCACAGAGTGTTCAAAGAATAAAACAATGTTTAATGAATATTCTACCATTCTCAGGACCATGAGAAGAGTAGAATATACATCTGTATATGTGTGCTGATACATGTTTATAGGCATTTAGAGTGATAAACACAGGAATGGTTTGACATATAAATTAGTACCCCCACCAACTTTTTGAGTCACCCTACATGGGACACTGGTTATCACACTGTTCACAGAAGAGAGCTTAGGTTATATTCCAAACTGGGTTCACTTGGCTCCTCTACACAAAAACATTATACTAACATCACATTATCTGACCTTTTCCGCTTGACTCATACCTATACTAGATATTGCAAATAAGGGAAACCATGGGACCTATGCTTCTTTGGGCCTGGCTTACCCTTAAATATGTATTTTAATGTTTTCGTTTCTTTCATGCATGTGTTTCTAACGCATTTATAAGATTATTTCTTTGTTGCTTTGTATGTCCCTCCCCCACAGTGTAACCCCCGCTTTCACTATATTTGATGTCAGTATAACATGTGGAGGAGATGGGGACAAACAAGTCGTTTAAGGACTCAGGTGGACCTGTTGCAACAATGAGAAGTACAAAATGTCATGTCAAAACCAGCTTTACAATGTCGGTGTGGGGGGGGGGAGGGGGGTATAATTGGGTGGGGGGAGGGGGGAGGCGGGGAAGGGAAGTGAAGGGTAAACAAAGGAGGAGGCTGCAATGCTTGGTAAGAAATGTATGCATTATCCTGCCCATGTAATTGTAGCCCCCCTGTACAGTATGTTCTCAAATAAAATAAAATACAATTAAAAAAAAAACACTATACTAAAAATTAGTAACAAATATAAGCAACTCAAAACAAATCATGAAAATAGGCTAATCTTTTTTAATTCACATGGATTATGGAATTCTCCTTTCTTTCTCCAATCATACAAATACAATTAAAATTCTCAAAAACAGCTTAAATATCAACATAGTCACCTTTTTTTCTATTAAAAAAAAAAAGATCTGGACTACATTGGAGTTTGCTTTATCAGTTAAAAAGTCTTGGAATTCAGTATTAAAGGGACAAATGAGTGATCCAAGGTCAAAAAACAAAATCCAAAACTGCAAATATTTATAATTTCTTAGAAGGCTACTGCTATACACATCAAGCAAAGGTTAACTAAAAAAAGTCATTATCCTGAATAAATGCATTATTCAAAATAGAAAAATGTATTATTTTGCAAAAGCAAGTTGTCTCTTATAAATATAGTGATACATATTTTTGAACCTCAACCTGATATGATTTATGGAATTAATATATTTTGAAAAATTGGGATAGCAATTTTTTGACATCACAATATAAGCTGTAGGTCACATAAGCATGCAGAATATAACTATGGTAAAATCACTTACAAGGCTATTCTCATTGTCTTCTCGTATAACTGTTCATAGTAAATCCAAAACAGCCTTCATTCTCTCTTTGCAGCTTTATTTTTTAGATTTTTTAAAAGCGTAGGATGAAGCAAACTGAATATAATTTTGTTTACTCAAAACATTAATAAAAACCAGAAGTAGCCACATATAAATTTAATTTGAATTAAATTCAATTTAAAGAACTTTCTTGGCTACCTTTAATTATTTTCTATTTTCTAAACCTGGGCTAATCAAATCAGGAATGAATTTTTCTATTTCCAACAATTATAAACTACTCTTTGCAGATGAGTACATTAAATAGGAGATTTTATTAAGAACAGGTAGAATCCATTAAAATGAGTTAGTGTAGAGAAAGTACTAGTTATTTCTCTAGTATTGTGATTGGAAGAACTCTGTAAGCTTTCCCCCATAGTCACCTTACTTCTTTTTCATACTCATGGGAATAAGGATTTGACCCAGTTCTCCAAGATGATATCAGTAGAATTGAGAGCTGTCTAGTTCAGAAGTTGTGCAATGACCTCAAACCTGTGTCACCAATCACCAAAAACAAAACAAGACAAAAAAAAAACACCTACTACGAATCCACGTAGTAGTGTCCTATCCGTCATTTGAGAGGTGGGCTCCTGCATCAGCAGCGAGATGTATGGGAGCTTGTAGGAAACACAAGTGCCACAGAGCTGGAGTTAGGATTTGCATGTTATTGAGATCTCTGGATGCTTTCTATGTGTGGGAAGGTGTGGAAAGTGCTGCTGTAGGCATCCTACTCCATGCCTGTTGACTCTTCTTGATAATAGCCTCATGTTCATGGGTAAGTTTTTTCCTTAGGTATTGAAAACTATGTGCTGTGCTTCTTTGATCCAACTTCCTGCTTACTTTCTGTTAATTCTCAGAGATGCCAATTGGCATGAAATGACTTGTCTGGTTTGTTGTTGTTGTTGTGCCATTGGCTCTATCTGGTGGATAAAGATAACTTCATCTCACATATGTCTTTTTAATGAAGTATTGAGACTACTTTTATATTTTATCTCATCCTTCTCAAAACTCAGTCCAGGAGAATTAAATTATTTCCTCTATCAAGACTTGAAAAAAATAGAGATTGGAATATGAAGATAGCTTCATTCAAACAAAGCACCCAGCCAATGGCATTGGTGGAAATAAATATTAAATAACCAAGTTGTCATTTTCCACACATAAAGCACAAAAATTGATCATTAAAAGCTAAAATAAAAGTGGTTTTTATTTGGATGAAATTTCTTTAGAGTAAATGTATTTGTTCTAGTCAGCTGGTAGCAATTTATAATTAAAGGTTCATAGTTATTGTATTTTATTTTTGAATATTTTCATTTTCTTTAGTTGTACAAAGGAGTCTCCATTAAACAGAGAAGTGTATGAATACAGTGCCTCTTGATCAAGGTCACCCCTTTTAACATTCTCACCTAACCTTTTCACTCCACCCACCCCTTCCCTCACTTTTCTTATTTTTGGGGGGCGGGGCGGGGTCTGGTCATGGGGCCTAAACTCTGGGCCTGGGTGCTGTCTCTCAGCTCTTCAGCTCAAGGCTAGCGCTTTACCACTTGAGCCACAGGGCCACTTCAGGCTTTTTTCTTTTTGCTTATGTGGTACTAAGGAATCGAACCCAGGGCCTCATGCATGCAAGGCAAGCGCTCTACCACTGAGCCACTTTCCCAGCCCCACTTTTCTTAATTTTGTATGTATTTAATTTATGCATTTAATTTTCTTTTTAGATTTAGCAAAGCATTATATATATATATATATATATATGTATAAAACGCATCTTGAGCTGAATCTTCCTGTATCTTCACCTCCTGCCCTTCAACTCACCCTTCCCTTATTTTTCTCAATTCTGTGGTATATACATTCTTGCCTGCATTTTACTCTCTTCCTCTATTCATTCTTCTACCTAGCTACCCCTGATTACCCCACCCTGGAAAGTACTCATTTCCTTATCTTTATCATTACTGTATTTAAATGAGCTTTTGGGGAATGTGCTGCTTTTTATTTTTGTCTCTGATCAGTAAGTTCTGAGCCTGAGTTTCATACATCCTATTCATTTTGCATTCTTACTACTGCACTTTTCCCTTTAAGGCAGAAAAAAAAATATCCTTTCTCTGATTTCACTCTGATTATGTGGTCAAGAGGATAAATTGTCAATTTTAGCTTTCTGACTCACTTTGATTAATGATGCATGTCTTGTCCAAGCCATATTTCTTTCTATTCTCCTTCTTGCCTACAAGTACTAATTTATTTGATAGCAACCAACTTACATTGATATGAAATCAGATGAGAATTTTAGGTGAATGAATTATAAAATTTTTTAGTGTCCTTCTCTCTGTTCCACTTTTGTGTTATAGATATTTATGACGTCTCAGACAAGGACTTAAAATGTTAACACAACAATGAAGTACATAAAATCTTGAAGTAATTCAAACTTCTCTAGTACAATCATGACATTTCAGTTTTCACCTTGAAAAGTCTAATATATTTAGAAATCACTTCAATTCGCTGCTTCTTTTTGAGCCAGTCACATTGTTCTGGGATCACTACCTACTGCTAGCAGAACATTGGTTGAGTGCCTATTAGATTTTTATATGTGATGTTTATGTTCTTTTACATGAGTGACACTCAACTCAGCCTAGACTCCCAGTTGTGGCCACATAGTCTGCAATTATTGAACTCATTATTTCTAATTAATATGATTTGAATCTTCCTAATTGGGAAGTGTGGTCCATTTCCTTAAAACATAAATCATGTAGTAAAAACAGAATTGGGCCTATTGTCACAACATGAGCTTTTGTCTTGATCTTTGCTGTTGGATGGGCCTATATTCTCTGCAAGCTAACAGTACTCGATTTTATTTATTTGTTTGTTTGTTTGGTGTTGGTACTGGGGCCTACACTCAGAGCCTGGGCCTTTTCTTTTTTGGAAGGGGTGATGCTCAAGGTTAGTACTCTCACTTGAGCCATAGCTCCACTTTCAGCTGTTTTGGTGTTGAATTGAAAAGAAGAGTCTCATGGACTTTTCTGCCTGTGTTGTCTTTGCATAGCAATCCTCAGATCTCAGCTTCCAGAATACCTAGTATTACAGATGGGAGCCACTGATACTCAGCTTGAACTCTACATTTTATGGCAATATCACCACTGACACTGAAGACAAAATACTGTTTATAAGTTCTTCTGACCCAGTGTTTAAATAAATTCAAAATATTAGCTGTTTTCTATTGCTTTTTATCATTTTCTGTTATGCTTTTCTGTTAAATGCATCATATATTTTCTTGTACAATTTATACAAGATGACTTCTCTGCCTACTCTTTTAAACAAAAAGAAAGGAAAAAAATCTGTTGTGTAGCTATGTATATTCACTCTGCATTATCATAACTTTTTCTCAGTTGTATTCAACTTTCTATGACGTTTCAAATTTTAAATAAGACATGAGAAGTGATTCCACAAAACATGTAACTCCATAATTGGGCAACCGTGTAGAAATTTTGTTGTGTGATTGCACTGAGTTTAAAATGTGCTCAAGGGGCTGGGAGGGTGGTTCAGTGGTAGAGTGCTTGCTTTGCATGCATGAGGCCCTGGGTTCCATTCCTCAGCACCACATAAGCAAAAAGAAAAAAAAAGCCAGAAGTGGCGCTGTGGCTCAAATGGTAGAGCACTAGCCTTGAGCTGAAGAGCTGAGGGACAGCGCCCAGGCCCAGAGTTCAGGCCCCACGACTGGACCACCCCCCCAAAAAATGTGGTCAACTCAGGACCTATCATTTCCTCCTAAATATCTCCACATTTAAAAGAGTAAAATACATATTTTGCATATATATATATATATACATATATATATATATATATATATATATATATATATATATATATACATGCAGAGTTTCTGCCTATGGACAAAAATACATACTATGGTTTACCTGATAAATGAGTTTTACAAAGAAAGGGAATTATATTAGGAATAATAGTAATATGTTATAATAAAAAGATTCTATTTACAAAGATATTTAAGAGTCTGTTTCAGGATGTTGATGGAAAAGGAAGTCCACAAAATGAAATTCTAGCTCTCCTATCTGGTTTTTTAAATGTACGTGTTACCAAGAATGAGCACAAGCTTTGAAGCCCTATAGATCTTCCCATTTTTTTCTATTAGAGGGTTTTCCTTATATATTTTCTCTTGATTTTTACACTTAGTGCTAAAAAATAGTAGAACCTTTTAAAGTGTGACCTTAAAATTCATAGTGTGAAAATATAGCAGTAATACTCTAATGGGAGCTATCATAATTAACATTAATAATAAGAAATTAAGAGAGATCTGTAATTTACGCAAATCTCAGGAGGTGGAAAAAGGAAGATCATGATTTTGAGAGCAACCTTAAGCTATATAGTAAGTTCCAGGTTAGCATGAGATACAAAAATGAGATAGTTTCTCAAACAACAACAACAAAAAAAAACCACAAAGTAGGACAGTGTTTAGTGCTAAAGCACTTTCCTATTATAGACAGAGAGCTGAGTTCAATACCCAGCACTGCAAAATGAAAAATGTTATAGACTGATTGACTTATTAGTTAATATTTAGTTCAGACATTTTAGAAGGAAAAATGCACTAATTAGGCTTGCAACTGAGTTAATAATGAGGTAAATTTTCTTTTATGGGCTGTATCTAGAATCGGCATGCCTACTTTTAAAATAATGAGCTCTATTTAATACTCAGAAATGCAACTCATTGTATATGTTTATTTCAAATCAAGTGAGAAACACGTTCATTTTGAATAGACTACATAAATGCTTCAGAATTAGAAATCAGATTAACAAACTTTTTGAAATATGTTGAGAGAATTAATGCTTTGTTGAATGGAACAAAGTGTTTTTAGCATAAATATGTGTGGCATGATTATGTAGTACATAGGATTAGATACAATGCCTTTGAGATGGGAGTTGGTAAATATCAAGACATGTTAAAATATAAGAAAATGAAACTTACAGGCAAATTGGTCGTCAGTAGTGAGTAGTAGGTTCTAGTAATAGAACATTGAACTGTAAATAATTAACTTATCTGAGATTTCTATAACTGAAAATAATGCTTTATTACCCTGGAAGAACAGAATGGGAGAAATTATGCTTATTATCATTTCTGAGATCAGTGTAAAATAAGGAAAGAAGGAGAAAGAGTTGGGGAAAGTGTTGGCCTGGGAGTCTGGACAGGAGGACACAGTACTGGTGCTAGCCATGACCTTGACCATGGTGTTTTACCTCTTTAATCTATGAGGAGTTGTCCCTATTATAAGTACATTTGGTTACCAACAACAGGAAGCAGACATCCACTGGCTGTAAAAACAAAATTGCAGGTTTATTTTTCTCATGTAACAAGAAATCTGGAAGCAGGTACCCCAAAGCTAATGCAATGATTTAAAAATGTCATTAGTGCCCCAGGCTCAATCCAGATCTCCTTAGTACATTGGCTTTTAGCCTGATAGTCTGCCCTCCAGGCACCATGCCACATTCAAGGCAGACAAACCAGCACTAAAGAAAATCTGCATACATTTTCCCAGGAAGAAAGAACTACCCCAGAATAAATGCTCACCCAGCAGAAATCTATTTAGGAGTCAGTAGCCAGAAGTGAGTCACGTGGGGACACTGACTAAAGGGTGTACAAAGAAAGGATTTTCATGAGTCACTGTGATCAGACTTGATCCAATAACTGATGTTGTCATAAAAATATAGATTTTTGAATAGCTACCTGCCACTGTCAACTACAAGGTCTAATATCCCCTAGAGAAGAAGGAAATTTTAGACAAAGGGTACTCAGAATTAAGTCCAGGTTAATAGTATAGCCCTAACATAGTATATAGTTAATAGTATAGCCCTTCCATAGATGCTTAACATCAATTGTAGTGAATTTGCCAAACAGCAAGTTTGAAGACACAATCTTCCATTAAGACTGTGCTCTCAATAGTGAAAACAAGTTAGGACCACTTAAAAAAGACACCCACAGGGAAAAGCAAGGAAGAGCCAGATTCAGAGATTCAAGTCACCTTCGCCATACAAAGTCACACCTGGCATCACCTCTTTCTGGTCATGATGAGTGACATAGCTCAGAGGATCGCCAAGGAGGAAAGAGCACCTGGAACACCTGACCCTTGATATCTAGACACTTTTACTTGGGTTCAGTCATATGCTATCCACGTACTAATCATTAATCTCTATTCTCCCCCAGATGTTTTGGATTCTAGTACCTACAGTTGTCAAAAGTGTTATGGTATGTTCCTGTGTTCCTAAACTTCCATCCTGTATAATATATTTGGATTGTTTAGTGACAAAAGTCCCAGGGCAAAGAAAGACAATCCTGCCCAGGTAGGGCATTAGCTTAGCGATCACCACCTGCAATCTTTGGGTTAAGTTTTTATTAGGTAAAACTAACTCTTTAATATCTTGTACAGACCTTCCACCATTCTGAAATCCAAATGTACAAACTACCAACACACAGTGAGATACTCTTGCTTCATGAAGAGTATACTTCTCCATATTATCCCTATAACTATTTTTTTAAGTGGAACTTTCCCTCCCATTGTATCTTTTTCTATGATGCAATAAAATGTCTTCCAATACCACCAACCTGGAAATCTAGGCAAAATCTTTTTTTTTTTTTTTTGGTCTGGTCATGGGGCCTGAACTCTGGGCCTGGGCGCTGTCCCTCAGCTCTTCAGCTCAAGGCTAGCGTTCTACCACTTGAGCCACAGCGCCACTTCCGGCTTTTTTGTTTTTGCTTATGTGGTGCTGAGGAATCGAACCCAGGGCCTCAGGCATTCAAGGCAAGTGCTTTAACCACTGAGCCACCTTCCCAGCCCGAAATCTAGGCAAAATCATAACAATAGCTGTTTTACCAGTATTTCTACACAAAGCCAAACCCATTCAAGATCAAAATACATTCCTTCTTCCTCCATTTTTCTTTGCCCCATCATGCCTGTGGCTGTTCCTCAGTGTTCATATCATATCCTAATTATACTGCTCAACCATGAGCTGTGCACACAGGCTCTTATAGCTTAGGAAGCTGAACTACTCCCTGTGTGGCTCAGTCACCAGTCACATAACAGCAGCACATCCCTGAGATTCCCAAAGCCATATATGGTTGCCCTGCTGCAGTTGCTGTGTTGCTGCTGCTGGAGTCTTTCTTGTTGGGAATAGCCTCATGTGTCACAAGATCAATGGTGAAATATTCTTCAGTTATTTGTTCAGCTGGTCTGTTCAGTGCACATGGGCCCATAACAATCCTTATTGGGAAATAGAGAGATATATTGTCATGTTAGGTTATATACCACACACACACACACACACACACACACACACACACACACACACACACACACACACACACACACACACACACACACACACACACACACACACACTTACTTCATTTAGTAAAACTGAGACCGAAAGAAGAAACTTAATAGAAGTCACAGATTCAGGTAATGGTGGCTCATGTTTGTAATCCTATCTACTCAGGTGGCTGACATCTTAATGATCTCAGTTCAAAGCCAAGCCCAGGCAGGAAAGTAAGTCTATGAGACTCTTATCTCATTAACTACCAAAAATTTTTAAAAAGTCAGAAGTGGAGCTGTGGCTCTAGTGGTAGAGCTCTAGTCTTGAGCAAAAAAAGCTCAGGGAAAGAATCCAAGTCCTGAGTTCAAGCCCCAGGACCAGCACAAATGCACACATGCACACACACACACACACACACACACACACACATATGCACACACACACACATATGCACACACACACACACACACACACACACACACACACGCACGCGCGCGCGCGCGGGCGCCAATATCACAGAGACAATGAGTAGCTGAGCCAGGACAGAAATTCTGATTTCTTTCCCTAATTTATTTAGGCTACTTTCCAGAAAGAACTGTATCCAACAGATTTTACTTCATGAAATTAACTTTCTCAGAAGCTCATAAATCATGATATTGACAATATCTATGTGACAATTTCCCCAGATTGAGTAAACCAGCACCAATATCACCCAAGAAAGAAACCTGCCCCTTCATAACTCTGGGATTCTAAACCTTTCTTTACCTCAGTGACCTACTATTTGTTAATATAATCGTTTAAATGTTAAACTCTTGAACTTTTTCATTTCATAAAGTCAGCAGGTTCAGATTCACCAGTCTGCTTTAACGTATGATAGAATTATAGATTTTTAGATCAGTTTGAAGGCTCTTAAATCGAAGTTTATAGATGAGAAGAATGAACTGACAGACCCCTAGTTTCATACTCATTGCTTCCTATGGACATGCTGTAGTTTGCATTTTTAAGAAGGAAATAAAAAATAGAAACCAGCTGGGTGCTAGTGGCTCATACCTATAAATATAGCTACTTAGAAAGCTGAGATCTGAGGATCTTAGTTCAAAGCCATCCCTGGCATTCAAGCCACAAGACTCTTATCTCTCAAATTAACAGCCTTTTTTTTTAAACCCCAAAACAAACAGCAACAACAACAAAAAACAAAACTGGAAGAGCTGTGGCTCAAAGTGGTAGAGTGCTAGCCTTGAGCAGAAGAGCTCAGGAACAGAACCCAGGTCTTCAATTCAAGCCCCACAATCCACCACTACCACAACAATAACAACAAAAGGTAGAAATCATGTTTGTCAGAAAATTTACACCTCACCTTTACCCTCAACTATGATCTATTTTAAATAATTTATTTCCCATAGACCACATATCTTGGCATACGCAAAGAACCAACTTCTGGCATTGTGAAGTAAGTAGTAGTGCAATTTGCTACTTCTATGGTATCTTAAGTAGAGTAGACTATCTAAGTCTTGTGTCTGGAAGGAAGACATACTACTGAGGATTGAGCAGCCATTATGAAAAACAAAGCAACAATGAAAATGGGAAAATCAAGATAGAAAGAGCCTGGGCTATCCCAGCCCTTCACCTGGCTAAGGATAACTCTGTGTGTGTGTGTGTGTGTGTGTGTGTGTGTGTGTGTGTGTGTGTGTGTGTGTGTGTGTGTGTGTGTGTAAGAAATGTATTTTTTGCCTTAAGTCAGATGAGATTTCTCTTACTTGAGTTTTCTGCCATATATTCCCAAACTCATCCAACTAAACTTCTAGAAGCAAAGTAAATAAAAAAGGACTCAACTTAAATAATCTCTTATGTGTCTCTTACTTCTTAACAAATATTTAAAATTCCCTGTTCAGGAATAATTTTGATTCAGTTCAAATAGTAAATCCAATTTTGTGATTCATCATTTATAACCCACATTCAGTCCTGTAACATATAATTTATATTAATATTTATTGCATTCTGACTCTCCAAATACTGTCATGTTTAACTTACCAACAGGAACATGTTCTGAGTGATTTGTCATCAGGCGAATTTATCATCATGTGAGCATCATAAAATGAAATGTATTTTTAAAAACTAAGGTGTCTCTGATGTTACTAGACCACTGAATCTTATGTGGTCAATGTCATTTGTCCTGCTCATTGTTGACCACTATTTGTTACATAACTGTCAGTTATAATTTATTTGGAACAGAGTATAATTACTTCTTATAATCATTATTTCCAGCTTATTTCCAAAATTTCACAAAACAGTCTCAGTGAATTCTTACAGAATTGCATTAAATGAATTGTTAATATTTGTTATCAATGTAATTTATTTATAACTAAAAAACAGCAGTATGCTGGGCACCAGTGGCTCACACTTGTAATGCTAGCTACTCAGAAGGCAGAGATCTGAGGATCAGGTTTCAAAGTCAGCCTGGACAGGAAAGTCTTATCTTCAATAAACTATTCATAAAAGCCAGAAGTGGCACCATGGCTCAACTGGTAGAGCACTAGCCTTGAGCAAAAAAAGCTCAGGGATAGCACCCAGGCCCAGAGTTCAAGCCCCAGGGCAGGTAAAAAATTTAAAAATAAATAAATTAATAAACCAGCAGTATGAGTATATGAATATATGAGAATGAGAGAAAGACTGAGAGAGGAATGGAGGAAGGGAAAGTCTTCATATATATGTACATATATACATATATATGTATATATATATATATACATACCTCATAAGTATGAGACATTAGTGTTCCTATTTTAAAAGACAGAAACAAAGTCAAAGATATTTACCACTTGACTTCTAATATTTCATAGGATGCTTATATGGGAGGCAATGAAATCAAATCCCACTGGTTAGAATATATACAGACCGTTTGCTGTGCTTTTCTGCCTTAGAGTCACAAATACATTTATGTTGTTTATGCTGTGTGACATACCACAGATGGGATCCAGGCCACCTTGAAGCTGACTAATAAAATCATTGATATGATAATAAATAATTACATGGTCCCCTGCCATGTCCACACTTTACCATGCTTCATTTTTTTTATTGTAACAGTGATGAACAGCTAGGTTACAGTTATATAAGTAAGGTAATAGAAGTGGCCTCTGGAAGGTGTTTTCCTTTTCTTAGGATGTGAGAGGTTTGAACATATAGATTAGGTGAGATGAGCCAAACATAGCCATAAGCACCACATTCAATGACAAACGGACATATTCTCACATGAAGATGACAGTGACAGTCAGTGCTGCTAGGTCCTAGATTCCCACATGCTCATGGTCTTACCACCACCACAGAAGGCCCAAGGAACTCTAGTTCATCTTCTGTGCTCTAGAAATGGACATCACAGAGAATTGTACAGGAAGATTTGCAGACTAGTCTCACATTAGCAAATCTTAGTCACAAAGTACATATGATCTACTTATGTGCCAGGAAAAAAACTGGAAAGTTTGGGTGAAAATTTCTCCAACCTCAGCTACAAATAATCATAAACTGAAAAGAAGTCTGTGCATAGAAAAAATACACAAATAAACAAGCAAAATTAAATTGTCCAAGCTGGCAGGAGATGAGAGAGAAGACATTGTGGAGATATTACTTCTGGGAAAGGGGTAGAAAAAGTTGTTCTCTGAGATTGGACAGACGACAGTGTAAGTGTTGATTGGTAACCAGTTGAGCATTCTACAGTTGTATTTCTAGTCTCCAAAAAGACTCATAAAACAGAAAACAGATTCAAACAATCACTGTGTTGATTTGTGCAGTTGCATAGTGCACAAAAGTACCCTGTCACAAAAGCTGCAAGGAAAGAAAACCACCCAAAACCTTGACTCTAAATATTATCCTCCAGGAAATCCTTTATCCTTCCAAGTAAGGACCACATGTTTTATTCTACACAAATTCATCACCCTCTAAATCACGCAGATGTTTTACTTTATTATTATTATTATTGTTGTTGTTGTTGATGATGATGTTGTTGTTGTTGTTATTATTTACTCCAACCACACACAAAGAGGCATCTCATCCTAGGTTCCCACAAAAGTACTACATGGACTAATCAGTGGCCCCGATAGTGACTTGAACCAGGCAAAGTAGATCTATGAGAAATGGTACCTTGAGTATCCTGGGTAGAGATTCTAGGAGCCCACAGTAATAAATATTGGAGATTTAGAATCCCAGAGCTAGGTTTCAATATTTCATCTTTATTATTTTATTCAAAGTAATCCTTTCCAGTATATTTGTTGGCATAAGGATTTAAAATTTTACTATAAGGAACTTGTTCCTCTTGGAGCTTATTGTTCAGAGCCTCCAGATGCATAGCTTTTGCTTTCAGTGGAACATTTCCAGGATTGAAAGCAAGAAATAGATTTGTGTTCCTAACTAGATAGTCGGACTTCGAAAGTCTTTTCATATCTTCCTCTCTGATTGTCTCAGCTACTAAATGTCTTCATTTTGCCAGTACTGGCTCTTCTTTTTGTACATGATCACCAGTTTTCTCCTCAATTCTAATGTTGCTATATTCTAGGGTACATAACAAGAAGAACAGTTGATACAAACACATTTTCATGTAAAATTAAAGAAGGTTCAAGATGTGCAGCTTAGTATTCATCAAAATTTATGGAACTAAATGGAACTATCTAGAACATAAATGCCAAATATCTTTTAAAAGTTTTGCAAGCTTCATAGTCAAACAAATATAAAGCAGTAAACAGGAAAATAAGTTTAGAACACAGGATTTAAACAGTATTTATTTCATAGAGTATGCACTACTAGTGTATATTGTTATTACAATGATCATTGTCATGAACATTTTCCCTACTGGGACCAATATTATCCAGTAAATATTATGAAATACACTTCTAAATTGTAGCATTTTATCAGAGATTAGAGTTAGTTTTAAGGTCTCTTCATTCTGAGGGGTGGCTTTGACCTTCTCCATGGATACTTATGAGAATTTACTAAAATATTTTTTGCTTGAGGGAATCCAGTTTGGATGACTGAGAATACTAAAATAGTATGGATTTCCACAGAATGATATCTTTGTAATAATATCTTTTTAATGATTTTAATTGTTTGGCATATCACATTTTATTACTTGGTGAAATCTGTTGCTAATCCTTGAATTTCAACACAGATCACTTCTACTTTTGAATTTTTGATTTCTTACTAGCAGTTTTCTCAAAATTTTAGTACCCAAGTGTGTTGTTAAACATCTTCAGGAGAATGTACTATTTTATCCCTGATTAAATAATCAAAACAGGACATCAACTATTTATTGTGCTATATTAAAATATTAATCCCTAGAGTGTGAAGAGTTTTCAAATTATGTTCATTTTAGATAAAATGTTATCATTTTTTCACAGAGGCACATTGAATATTTTGACTGTGGGGATGGGTGGAGTTGGGATGGGACAGGGGAGAATAATGGAAGGGGTGATGTAAGTCAAGATGCATTGTGCACATAAACTGACATGTTGGATTGAAACCCCATTGCACAACAATTTAAAGAAAATTAATAATTGGTTTAAGATGTAAAAAATAAAAATGGTCTGTTTTTCAAGGTGCTGTCAATTATAGCCAAATCCCAAACACCATGTAGATTTTAACATAGGATCTGCTCATATCAGACAAACAAATTATGACTGTTTTCTCTATGAGATTGGTGGTGGGCTTAAACCAGAGAAAATTATAACCATTTATCTGATATACCCAAATGACTCTATCCTAAAACTCAGCATAATAAAATATTAGCATCAGAAAACAACCAAGAGATGAAATAATAAGTGCTTCCCACCTAAGGGAATCAAAGCTCAGAGAGGCTTAGTGACTACCTCCAAAGAGCACAGCTGTTCAGTATTATATTTGGATGTACGAGACACCAAATAGTGGGCAGGGTTGTCTTCTGACTTAAGGGCACCAGCAGCCATGCAGGATCCCATGGCATCACACCACTTCTGGCCCCTAACAGTGGACTATGGACATCAGCAAGGAACATTTCTGACTGTTCACTCCAGAACTGGCTTAGGACTTTCCTAGCTCTAGATTTTTTTCATCTCCTAACATTTTCCTTAGTAATAGAGACCAGATTTCTGTTCATTTTGGCACAATTGAAACTTGTAATTTTGGAACTATAACTATGAACATGAGGCTCTTAATCACCAAGGCATTTCTTCTAAGCACTTAAGCTGATATAATTTTCAGAAATTCAGAAAACAAATTCTGCAATCACTTTTCCTACTGATTGAAAAAAAGGTAAAAGAACAGAAAAAAGGAGGCATAATTATATGGTACATTTAGTCGATGCCTGAACAGGCATAATGTGAAAACCCAGGCATTTCAACTGTCCCCTGACTCTCTACATATGGAGAATTTGCCTCCAGAGAATTCTATATACTAGGCAGCATAACCTAGTTAGGAGCATGATCCCTGGACACCCACTTTCTACTTTTGCCTCTTCCATCCACAACCTCTATAGCTTTCAGCAAATGTTGATTTCTTTTTCAAAGTATATTTTGTTATCTGTAAGTAGTTGTAGAATGGAGTTATCATTCAATAAATCAGCTTGTGAATATAAGGAGCTTGTTTGATGTCACTTATTTTTTATTTTAATGTTGTCATATGTGAAATTGGAAGAAGAACACTACTTGCAGTGGTAAGAGCAGTGATGAATGTCTATAGTCTCAGCCACTAAGGAGGTAGATGAGGAGGGTTATATATTTTGGCCAGCCTAGGCAAAACATTCATAGAGCTATACCTCAACAAACAACCTAGGACACATGTCTGTAATTTCAGCTATGTGGGATATATGTGGATGAGGACTGAAATTCCAGGCCAGCCCAGGACAAAAAGCATGCGATCCTCTCTGAAAAATAACTAGAGCAAAACAAGAGCTTGAGCCAAGATTCAAATAGTAGATCACCTGGCTAGGAAGCACAAGGAAGGCTCTGATTTCAAACACATGTGTCTCCAAACAAACAAATAAACAAATAAAACAGTACATGCTTGATAGTGATTTGAAGGATGAACTGTGGTAGTTCATTAAAATCCATTTATTTTCACACAATATATAGTAGGCAGAAAATTATTCTTTCTAAATAGCTAGTTCTTTGCCCTACAAGTTGCTAAATAATTTTATCATATCTTCTTGTCTCTAGTGAAGAGTGAGCGCCAAGGAAAAGACATCACCAGGCCGACAAGCTCCATGCTCCCTTCAGCTCACTGACTGTGAGCTCAGGAAGTAATACTGGGTGCATGGCCAGGTAAAAGAACAAGATAACACTAGGGCTAGTTAAAATCTCCCACTTGAAGATGATCAGCCACTACACTCTTCCACAATCTAAATATCCTTAGTTTTCTCCTTTTCCTTGCCCTCCTCTTGTAGGGATTTTTTGAAGGAAAATAAATGTACACAATCAGAATAAAAAATACTTTAGCAATTGAGATCTTGTACCTAATTGTTATTGCTAATCCATAAAACTCAGAACAAATCTTCCATAGAAGACTTGTTGTTTTATTGACTGAAGATTACTTTAAGCTCATCTTTTATTTTCTATGCAACAAAATATAATAGTGTCTTGCTAGTAAAATTAATCAATTAAAAATTATGTTGGTGGGGGCAATGTTGGGGCCTGAACTCAATGTCTCATACTTACTAGGCAGATGCTTTAGCATTTGAGAAACTCCACTATCGCCTATTACCTTAAGTTGACAATGCTAATGGTTTGTCTTCCACAGTATTTGTTTACCCATCCTTGCATTTGATCACTGTACATAAATCCTCCAACTCACCATAGTTTTTATTTATAACCTATGTGATTTGAGCAGTGAAATATTAGGTCGGGGGTATGATTCTAACATGTTAATTGGTCTTCCACCATATATCAGATGATACAGAGAACTGAAAAGGTGTGACAAATGATATGCAAATCCAAATCAGTGTTATTCATATTTCTACAAAGACACTTGTAGGGTATAAGCACTAAGTGACTTATCCAAGACAATACACAAGATTCTTGGTCATGTTTCACTTTCATCCAATCTCCTAATGAAATTTCAGGGAAAAGGCATTGCAATCAACAGTTATTGAGCAAATTATACTTTCACTTCATGCTTGACAATGGGCTGTGCAATTCATTGCATATCACCATGCATACACCTCATGGGGTGTGTTGAAGTGTCTTCATCACTGGGAGTTCCAAAGTTAACTTCCCCACAAGACAGAAGCTGATTTAGTACCAGTGTTTTCCACTAAACTGTGTTTCCAGGATGAAGCAAATTTCAATCTTTTGTGAGTATATTTCTTCTCAGCAGCATATAGCTTAACTCCTTGTCAATAAACTACCACATCTGGAGTGATTTTAGCTTTTTGCTTACATTTCACTTTTACACACTGTATAAAAGATGAATTCCAAGAAGAAACACAGGCTTTTATTCAGACATAAAAATAGACTAATGGCAATGACAGGGATGACTGTGAAGGGGGAAGAAAGCCAGTGATATTGCCAAATCTATATTAGGAGTTACAGTCTTCATTAGGAAAGAACTCAAGCATGTCATATTGTGAAATGGCATATGATAGAAGAGACAGTGTGGTGCTAGGACGGATCCCATTTGCCATATGGTGTGATAATACATCCTATTCCCTCAGGGAGTGCAGCAAGGATGAAAGGAGAATGGGATCCTTCAAAAGGGTATTGAATAATCATCTCGGTTTGAAAGGCTTTTGATTATGCCAACAGGAGCAGCGACTCAACAAGTATAAGGAAGTACCAGACTCCAAATGCACCTTGTACTCTCTGCTCTAGCTACTGATTAGTCAGATATGCATTATTTCAGAAGGATGAGATTTCCAAGGATTAGTCTATGAATGCCAGGGACAACTTGGAAGGAGCCAATGAACTGTGTATGTACCCAATTAAACTGGGTTGCGTAAGACCGTTTTTACAATTTGGAAAGATTTTCACTTTTGCAAAGTAGTCAGAAGGACAACTATTAAAAGTCCTCTCTAAAAGGAAGGATTCAGCAATATGAGCTAGTACACACACACACACACACACACACACACACACACACACACACACACACACACACACACTCACACACACACTTATATAAAAGCAGTTACCTACTCAGTGGTTGAATAAGAATATTAATTTAATCATGATGCTTTAAACTTGCCACAAATACATTCATCTACTGAGGGGCATCTGTGTGGGTTCGTTATCTTATTATGGTAAATAATGCTGCAATAAACATAGTTGTGCTGGTAGCCTTAGTTATGGCGTTGTTTGTGATCATTTGGGTAAATGCCCAGAAATAGGATTGCTGGGTCATAGAGGAGCTCTATGTGGAGTCTTTTGAGGCACCTGCATACTGCTTTCCAAAGTGGTTAAACAAGTTTACACTCCCACCAACAATGAAGTAGGGTTCCCTTCTGTCCACATCCCCTCCAGCATCTGTTGTTACTAGAGTTCTTGATTATAGCCATTCTAACTGGGGTGAAGTGGAATCTCAATGTTGTCTTGATTTGCATTTCTTTTATGGCTAGAGATATTGAGCATTTCTTCATGTGTCTATTGGCCATTCTTATTTCCTCTTCAGAGAAGTATCTCTTTAAGTCTTTAGCCCATTTATTTATCAGGCAGTTGTTTCTTTGATGATTTGTTGTTGGGGGATTTAATTTTTAAATGTGATATATATATATATATATATATATATATATATATATATATATATATATATATATATACCCAAAGAGAGAGAGAGAGAGAGAGAGAGAGAGAGAGACAGAGAGAGACAGAGAGAGACAGAGAGAGACAGAGAGAGAGAGAGAGAGAGAGAGAGAGAGAGAGAGAGAGAGAGAGAGAGAGAATAGAATTCTATGCCTCCATCAGAAGAATGACATTGAGCCGGGCACCGGTGGCTCACACCTGTAATCCTAGCTACTCAGGGGACTGAGATCTGAGGATCATGGTTCAAAGGCAGCCCAGGCAGGAAAGTCCGTGAGACTCTTATCTCCAATAAACCACTAGAAAACTGGAATTGGCACTGTGGCTCAAGAGGTAGAGTTCTCTCCTTGAGCTGAAGAGCATAGGAACAGCGCCCAGGCCCAGAGTTCAAGCCCCATGACAGACAAAAAAAAGGAAGAAAAAGAAAGAAAGAAAGAAAGAAAGAAAAGAAAGAAAGAAAGAAAGAAAGGAAGGAAGAAAGGAAGAAAGGAAGAAAGAAAGAAAGAAAGACATTGCCCCATTTGTTAGGAAACAGAAAAACTTGGAAAAAAATTATATTAAGTGAAGTAAGCCAGGCCCAAAGAAACATAGGTCCCATGGTTTCCCTTATTTGCAGTAACTAGTACATGTGTAGGACAAGCAGAAAAGGTCAAAAGCTATGTACATATGACCATATAAGATGATGTTAGGCGAAATGAACCCCAAGATAGAGACAAAATATCTGTTTTCTTTCTTGCTATTGTTTCTAACGTATTTATAATGTACCATGTGATTTTTTTGTTGCTTTGTATGTTCCTCCCCCATGGTATAACCCCTGTTTTCACTGTATTTGATGTCTGGTGCCCTGCATCTTGTATATACATTTTTCTAATTCGGAGAGGGGAAGGGAAAAACAAAATGCTTAAATAAGGATACAAGTTGACCCATTGTAACAACGAGATGTACAAAACACTATGATGAAAATGAACTTTACAACTTCACCAGGGATGGGGGGGGCAGTAGGGTGGGTTGATAGTTGTGGAGGTAGGAGGGAAGGGATTGTGGATGGTAGGGGGAAAACAAAGGAGGAGGCAATAATGCTCAATATGAAATGTACTCATTACCTTGGTCATGTAACTGTAAACCCTCTGTACAGCGTTTTTACCATAAAAAAAAACCATACAAAAAATTGCCACAAATGAGACAAAGAGGCTAAACATTCTTAGAACTCAGCAACGCATTTTAGACTTTGTAATGAGGATAAGCTCTACTTATCTAGATTGCATATTAACAGAAATAATAATTCTTAAGGAAAAGTTATTATCATACATTCCAGCTGAAGAATTATCAAAGCTGCATAAGGATGTCCTTTATAATTTTTTTAAAACGTGTCTTCATTCTAGAGCTAAGGCAGTAAAAGGCTATTTTCTAAAGACTTGTTGAAACTGACAAAATAAACTCTTCATCCATTATCTTCCTTAGTCAGTAGTACCATGACTAGAGAATTGAATTGTTCCTTAACAACTCTTTAAGGAAGGAGAATGTTCTGGGCACACTTCTGTCTTCAGGACACTTCAGGATAATTTTTCTCTTATGTGAAAGTGATTTACTCATTATGATGTGCCAGCTTCCTACATAGACTATTGCCTTTAATTCTTATACTAACCTGGGAGTTTAACAATGTTATATCTGTTTAACAGTTCAGATTTAGGAAAGTCTAAAGGATTGAGGAAATCAGAAAATGTGACCTCAAATCGACCTAGGTTTCATTTCTGGATGTGTGATTACAGAAGTTATACCGTAAAACTAACAAATTCAGTAACCTACTGAAGATCTCTCTATATTGTAGAATAGTAAGATAGCAATTACCACAATTACACATGGGATGGAAAGACAGAAACTCATTTAAAAATTCTGTTCATATACATCAATTGCAAATTAGTTTGGAGAAAATGTATGTGATTGGTAATGTTTTCATTTTAATATCTATGTTGCATATTTTAATGAATTCCTAATATGAACCAATCAAGTATTATTTGTTGCCATGAATGTTACCCTTTCTAATAGGAGCTATGAGTGTTTTTTTTGCCCTCTAAATATATGCCATTGTGATATAAAATAATAAGATATTGGCCACAGACTGGAAGTTACCCTTCTTGATGGTATTTTGTGTTTGTTATATATTATTTAATATCTAAATTGCTTGGCTCCAAACTTTTCAGCAAAATATTGTAAATTGGATTTCAAAAACAAGCCAGTGTTTGGCAGGACACAGGGTAACCTTTGTTCTTTCTTTCTATTTATAAATAGTACAATGTAAGATCAGGAAACCCTGTGTTCCACCCCCAGTTCTGTCCTGATTATCAAGGTAATCATAGGCTGTACCTCAACCCACAGTCCTCAACTGTCTAATCTAGCTGGTAGTGAGATAACTGAACAAAAGGCATATAGTCATTTGTTCATCTCACTCCAGATAGATGAACATTTTCTTTTTTGTTTAATTAAGTTTATTTGGAAGTGAAAGTGAAAAAATAAAGAAGAGAAAAGAATTAGCAGACTCTTCATGAGTGTGGAGAGGGACCACACAAACAAGGGTTGAAATCCTCGTTATGTACTTTTCTGTTCACATACACAGACATTATTGGCTTTCCTGGGGTTGAGAAGAGCGTTTGTTGAAATTTCATCTTGGTAAGGAAGAATCAAATGCATTTACTGGCCTCACTTTCAGAGTAGCTTTATATTCATTCTAAGCCATTACAAACTCTGAGATTGCCCCACATTCCAACTGTGTTCCCTGTACAGGGAAAATGGGTGAAAACCTCGCAGTGCGTTACATCAGTTTTTCCTAAGTTTACTTTTTCTTCCTTTGGAATGAGAACCTTTATTTCTGGGCTGGAAGACTTTATCAAGTCACTCACAAATCCAAATGGGGTTATGGGAAATGTTTCTAAGTTCTATGAGAAAGTGATGTTTTCTACTTTTTCTCCCATCATTTATTACTTATCTCTGAAAGCAAATGAAGACTACCTGTGATTCTGTGCAAAAGAAAGATAAGCTCTGTGTTACCAGAATAAAACTTCTTTTAAATTGCTCTTTGAAAAACATATTTCTTCAAAATAATATGAAGATAAAATTAAAAGAAAATGAGATTCAACATGGACTCAGAATTTTGAAGCTCATGTTGATTTTAAAACTAATATACTTCAATAAAACTCCTTAAATAACATGCCATTTCATGAGATTCTGGGGTTTAAAAACCTATATTGGAACTAGAACTATGTCTCAGGCTGAGGAAAACACACCCAACTGGGGTTGGGATAGGAGAAAGGACATCTCAGTTTTGGATTGGTGGGCCATCTCTGTGCTGCACCAAGTGATACAAGTAATACGTATTTCCTCCACAAGCAGTGCCATTGATTTTGCCCTTTGGAGTAGGAGGGAAATTGTGTTTAAATAGAACTAAAATTGCTCTCTCCTCTTCACATACTCTTCAACAGCAATTTCTTAATATTACATCATGAATCACTCAGGTACTTACTGAAGGTGGACAATTTAGTACTTCATAAAGTCTCAAGGAATCAGTAACAGCTGGGAAACAGCCCAGATAATCTACATATGATTCATATGTTCACAGGTTTAAGAGAGACTTCTAAAAATGATGAATTTTTAAAAGAATGATGATCTTTTGCCTACAGATGATCCAAATATATCTTTTTTTAAGCAACAAAAAAAACCCGTGGCTACATTAAGTTGATAGCAAAATAGTGACTCTGGTGATTAGAAACTGTATTTTAAAGCTTGAAAAAATAACAAAGAATCTAAAGGTGTGTGGATAATAATACGTGAGTATTTTTCAAATTGAGATAGAATAACCATAATCCATTCATTTAAAATAGGAATGATCTCATCATGTATGAAATCCTTATTTATTTTTCATGATCTAAGGATCTCTTGAGGATGAACCAAGCTCTTTACCAATTGAACAAATAGATCTTTTGAATTTCAAATAATGTGAAATGGAGTGACAGGGATGACAAATTAACTTTTGCAAACTATCCAATGTTTCTATGCATAATTTAGTTTTTTAATGTGCTTATTGATTTCTCGTCAAATTAAAAGCTTTCTCTTTGCTGGTCATGGGGCTTGAACTCAAGGCCTGGCCACTGTGTCAGGCTAGCACTCTACCACTTTGAGCCACATCTTCAGTTCCAGATTAAAAGCATTGTAACAGCAGGTGTAGGTTTCCAACACAAATGAGAAGGTCCATACACTATACATCACACATATATACCTCCCTCCTTAGCCACTTACTTCATCAGAATGCTACATTTTTAGCATATTAATTATTACCCAAAGTCCATACACACCGTAAGCCTTACAGTCTATTTCATATATTTTTCATCCTATAGAACTATGTACTGGTTTTGCCAGATTCATTTCTAAGTGGTTTATTTTTGGAGGTGCTAACATAAAGAGCATGTGTTTCAGTTTCAACTTCCAATTATTCATCACTGGTTTATAGGAAAGCAATTGACTTCATTTGGAAATCTTGCTATAATTAGTTATTAGCCCCAGGATTTTCTTGTCATGTTTTAAATTTTCTACATTGTTGACTGTGTCATCTGTGAACAAAGACAGTTTTATGTCTTCTTCCCAGCCCCTATAATGTACTCTATCATTTTTATTTTATTGCATAAATTGTATTAATAATAAAGTATATTAATTGTTCTTTGAGTAATGGAATAAACTTATGTTCATAGAATTTATCCTGTGTGGTCATGGTATAATCCTTGTTATATAAATTGTTATATTTGCATCTATGTTCATGAGAGATGCTGATTTTATTTTCTTAATTTTCTTGTTATTAAAGTAATGCTAGTCTCAGCAAAGAGTTGGGAATTATTCCCTCAGTTTACATATCCTTAGTGTGGTGTAATTTCTAAGTGTTCTTCTGTGAATCCCTCTGGGCCAGACATGTTCAGTTTTGGAAGATGTTAAACTACAGTAGATATTGTGTGTGTGTGTGTGTGTGTGTGTGTGTGTGTGTGTGTGTGTGTGTGTGTGTGTTTGTGTGTGTGTGTGTGTGTGTGTGTGTGTATTTTACTTGTGTGAGCTTTGGAAAATTGTATCTTTCAAAGAAGAGTCCCTTGTTTCTGGGATGTCAAATTTGTGATATAAGGTTGGTTACAGAGGTACAGTGTTTGCAATAATGCCATAAATGTTTTTCAGGTTCATGTCTTTTTGTATTATTTGCTTCCACAATATTTTGTTTAACTAAAGGGTATTATAATTTTAATATATTAGTAAATGTATTAACTGAAGAGCTATTTTGAATATTCTCAGCATAATATTTAAAATTGTACTTCTTAGTAGTTAAGTCAAAGGAATATATATCCATATTCATACAATATATATTGCATATTGTATAATATGTATATATATACATATACACCCTAATGTACTTTTGTATATTCATTAGTTTTTTGTATATTCATTTTGTATATTCTTGTATATTCATTCTCCATTCCCTGAAATTATTTTGATCACTAGTCAGATAAAAGAGTTATATTTATCAGTCATCTGGTTAATGCGGCTGCTAAGCCTTCTTTCTGGAGACTATCAGCACATATAATCACAGTGTGTTCTGGTGGATGGTCTACTGTTAAAAAAGAAATCTGTACAATCTGTTTTGAATCTTGATTCAGTTGTTATACAAATTTAGTTCCATGAGCATAGATCTTTGCTTTTTGCTTTTCATAAATATTATCTCTAAAAAATGCTTAAAAGTATTTTGGAAATTGTTGAGTTACATAGTTATTGCAGTAAAAGGAGATGGTTTATCTTCAAGACATTCACATCTCCCAGGTATCGTATTTTGGAGAAAATCCACCATGAGGCTAAAAGGAACATTGAACCATTAACAAGGTGTATAAGAGAAAACAGAATTCCTTGGGTATTCTTATCTAGAATCTTACCCAATGAATGTTTCTGCATTTATAGTAAATCATAATTCTGCATAGGCAATCTTCTGTAGTTCAGATGTGCATCTCTTCAGTCATATCACTTGGCACAATCCTGGGACTTAGACTACCTAGAAAGAATATTTCCCTTAAAGCCGGGTGCCAGTGGCTCACGCCTGTAATCCTAGCTACTCAAGAGGCTGAGATCTGAGGATCATGGTTCAAAGCCAGCCCCGGCAGGAAACTCCATGAAACTCTTATCTCCAATAAACCATCAGAAAACCGGAAGTTGCACTGTAGCTCAAGTGGTAGAGCACTAGCCTTGAGCTGAAGAGCTGAGGGACAGAGCCCAGACCCAGAGTTCAAGCCCCGCGACTGACAAAAAAAAAAAAAAAAAAAGAATATTTCCCTTAACTCAAATATCACTTATGACAGCCAGGTATTTGATAGGTCTGGAGGGAGCAAACAGTAAATTATACACATTGAGTGTACTTTTCTGACTTAAAAACAACATGTAGACCAAGGAAGGGTTGATATTCAATTAGTCCTTACCCAGAGTCTCTTGACAGAGGGGTGCTGCAAAGTTCCTTCTAGAAGCATATGGCTCTGATCAGATGCCTGGATTATGATTTAAGATAAGAAGCAAAGTTCCAAGGGATAGAATAAGATCTTCTGAAAACAGAATTTTTCAAAGGTCAAAAGTAACGAGTAATTCTAATCTACTACAAGAATTACAGTTTCTGCTCCTGTTCTGAATTTAAGTAACTTTTCTTTTTCAGTATTCATGCTAATATGACAGCCAAAAGAGAAGTAAAAGTAACTGACTTGAATTAAGCACTGGTAATTATATGAAAACACAAATATGAAAGAAATAGAAAAAAAAGAAAAGCAGTAGAAAAATCAGAGTAGAAAATACACAACCTTCAAAGGAAGCTGATAAAATAACTATAATTTAGTCATATGAATATCACCAGTAACAAGAAAGAAATAGTTCTTTGTATTGAAGCAATTTGAACATGGTACACAATATAAGCCTTGACCATTACATCCACATGCTATTATAAATCAATAATGAATGAAAATGCAATTGGTATAAACAGGAGTAAAGAAAAATACAGAATAGTTAAAATGAAGGTCATTCTATTTACATTATTAATAAGTATGAGCAATTAGTATAATGTTCTTGCCATCTCTAAATGTCTGCTCACAAGTGAGTCTTTTTTCTATAATAACATTTCATGAAAAGTATATAAATTATGTGTGTTCAGAAATATTTCACTAAGTATATTTGTTATGACTATTCTGGTTCTTAATTACCAAACATAATCTTTACCTTTTCAAGTTACTGACTTTATTCCCAGCTTTATAGGAAAAATTTCAGAAAACATTGCTTTTTTCAGATTTAGAATAGAGAGCAAACAGATGCTGTACTGCTTTTCTTAGTTTATTGAGGATTAGCTATTCTAGTGTGTTAAACTTGCCCCAAATTGTTTGTCTATAAAAAGAAACAAGATTTTATCTTTTTACCCAACTAAACCAAGCTTCAACTTTATTAATATTTAAGTAAAGTATATGCACTTGCCTAGTAGGATGCACATCTACATACTGACGTCTCTACCACCACTTTGTAGAGTGTTTCATTTGTCCTGTATTGAGTCTGTTTTTCATATATATCTTGGCTTGATCACCTGGTAGGCGCTAGGGCTCAGTTTCCAACAAGTGCATTCATAGGTTTTAGATCTAAGGTCACAGCTGACCTGTCAGTAGGAGCTCAGGGTGGGAAAAAGACAGTGGTGTGAGGATGCCATAGATCACAGGGAAGAGCATTGCCAAATGACCTGTTAATTCAAAAGGATAAGAGAAAGTAAGTTAAACCTTGCCATCAAAGAGAGATTGACCAGCTGTAGCTTCTAAGAGTTTCCTCTCTAAGTATCCAAAGTCCTTAATGATATTTTCTTTAATTTCCTGCTCCCAAGATTTCTGCAGTGTCAGAAGGTGATCTACCAAAGCTTTACCTTAGAAAAATAGGCATGAGTGAGATGAAAAGCTTTCCAACTCTTCCAAGAGACAAATTTATTATGAAAATAATCGCAGAAGAAAATTAACAGAGCTTTAGCTATGAAAATCTACTCTTTATATTTATTGAAATATACTTTGAGTGTTACTTGATTATCTCAGAAAACTAATTTTTATTTTATCAAGTTAATCAAAATATAAAACACTATAAAGTTTTAAAACTAGTTAGAAGATTACTGAATTTTGTTTGACACTAGAGATTACAGCAAATGTGATTAATTGCCACTCATAATTGTGGTTTCATTCCAGTGGTTATTGCTTGTCAGTATCAATTAATAGCTCAACAAAAACCTCATTCATTCCAGAATATTAAAGAATGATGGCTCATGGGAATTATGCTAAACTAGCACTTTCAATTAGATTTTGAATTTTATAGGGAACTGAATAATAGTTTATAATAGTACGTACCAGTGAGTTATTGTTGAATAGTAATTACTATAATCATGTATGTTTGTCTGGAGAATTGTAATTAGTATTGTTTTTGTGTTTAAAAATAGACTATTGTACTTAATTTTTCACATAATGTATAGGCTTTGAAGTTTATTATGTAAGGAAATTACAAGAATAACATGTTATAATAATCTAGAAGAAATCTACAGGGTGTGTCTGTTGTTTCATTGGCGGGAAAAGATTAAAGGTAAACTATCAACATGACAAAACTATGAATTCTGTGCATAGTGTGAACTCTATATTTCACTCTTCCTTTCCTATTGTATGAATAGTTTTCCATGTAAATTCATAAAAACTGGTACAAAAGTAAAATGGAATGCAACACAGTTTCTAAGTTGAAGAGATTAAAATTCAAACTTTTGTCCACATCCAGAATCTTTTTGAATTTGCTTTCAAAATTATTTTGCTTATGCAATTCCCTTCCCATCAATCCTCAGGAGATGAGAAAGTATATACATTTCATACTCAATGTCATAAATGCAGGCTTTGCTTTTACTCAGCAATACTCAATAAAGAAAACATTCTACAAGGACATTTAAGACCTCCTTCAAAAGGCATTAAAGAATCTACTAATTCAATTCTAAATTTAAGATTCAAGACCTAAAATGTTAATTCTGAATACTAAGTAAAATGAAGCCTTGTAGATTTTTTAAACCCAATTCCTTTTTCTTTCCCTTAGCATAACAGTATCAGTAGTGTTCTAGTGTGAGGGGAAAAAAAGAAAATATCAGTACTATTTGATCAATTAACTGAAGGTTGAAAAAGATATAACAAGTTGGGAAATATGACAATCATTAAGTTGACCCAATTAACCCAACAGAGTAATTGTACATTAACATGTCGGAAAAATAAGTGAATCAACTAAGCCAGAGACTACAATTTCACATTGCTTTGGTTGTGATGTTCATCAATGTGTTTATTGAATTGATCATTTTTTCTTCCAATTTCATGCATTAAGCTCAAATTATACCACATTTTATTTTAAGTTACTGTTTCACCATTATTGAATTAAGAAGCTTTACTGATGTCAATGTAAGCAGTTCAAAAAGAAAATAGAGAATAAAATTAGAATATAAATAATTTTGAAGCAAGATGAAATCATGTAGAAACTTGGAAATATCATTTATTACTCTAGATGAATTTATTCCATAAATGTTACTTGCAATATCGCTAAGCACTTTGGAACTCATATTTACTTAAGGGCCATTAAACTATTTATGCCCTTCCCACCACCACTAAAATCCTGTTTGTTTTTCTGAAATAAATGTTGAACTCATAGAGGCTCTAGAATTAAAAGATCCGTGTTCTGTTCACACCTTCTATTTTTCTACCGGTTCTATGACTTATTGACAGTAGCTTTGGTTTTTCTCCTCTGTAATATTTTGTTGTCCTTAATTAAGGAACAAATAAATAATAGGTATAAACATGTAGAAGAACGTCTGGACAGTAATGGCTCAGGTAGAAGTATTAAAATTGACTTCATAATCTTAGCTCAAGCGTAGATGTGTACTTTTCCTGGTCACAGTCTTTTTATGTTTTTTTTAATTGTAAAAATAATGTACAGAGGGGTTGCAGTTACATGAGTAAGGTGATGAGTATAGTTCCTATAGAGCATTCCTATAGAGCACTGTTACCTCCTCCTTTGTTTTTCCCCTACCATCCCTGGTGAGTCTTCACTGTTGATTTCTGCTCATCAGTCTAGCCTATCAATTGGCTTTAGGACCCTCATGATATTGTACAGTTTTGAGCACTGTGAGCTCTGCAAATATCACAAGCGTGTCTTCTATATTGTCATACAAGTCATTCGAAATAATGTCAAAAAGACATGACTGGGTAAAGAACTCTTTGGCATAACAATCCAGTTCTCCTGGCCAGTGTGAAGCTGATGCACTAATCTCATACTCTGTAATAAAGGGGTACAAACAGCATTGCATCAGCTTAACCAAATTATTATTCAACTCACAGGTCTCTAGTTTAAGCATGAGGATATTATGAGGAATACTGTGAAATATACTTTTACACAACTAACAATGTGTGGCTTTAAATAACCTCTTAATTAAATTATTAAAGAGACCATGAATAGACTTAATATCTCACTAACTGGAGAGTAGTTGTCTTTATTTCTTTTACAAAGGACAGAGGAGAGTGAACAACCAAAGGACAGAAAAGTTTTATTGTTATTATCACAACTTGACTTGTATTTCTTCTTCAAATATTTTATAAACAAGTAGTTCACCTTTTCAATTTGCAAGATACACATGAAATATGCTTATTTGGGCACATAACTTTGCTTGGCATTTCCTCCTTCAACCATGCATAATTGCCTTTAAATAATCCTATGACTTTTCTAAGTCCCATAAATGAAAATGCATACAACAGCGCACAATAAGAGTGAAAGTAGATTAAGGCTATTTTTCTCAAATTTCCGATTCAGTGCATTTTAATGGAACCCAAAAATCTAGTTTTTATTTCCGTTGATTTTGCAAGTAGTCCATAAGCTTTTTCATTTAAATACTAAATGAAGGACTTTATTGAAATTTATTATAAGTCTTCCTTTTCTGGAAATGATTTATTGAAGGTCCTTATAAGAAACATGGTTTTCTATTACTTTAAACATTAGAATGTCAAAATTTACCCTATGAACAATTCCTTGATCACATAAATATTGTATACAAAGAAACATATCTCCACATTTAAAATACTACACTATAAAACTTTAATTACCCTGCTCTGATTGACTTAGCTAGATAATTGCTGATCTCAATTATTCACTGAAAAGGCACAGTCTAAGAAGAAATTTTTAGGGAGGACAAGTTTAATAGGCTTACTAGAATAACAACCTTTCCTCTCCCAGTTCTCTGATAAATATTTGATCAAATTCAGGACAGAGGCCTCAGCCAAAGCATTCCAAATCTGATCTCAGAGACATGCAGAAGACAGACAGACACTAATTACCTGAGGATTGGATGAATGGTTGGAAACTGCACATCGCTACTGAGAAGCAGATATTATTAGCAGATGACTATTTTTCCTGACTTTATTTCCCTCCTCCCTCCCTGAAACATGTAATTCCCATTTGCATACATTCCTTTTTCTCCCAGTCTGCTTCCATTCCTTCTCAGGAGTGAGGAGAGAAGGGAATCAATGTTTTCCTCAGCACATTCATGCAGCTTTGGCCCCTTAACAACCTCTGTGATGGTAAATATTCTTGCCCTTTTATCATACAGCTTTGTGCAGAGAAAATCAAGAGAGAACAAAGGGTCCTACTTCTGAATTTCTAAATTTTCTACCTTCCTTCCTTCCAGGCATCCAGGGATGCCAGACTTCAGTATACATGCCAGCATCTATACAGCTCAACATTTATAAATTGATGTTTGATATTATAACTGAATAATATCTTAGTAACTTCAAGAAACAACTATGAAAATCTCTTTCTCTGTCTGTGGGTGATTGGTACATGGTACTTTCACTGTTTTCCACCTTGGTGGGTCTGCCCTAGTATTTTCAAGGGGCCGGGTATCTAATGAAAGGTGTATGGGGGCAAGAGAAATGGAAATCCAGTAGCTGGAATTCTAGTGTTGCAAAGTCCCTTCTTTGTGCTTTGATATAGTCACATTTATTGATTGGAAAGATGGGGCTATATTGATAATGACATAAATCAATTAAAATTATTGCCTTTGTTTTCATTTTGATGGTGAACATCTGTCATAAGTAGCAGCACAACAAGCAAAAATGGTGGTGCTTTCAGTTAATTGGTCCAGCTGCATCAATCCATTACTTTATCCATATTTCCTGCTGCTTTTCACATCAGTGTATTTTCTTTTCCAATCGCTAATCAAAACTCAATCGAATTTCCAATGTGTGTATTATACACTAGCATTTTGGTATGGAATGTAGCCTTGGAGATTACAGGTTATGCAATGTTTTCTAAGAAATATTAAGCAAGAGGCTAAGGTTACCTCATTCAAGAACATTATTAATTAGTAAAATTAACAGCATACCCACAGTAATTTACTTAAAAATGTTAAGAGAAGTCAAGCAAACTGTTTCCTACTGAACACACACAAATCTGCCCCTATAACCCTATTAACATTTAATTTATCAAGTTGTCCTATGAAAATGATTATATTAAAGTCCTACTTAAGTAAAGCAATAAAAAGTTCCATATATCACCTCATTCTATTCAGAGATTTATAGTTATCTTACCATAAACCTCAGGCAATAGAAATAGTGGGTTTGTTTGTTTGCTTGCTTGCTTTGTTTTTGGTGGGTACTGAGATCGGAATTTAGGGCCTTGCTAGGCCCTAAATACTTGTAAGGCTGGTGTTCTACTTACCACTGGAGCCATGACCCCTAAAATAAGCTCTTTGCTAATAACTTTGGAAATTGAATATAGTGAAGTTTTCTGCTGGATGGGATTGGCTTAAACAGTGATCTTCTGGATTAAAGCTTTCTGAGTAGTTTTGGATTACAAGCATGATCCACTGGTGTTTGGCTACCATGGAAATGTTATCCAGTGATATCCAGTGAATGTTATCCATTTTATTATTGTTACTATTTTTCGTATAAGTGTTGAGAACTCCTCTGGAACATTGGCATCCCTTTTAAGCTTGTAAAGCACAGCATGGAGTGCTGGGAGGGACCCTTCCTGTGTTACCTAGACTTGTTCAAGAAATCATCTCAAGAAAGGGAAAAAATATTTCCCAAATACAGGTGTGAAAACTTGTTAGTAGAAAAGACCACTAACTCAAAATTCAGTGGTGGTAATAGGTCGTGCTAAAAGCTGTGGGATGCCAACAGCTAAAATGTGGGATACCAACCACATTTTGTTTCCAGTGAACTGAATTTTAAGTGGTCTTTGGAAGCATTGTCACATAATGCTAGGCCAGGATTTCCATTGTTTGCATTAATATATTCAAAGTAAATTTCCTTGAGGCTTACAAGGAAAGAGAAAGTACACTTTGGAAAAGTATGTGTTTCTTCTAGGGAAGAGAACAAATGAAATTAGATGTTAAAACAGGAATTCTTTAGAAACCTAATAGGTATCCTGATACAGGTAGACTAACAAATACAGAATGGATGGCAATCATGATGTGTTTATCTGTTCATGAACTTGTATCATCTTTTTGTTTTCGGTGCTGGAGCTTGAACTTAGTGAGTTTATCTTGATAGGCAAGTGAGTTTAGCTTGATAGGCAAGCATTCAACCACTTGAACTGTACCCACTTTGCTTTATTTTTCAGATAACATCTCATGTTTTTGCCTAGTCTAGCCTGGACTTCAATACTTCTATTTATGCCTCCCATGTTGTTAGGATTGGAAATATGGCCACCATACTTGACTTCATAAACATTTTTTTTCTTATTTAAACATGTGCCCAGAACATCTCAAGTTGAAAGTCAATATGCCCCTGAGAGTTACCAAGTACTAACAGTAGAAGCACATTTGCAGGGAAAATATTCTATATTTTGCTGCAAAAATCTAAAATTCAAAGCACAGAATAGAGTATGTATAATGAGAAACACATATATGGGAAGAATTTCCTTTGGTAAGAAAGAAGGATGTTACAAAGGGACAGATGATAAGTTTGTGCTGATGGGAACAAAGCCCTAAACAGTACTTGACTGAGTTGCCCCGGGTAGAATGACAGTAGTAGGACTTAAATCATGTTTTATGTTACTTGTTGACTTTCTGTGCCTACTGATATCTCATCAGAGGTTAAATATGGCTTGCAGTTTGACTTTGCCCTTTTCTGCTAATGTTACATGTTCTATGCTGAGTTCTTTTAACCCTATTTGGCTTCTATAATCTTTTTTTTCTCTACTTAAATCATATTTTATGGAAAGTAACTATTGCCCTCAACAACTTTTATATTGTTATTGTAAAGATGATGTATAGAGGGGTTATAGTTACATAAGTCAGTAAAAAGTACATTTCTTTTTGAACAGTGTTTCCTTTTTAAAAAAATAATTTTGCTTAACAACCAGAGAAGTCAGTTACACATCGTATTCTGTGGATTTGCTGGCTTGGCTTTTCTTTTTAATTCTAAGGCCACCCAACCCAACAATAATTGAATCTCCAGAAATCTGGAGGCTGAGTAACCTGGACAGAAGTACATTTTCAAAAATGTCCTTAGGTGAACTAATACTCAGTCAGGCTTGATAATTGCTGGCTAAAGCTCTCAGAAATAATAAAAGGGTGTACATAGCTCCTGAAATTGTCCATGAAAAACACTGTTATGAAAACAAGTATTTAAGTACTTAAACTAAATTGGAAGACAGTCTTTCTGGGTACTACAGTATCTTGGGCTTATCTTTATTGGGTTATTTTTGCTTTGTTTTATTTTTTGCTTTTACTTTTTTATTTCATATGTATATATCATATATATATATATATATATATATATATCCTTTATTATTACCTATAAATAGGCATACCAAAGAGTGCCAATTTAACATGTCCATTATTTTTATTCCAGGAGAGGGGCTTGAATTCAGGGCCAGCCTTCTCTCCTTTAGCATTTTTGCTCGAGGGTGGAGCTTTACCAGTTGCTTCCACTTCTGATTTTTTCTGGTTATTTGGAGAAAAGAGTGTCATGGATTTTTCTGCCCAGGCTTGGTTCAAACTGGGATCCTCACATCTGTCTCCTGCATGCATGATCACAGGCCTTAACATTTCTATTATATAAGTAATGTGTCTTGATCAGTCATATCCTCCATCATTCTCCCTTATCTTACACACCCCTTCCACCACCTCTAGTCTCATCAAGTTTCCTAATTCCTGTTTCACATAAGTACTTTGAGCATTAGACCTATTTGATTCACCATTTTTTGGACTTGTCTTACCATAACATTTATTTTATCATAAAGTCTTATTTTTGGCCCTCCCACTTCCAATGTATAAGAATTAGATTTTAGCTGTTTTGTCTTTTTATTTCACAGTTTCCTGAGCATTTAAATAACAGGTTTTAAAAAGACAACACCTAGATTATAGGTAGGCAACAATTTTGTATTGTTTTCATTCAAGTTCAGAGCCTTATGTTGGTGAATGGAAATTAGGGATTTATGTGGTGGTAGGGTTCAATATTTTAACTAAATGTAAGCTGTTGCAAATGACAAATTCTTACATCAATGCTACCCTAATAATACATTTGAGAAGTCATTTTTATATCAGCTTCACAATATTGTGAGCCACCATGTTGGATAAAGTAAAGGTATTTGGATGAAGTTCATTAGCATCCAGTGTTTTCTACAACCATATTAGTGCTATGGTAAACACAAATGAGCTTGTCAAAGGTTAACTTTTAGACCATGTTTGTATTTTTACTTATATTAAATAGCACTAAAATTTATAATCTTTTTAGATGATGAAATTGAAACAAAAATTGTTTGAGAAACATATTTCAATCTAGCTACTTTACATTGAAGTACAAAGACTGTTTCCAGCCTTGGGACTCTAAGGAGAAAGTTTTGTTTTTGTTTTTATTGTTGTTGTTGTTGTTTTTTGTTGTTGGGCATGGGGCTTGAACTCTGGGCCTGAGCACTGTCCCTGAGCTCATTAGCTAAAGGCAGCGAGCATTCTACCACTTGAACCATAGCACTACTTCCAGTTTTCTGGTGGTTTATTAGAGATAAGAATCTCACAGATTAAAAAAAAAAAAAGAATCTCACAGACTTTCCTGCCCAGGCTAGCTTTGAACCAGGATCCTCAAATCTTAGCCTTCTGAGTAGCTAGGATTACAGATATGAGCAACCAGCACCTGGTGAGAAAGTTATTTCAACATCAGTGAGAAATCTCACAGATAACAGAAGCCCCTGTGCCCTGTCTACCAACTACCCTGTAGAAATACAGACCGTTGTTCGTGTGCACCATCTCTATGCCTATATTTTTTTAAGTTTTCAAATTTTTACTACCTACCAACTTTCTCATTTCCTGTTTTAACATTTTCATTAGTATCAATTAGTTGTACAAGAGATTTCATTCTGATATTTCCATGTATGCATGAGATGTGCCTTGATCAGATTTAATCCTCACCATCAATCTCTGTCATCTCCACTCACCTCTTCCTAAACCACAGGCTTCATTGTTCTATTTTCACACATGTACCTAAAAGTGTTTTGAGCATATTCAACTCCTTTACCTTTTTGGTTCATACTCTCCCCTCTAGTAACCACACTCCTAATGGAACTTGTTTTGCATACTTGTCATTCATCTTGTTTTCACTGTCTGCTAATGGTCCAAAGGAGTTTTAGGTTGTATTTTGTACATGCATACAGTACTTTAATCAGATCAATCCCCCCATTTACTCATTTAAACTGATTTTTAAAAAAATGAAAGCAAAACAACATAAAAACCTTATTTCCCAACATCCAGGCTGATAGTGGTAATAGATGAATCATGTTCTTCAGGTCTCCATAGTCTCTTTAGATGATACTCAGAGCTTTCTTCCTTTCTGATGGTGTGCAAAATAAGCTAGGAGGCTTCAAGGGACTAAAAGATAAGGTATGAAAAAAACACTGCCAAGTGTTCACTACAGTTTACTATTATATATCTGTTGAAAATTTTAGTAGGAATGATTAGAATGGCCTCCTCAGTCTCCTGTTGTATGAATTATACTCTGCTATTCATTCCCTTCTTGGCTCAATATAAAAAATAATATATTTGATTTATTGAAAATACTTCTTGTCAACAAACTCTTCAAATTATTTGGTAGTATTCCAATTTGATTGATGTAAAAATAGATTTTCTTTCTGGTGTAGTAAGATATCATTTATGACCATTTAACAGCATTGATTGTATGCCAACATCACAGAGGGCTTTGAAAACACTGTCCTTGTTCAAATCATCCTCACATTTACCTATGAAACTACTAGGTAAAGAAATTATTTTCAAATAACAGATTATGTGCCGCAGTAGAAGTACATACAAAATGTTACATTGTATCCTAGAAATGCTTAACTGCTTATTATCATTAAAATCCTAATTCAACTATTATTAGTTTAATAAATAATTATAAGCATTTCCTTGTGCATCCTTTGATATTTTAATAAGTTTTTCATTGTGAAAATACTGTACTGAGGGGTTACAATCACATGAGCAATGTAATGAGTACATTTCTTATCCAGCATTGTTGTCTCCTCCTTTGTTTTCCCCCTCCCATCTCCACAACTACATCCCCTGTCCCCTGCCCTCCCTCCTAAATTGTAAAGTTCGTTTTTCAACATAGTGTCTTGTACATCTCATTGTTACAATGGCTCAACTTGTATCCCTATTTAAACAATTTGGTTTTTTCCCTCTGCTCCCCAATTATACCAACATCAAATACAGTGAATCCGCTACAAATACATTTGTCTGTTATGTGACTGAAGCAGACTATCTGCTGGATTATCCATTGCTTTAAAATATTTCCTAAACAAATATGCCAGGACAGCACTATATTTCATCTAATTCTTGTGTGGATGTCTCCTGATCCTAGCCTTGACAAACCTTCTGTAAAAAATCTGTAACAAATCATGAATAATAAATAGCAGTGAATTGTATTGTACATCCAGTACAATGTCCATTAAATCAGAACATTAACTTCAGGAACACAGAGCCTTTTGGAAAACCATAAAGTCATTTGCAAATTATTTGAGGAACCACACTCCAAATATATAGTGATAGTTATCCTTCTTGTTTGAGTATTTGTCTATCAGGGGTCATATGGACATTGAATATTAGAATGTCCTGCAATAATTACTTAGGTCTGTATTCTAAATGGTTTTTTTCCCATTGACATCTGACTGGATGTGCCCTTCTCTCCTCTCTTTCACTCTGTATGTCTCTCTGTGTGTGTGTGTGTGTGTGTGTGTGTGTGTGTGTGAGTGAGTGTGTGTGTGTGATGCTGGTACTGTAATGCCCTTTCTCTGCCACAGATTATCAGCAGCTTGCAGTGACAGGGCTAAGATAGAAGGATAGCTCTTCTCTAGTGAACTGATTTTAAATGAAAAGAAAATTGAACCCATGTTCAATTTGGTCTGTCTCCCAGATTATAGAGACTGACTATCTCATTAGTGATTAAAACACCAGCTGTTTATATGTTGGAGTCGGTTGACCAATTTAATGATTTTGGAATCTGACTGTTCTCTTCTTTTAGCCAACATGGAGAGCATGAGGGTTTCATTCTCTCCCAATTCACCCTGAAGTAAAACATCACAAATGGTCATGAAAAGGCAATGATATCGTCTGCTGTGGACTCCAGACTTGGTGTGCTGTTATTTTAGCAGTAGTAATAAACATTATGCAACTGGCTTTGTGGTTCATGCTTCAGTGACCTCATAAATTTACTCACATTGCACTCCAAAAAGCCAAGAAAACATTGTTCTTTCATTCCTCAACTCTTACCCCTTTCCATGGCCTCCTTTCCACACACTAAGTAGTAGAAACAAAGCACTAGAAGTTAGGCTAAACAGAGACTAAATACAGACTGAGACTGATAATTTAATCTTTCTACATTTAGCATTACTCACTGATAAATCATTTGGTTTCACTTTTTTTCCTTTTGTTATTTTGTTCTTTCCTAATGTTGAGCTACAGAGCAAGGCTAAGGTGGTCTAGCACACTGGCAAGAAAGGATCCTTGCAGTCCTTTCCTATCCTTGGGTTTAAGTTGTTCATCTAGACCCATCCCCCACCCACCTTCCGGCATTCTCTACAGACACACTACTGAATTTTGTGGCTAGCATAAACCTTGGTGGAAGTTCTGAGATAAGAACAAGATCCAAGAATGATCTCTGGGCCAGCTCTGTCTCACGTTTGTTGTGGTGTGCGTGTGATTGTGTGTGTGTGATTGTGTGTGTGTGTGTGTGTGTGTGTGTGTGTGTGTGTGTGTGTGTTTCCACATTCTCCAAGGCATCCCATTGGTTCTTAACCCAGTTTTCCATGCAAGTTCTCAAAGAGCAACAGGACTACAGATTGAACTTTGTCCTTGCTCATTCCATCACTGCATTTTGCCTTTGTGCCCGTGTGCACGCGCACACACACACACACACACACACACACACAAACGCGCGCGCGTTGGGACAGTTTCATGTTGATAAGACTCTACCCCGTATTTCTCTCTTCTCAGAGTTCCAAAGGGGATGCAGCATTTCTGACCTAAGCATCATTTGAACTTCTTCAAAACATCTGTCGATCATTCCAAGAAACAAGACCAAGGCTCATGAGTTTGCCTCTATCGCCTTTATTCAGGATTTTGTTTTCCCTCCTACTGTCCTTTGGCTTCCCAGAGACAAGATTTTTCTTTTCCTGCCCCTTGTCTTTTCTTTTGCTTACTTAATTACTCAAGCCTCTTGATGAAATTGTAAAAGTATTTCCTTCTTTACAATATTGGAGATATTCCATGGCCTGTCACTTTCATTATTAGATATTTATTCTTCCTCATAGGACTAACAGATATTTATTCTTTTTCTTTTCCACCTAATTTTTTCCTTACTGCCTCCCTCCACCTCTAACTTCCCGTTTTCTTGCCCAAAATATCGATATCATCCTTTGGGGGATGGTTGTTAGGAAAATATCGTTTATATAATACCCTATATATATCATTCCTTAGAAAAACCAACTCATCATCCAAAAAAATGAATACCAGGAAATAGGCACTTGAAAATTGTTGGGAGAAGTCAAGGAAAGAGATATGTGAATGGCAAAAAAGAAAGGAGAATAATGCACTTCCAATATTCAATACCAATTCTATGAAATTAAGAAAATTGAGGGGAGAATTTGGGTTGGGAATGATGTAGGACAATAATGAAAGAGAAGACATCAGTCATGAGGTGTTATATTTTTCAGTTAATTTGTTGAGTCCTACAACTTCTTTTTACCACTACTTAAAGATAATACAAATATAATTTTTTAAAAAGGTACCATATAAT
Organism: Dipodomys merriami; assembly: GCF_024711535.1. NCBI lineage: Eukaryota > Metazoa > Chordata > Mammalia > Rodentia > Heteromyidae > Dipodomys > Dipodomys merriami. Next base: position 47,611,644 of record NW_027202270.1, on the reverse strand, counting down.
GCCACTATTTATATGAAGTTATATATCTATTCATTAATATCTATTTTCACATACTAATACCTTAAACTATGTGTGTGTATTTCTTCAGATAGCATGAATGTCACTTGGGATATATGAATGCTTTAAATTGTTACATCAGTATACTTGAGAAGCTGTATTTTTACATTGATCATCTACACATTAAGTGTAAGATCTTAAAGAGTCTGTTTAAACACAAGAGTTCATTGTTCTTAACTGCTGACCATGACAGAACAGCTTATATAGTATAGGCATGATTGGTTAAGACTTAATGTTGATCAGCTCAGTTTCCAGTCTTTCTCTTAACTTCTTTCCAGAAATGAGGGGTAAAGTTGAAAGTCTTATCTCTTGAATCATCCCTTAATTATGGTCTTTCAGTGGCCAGACATCCTCTTCACTTCTTAGGATTCAAAGAATGCTCTCTCCATCTTGGATCTGACAAGGACTTTAGGAACCGTATATTAGAAAATAGGAGTAAAACGACCAAATATAAATGCCACAATATAATACTAAACTAAAAAAAGAGATCTCAGAGTTCAAACAAACTAAAATTATAGCTCAAGATCTACACTAGGAGTGAACAACAAATTGTATCTGAAATACACAAGTCCTATAGAAATTTCATTGATAACTGAATGATTAATATAATCAAGCACTTGCCAAAAGAAGCTATGCAAATGGTCAATATACACAAGGGAAGATGCTCACTCTCATTTCATTGATCATTGAAGAATTTCAAATTAAATCCAAATGAGATGCATGTACATATGTCTACATGTTAGGAAAATGAAAATTGAAGAACTTAGCAAAAGTTGAAAACTGATACAGTAGGAATATGGATTTGAGTACCCCCTTTGAAAACTATTTTTGCCAAATCCATTAAATATAAATGAATACATGTTCTATAAAATACAGATATTCCTTTTGAATATTGTAAATAATTTAAAAAAACTTATAGCAGAGTAACTAAAATTTTTGGAATAATACTTGGACAATTTTGAAACAAATGTTATCCAAAGATATACAATAATGAAGACTTCACACAGGGACATTCATTCAGCAAACACTAAGAAGCTATGACTTTACTAGTGCATTTTTCTGCATTTCTAGTATACTCTTTTTAGAAGTTTATTTAAAAAGTCATTCGCTTTATGGAGATACTTTGTTCTGAACAAAATTCTTAAATCCTTTATTAGTCTAGGAAAAATGTGATAAACAGAATTGAGAATATCTCTTGAGATATTCCATACAATAATGTAAAAGTCTTTTTTTTATTGTGAGAATACCGTACAGATGAGTTACAATTACATGGGCAAGATAACGAGTACATTTCTTATCAAGCATTGTTGCCTCCTCATTGTTTCCCCTTCCCATACTCCTCCCCTCCCCCTACCCAATCCTCCCCCCCCCACCAAAATTGTAAAGTTCGTTTTTCGGCATAACGACTTGTACATCTCATTGTTGCAATGGGTCCACCTGTATTCCTAGTTAAATGATTTATTTTTTTCCCTTCCCCTCCACAAATTATACCAACATCAAATACAGTGAAAGTATGAGTTATACTGTGGGAAAGGGACATACAAAGCAACATAGAAATCATCTTATAAATATGATAGAAACAATTGCATGAAAGGAAAAAAACAAAAAAAAAGTTTGAATACTTATCTTGGGGTTCATTCCCCTAACATCAACTTATCTGACCTTTTCTGCTTGACTCAGACATATACTAGTTATTGAAAATAAGGGAAACCATGGGACCTATGTTTCTTTGGGCCTGGCTTACTTCACTTAATATAATTTTTTCCAAGTCTTTCCATTTCCTAACAAATGGGGCAATGTCATTCTTTCTGATGGAGGCATAGAATTCTATTGTGTATATATACCACATTTTCTTGATCCATTCATCTACTGAGGGGCATCTGGGTTGGTTCCATATCTTAGCTATGGTAAATACTGCTGCAATAAATATAGTTGTGCTGGTAGCTTTAGTGTGGTCTTGTTTGTGATCATTTGGGTAAATGCCCAAAAGTGGGATAAAAGTCTTATTTTCATAGACAAATTCAAAGTCAATCCAAACAAGGAGCTGAGTGTTTAAAGTTATATACTTACCAATATGTCATATAAACAACAATGGGAGAATATTAATAACTAGCTCTGAGTTAACAAACATGGGATTTATTATATTATTATTACACTTGGGTGTATATTCAAATGTTTTTTGAAAGAAGAAAACACATGCATCTGGCAAACAAAATAAACAAATCTAACAGCAATAGTAAATTCATATCACAAATAAATTCCCTTGGAGGAAGAGAAAGAAGAACTGAGAAAATAGTAATACACTAAGATTCAATAAGAAAACTTAGTTTGTTTCAGCCAAAGTTCACGGAAACTTCTTGTATATCTACCTTCTGTCGAGCAAATTGACCCTTGTTTCTATTCCTAGGCTTTATTTTCACCATTCCTCTCTATGAAGTCTGAATTATTACGGTTTTGCCTCTAAATTCCAAATGTTCTATTATCGGATTGATGTCTATTTTCTTATATACTATGATGGACTAATTATGCTTTATAGAGAAGGTTATTCCTCAAAATACTTTAGTATATGCCTAGGAACCCTATTATATCTAGAAATATTATTCAACATATTATTTATAAGTTATTAAACTCATATTATCATTTTATTATTTATTAAACACTTACCAACATGTAACATCTTTTACAACATCTTTTGTTTCAGATGCCACATATTAGTTTACTTAGTCTCTTAAGAATGAATATGAATATGCTATGATCCTCATTTTATGCATAACTGTGGTACAGAGAAGAGGTTGGGGGAAACCACACAGTAAGTGTAAGAACTCCAGAATTAAACTTTAAAATGTTTGAAATAATACTTCTTGATTGTGTGTGTGTGTGTGTGTGTGTGTGTGTGTGTGTGTGTGTGTAGATATTGGAGCTTGAACCCAGTGTGTGTGTGTGTGTGTGTGTGTGTGTGTGAGTGTGTAGATATTGGAGCTTGAACCCAGAATCTTATTGTGCTAAACAGTGCTCTACCACTTGATCCACTTCACCAGCACCTTTAAAAAGGTTTTGAACCCAACACAGAAAATTAGAATCAGGAATCTTCCAAGATACTTCAAGAAATCATAGCCTTTTCTTTAGCACTTTCATCTTAATTATAGCAAAATTATATTCTGAAATTATGGAACATAAAGTCTACTCATATTGAATATTACATTTGAATTTTTCACAAGGGTATTTGCATTATATGATCAAAATTTAGATGTCAATTTTGGTAGCAATTATCATTGTGCTGTTTATCGTTAATTACTCCTTTGAAAATTTCTCCAGTCTCATACTTCAATGTATATTATCCCATAACGCTATAACCTTGTGAGTATAGCTTAAGAGGAACTTTAACTTTAGAAACAGAATTCAAGTCCTCTAAGCTGATGGAGCTAGAGAAATACTTGCCATGATTGATCATGCAAAATCTCATTAGGCAGAAGTTGAGGGCACAGTTAAATATATGAAGATCTGAAATGAATTGTAACCAATAAGATTTTTTTTTCACTGCTTGATGGACTACTGCACTTATTAAAAGTAGTTTTGTTCTTTCTAGGCACCATATATTAAGTGTATTCAGGAAACCAACTGTGATGATGAAAATAGCCATTTCAGTACGATGCCCAGACATAATGCACTTGTTTTCATCCAGAACTTTTGTGAAAGTTTATGGACATACAAAAAAAAATGTTTAACTCATTACCAGTCTTAAGCATCATGACCTGTAGCTTGTCTTATTAATTAAAGCCAAAGAATAAAAACATGCTCTCAGGAAGTGGCACTGTAGCTCAAGTGGTAGAGTGCTAGCCTTGAGCTGAAGAGCTGAGGGACAGCGCCCAGGCCCAGAGTTCAAGCCCCACGACCGACAAAAAAAAAAACATGCTCTCATAGATTACACATGGAACAAGTTATGTATATAAAGTACTGAAAGAGTTGCCAAAAACAATATACTTGAACTAATATACATTATTCATCCTGGCATATAAGAATGCCAGTTTCTTACAACCAGACTAACAATTGCTTTTGTTTCTCTATCTGATAATGATAATATCATCTCATTTAACTTGGTTTTTACTTAACTACTAAGGTAGTTGGCCCCTTTCTTTGTGTGTATTTTAATAAACACAGAAGACATTTAAATTTGTTTTGAGAATATTTTCTTATGCCATCTGTCTAATTTTTGGTACTATTTATTTTTATTAATTTGCAATATATCTCTATACATACATTCATTCAAGCCCTACATATATATGCATATATAATCATTTATTTGTAGGTTTAACAATTTTATACATAATGTAGACTTTTTTTGGTCAGTTGTGGAGCTTGAAATCTGTGCTTGGGCGCTGTCCCAAACCTCTTCAGCTCAAGGCAAGCGCTCTGCCACTTGAGCAACAGCGCCACTTCTGGGTTTCTGGTGGTTAATTGAAGACTCTTATGGACCTTCCTGCCCAGGCTGGCTTTAAACCATTATCCTCAGGTCTCAGCTTCCTGAGTAGCTAGGATTACAGGCATGAGCTACTGATGCCTGGCCATCATATAGATTTTTTTACTTTTCATGTTTCCTTATGTTTTTGATGTATAGAGATCTTTAATTAAGTACTTGATTCTTTCACAATTTTGCATTCAGTATTATACTTAGGAGAGCTTTCCATACCCAAAGTTTGAATAAATGTGCACATTATTTCTAAATGACTTATGATTCTATTTTCCTTTTAAATGTAACCTAACTAAAATCTATTTTGAAACAAGTTATAAGATAGGAATTGAAGAATGCTTGATTTGGCAAATAACTTTCTACACATTCTATTATCATTCATCCAATAATGTATACTCACTAAGTTAATGTCACAGAATCATTCTTCCTGATGTACTGAGTCTCCTTCTGAACTTTTTTTTAAATCTCTATTCATCTGTCTTCCTGTCTCTATACTAGTACCACTTGGTGGAATTTTTGTTAAACTACATTAAAATTATATATTACTTTGGAAAATATTCTGCTGATTTTTATTTTATTATGGCTATATTATAATGGTGTTCAAACAGCACACAAAAAAGAGAATTTTAATTAACTAATTTCATTATCCATAATGGTCTGATAAATAAGAAGCTTAGCAGCCATTGTCCAGTCCATTCCTAATGTCTCTTTCACATGCACATACCCCTGTCCTCAACTGACCCATCATTCCTATCTTCACTTTCCCAATTTTACTAATTTGAGAATTTTAAACAATTTTGAGAATTTTATTTGTATCTGTTAATTACTCTATATTCAGATTTGAAGTGACATGGCAGTATATATAAAAGCTTTCAACAGATTCTGAAAGAAATTCATGACCATAAGGATCATGAACCATTGTTCCAGACCATTTAAAGCGTCTCATTAATTGCCAAAACATAATGTAATTTTAAAAATTTCTTGACACTAAGGTACTTAATTGACTCAAATGGCTCTGACATTACTTGATGAAATGTATGTAAAATAGAAATGTTAATGTCTAGAAGGCTGAGGCCCAAATATAGTACCACCTACAACGTCCAGAGGACATTTCTTTATTTCCAGAATATCTGCAGTTAAAACTCAATTTGGAAAAGGAGACTCAATTTGAAAAACAGAATGTTATCTAATCTACACTACATTCCATAATGTGATTGACGGGAAGCCATTCATTTATTCATCCATATATATACTCAAGTTTCACATAATCATACAACACAGTACTCTACAAGTCCCAGGCACTGTAATTAGGGTAGAATTTATCACATAGACAAAACCTGTGAAAATCTTTGCCACATTGAAAACTACAATCTTGCATAATGACACAAACAATTAAAAAGAAATCAATGAAAATAAGAAAAATAAAGATTGCTTAGTTGGTAAGGTATGTGTATAAGAGGGTGGAAATTTTAGATAGGGTAGCTGGGAAAAACTCTCAATGTGAGGATGATATGCTGGATGATATCTGAAAACTGTGATTTAGGAACTTGACAAACAAGGCGGTAGTGTGATATAAGTAAAGTGAGTTACGGAGATAGAATGATGGGCATGGACTTTAGAATACTATGAGGGTCCTTGTCAATCAAGCTAAAGTCACTATCTCTTGGAGACACAACTGGAAATGTAGAGCAGAGAAGTGCCTTGATCTGACTCACTGTCCTGCTCATTGTAGTGATTGCATTGAAAGCCAGTAGTCAGTGCTTGGTCAACCAGTTCAGAGCTAATCCAGTGACCTAACAGAGGAAATTTGTGTTATCATTAGAGTGGCAGGAAGGGAGATAGTGAAAGGTGGTTATGCTCTAAACATAGAACTTTACAACTTTGGTGGGAGGGGACACGGGAGGGGGGAAGATGGGAAGAAATGGGAAGGGAAGACAAAGGAGAAGGCAACAATGCTTGCTAAGAAATGTACTCATTACCTTGCCCATGTAATTGTAACCCCTCTGTACGGTATTTTCACAATAAAAAAGAAAAGAATTTGATAGTGAAGAAGTTATAGGGTTTTCAAAAAAAATGACTTAATGACAGGCATAAGATCTTGAACGGAGCTTAATCATTCCCTATCATGAGAAGAAGACATCCACAGGAGGTACAGGTATGAAGGGGAAAGGTTATGAAATTAAGTGATGTCAATGCATTTTCAGGATATAGGGCTGATTTGGAGCTATTGGCTGGGAGGCTTTCATTATGCTTCTAGCACTATGAGTCTAAGACCATTGCTAGGGATTCTCTATCCTACCAATGGCTAGAACTCCACACTTAGCCTTCTGGCCCCTAATCAAAGGGGACCTTCCTTATCCATTGGCCTCCATGAGACAAGTACAGAAGATCTTCCTGGAAATAGTAACAGGACCTCTAATTGTCTGTCTGCCCTCTTTCTATTGGTGCAGGTTTTGGATATTGTCGTTGAGTAGACAGTGGAAGAGAGTTCAACAGACTTGGTGATTTTATGTATTTACAGCTCTCTCAATTGTTCAATGTTCTTTCAGTCTCTTTCTATTCACTGAAATCTATAGGCTAGTTATCATAGACAGAGACATTGCATGGGCATGGCAGAACCATTTATATGAATTTCTGCCTCATAGAGAAAAGGTCCTTTGCTCTATTAATCCTTGTATCTTCAGTTTAATGATTTTCATCCTGACTTTTGTTTCTGCTCTCTTTCTTGATTGTAGATGATCTTAATCACTAACCTTAAATGAAGGGGTGTGATTAAGCTTACAGCTGGCAAAACCCTGTTTGCAATACACATTTCAGGCAAAGGGCTAATAATTTCCTTAACTTTATAAGAAGATAAAGATATAGAATGTGCAGCAGAAAAAGAAGAAAATGTCAATGCACATTTAATAAAATGAAGATAAGGACTTCAAATGTGATATTATTTCATTTACCAAACTGAAAAAAAAGTGGTTTGTGAGAAAGAGATTAAGATGGAGGGAGTACATGACAAAGGAAAGAATAAGGCATAGGATGTAGTTAATATGTAGATATGAATAATTAGCATAAATGAAAATATACAAATAATGCAATGTAATATTTCCACTTATATTTAAAAACTTAAGCACAAAGATAGCTGTACAAGTATATTCTTCATATTTTGTAACTATAAAAAGCAAATGATCATGTATGAAAGAAAAGAAAAACAAAATAAAATATGCCCACATAGGATTATTATAGAGAAGATAAAGCAATGAGCTATTTCTAATATATCAATATGGATGGATCCAAAGATAATAGGAATGGAAAAATCACACTGCATGAACACACAAATAAAAGAATCTATATTTCATGCATATATTCATTCATGATAATTGTTAAGTTTTGGGATTCAAACATATATATTAAAGATACATTTTAAATTCTAAACAGTCTATTAAAACTTACACTACCCAGAATTTGAAAAATAGATATCAGGATTGTTGTTAAATTTAACTTTTTTAAGTGTTGGATTCATATACTTTTGAGACTGAAAATTAATCATAGAATTCCAAAGTTAACTAATACAGTAGAAAATAAGACATAACTCAGGGAAACATTTGACATGACATTGCAATGGCAGGAGGAGATTTGAGCAAGAAGAACATGGATGAAGTTCAATATCAAGAGTCCTGCCATAGTGATGGAGAGATGGACCAGGACAGGGAGTTCAGAAGAGCAGCCAATTTGGCAAGGAAACTTTTAGGAACAACTGAGAAATACTGACGAGACAGGCTGAAAGCATGGGAATTGATAGCCATTCTAGTAATAGAATTAAAACAAAACAAGCAGAAACCTACATGCTCACAGTTCTCCATTTCATTTTCTTGGCCTTAATCAAATGAAAATGAACCATTATTATGTACCTGGCTCAGAAAAATAGTAATTTAATTGCACATGTGCAATACAACAATAAGAGAACTGGAAGAATAGAGTGTATCATTCAGGTGTGGCAGACTGTAGAGTACAAGAGTCAAGATGACAGACTTTTCTGCTTCCTACTTGTGTGGCATTAGACTAATTGAGCCAGAGCTAGTCCTTCCCAGTGTTCCATAAACCACTTACAATTGTCTTCCTGTGGATAGATGGTATATTTCCACAGATTTCTATCTTATATCACTACAGTGTCCTAATTGAAAATAAATAAATAATCTGGCAGGGTACTGGGGAATCATGCCTGTAATCCTAGCTACTCAGGAGGCTGAGATCTGGGAATCCCAGTTCAAAGCCAGCCCAGGCAAAAATGTCCATGAGGCTTTTATCTCCAATTAACCACCAGAAAACCATAAGTGGTGCTGTGGCTCACATGGTAGAGCATTTGCCTTGAGCTGATGAGCTGAGGAACAGTGTCCTGGCCCATAGTTCAAGCTCCACAACTGGCCAGATTTTAAAAAAAAATCGAATGTGACAATTGGCTGTAATACTACCACTATAGAAACAAACAATACAAACAAACAATACATATACTATTTTTTGTAGTATATACAAAATAAAATTTGTCATGTCAAACATTTTTCCAAGTTCGAGAAATAAAATGTCACTCACTTATTTATGACTAACAGCATGCATTACCAATGTGTATAAAAATTTGGGTAATGGACAAAAATGCAGGCAATTGCTTCCCCTGAACATCCTTAAAGAAACAAGAATCCACCTCTATATTACTTTGGTACAGAACATGTTTCCACCAAGGAGCAAACATTTACTTCCTATGAAGTAGAGCTCCGGAGTGAACAGTATTTGATCCAACATAGCAAATGGTGGACACCAAGGATATAGGAGAGGATCTAGTAGTTTGCAAATAAAATCCAAAGCAGACAAGTAGAACTGTGCTATGCAGAGGAGGACAGAACAGCCTGACAGAGCTGACAGTGAACAAGGTCACCGCTAGGGAGCCAAAACTAATTACCAAGTTCTAAAGGGGTTATAGGGCAAAAATCATATAACAGGTTATTTGGCAGACTGTTCTAGACAACCCACCTGCAACATGTGTTGATTCGTTAGTGTGTTCAGCTATTAGAACTTTTTTTTGTGTTGGAGTGAAATATAATTGGAGCAAAAATTGTCTGGTTAAATAATAGACAAATAAAGCACTTAGATTGTGATTGTCCAAAAATATTTTAACTTCATCTCTGTGCAAATGTATGTAGGGACGTCTTTAAAAATATCATACTAAGTTCAAAATTCACTAAGTTCAAAACTCAAATGACCACAGAAATACTTAGCAATGGCAGTCTTTACTTATGACTACATCTCAGGGACAAGGGAAGAGGTTAAATTATTCACTCAGAAATAATCCACTAATCCCACCAACATGTGAGTCACACACAACTTAATACTTGCACCAATTAAAATGTAAGCTTATGTACTCTGGTATAATAAAAAATGAAAGTTGTTTTTCTTGTTTAAATCTCAAAGACCCATATGAGAGAGATTAAGAGGGCTGTTTTGTCTCATTTTGTGTTGGTATATGCATGTAATAGTTATTCTTATTCGTTCCAGAGGGATTTAGCTTTTGAATTCTTTGACTTTATCTTCTTACCTTTTAATACTTCTGTTTTGTAAGACAATAGAAGTGGTCCTGGGAGCCTTCCTAAAAGAGATAATTGTCCAAGACTCCCTGTCTCTTTCTTCAGCTGGTTAATTAGATCCTGTGCCTGCAGTTTGGTCTCCCAGAGGAGAAAAAATAAATTTCTTGATTATGGCCTCAAAGAACACATACATATTTTTCGAATGTGTTCATCTTATTTAGTGCAATGCCTCAAGGATCAGAGGAGGGGAATGGAACCAGAGCAACATAATCTCAGAGGGCATTGGTCATTTGCTGAGCACACCATTTATAACACAAGGGACCAAAGGTATGATGTGCCTGGCTTAGCTAGGTCTGCTTGCTGTAACACTAGACTCTAGATAGAGTTGCATTTTTCCTACTTGTCCATTTGATTGTAAAGGAGAGGCAGTATGCTGCTATTGTTTGCAGAGCCCCATTTTGGAGTCCTTGCTAGCTATATCCTAAAATGACTGATATTGATGAGATGTAAATCCCTTGAAGATAGGCTTCAATTCCAAATCTTGTTGCCCTCATCTGCAAATAAGAAAAATGGTAGTACAGACTGAATGATAGGAGAATTAGCCATAAGATGAATGTAATAATTGAGGTAGTATTGGCCACATACTAAATTTTCAATAACAGAATTCCTATTGTTCTTCTTCTTATTAAAATTCACATGACTTCTCATTCCTCCATTTTTCTCATAAAATAAAAATAGAGAATATTATAGAAAACCTCAATGCACTTAAGTAAATAAAACCCTTGTTGAGATGATCACACCATTGAACCTAGGAAATACATGACAGCACATTTAGCATAATGTTTTATTGGGGGATATCAATGTAATGATTTATAAAATAAGAATGGCATAAATTAGATGGTTTCTGAATTAAATATCATTTATAGAAGTATTTTTATAAATTTCATAAGATGATGAAAATGTTAAATTGGACAGGGAACACAATTTAAAATTAATCCATTTCTCTTCTACAAAGGATGATAACAATGACCAGGAACTCATGAAATGCCGAGTGGTACACAATTAGCAAGGAAAAGAGCGAAACACTAGGTTTAGGGACCACTTGCTTGCTAATATGCATCTGTTGTTATGTTTTAATGGGTCATTTCACAGCCTTCTAGTACACTAACACCACAGTGCCATGGCTATCATTCAGGAGCATGGTGTATAAAATCAGAGTCATGCTTCCAACAGACATTCTAGAGGGCCTGGTTCTGTCTCAGAGAAATGAGCCAGCTGTGGAATTTCCATATCTTGACACATCATCTGTCTCCCCTGAACCAGTCCAAGTTTACAAAGCCATCACAATAGATAGCCTGGCATATGTGTTAGTGTCAGGAATGACTGCAGTACAAGTCAGAGGTTCCATTTACTGAGGGAGTCTTATACAAGCTGAAGGAGTGGAAACATATTCTACCACTTAGTCCACAAAAAAATTAGTTTATATGTTTCTGGAATCTAGTATAGAGCACACCTGTATCGGTTGAGCCAACGATCCTAATAAATATCATATGCATCTAGACTGACAAATGAAACTATGCTTATTCCATTATTGAAGCAAACCAAAATGAATAGTTTGTCTGACAAATTACACAATATAAACCACTTTAACATATCTACATGTATGCATTTGTAGACTCTATATCATATATATATCACATGTATATTAATTTTGCATGCATGCAATACATAATAGAATATATTTGTTTTAATATCTCAAACAATTGACTAGTAGCTTATAAAAGTCAGAAAGACACAATATGAATGGTAGGAATGCTCAATGTAAATTGCCTCAGATATCAGGTGTTGTGGAGAATTTTGTTTAAGTCACTATAAAGAAATACAGCCAGAATGGAAAGATAAAATCTTCCTCCTCAAACATTTAGAAAATAATATTTGAAAATATTTAGATAATAGACTGAATTATAGACTCCAGCTTAATTAACCAAGTCTAGCTTGAGAAATTAGAGCAAGCATTTTTCTCTAACTCAATCTTAGGAGATGGGTCCAACACTAATGTCTTTTAGAATGGGATTCTTTTATTAGATCCAGGTGTTTATTACATATACGATAGCCTCTTTGCGACAATTCCTAAAATAGCTTCAATTATTCTCTTTTTATTGGCTTAAAATCATAATGCTTAAGACTCTTAGTAGGTAGATTTGTTTATAAAGAGGGTTTAATTAAAATGTGGTGGAAAAGAATGTGCATTCTAGTCTCTTTACTAATCTCTGTGCCATAGCAAAGAATTGTATATGAAACAACATGATAATACAGGCTTAAAACTGTATTATATGGCGAAAAGTCATCTGGCACAATGAGTTTTTTTATATATATAAATGAGATGATTGAGATTCTGAAAGTGATGGATTGCTCATGGTGAACAATTTGGAATTGTGATTCCTCAATTCAAATCCTCTCTGTTCCACTAAGCTATCTGCATTTGTGTTCACTATTGGTGATTTGTTGCAAAATAAGCATTTTTCTCTGATTTTGAAGTTACTAAGGCTAATAGTATATTATGATTTACAGGATTTCACTCTGTTTCATTATGTTTTGTTTAACTTTTAATGTTTAGAGTATAATTCATCATAAGGGAAGATAAACTAATCAAAGAAGAGACAAGTAATGAGATGCTAGCTTATGAAGATAAAAAATACCAAAACAGACACGTCACTATTCTTTTTTCTATTTCCAGTGATATTATCAAAATCCATCTGTACATCACATTTAAGAACTCATTACCAGCTTTGTTATACATTGGATTATACATTGCATAGGTGGCAAAAAATGCGCAATCTTTCATGATGGATGTGTTCTAGAAAGCTGTGATTTTTAGTGGGTATTTTCCCCATATGTCATAAAACATCTACAAATAAAATATGTTTGTTACATGTCACCAAACTATGTGTCATTGTGTGGTAGAATATATCATTTTATAGCTTATACATTTTTAAATTTAGGTAAACATAAACTAGAATTAGATGCTTTTCAAAGTACATTTTGCTTTGCTGCCAACATTATTTGTGCTACAGAATCCAACAATTCAAATGCCCTAGCAACTAGACATGAGTTTTTTTCCCTTCCTGACTTGTTATATATATAAGAAAGTTAGTAGTGCCCAGGGTATTAAATATTTGGTTGTTGGTCATTAATCGTGTTTATGGGAAAAGACAGCCATAAGAAAAGGTGGGAACTTTATCTCATTTTTAATCTGTACTACAGTAAAGCAAGGTCTTCCTTATGCAGTATGCCTTTGTACAATATCAACCTACTTCTGTGTTACTTGATGTATGCTTTACTTCTGTACTGAATATAGAGACATTTCACATTTAGAACAACAAAACTCCCTAAGGAGAGGAACATTCTCTAAGTATAGTCAGGAATGGAAAGACCTTCAAAGCCAAAGTAGGAAATTTTTCGGCAAAATCAAAGCAAAAGCCACATGACAATCCCAGAATCAGTTTTCAATAACTACTTGTTATCCACAGACTGATAGCCCAGAATAGTATCAGATATTCATAACTTTTGTAGTTTTTTCAAAGTTTATCCACCATAAAAATATAGTACATATTCCATAGAAATACTTTTTGAATATGAAATACTTTTTCATATTTGAATATGAAAAATTTAAGAATCATAATATAAGAGTATAAGAATTCTCTATTTTCATGTAGAATATTCTTCACATTCATCAATTGGAAGGGCACTATTCAATGATTTATAATCTGTTCACACAGTTGTGGAATTATCACCACCAGTAATTTTAGATCATTTTAATCACCTCAGAAAGTACCCTTTCATCATGAGTTTTCATCCTATCTCTTCCTATTTTCCCTGTTCTAAGCAACAACTAAGTTATGTTCTGCATAGCTTTACCACGATGGCCATAAAACAGACTACTATGATGTGTTAGTTTTCTTTGTTGGTTCTTCCACTTCAAGTAATACGTTCAAAGATCCTCAGACTGTAGATTGAATTGTATTCCTTTTTCAGCTGAAATACATTCTATTATGTTCATATATTGTAAGGCCAACATAGACATAGACTTGCAAGATCATTTCTCAACCAATAGCTGGGCACAGAGACATTTGCCTGCCAACCCAGCCACATGGGAGGCTGAAATCTAGTGGATAGCAGTTCCAAGCTATTCAAGGTAGATGACGTGAGACTTCATCTCAAAAGAAGCAGTGAGATGCGCTGTTGTGCTTTCCATCCCAGCTATGATAGGAACCATAAAATAGGACAGCAGTCTAGTCATAGGCCTGGACAGAAAAGCAAGACTCTATCTCGAAACACCCAGTGTAGAAAAAGGTTGTAGATCTGCCTCAGTAGGATGTCACCAGCCTTGCAAGTGTACCAACCTAATTTCAAACACTAGTACTGCAAAGAGACGGGGGGGGGGGGGAGACAGAAGGGGGAAAAGAGAGGGGGGGGACAGAGGGAGGGAGGAAGGAAGGAAGGGAGAGAAAGAAAGAGAGAGGGGGGAAGGAAGGAAGAAAGAAAGAGAGGGGGGAAGGAAGGAAGGAAGAAGAAAGAAAGAAAGAAAGAAAGAAAGAAAGAAAGAAAGAAAGAAAGAAAGAAAGAAAGAAAGAAAGAAAGAAAGAAAGAAAGGAAGGAAGGAAGGAAGGAAGGAAGGAAGGAAGGAAGGAGAGAAAGAGAGAAAGAAAGAAGGAAGAAAGGAAAGAGAGAGAGAGAGAGAGAGAGGGAGAGAGAGAGAGAGAGAGAGGGAGAGAGAGAGAGAGGTTCAAGAAATCTATAAAGACAGGGTGTAAGGAAATACAGGCATTTTGGATACCAGGTCTAAGTTGTCCACAAGGATAGGTAGGAAAAGGAGCTGGAGGAGCGGGAAGCAAATTATATAAATCTGGGACTATCACAGGTAAGAATGAGTGGATGAACCTTTGAAAACTCTAAGTTGTAGTGTCTGATTTTAACACAAACATCTTTGCTGTCCTGCTGCTGATAGCTAGGTAAGAATTTGCTGCTATGTATGAGGTAAAGAAGGATGCTCACCACAGTGCAGATTACTAAGGGAAGAAAGTATTAGCCCTATTAGAGATCCTGGTTTTATGTCAAGTTTTCTTACCAAATTACTTACTTCTTCCCCAGAACTTTGACACTAAGTAACAGTGTAGGATATATCAACTCTGAGGTATTTTAGAAAAATTAAGCACTACTATATCTTCACTTGGGAAAATTAAAAGCGATGGTCTCATTTATTGAGCACTGCTCTTGGTCATCTACTACTCTGTAACGAAAGTACCCCAAACTTAGTGACTATAGGAAACCCACAGTCCCATAGGCTCTGAGCTATGGGTTTCCTAGTCGTACTTCCACACATTGTTGTGAAGGGCTGCAGTTCTCTGGATTTGTGGCTCTCCACACGTGTCTAAGGTAGATTACTCACAGGGTTTAGGACTGATATCATTAGCTGAGTGCTGGCAAGGGCCTTTTTACCTGAGTTCCTCCTGTCTCATCCAGATGGCTTTGGTATGTAGTATGTGGTATGTGGCACGAACATTCCTATGAGAGAGGAAGCTGCAGCCACCTTGGAAGTGACACCATGACATGTCTGCCACACTGGTGTGTTAGAGGCAAACCCTGCAGAGCTCCAAACGGAAGATGATGGAAGGAGGTCCTACTGTTTGTCAGATGGAGTGAATTGGCTGCTTTACTACAACTCTCTGATAAGCATTCCAAGCACTCTAGTCGGTAGTTTATTCCTTGTGTAGCCACCTCAGAAGCCCAGGGGTACATGTTGTATCTTCAGTTTGTCAATTTAAAAGCTTTATGTTCATAGATATTAAGTGTATTAAGATAAAAGTGTATCAGATGAGATTTGGATTCCATTTGTCTACCTCCATCCAAATAACCATAGATAAATGTATAATGAGATCAGTGATTCATATTATTTATTGGGTTATTTGTGTAGTTCCATCACTGTCTCCACATGCTGAACTGGATTCTACCCCTTTCTATCATCTGAGGATCATTAAGATCAGGGTTTGGGGGGGTCTGAATTTTCCAGCAGTACAGTATATCATTTCCTGTACTATCTTGTTTTATTCCTTCTCCTTCTTCCAAATAAATGGGTGTGCTGTGTTCTTGTTATTCACAGTATTTCAGGAAAGGTGAGGGGAAATCATATATCTCAGTTTTTCAATCATATCAAGGAATGGCCTTATCAAATGTACTTAATGGAAAATAAGCTAGAGTTAATGTCCCTCACTGAATTGAGACCAATGAGATGTACAAGACGTTATGTTGAAAAACGAACTTTACAATTTTGGCGCGGGGTGGGGGGTAAATGGGAAGGGATGGGAAGGGGAAACAAAGGAGGAGGCAACAGTGCTTGATAAGAAATGTACTCATGGGCTGGGAAGGCGGCTCAGTGGTAGAGCGCTTGCCTTGCATGCATGAGGCCCTGAGTTTGATTCCTCAGCACCACATAAGCAAAAAGAAAAAAAACCAGAAGTGGCACTGTGGCTCAAGTGGTAGAGCTTGTGCTGAAGAGCTGAGGGACAGCACCCAGGCCCAGAGTTCAGGCCCCATGACCGGACCCCCCCCCCAAAAAAAAAGAAATGTATTCATTACCTTGCCATGTAATTGTAACCCCTCTGTACAGTATTTTCACAATAAAAAAAGGAAAAAATATGCATAGATATGTAACATTTTAAAGTTTGTGAAAAAATACCCCTTGAACATCTTTCATTATCATTTTCCTTCAGTATTTTGTTCCAGATTTTGTTCTTTTTAAATGATTTTTTTAAAAAACTAAAAAAAAAACTGTGTGAGAAAGGAAGATGCAATTAAAAGTAGTTTTGTTTATACAAGCAGCAGGTTACTTTTCTGCTTCCGCTTACTTTCAACAAAATAGAGCAATAATATCACTAAAGTTAAGGAAAAGTTGGACTATTTGGCATTGTGAAACTCATTCATAAGGAAACATTAAAAACTGATATGATTTTGTTTATCCTAGAAAGAAAGTATTGGATGAAATTTAAAGTTTTCTCACTGATAGGAAGAGTTGACAAATGTTCTCTTAGAAGAAAGAACAATGGGAATTATTTCAGTAAGTTGTGGGGTAGAATTCTTTACAGGTAAATTTCACCTCCTCCCCAAATTATTGTAAATTCTGGGTTAGATTTTCAAGTAAGGATGTAGTCATTTTTGATTAACCTCATTAAAATCAATGAAGATTTTCATTAATTTATACCATATAGAGGAAGGAATTCTATATAAAGGCAAAGAGATAGAGGAGTTCGTCCACAACAGATCCTGTAGGTTTTGACTTTTTTGGTTACAGTTACATAAATAAGGTAATAAGTACATTTGCTTTTAATCATTGTTACCCCATCCCTCATTATCTCGTATTTACTCCTCCCTCCCCCAGGTTGTACTGTTCACATCCCACATAGTGTCAAGTGAGTATCAATGTTGCTGTGGTTCATCCATTGTTCTGCTGTTTCTGTGATTCCCTTTCCCTTCCACACCGCATTATCTTATATCCAAAACAGAAGACACAAAAAAACTAAGAGAAATGAAGAAAAAAATAGAACAAGAGAAAAAATACAAACTATATACAAGGTCTAATAGGAACCTCTTGTTTCCATATATTGGAGTTCATGTTGATTATATGTGGTACTATGCACCAAGCAGTTCAGTTATTGAGATCCTCTGCTAAGAATATCATATACATATTCTAGTTATTACAAATGAGGGAGATCATGCAACCTACTTTTCTTTGGGTCTGGCTTACTTCACTTAATATAATTTTTTCCAAGTCTTACATTAAATACTAGTATGCTATGGCTTGAACTCATGGCCTAGGTCCTTCAGCTTTTTCCTTTTTTCACTTAAGGCTAGTGCTCTACCACTTGAGCCATAGCTCCACTTCCACTTGATGGTGAATTAGAGATAAGAATCTCTCGGGCTGAGAAGGTGGCTCAGTGGTAGAGTACTTGCCTTGCATGCATGAGGCCCTGGGTTCCATTCATCAGCATCACATAAGCAGAAAAAGCCAGGAAGTGGCACTGTGGCTCAAGTGGTAGAACACTACCCTTGAGCTGAAGAGTTGAGGGATAGCGCCCAGGCCCAGAGTTCAGGCCCCACAACTAACACAAAAAAAACTTCATATTTACCTATCTGAGTTGTCTTTGAACTGGAATTCTCAGGTCTCAACTTCCTGAATAGCTAGGATTATAGGTCTGAGCAACTGCTACCCAGGGAGGTTTTGATTTTATGACACACTTGGGTATGAATTTCGAAATAAGTCATTTGCAACAAGGACCCCAACAGTGTAGGTTAGCTAAATCAGTATCTTTGCCTGAACAAAAGAAAATAAAACTGTGTAATATGGTTTATCATTTTTATTATTATTCTTAATTCTCTATTTAATAGGTTGTACACAAAAAAAGGATAGAAGGGAAGGAAGGGAGAAAGAAAAAGGAAGCAGAAACAAAATGAAGTCAAACCCAATGTCACTATAGTGTGAAGACTCTAAAAGGGGAAAAGTCTAACTCTGCCACTTCCCTTTTCTTCCCATTCATAGTTCATTTCACTGGGGATATTCACCAAGCCTTGAGGTCTGTATAGAGTCCGCTTGTGGGTCTTCAAAAGAGAATAAAAGAGAACACATATGTTGGTATAATTTGGGTAGGGGGAGGGAAAAAACAAATTGTTTAAATAGGGATACAGGTGGACCCATTGCAACAATGAGATGTACAAGATGCAATATCGAAAAACAAACTTTACAACTTTAGAGCGGGGGAGTGTAGTCGTGGAGATGGGAGGGCAGGGATGGTAGAGGAAAAAAAAGGAGGAGTCAACAATACTTGATAAGAAATGTACTCATTACCTTGCTCATGTAATTGTAATCCTTCTATATGGTATTTTTCACGATAAAAAACTTATTAAAATAATTTTAAAGAGAGAACACATAGAGAAATGTGCATCTTGGCTTTTGGAAATCATAACTTCTGCTTATCTTTTTCAAAAAAATATTGTCAAATTGGTACAGAGGAGATTACAGTTACATAAGTTAGGTAGTGATTACATTTCTTGTCTAATTTGTTCCCCCTTCCCTCACTTTTCTCCCTCTTTCCTTCCTCCCCATCCCTCCCCCAAGTTGTATAGATCATTTCCAATATGTCTCGTGATTATTGTTATTGCATAGGTTCCCCCTTTGTCCTTTGTCTCACCATTTTTCTATTAGTCAAACTCAGTCATTTAACTCTACCTTATTTGCTACTGCTGATTTATATAACATATATTCTTAGGAATTGTGTGTATGGATGTTTGTGTATGTGTGCATGCATCTACGCGGGCACATCTATGCATGCACATGTGTGTGTATGTGTGTGTGTGTGCAGACATCTGGGTGGATTATTCAGTTTCAGTTTATTTTTTCACCAACTAGATCAAAGGTGACAACAAATTCAAATAGGCTTTCAAAGCTTGAGCTGCAAGTACAATAATAAAGGACAAAAGTGCCTCTAGCACAAGACCATTTTCAATCCTGCAAAAATATATTTTGAGAGCAGATGTTAATTTTCAGTGTGGATGCCTTCTACCGTAGTTTTATTTGAGAGTCACACTTGCTATGAATTCCACTAGAAATTTTCAAGACTGAGAAATGAAATAGTGTAACTTTTTAGCAAGTGCCAACAATTTCCAAGTGAATGGGGCCTTTTTAAAACATATTTTAACACTCCTGTGGATTAATAATGTGTTAGCAGAAAAAGGCGTGTTGAGCTTAGCACAATTATCCTTCCATCCCAATTATACTGTGACATTAAATCTTTTGACATTTAATAAGAAAGGCCATTTCACCCATGGCTACCTCTAGTGCAGACGATTTATGCAACAGTGTTCCCATAGACAAAATTATGAAAAGAAGGCATTCCAACATGCTGATATGTCTAACTGCCCATGGAAATTAAATAAGGTGTAGCAAAAATATATAAATTGTTCATATTATGATTACCTGGGATCTGAGACAAAAGGAAGATAAATTAGCAGCTGTGACTTTTAATCCATTACAAAATAACACAAATGGAAATGGATAACTAATGGTATAGAGAGTTGCTCAGCAAACAGGGTGTGCGAAGGTGAGTTTACTCCCATAGGAGGACTTTAGAGCTTTAATCGCAATATTCATTCAGCTGTCATACTTGGCCTATTACATAACATTTACTGAGATTTGAATGAATTTGACATTGAACTTATAAAATGCCTTGTGGCCTTACAATTGAAATCCTTATATTTGAAAATGGTTTTCACATCAATTAAAGAGTTCTCTGTCTTAAATGTCTAAATTGTGTGTATGTGCATATCATCTCAATGGTAGTATAACATAGTCCCTTCCTAAGTGATAATTTAATACTAATTCTGAATTTACTATGATTTTGGTTCTGATGCTATTTGTTTGGCATCAAATAATAATGAGGGAGTATAGGAGGTACTGAGTCTTTGTGGGGCTACATATTTACTTTTATTTCTAGGCTTTCTACAGTTGACATGATAAAATGAAGCAATCAAGCTATGGGTTTGAAAGACTAGTGTAAGCCTCAAATGGCCAAGAATTTCTATTTTTATCAAACATTAATTTCAATTGACTGACTTTTCAATAGGATTTTATAGCTTTATTCAATGCCGTATTTCCAAAATATGGGAGGTTTGTATTCAGTTTCTTCATCCTCTGGACTGGTATAATCTCATCTGACAGGTGATGTTCCTCATTAACTCAGGATTCACTTTTGACTCCTAATGGATGAGTTCACCATTTGAGAAACAATGGTCACTGGTGTATCTGTGAGAACAGAAGCCATGTCTCACTTATCTTCTTTTTAATTTAATTTTATTGTCAAGGTGATATACAAAGAAGTTACAGTTATATACATAAGGTAGTGAGTACATTTCTTTATAAACCATTTTTACTATCTGGTTTACTACTGTAGACGTAGACTAAGGTTCATCTGTTGTCCTGATCAGATAAATGTTTTTGGAAATTCATCTTATTTAGATACAAAAATGATAATAATCCATTTCCTTCTGTGCTTTTATGGCATAGATTTAAAGGGTAGCTAAGAAGAATTAAAACCTAGCTATCACTGAGGACAACTTTCACCACTGTGACCAACATGGAGGAAGCTGTATCTGTTTGGGTCTTTGGGGCCATAAATAACAATTCATAAAAATCCAACTGAAGCTGATTTAAGTAATAAAGAAGGAGACTATAAGGATGGGTCTAGTACCTTGAAAATGTTTAGGACTCTCTTCTTGTTTCATCTCATCTCTTCTCTCTCTCTCTCTCTCTCTCTCTCTCTCTTTCTCTCTCTCTCTCTCTCTCTCTCTCTCTCTCTCTCTCTCTCTCTCTCTCTCTCTCTCTCTCTCTCTCTCTCTCTCTCTCTCTCCCTCTTTCTCTTTCTCCCTCTCCCCCCCCCTCTGTCTTTCTCATCTAGAGCACTATGGTCTTCCTAGGTCTACTGCACCTGTCATTTCAATCAACTTCAATTTTATCCAAATGCCCATATCAAGAAGGAAATAGAAGCCAGGCATTGGTGGCTCACCCCTGTAATCCTCGTTACTCAGGAGGCTGAGATCTGAGGATCATGGTTTGAAGCCAGCCCAGGCAGGAAAGTCCCCAAGAGACTCTTATCTCCAATTAACCACAAAAAAAAAAAAAAACCAGAAGTGGTGTTGTGGCTCAAATGTTAGAACACTAGCCTTGAGCACCAAGAGGCTCACGAACAGTGTCCAGATCTTGAGTTCAAGCCTCCCAACAGAAAAAAAAAGAAAAGAAAGAAAAAGAAAAAGAAAAAGAAAAGAGGGAAATAGACACTTTGGCTTCAACTATTTCCATGAGAGCCCAGGAAAATAAATGCCAACCTTGGCTTGTCACTCGTATACTTATCTTCAAATAATTGCTGGAAAAGAAGCAGGAATCATCCAAGGTCACCTGCAATAAGCTCAATTATGCTAATTTAATTGTACCTCAAGGTCCAGGATGGGCATGGATTTTGTGAAAGGAACTACAAGGCTTATCGTGATGAAATCAGTACAAGGAAATAGTAGAGGGGCTGGGAAGGTGGCTCAGTGGCAGAGTGCTTGCCTTGCATGCATGAGGCTCTGGGTTCGATTCCTCAGCACCACATAAGCAAAAAGAAAAAAGCTGGAAGTGGTGCTGTGGCTCAAGTGGTAGCGCGCTAGCCTTGAGCTGAAGAGCTGAGGGACAGCACCCAGGCACAGAGTTCAGGCCCACGACAAGACCCCCCAAAAAAGAAAGGAAACAGTAGAGTGAGAGTACAGATTCACAGGTAAAACAAAGGTGATGGGGATTATTTTGACCAGCCTTTTGCTTCACAGAAATAGAGAAATGCAAAAGAGAGTGACTCTTTTGGCAGAGAAAATAGTGAATCAAGGACAGATAGGAACTATTTAATTAAAAAAAGTACTAAACATTTATGAATATTTACATTTCTTTAGAATTATTTTATTTTTCCGAGGATAAGAGAAATGAGAACACAGATGGTACAGCTTTTCAGCTGAATATGAAGTCATGACTTGGGAGAAGGGTAAGATATGAGAAAGACTGCTTCTAGTTCTATGGATATATTTTGTTTGCATGGAAAATTCTAACCACAGAAGTCCATCTATCTGATGGTTTGCTACAAGGAAACAGAGAACAGATAATGAAATAGCCCACTTTACTTAAAATCAATAGACTTGTCTTTCTGATGGGCTATAATGAGACTTTTCTTGTGCAAATTGGAAAACAAGACTCTGTGTGTGTGTGTGTGTGTGTGTGTGTGTGTGTGTGTGTGTGTGTGTGTGTGTGTGTGTTTAGCAAATCTTGTCCCCACAATCCTTTCTAGATTTGGTTCTACAAAGAGATTTATCTTTTGACAGTCAAAATTGCAAGCAGCTACCACTTCCAAAATATGCACTATTGTTATCCAAATTTGTCAATACAATGGCCCAGGGAACTGACAAATTCCTCTGTTCAAATGAGCAACTGACACTAAGGCAGTCCATAGTTAAGTATCAACAGTCATAAGATTTACTGCAGTGGCATTTGGAGCAGGAAATAAGACCCACAGCTGGTGGTGGCTATCATTCCAAAACTTTAATCCTAAACCAAGCCTGCCCACCAGATCTTGAGAAAGGAACAGATATCTATGTTTAGAGCAAGTGTCTGGGGGAAAACGGTGAGACCAAGGAAGAACCTGAGGACCCAAATGCTGTGTCACAAGCCAATAAAAATGTCAGATGTTCAAAGTCACAGAGACAACTAACTTTAGGATAAAAATTGCTTTAAGTAATTGAGGAAAATCAATGTCTGGTTTTTGTTTGTTTGTTTGTTTTTGGGGGGAGTAGCGGGAAAGACAGAAAGAAAAGCCTGTATTGAGAACCCAACCAAAACTCACTGGAAGCTGTTAAATAATAGGAGGTGGTAGGGATGGGGAAGGAGAACAAAGGAGAGGCCAACCTAATTTCTGTACTGTAAGCATGTGTGAAATACCACCATGAAAAGCCCCTTTGAACCATTAACATACTCCTAAAACAGTGCATGGCAGGAATGTAGTACAAATCCCTGAGTAGAAGTACTAGTGGGAGGAGGGAGGATGAATAGATGGTATGAAAGAGAGGAATATGATTGACATACTTCGTGAAGATAAAGATAAACAATGAAGCATGTTGAGTTTGTTTTGAGAGGGGGAAGAGGATGAAAGAGAAGGATGGAGGGGTGAGTCTGATCAAGGTACATCATCTGCATCTAGGGACACATCAAAATCAAAAGCTCTTTTTACAACTAATAGAAACTAATAAAAATATGATGAAAAACTTTTTTTTAAAAAAAGAGCAGTCTATATTGATAACCCAATTTTGTGTTAATGTTTGTGTTGAGTGTGCTACAGCCTAATCCTTGCATGTCTACTTGCTAAAAGTGTGTTTTGTTTTTAAGTAACTGAGCTTTTTAGAATAGACTTTCATTCCTGTTTCCATATAGCAGGCTGCCCTTCCTGTTGGTTACCTGGAGCCTTTCATCATTTTCTTTCAATTTTGGAAAAATTCTTCTTTTGGCCAACTCTAAGTTGGAGTTCAATTATGCAAGTGTTGAAAAGGCACACAACACCAATTTTTCATTAAGTACTTGGCAAGACAGTTGATTTCTGTAGAAATATACATATCCAGAAGACTTAGGGTATAAATAGATATGGCCAGAGGTGTAGTCAGAGACTAGCAAAAGAGGGAGCCTGGAAAGTTCTTTTGTGTGCTAAGCACACTGTGGAGTGAGGAGTGCCCTGGGGTCACACATTTCCCTTCTGGCCAAGAAACTGAAGCTTTAGCGATAATCGAACAATAGTGCCACAAGCCGGCAATGCACCATGAGGCAATGTTCTTTATCAAATAAAACCTAATATTTCCAAGTGTGAAACCTGTGATTTGAAAATGAGCATCCAATCTCTATCCCTTAGTCCTTTCCTATCCAGTTGGTACCTTGGTAAATTGGGTTATTGTACCAAGAACACATTAATCTTAAAGATGATTTTGCCCTCTGGAAGTCTTCTGCCACCTTGTAGAGTAGAAACAAAAACATTTTAGACATAGAGACTCAAGGAAAAAAATCATTTATAGTCTGACAAATAAAATCCATCATATTTCTTCCCTGATTTTAAAAAAAGGGATATCTAACAAATCTAATTTGTAAAAGAGAACAATTGGCCTCTTGATGGATTGCTTTAGTTCCCAACATTACCAGGAGAGAGTTGATAAAACTGTCTTCATATATAATCCTTAACGATAGAACTTTTTTTTAGGGCGTTGGCAATCTCCTGTGGATTAACAAAAAAATTAACTTGCTCCATTTTTCAAGCAGTACACAGATCCATCTTCCATTGTTGAAGGGCAGTTAAGAAAATTACCAACTCGTTCAATGATCTACTTTAAGCTTTTATCACTAGATTGTTAATTTATGAATAGTAGACCTAAAAAATCCAATATTTTTCCCCTTGGGATAATATATTTACAGTCAAAAGAGACATTCATCTTTTAAAAGCTTTTGCCTAAAACTGAAAGAATCAAATAGTTTTCCACAGACAATATTAAAGCTTCATAAATTATTTTTATTTTTATTTGGGAAATTTGCTTTCAACAGCTTCTTCATCGAAGTGTTTTTGTCTGACGTATGAACATAAAATTCAAGAAGGTAAACGGCTCTGTTTTCTGATAATGCTTTGCATAGAGTAAGTGCTTGAGATTCTACTTATGTCTTGAAGTCTGATAGTCAAGACTAACCCTAACATTTTTATTTGACTTTATTTTCTGTTTATGTATTTATATTGGTGCTGGGGGGGTTGAACTCTGAATCTTGGTAAGATGGCTGTGTTTTTCACTGATCATTTTTCAGATAGCATTTCACATCCCACAGGGCATGTCCCTGAGTTGAAACCCACCCAGATTTCACCTTCATATCCTCACTGGGATCACAAGTGTGTATCATTGTGTCCAATGTCCCTTCCAGGGAAATATCTCCAAGAACTTTTCAGGCTCAGTATCATAATTTTTCCAATCTCAGCCTCCCTTGTAGTTTGTGATAACAGACACATATCAATGCATCCAAGCTATGTGTTGCTAACACAAGGTCTCATGAACTTCCCTGCCAGACCTGACTTCAAACAACAATCCTTCCATTCTGTCTTCCATCTAAGTAGGTTTGCAGACATGAACCGCCAGTACCAACTCATTTAAAAAACAATTAAAATATTTCTTAACGTGCAAAATTTACAAGCGACTGTTTAAAATTATTGATTCATTGAAGAATAACACAGGTCCAGCTCACATGAACTCATGTCATTTGGAGACTCCTAATAGTTGTGGGTGGGTAAGATGGGTGAGGCCCATCCAAAACCCAGGGAGCCTTCCTTTTGTCAGGCTTGTCTTTCATTCTTCCTTTCTTTATCCATATATGCCATATTGTTTTAAAAGACAATAGTAACAATTACTAGCTATAAAGAGTTATTTATCATGTTTCAGGTACTATTTTTCTTTTTTTTGGGGGGGGGGGTTCAGGTACTATTTTTAAGACTGCAATGTATTAACTAACTCCTACGAGTTCTTTATAGAAAGTATTGTATTATCTACATTTATAACAGTGAAAAGGAGTTTCCACTTTCTACCACAAATGAGGGAAAGCATGCAACCTTTCTCTGAGTCTGGCTTACTTCACTTAGTATATTTTTCCCAAGCCTTACCATTTCCTTACAATTTGGGCAATTAATATCATTCTTTCTAATAGATGAGTAAAATACCAATATGTATGTATGTATGTATATATATATATATATATATACATATACATATACATATATATATGTATATATATATATATATATATATATATATATATATATATATATATATACCACAACTTTTGGTCCATCTATTCATTGAGGGACAGCTAGGTTGATTTCATATATTACCTATAAATCTATATGTGAATATGTTTGGAGGTATACATGTGGTTACAAATGTATTAACTGAAATATTATAGACTCTATAGAGAAATTGAAAAGTGTGATTTCTTAAAAAGAAAGATAAAAATCAAAGCCAAACAAAATCAGTACCAGGAAATTGGTACATGCATGGGGGAAGGGGAGTGGCATAAAAAAAGGAAGGGAGAATGTGGTCAAGAATTCATTGTATAAAAAGATAAAATACCTAGGAATTAATTAAAGAAGTGAAGGACCTCTATGATGAAAACTTTAAAAACCTAAAAAAGGAAATTAAGGCAGAACTTAGGAAGTGGAAGACCCTCACATGCTCCTGGATTGGGATGACTAACATTGTGAAAATGGCAATACTGACAAAGGCTACCTTCAAATTTAATGCAATACTTATCAATATACCAACTTCTTTCTTCAATAAAAGAGAAGAAACAACCCAAAAACTCATATGGAACAATAAAAGAGCCCGAATAATAAAAACAATCCTTAGCAGAAAGAATAGTGCTGGAGAAATATCAATACCAAATTTCAGACTCTACTACAAAGCCATAGTAATCAAAACAGCTTGGTACCAGCACAAGAACAGACCTGAGGACCAATGGAATAGAACTGAAAACCGAGAAATGAACCCACAGACCTACAGCCACCTAATCTTTAAATAAGGGAGCTAAAAAATAAATAGAATGGAAGTAAGACAGCCTCTTCAGTAAATGCTGCTGGCAAAATTGGTTAAACATCTGTAGAAAACTAAAATTAGATCCTTATATTCTGCACCAGAATCAACTCCAAATGGATCAAAGATCTCGAACTCAAAGCAGACACCCTGAAAACATTACAGGAAGGAATAGGAGAAACTGTAGGGCTCCTAGGCACAGACTGAAATTTTCTTAATAATGACCCAGAAACACAACAAATCAAAGAAAGGTTTCATTGCATGAAATTGCAATTTCTGCATGGCAATGGACATAGCTAGCAAGATCAACAGAAACCCCTCAAATTGGGAGATGATCTTCACTATGCATACAATGAACAAGGGTCTCATATCTAAAAAATACTTAGAACTCAAAAAATTAAGTCCCTCAACAACAAATCCTCAAAGAAACAACTGCCCAATAAATAAGTGGGCTAAAGACTTAAAGAAAAACTTCTCTGAAGAGGAAATAAGAATGACCAATAGACACATGAAGGAATGCTCAACTTCTCTAGCCATAAAAGAAATGCAAATCAAAACAACATTGAGATTCCAGTTCACCCCAGTTAGAATGGGAAGGGATGGTAAGGGGAAACAAAGGAGGAGGCAAAATGCTTGGTAAGAAATGTACTCATTACCTTGCTCATGTAATTATAAGCTCTCTGTATGGTATTTTCACTAAATAAATAAATGAATTTCACAAATTTTATGGGGGGTGGGGGGAGTTGTTTGGGAGGTGGAGAGGGAGGGGATGGTAGGGAAAAACAAAGGAAGAGGTAACAATGCTCCATAGGACTCATGACCCTACTCATGTAAATATAACACCTCTGTAAAGAATTTTTACAATAAAAATTATGTTTTCTTTCTCACCAAAAAGAAAAAAAGAGAACGAAATCTGGGATAAGGCCAAGGGGAACCCTACTGCATTGTTGGTGGGAGTGTAAACTTGTTTAACCGTTCTGAAAAGCAGTATGGAGGTGCCTCAAAAAACTCCACATAGACCTCCCCTATCACCCAGCAATCCCATTTTTGGGCATTTACCCAAAAGATCACAAAAAGGCTATTCTAAAGCTACCAGCACAACTATGTTCATCACAGCATTTAAGATATGGAACCAACCCAGATGCCCCTCAGTAAATGAATGTATCAAGAAAATGTGGCATATATATACAATGGAATTCTGTGCCTCCATCAGAAAGAATGACATCACCCCATTTGTTAGGAAAAGGAAAGACGTGGAAAAAATTATGTTAAGTGAAGTAAGCCAAGCCCAAAGAAACATACGTCCCATGGTTTCCCTTATTTGCAATAACTAGTATAAGTCTAGGACAAACAGAAAAGGTCAAAAGCTATGGACATATGACCACATAAGATGATGTTAAGTGAAATAAACCCCAAGATAGGGACACAACTTGTTTTTTTTTCTTGGTATTGTTTTTAATGTATTTAAAATGCACTATGTGATATTTTGTTTCTTTTGTATGTTCCTTCCCCATGGTATAACCCCTGTCTTAACTGTATTTGATGTCGGTGCCCTGGATCTTATATATACATTTTTCTAAGTTGGGGAAGAGAAGGGAAATAACAAAATGCTGAAATAAGGATATCGGTTGACCTGTTGTAACAATGAGATGTACAAGACACTATGTTGAAAACAAACTTTACAACTTGACAGGGAGGGGAGCGTTGGGAAGTGGGGAGGGAAGGGATGGTAGGGGAAAAACAAAGGAGGAGGTAACAATGATGGATAGGAAATGTCCTCATTACTCATGTAATTGTAACCCTCTTTGCACTATTTTTACAATAATAAAAACATTAAAAAAGAATTCATTGTATATACCACAAAATTAAGAAAAATAATGGAAAGGGTGTGTAAAACAGGGATTCAATATTGAAGTGAGTGATCAAGAAGCATTTTATTAATAAATTGCTTTTGCAAATGGCACCTCCTTAGTACAACTACTTAAAGATAATAACAAATTTTAATCAAAAAAGAAAGACAAAAAAGAAAAGGAAAGAGAAAAAAGAAACAAAGAAACAAAGGAAAGAGAGAGAGAAAGAAAGAAAGAAAGAAAGAAAGAAAGAAAGAAAGAAAGAAAGAAAGAAAGAAAGAAAGAAAGAAAGAAAGAAAGAGACAGAAAGAAAGAGACAGAAAGAAAGAGACAGAAAGAAAGGATGGAAAGATAGAAAGAGGGAAAGGAAGGAAGGAAGGAAGAAGGAAGGAAGGGGGAAAGAAGGGGGAAAGGAAGGAAAGAAGGAAGGAAGGAAGAAAAGAAGGAAGGAAGAAAGGAAAGAAGGAAGGAAGAAAGGAAAGAAGAAAGGAAGGAAGGAAAGAAGGAAGGAAGAAAGGAAGGAAGGAAGGAAGGAGGGAAGAAAGAAAGAAAGAAAGAAAGAAAGAAAGAAAGAAAGAAAGAAAGAAAGAAAGAAAGAAAGAAAGAAAGAAAGAAAGAAAGAAAGAGAAAGAAGGAAAGGAAGGAAGGAAGGAAGGAAGGAAGGAAGGAAGGAAGGAAGGAAGGAAGAAAATGTCTAGTTTCCCAAATTTAGAGCATTATGATGTGGTAAAGCCAGACTCTGAATTCAGGTAGAGTCAATCTTGAGATAGTTTCTTGTCATTCTAACATAAATAATTTAACACTCAATTTACCAGAAAATAAAAATAGACAGAATAATAGACTAATGAATAAGACTCTATACAAAGTGAAAAAAAGTTAATACATCTTCTAGAAGATATTGGACAATTATAGTTGTCAAAAAACCAAAATATAAAAAGTGAAGTAAACCAGGCCCAAAGAAACATAGGTCCCATGATTTCCCTTATTTGTAATAACTAGTATATGTCTGAGACAAGCAAAAACAGTCAGATAAGTTGATGTTAGACAAAATGAACCCCAAGATAAGGACTCAAATGTTTTTTTCTTTCTTGCTATTGTTTGTAACATATTTATAAGATGATTTCTTTGTTGCTTTGTATGTCCCTCCCCCACGGTATAACCCCTGTTTTCACTGTATTTGATGTTGGTATACTTTGTGGAGGGGAAGGGAAAAAACAAATTGTTTAAATAGGGATACAGGTGGATCCATTGCAACAATGAGATGTACAAGACACTATGTCGAAAAACAAACTTTACAACTTTGGCGGGGGGTGGGGCGAGGAAGTGGGGAGGGGATGGAAAGGGGAAACAAAGGAGGAGGCAAGAATGCTTGATAAGAATGTACTTATTACCATGCTCATGTAATTGTAACCCCTCTGTGTGGTATTTTCACAATTAAAAAAATTAAAGAAAAAGGATGAAATGTCTACTTTCAGTGGTGGTCAAAATGTTGATTAAATTTGAGAAGTTACAGGTAGAGAAACAAGAGCTCTTAATAAATTATGTTAATAGATGAGTACAAAATTTATACAGGGAAATTTTACAAAGTAAATAACTAATATTTTAATCATGTACTTTAACCCAGTAATCAATGCCCTGAGCAAATGTATATGTGTGCCAGAGAAAGAGGAGAAAGGGAGGGGGAGAAAGAGGAAAGAAGATGTACACCACACTATTAATAGTGGTTCTCATGGGTGGAATCTTGTCTTTTCCAACAAACTTTCTTGTATTTTTGTTTACATGAAATTATGTTGATTTTCTTGTAGAATAAGAAAAAACAGAAAATGCTTTCCTTGAGAATATTTGAATTAATTTAGATCTCCTCTATACAAGATTATTAAGAAATCTGCCCTCTGGGGCTGGGAAGGTGGCTCAGTGGTAGAGCGTTTGCCTTGCATGCATGAGGCTCTGGGTTCGATTCCTCAGCACCACATAAGCAGGGGAAAAAAAAGCCGGAAGTGGCGCTGTGGCTCAAGTGGTAGAGTAATAGCCTTGAGCTGAAGAGCTGAGGGACAGCGCCCAGGCCCAGAGTTCAGTCCCACAACGGGACCTACAAAAAAATAAAATAAAAGTAATCTCCTCTATCCAAGACTACTAGGTACTGGTTTGAAGCAAAGAGAAACAAAGGAAAAAATATAACCACCAAACAATGATGCCTTCCAAAATACAGATATTTGATCACATTGTGTGTCTTGACTTTTGGAAGTAAGCCATACAAGATTTAATTGTGTATATAAGCAACAATATTACATAAAAAGGAATTTCTATCACTTCAGCATGGTGGCATTGCTACTGTGCACTTCAAGTTATGGTCTTCAGATGGCTGTCTCGGCTCTTCTTGCATTCATCATACATCCGTAATACAAATAATAATGAAAATGAAAGGAAGTATTTTCGTCATTTCATATGAAGAGAAAACCTTTCCTTCAACGGCCCTATGACAGTAAACTTCATAGGCCAAACTCCTGCATGTTTCCTTAAGGCTGTCAGTAGCAGAGGAAAGGCAGTCAAGAACTATGAGTCACCTCTGGGGGGCTGGGACATAATTCTCACTAAAATTTTAATATCCCATCACTCTGCTTTCACTTGTACAAAATCAGAGGTAGGAAGACCACAATGGCTGCCACAAAACCCAAATTCCTTGCTAGCGTTATTAAAAAACAAAACAAAACAAAACAAAAAAACCTTACCACCAAGAGTTAATTATTATATCATTTGTCATTTTAGAAATATAGAATCACAGAAATTTAGGACCATAGTAAACTTACAACCCATCCAGCCTAATTCATTTAGTTAATTAATTAGGAAATACTGTCGTTCAAGTTCATAATGTGCTCAACATCACTCGGCCGTAATGAAAGGCTAATATTCTGGTTTCTTCTCCAGTCTATGGCCTCCCATGTTTTTCCTGGAATATAATTTTTGGATAAGTGAAAGAAAGTAATGTGACAATAGGCTGCTAATTTAATATGTTTTATTTACAATGTTCTTGCTTAGTCTGTACATTTTTTCTACATTTTCTACATTTTTACCTTGGTAATAAAACTCATAAGAGCAGGACTGGGAATGTGACTTAGGGGTAGCGTGCTTTTTGTTGCCTATGCCAAAATGAAAATTTTGTCTTTGAACTTCAATTCTTTTTATTGCTGGGATATGTCCTCAGTTCCAAATTCTTAGTAGTTAGTGATTCAGTAGTTTTATACACAAAATTTCAAAATAGATTGAGCTACAGGAAATCTATAAACGTGAAATTTAGTTTTAGAAAAAGATTGTAAATGTAGCATGGATGTCACCTTAACTGTCTGTGAAAAGCTAAACATGTTTGCTCTGTATGTGTGTAGATATGTGTGCGAGTGCATGTGTAGAAATTTCTGCACCCTTTGATATTGCAGCCATAAAAATCTGAATCCTGCAAATGCTTTTGGCATGTATTTCCAGGACAATATTTTCTTACATATTTATAAAACATGATCCAATTCAGAAAAGTTACAATGGACTGAGCTACAGCTCTGTGATAGAGAACAATTTAGCATATACAAGTAACAAGAGTTCAAGCCTCAATAACACCAAAAAAGAGGTGGAGGCAATGGGAAGCAAAGTGTCACTAATACGCTACATTGTATCAAACCTATACCTTTATTCAAATGTCACTGACTATTCCACTAGTGTTTCTCAGAACAACAAACTATTTTAGTCCAAATGAGTTCAGTATTAAATGTTGTATTTGTTTTCCCTTCTATCCCATTTATTTATTCATTCATTCATTTAGAGCTGGTACTAGAGCTTGAATTCAGGGCCTCTGGTTCTGCTTAACTTTTTCTGCTCAAAGCTGGCACTCTACTACCTGAGTAAGACCTTCATTTTTGGCTTTTAATTGGCTAATTAGAGATAAGAGTTTCTTGGATTTGTCTGCCTGGGCTAGTCTTGAACTAGGATCCTCAAATCTCAGCCTCCTGTGTGTAGGATTACAGATGTGAGACACTAACATCTGACCCATTTATTTATTTTATCAACATAGATTCCTGGATTTTATTTTTATTCTCTAAATTGTAACTATCATTGTGCCACTCAAATATTGACACTCAGATTCTGCCAACTGAAATTTCTCCAAACTTCGAGGTAGTTTCCATCACAGCAATACCCTTTACTAGTTAAATGACCTTAGGTAAATTATTAGTTACTCTAAGCTCCAGTTTGTGCATGAATAGTAAAGCACTTCAATGTTATATCACCTAATGTGACAGCCAAGCAGCATGACCACATGTGATACATACTGGACCCCAGGCCTTGTTCACTGAAGATGTTCAATAATATGCATTAATTGTGCTATTTACCAAAGATAGCTCTACAGAAATGCATTCAATGAACTAGTGAAAGTTTTGCTTGAATGAGGTACTGGTTGAAATTCCCAGGTTTAGAACAAGACAATATTCAAATACTGTAATCCAGTTGCTCAGTCTTACAATAGTTCTCTTTATCTCTTGTGAGATTTTCTTTGGAACTTATTCTGCTGTGAACATATTTTTGAAAAACTTGACCTCTCCTGTGGTTTAACAACATACCTGGATTCTGATGACTTTCATAAGCCAAGTACAACTCAGAAATATGTTTGCTTTCCCCATCCCCTCACCATGAAACATCTCTTAGGACATTTGTTTTACTTTCTAGCACATATCACAATTTACAATTAGATAATTAAGTGTAATTAGGTGTAATCATGTACCATCACCTTCCCACTAGAGGGCACTGGACACATGAATGCAAGAACCAGATCTGTCATCCATTCATCACCTATTCCAGTTGTTGGCTTTAAGACCCATTAGAGAGAACATTCAGTGTCAGCAA
The DNA here is from genome assembly GCF_024711535.1 of Dipodomys merriami. Taxonomy (NCBI): domain Eukaryota; kingdom Metazoa; phylum Chordata; class Mammalia; order Rodentia; family Heteromyidae; genus Dipodomys; species Dipodomys merriami. The sequence goes on along the minus strand of NW_027202270.1, from coordinate 47,577,595 downwards.
ATCTTTTCAAAGATTTAAACCTGCATGTGCATTACACTGTGTTTTTAACCCTCTTTGACATTGTCATTGAAGAGACAATTTGCCTGATGGAGAAAAATAATAATAATTTTAACTGCCTCAATGATTATAAAAATAAGCATCTCTCAGATATTTTATAGTACTTCTATCATGCACGCTCATGTAGAGGCTAATACAAAGAAACAACAGCACTGTGTCTTACCTTATTGCAATGTGATAGGATTGTGTTATTATGTTTTCTCCTCAATGTCTAGTTTGGCATGTAGAAATGGATGGTACTCTACATATTTTTTCATCGGCTACATTTGAATACAAAACTGCTAGCCTATGGGTAAAAGTCAAAAATAGGCAAATATACATGTCTTCCTTTAAACACATTATTTGATCAGAAGTATTTTAATCCTCATACTCTTTCTGAGCATCTTACTCCCCAACTATTAATGGGATGATCATTGTTAGTCTTAGCCCGTGCCTGTGTATTGATATCCTTGTGTTTTCAGTGGCCATGTCACATTGCATGTTTATCCGAAGGATGCCATCAGCTCAAATTTTTGACTGTGTTTGGGATTGCTGAATGGCTTAAGTCTTACATAAGTACGTTTTTCCAAGAATGAACTATTATTAGAAATTTTTGTACAGTAAAATGTAATTAATCCCTAAGCCTTCTTCAATGTTAACTAAGGAATTGGAGTAGCCAAACAGTATCAGGTCTGGGAATGCAATGATGGTAATCCAAGGGGCATGGTGCCTGTCTTCCTGGAGCTTGAAATCCAGTTATAATGAACAAGCACTACTAATCACAATTAAGCCATATGATTTTAAAAGCACCGAAAAAAATCATGAGAGAGATGATCAGGGGAATTTCTTTAAGCTTGGGTAGTTAGAAAGTCATCTGAATAGTGTTGGGTTTTTGTTGTTGTTGTTGTTCTGTTCGTTTTCTTGTTTTTTCTGACTTTTATAACAGAGACTTATTTCTCACAGTACAAAAGGCTGGAAAGTGTAAAAGCAAAGTCCTGAAGATTTCACTATGTCTGATTTGGTGGCAATCACATTCTTACCATACCTCACCCAGGAGAGAGGGATTGAGAAAAAGTGCTTGTGATAGTGGGGAAAACTCTGTTGTATCTTCCTAAAGATTTGAGAAAGGAAAAAGAAGAGATTTCCATCCTACAACAGGGAAAGTGCCTTGCTGGAGAAGAGGCAGAGAGAATGCCTGCAATTGAGTTATACTCATCATTTTAGGCTGTGTTAAAGGTTTGAAATCTTATTTTATTTTACTGAGGAAAAAGAAAAATCATGAACAAAAGCATCATGTGATTCACTAAAATCATCCTTACTAGAATATTTCATCTATGCAAATTTATTTACCTGAGACTGAAAGTAACCCCACACTATCTATGTATCTATGTATTTATCTATCTATCTATCTATCTATCTACCTATCTATCTATCTATCTATCTATCTATCACTTTGATAATCACAGGGTTACTCAATGCACCCATTCCCAGCTGATGCAGAAAAAAAGTTGTTTCCAGGCTTTCATCTGTGACCCTATTTTCTGATCTGGCTAGTAGCACCCTTCTCAAATCTTTGTGTTTTTTGTTGGAAATTTCGCTGTTTAAAATGCTTTCCAAGCACAGTGTTGAAAGGTTGTCTAGTGTTCACAAATAAACAGAAGGCAGTGCTGTTCTTTACAGAAAAAAGGTATGTGTTGATTTGCTTCACTCAGCATGAATCACAGAACTGTTTTAGCCATAAGTTCAATATTATTGAGCCAATAATGTATATTAAATAAGACATATTTCAATAGAAACAAATATGAAACAAGGTTATATATTGATCAGTTGATGAAAACATATGACCAAAGGCTCCAAAGAATGTCGCTCTGTATTTCTCCTAGGAGGGATGAAATAATGAGAATCATCTGCATGTTCAAAAGGTCACCCTGGCTACAGTATTAAGGACCAGAGTGTAAGCCAGATGACCTAATAAGGATATCTCAGTAGCTGATTGGAAGAGGAAGGTAGCCTACTCAGGAATTTTGGTGGAGATAGATATGGACAAATTTGATAGTGTAGGATTGATTAGATGTGAAGACCCACACAAACATTTTTCAGGTCCTTCTCTGACCTGATCAGTTTTTCTGTTTCAAGTGTCCAGCTCATTTTTCCAAGGAATTCACTTTATATACCTATTCTAAGAAGAATTAGATATATGCTTCTAATTTAACTATTTTTCATCATATTAAACATGACTTTTAAAAAAAGTCCTCAGTGAAGGATATTGATAATGACTATATTATAGGGGCTATGGTTAATATTGCAGAGGTCTTTATTTTTCTCATATATATATGATCTATTAATTATATATCATGTTATATAATATAATTATAAAATATAAAAATATATGACATATATAAAATTATACAAATATAGTAACAATTATAATCAGATTTCAATGGCTAACTTACCCAGTTTATTACTAAGTATCAGCCTATAAGACCAAGTTATTTTTGTTGTTGTTTGTTTATTTTGCCCTATTATTATTTAAAGAAAGTTGAAAAGTGTACTTTAAAGAATGGAGAGTTAAGTATATTAAGCAAAAAGTTAAAACTAGTTGCAAATTTGGTATCTATAAAGTGCCCATATTTTCTATTTTAATTAACCTGATTACAGTCTTATTCCTTGATCAGAAGGGTTTCTAAAAGAAAGTAGTCACTAATGAATCTTTTTCTACTAATCAGGACGGTTTAAAAAAAAACTTTAAATAAAATCCAAAAACTTAGAATTACAAAGATTAAACAATGAAAGCAAAGCACACCACTTTAGCAAAGAACTGTCTTTAGAAATATATACTAAAGTGAAGATATAAATAGACATATAGTCAATACATTGATTGTTCCTCAAATGATGTTTCTTTCTTCATAGCAGCAGTTCAGTATTTCCCACATTGGGAACCAGTCTCAGACCCCAGAGGTTTGGAATGTGAATTGCATTAACCAATGAAGATCATTTCTACCTTTCTCCTTGGGAAAAACCATGTAAATCAATTCTGGCTAAAGAATCTTAGGGACTATTACAAAAAGAGTTGCTTTCCTCATTTCAGCTGTGCTCTCCCATTGTTGAACATACAAGAAAGCCATTGATTTTTCAGGGTTAATTTTATATGCTGCTACTTTGCCAATGTTTCGAATCGGGAGGGGAGTCCATGGGATTCTTTAAATACAGGATCATGTCATCTGCAAAGAGGAAGAGTTTTCCTTCATCTTTCCCTATTTGGATACCCTTTATGTTTGCATTTTGTCTTATTGCTGTGGGCTGGGAGGGAGTAAAGAGTTGGGGAGGGAAGGGATGGTAGGGAAAAAACAAAGGAGAAGGTAACAATGTACTCATTAACTTACTCATGTAACTGTAAGCCCTCTATGAACTATTTTTACAATAAAAAAAACATATTTAAAAAAAAGAATCTTGGGGAGAAGTCTGCTAAGTAAAATTTGAGGAAGATGTCTTCCTGAAATAGACAGGTGAAAGGAAACACAATTCTGGATCTGGGATTTTCTGGGCTAATGGTGTCTGAAAATGTGTAAGCCGTTTTGAAGTTAGTTATCCCAGCTCAAAAGAGAGGACAGAATACCCGGAGGAAATGTACTAAAACCTGATAGATGATGTCACTTCTAAGTCATTTAATTAACCAAACCTACAAGGATTTTTTTTTATGTGCAGTTTATTGTTTCTTTATGTGCTTTGGTCATTTTGATTTGAGTCATTTGTGGTTTGTCAGCTAAAAGCATCTCAGTACAACCAGCACTTAAGATTTTATTAAGTAGCAGGGTGGTTAGTGCCTATAATCCTAGCTACTCAGGAAGCTGAGATCTGAGGATCGAGGTTCAAAGCCAGCCCAGGCAGGAAAGTCTGTGAGACTCTTATCTCCAATAAACCACCAGAAAACCAGAAGTGGCTCTGTGGCTTAAGTGATAGAGCGCTAGCCTTGAGCTGAAGAGCTGAGAGACAGCACCCAGGCCCAGAGTTCAAGCCCCAAGACTGACAATAAATAGATAGATGATAGATAGATAGATAGATAGATAGATAGATAGATAGATTTTATTAAGTACAAGTTAGAGTATAAATTTTTACATTTAAAGATCTCTGAAGAGAGATACATCTTATAGATGAGAGTGTTTTTGATTCAATGAACTTAAGGCACTTAAGTGGGTCATGGGCTTGACCTCTGGGCTTGGGATCTGTCCCTGAGCAATTCAGTTCAAGGCGAGTGCGCTACCACTTGAGCCACAGCGCCCAGCTGTGGAAACTTCCAGTTTTCTAGTGGTTTATTGGAGATAAGTGTCTGATAGACTTTCCTGCCCGGGCTGGTTTTTAACGGTGGCCCTCAGATCTCAGCCTCCTGAGTAGCTAGGATTACAGGTGTGAGCCACCAGCGCCCAGCTTTAAGGCACTTTTTTTTGGTGAGTGTGTGTGTGTGTGTGTGTGTGTGTGTGTGTGTGTGTGTGTGCATACATACATATTTTTTTCAGATTACTTTATATGAAACCATTATGCAAAATGAAAGTGTCTAATGACATGCCAAGCTGTCCATTAGATCGATCCTATGGCTCTTGATCAAAAAGTAAAATAGTACATCTCCCATTATATACTAATGGAATAATTAATGTAAAGGGTAAACTCTACTACGGACTTATGACATAATGGCCAGGATTATCATTTTAATTCTCCTTAAATGTATTTTTTAGGATATTAGCATTCCTCTCATGGGGGGAGGTGCCAATTTGCTTTGAAAAAGCAAAGTCACATCTGATTAATTGAACATCTGTTGTTGAAATGGGAATGTTGTACAGTAGGAAGTATTCACTGGGCATGAGGAATGTTATATACTAACTCATCACACTTTAAGAAAGTTAAGACAACTGACTAGAGTGCAGACTAGAGTTATACATGTGATATTAATTATTAACTACTACTAGAGCATCTAGGAAATGAAACTGAATACTCTCCAGGAATACTAGAAAGTCTTCGTGTCTTCAAGTGAGAAGATTCATTTGAGCTCAGTTCAGAAAGATTTATATATTTACACAAGTAATCTTCAATAGGCTAAGGATATCCCAAGCAAGAAAGCTTGTCAAAATAAAATTACAGAACCTAAAATGGCCAGAGTGTTTTGTTCTCTAGGTGACATTGCAAATGGACATGTTCAAATGTAAAGATACTGGTAGCTAGAATTAGCAGGTAAGCTTGAGCTAGATGTATACATGCAGCCAAGTTCTTTGTCCTGGGTTGTCCAGAATATGAGTAATTCCATTCTAAGCATTGAACCTCCAAGATTATTTCATTTGCATCATTAGCCAATGGTTAAATCACTCAAAAGCAACAATTGAACCTTCAATTTTCTTTAATATAATCTTCATAGCTCTTCTAAGAAACATGATAGCACAGTCTAGCACTGAAAGAAAATTACAACCTCAGTCTCTTAGTAACTATAATTAAAATGAATGTCAAAACAGTTCACTAATTTTACATGTCATCTCTTATCAGCTGGACATATTTTAATATAACATTGAAGACACCTCCATGACATTCATATAATTTTATTTGTGAAAGAACTGAATTTAAGTACTTTATCCAAGGTCAAACAAGAAGTAAACCAGAGCTCAAATTTGACTCAAGATCTGTCTAATGCCCAAACTTAAATTTATGTCTACTCCATTGTATAGCCTCCCAATCTCTTTCAAAGCCTTGCTTTACATAGGTAAGAACTTTTTGATTTATGAAGTTAGAACAGAGGTTTGGAGGGCTTTCTTTTCCCTCAAAGTCTTGTTAGCTTTATTTTACTATTTGAATAAAACTCTATGAGGAATGATTATAAGAAATAGAGTATTTATTGTTAGGAAATTATTTATAATTACCTGTTTCATTTACAAATTACTGAATATCTGTGTAATTTTAACTGATCAACCAGCTAGTGATTTTCTACTACTTAAAATATTTTGTATTCCATGGGGGCAAATTTCATTCCATTAAAAAAAAACAGAGTGGATCTAATTAGGGAAAAAGATCACAGGCATGTATCATAAAGAATATGGATTTTATTTTCTACAATAACTTATCATGGAAATACATCAAACTTCAGAAAATTTTGGAGTTCTATGAGCTAAAGTGCAGATAAAATAGAAAAGTATAAACCATTCTATCATTTTCTTTCAAATAATTTAAAATCCAAGCCATGTACTCTTTTGATTTTTTTTAAAGTATGGCCAGGCTGTAACTCCAAAGGCCACAAATGCCATAGAAATAAAAATGAATAGCTAACCTTTAAAGCATTACTAACCTGGTCCTGCCCATTCTGACCTTCACCTTTGGTTCTTTTAGAATAGTTTTATTATGCTTTTACTTGGAATGATTTTAAGTATTGTACAATAGACTAAAACAATTGTCTTAACAAAACATCAGTAGTTAATGAAGTAGTGCAAAACTTACGTGTATTCATATAATGTGATTACTTTATCAGTGAAATAAAAATACCAAAGGCTACATATCACAGAGACATCAGACATCTGAAACTGAATGAATGCAACTCGCACATCAGTTTATACTTTTACATTCAGGAAGAACACATTGCTAACACCCAACTGTTTTAACCCAACTGTTAAAGGAAAGCAATGCATTAGTATCGTAATGAATCATATGGTATCATATATTTTTATTATTATATTTTATTTTGTCGTAAAGATACTGAAGAGAGGGGTTTCAGTTACAGAAGTAAGGTAATGAGTACATTTCTTGTCGAATATTGTAACTCACTCCATTTTTATCCCACTACAAAGTTGTAAAGTTCATTTCCAACATAGCATGTTGTGAGTGTCACTGTTGCATTGGGTCACCCTTTGTCCTTTTTTCGCCATTTTGTTATTCTCCTTCCCTTCCCCAAATCAGGTAAACATATATACATGATGCAGGGTACCAGAATCAAAAGCCGTGACTGCTGGGATAAACCAAAGGGAAAAATAATAAAATAAAAGAAAAAGAAAGAACTTCAATCTGTAGTTTCTGTGCCATTTTTGTGCAATTAGGGTGCTTCCTTTTAAACATTTGAAGCTACCTATTATTTCCTTCTCCCGTTTAATTTCTGTAGTGATTGTCATTGATTTTAAAATTATGTCTGGGTGTGTCCAGAAAAGGTATGGCTGTAGAAATCAATGTATGTATGTTGTAATGATTGTTTTTTGCTTGATTCTGGGTCATACAAAATTAAAAACTTCCCTGGTGACAAGAAAATCAACATGTAGGTGTGTGAGGGGTGTGTGTGTGTGTGTGTGTGTGTGTGTGTGTGTGTGTGTGTGTGTGTGTGTGTGTGTGTGTGTGTGTTTCTATGTGTGCTCACATCAAGAATTTCAAAATCAAAACCATAGCAAAATTTGCTGAAAACTCCAAAACAATTTCACTTTGAAGGGAACAATTTTCAGCTCAACTGAAAGTACAATAAAAAGGGTTAGGAAGAAAGAAAAAGAGAAGATTTGTAAAGAAACACAAATAGGTCATAAGCAGAATAAAAAAAATTAATGAATACTCTATTTTCTTTCTTTCTTTTGGTTAATGTGATATTTGGTCCTAGCCGTATAAATTTTCAAAATTTCAAATTAAATAGTAAATTCATAAATGCTCTATGTTCATAATGGTAGCAAATGCTCTAATTCAAAGCCAGCCCCACAGGACTCTTCTTTACTGCTTCTCCCTTTGGTATGTTTGTCTTGTTGACCACAGTAAGAACCTTTGCTGTCAGTAATAGAAACATATTTACTCATTTTTGCCATCCTGTGGTATGCCACAACAAACCTATTATTTTTTAGGGTTCTTTGTAAAGAATTTTACTGTCTGGATAATGTATTTTGAGCAGTATTGTTTACTGGGGTTTACAATGTTTCCAAATAGGCAGATTTAATCAGAAAAAAGCATAAGGAGAGAGCACAGAGTTCATTTTATCCATATCCGTTTTCTATTCGAAGACCAAAAACCAGAGAAGTATGGAACAAACCTGTCATTTCCCCTCTCTGTGGTTTGACTTATATCATTCTGTAAACATATAAAGTTAATGGAGAAAGCTTAAATAATTAAAAAATATGATATAATCACTTTATTGTTTTAATGTATAGTATTTCATCAGATGATAACAGGCAAATAAGCCCACAAATAAATATTCAAATTAAAATAAAAATTCAATTAAATGTACTTATAGTCACTGTGGATACTCCTGAGATCCTTAATATAAAACACATCAGCGTGTATTTATACACTACTAAGGTGAGGGCAGAAAGACTTACTTGATTGTATACTTATAGTTTTCTCCAGCACATAAAGCAAATATTACAGTATATAATTTCATGTTAATACAATGACTTAACTACTATCACCACTAAATGAATGTCATAGAAAAGCAACTACTATGTCTAGTTTTCCCCAACATTTTATTTACAGTTTCTATCATAATTTAGGACACATAAATACTTTTGTCCTAAGCATAGTTTGGGATAAGTAAAGTACAGGTCTTAATTGTGATAAATACATGTCTATGAGTATATTTATATGTCTGTATAAATATATACTTATATTTGTGTAAATGTGTGTGTATATACAACAGAGAAAGAAATACATATGGATGGGGTGAGTATACATCACTATTTTAAGTAATTTTTTTGTTTTTTTAATTCTTTTTATGCAGTCCATCTCTTCCCTACCCACACCTTCCCTCTCACTCTTCTAATTGGATTCTTGACTGCATTCTCCCACTTTTCTTATCTCCATTTGTCTTCCCTTTTCCTCGTGATCCCCACTCCACCTCTTTCAAGTATCAACTTGCTGGTGTTCTATCTTGCTGAACTTTGCCTTTTTAAGGAATTACATGGAGTTTTCTCTTGAATCTACTGTGTTTCAGTTAATACATTTGTGTCCACTTGTATAGTTTTCTCAGAAGAATTAAAAATGACAAATACACACATGAAGAAGTGCTCATCATCTCTGGCCATAAAGGAAATGCAAACTAAAACAAAACAAACTATACCTTGCCCCAGTTAGGACCACTATTATCAAAGAAACAAATAACAATAGATGCTGTTGAGAGACAAAAGGGAACCCTAATACACTGTTGGTGGGAATGTGAACTTGTTGAATTATTCTGGAAAACAGTGTGGAGCTTTCTCAAAAAATAAAACTACCCTATGATCTAGCAATTCTACTCTTTGGCATTGACCCAAAAGATACAAACCAGGATTCAGTAAAGCCACCAGCAGAACCATGTTTATTGCAGCACTATTACTACAACCAAAATGTGCAATCAGCTCAGATGCTTCTTAATGGACAAATGGATCAAAAAATGTGATATATATATATATATATATATACATATATATATGAATTTAACACATTCTTTAAAAATTTTAAATAGAAATCCCTGGAAAGATTATGTTATACCATTCTCTATGCTTTTTTGTTCATTTTACAATTTTCATAAGTTTTTTATTGTGAAACTACTGTACAGAGGGGTTACAGTTACATGAGCAAGGTAATGAATATATTTCTTATCAAGCATTGTTGCCTCCTCCTTTGTTTTTCCCCTACCATCCCTGCCCCCCCATCTCCGCGAGTTGTAAAGTTGGTTTTCAACATAGTGTCTTGTACATATCATTGCTACAATGGGTTAACCTGTATCCCTATTTAAACATTTTGTTTTTTCCCTTCCCATCCCCACATTAGAGAAGTGTGTATACAAGATGCAGGGCCCCAACATCAAATACAATGAAAATGGGGGTTATTTAATGAACTTAATGAACTCTATTGCATTAGTTTTGCTGTCAGAAAAACATGACTGAAAAATGAGGAACTTCATTCTAGGGGGTCTTATATCTTCCATTGTGTCCCCGTCAATCAACAGATAATTGACTTCTGTTTCTAACTTCTTGCCTTTTCTAGAATATCATATACTTGCAATCATAGAGTATGTATCCATTTAAATCTAGCTTATCTCTCCTAGTATAATGTACTTAAGATTTATCTATATTGCTGCATGAATTGGGAATTTGTTCTTTTGTATTGCAGTATAGTTTGTCATGCATGAATGTACTTCAATTTTCCTGTCCTTGCACTTGATGACATTTGAATTATTTTTAGTTTTTGGCAGTTACAAATGTAAGTATTTGTTTACAGGATTTTGTTTAGAGTTACGTCTTCATCACTTTTGGATAAATAAAACTAGGTAATATGATAAGTATATGTTTAACCTTTAAAATGAAATGCCATACCATTTTCTTATGTGGCTTTGTCATCTTTTATCCCAACAGCAACTTATGAATGTTCTAGTTGCTCTCCACACTTGAAATTGTGTTTTTGTGTTTTATTTGAGACATTTTTATTGATATGTAGAGATTTTCCACTGTGCTGTAAGCTTTCATTCATCTAACTACTCATTATTGTAAATAATTTTTCATAGACTTACTGCATCTATTTTTGGTGAAATATCCCCTCTCCCATTTAAAAAAAGATTCTGCAATGATTGTTTTCTTAGATTTGAGATTTCTTTCTGTATCTATTTATGTGAACAGTCTTTCATCAAATGTGTTTTTTTTTAATATAAATGCTTTCTCTGAGTAGGATGATTGCTTTTTCATTCTTTTAACCATGTGAAATGTATTTTTTACCTCTAATGAGTTGGGGAAAATAAACTAAAACTCCTTTTGTAGAGTTGGCCTTTTGTGTGTTGATACGTATAGTGATTCTACTTTAACTTCATTTAAGTCTGTGAGAGTAAACTTTGGAGAGTTGAAATATTTGTTTCTACAAGCTTTCCCTTTATTTGGAAACGGTACTATAGCACCATTTAATCAAAGCTTCTTATTTTATTTCTAATCATTATTTCAAATATAGGTGCAGATATGATCAACTTTTGAAAAATCAAACTTTGAATATAGTTACACTGGCCTCCAAGTTATATTTTGATTCACAGCCACCAAAAATAAAAATAGTAGACATTAAAAATAAAAGACCAGGCTGGCACCAGTGGCTCATGTCTGTAATCCTAGGGTCTGTAAATCCTAGGTCTGTAAACCTGAGGGTCACAGTTCAAAGCCAGCCCAGGCAGGAAAGTCTGTCAGACGCTTATCTCCAATAAACCACTAGAAAGCTGGAAGTGGCACTGTGGCTCAAGCAGTAGAGTGCTCGCCTTGAGCTGAAGAGCTCAGGGACAGTGCCCAAGCCCAGAGTTCAAGCAACATGACCAACAAAAAAATAAAATAAAATAGAAGACCAACTGGCTTAGATAAACTGAATATCTGGTTGTAGATATATTGATTGTGTACAAATAGTTGTAAGAAATTCGCTCAAAGTCACCTTATATCTCTAATATCACTAGCTATGTAAACATAAGAAAAAACAGAGGCCTGAGAGATATCTGTGAATGAGTTATTTAACATTGATGCCAAGCTGCTCAGCCTCCAGCTTCATTACTTCTGTTACTTGTTATAAAAGTGTGCTAAGGAGTAAGCTGGTAATCTGTCATATCATGAATTTTACAGGTTTTAGATCCTTTGTTGTGTGAAATTGTATTTCCTTTGAGAGAATGGTTTACATTCTACTAAGTAATATAGGAGAAAAATCACATGATAAAGAGATAATGGACAACCAACTTAGGTGAGTGCACCTAGTAACAAATGTTAGTACTTGGAAGCTTGCTATGACTAAACATAGGAGAAGTGAAAATAATTGCACTGATTTTATTTTCAGTTGTACAGCCCATCTCCAACAGATAATTATTGTTTAAAAAGGCAAAATATCTTCTCAGACATAACATTCCAGTATTGAATGTAAACATAACTAATTAACTAGAAAAGAGAACAAACCTATCATGTTGTAAAAATCAAGAGGAGGAAAAGCTAGACAGTGCAGCTTCTGTTTGGAGGTCCATGTGTTGTCCAGGCTACTGCAGCTCTGAAGCTGGCCTGAATTTATTAAACTTTAAGGTCATTTCAATAACTTTCCTTGCCTTAATTTTAAGCTCTGCCTATATTAACCCATTACATAAATGAGAGTATCATGCACACAATGGCTCATGAAATTGACTCCAAAGCATATTTCCACTACAGGATCAGTCCTTTCCATCATACTGATTTTATTTTATTTTATTTCTGTGACTATGCAGACTCTATTACTACTTTTTAATATTTCTCTTTAACTCATTCTTGTTTTGAACTGAACCTCGAGCTACAAAATACTACTTGAGGCTATTGTACTACTCCTGTTATTACACCAAAATTTGTATTTATATTATTACACTAAGATAAGTTAAAAGTAAATAACTACAAAAGTAAATTTGTACATGGACCAAAAATTGCCTTACATACTAAATTTGTAAATCTTGCTCTTCCTTTGGCAGATTTATCAATGTGTTGCCCACCAATGATAGCTAGTTGCCTTCCTTTTCACATTTAGAAATTGTTTACTAAATAATTAAATGATTGGGTATAACATATAACTGAAATTGTTTATCTGGGCCTGTTTTTCTTCATATTTAAAATTAAATGTTTTCCAACTCACTATTATAATGATTTAAAAAAGCCCACAGGCAATACAAATATAAAGAACAGAGAAACATGACCTTAGAGAATTGTGTTAACCTGTAATCTTCATCTCCTATTGATAAATAAGGTGCATTAGCGTTGTTAACATTTCTGGAAAGTGGTAAAGATTAAACAAGATTAGAGGCAGAGAATATATTTTCCACAATTCATGAAATGTAGGCACATTGTTTAATTATGCAGAACATGAGGAAGTAGGGTATCAAGTCACTCTGCAAGTAACCAGCACACAAATTTTATATCGTCAAAAATCCAATGCATGTTAACCTGTGGAGAGATTTGTCCTACCTTATGAGATACCTTCTAGAAAACCAGTAAATTCAAAATGTATATTTAAATACATTTTATTGTTATTGTAGAGGTTATACATGGAGGTGTTACAGTTATGTAAGTCAGGCAATGAGTACTATTTTTTGAGCCATGTCACCCCGTTCCTCATTTCAATATGTATTTTTTTAGTTAAATGAAAGTTTAAATTCATAACCATGGAGAATACTTGGAGACATGTTAGCAGTCACTGAATATTACATTATATTCAACAATTAATTTTTATTTTATGAAGTACAACTAAAATATACAAAACAATGCTCATAAATTTGTGTATAAGGTGCTGCAGTAGTTAGAAATGAACTGCCACAGAGCTGTAGTTTACCTTCACGTTACTCAGAACAAAATGAGAGAGATGATAGAAGGATTGAATAAGCATTGGGCAATTTTTTTAACAATTTTAATCTGGATGGAGATATATTGGTGTTTTTAAATCAAATTTTGTACGTTCCTTTACCTTTAATTTCTTTTTTATGAGAATTTGAAAATCTCATAAAAATATGTTTTAAAAGCTATGTACATGCATAGCTAAGGGACAATTTCCAAAAAATACTATAGAGAAAATGAAGCAATACCAAATATAAAGAATAATCTCATTTGCACAGCTTCTTCCCTCCCTTCCCTTCTCTTTCTTCTACCCTCCCTTTTTTCTCCTTTCCTCTTTCCTTCTCTCCTTCCTTCTTTTGTCCTTATTCCATTTTTCTTTTTTTTTTAAATTTCTTTCTCTTTACAGTGTTTATTATGCAGTTGCCATTTACCTAAAATTTTAAAAATATTTGCTCATTAATTTCTACGAATTTGCTTTTTTAACAATGCACAATTGTATAAATTATGTTTTTTATTGATATCATGTAATCTTTACATTTCAATAGGGAGACATATTTTTCCGTTGATTAGATGAATTGCACAGTAGTATTTTTTGGTTTTTTGTTTAGAATAGGACGCTTTAAAAAAAAGTCTTAAATCTTTTTTCCCTCCTCTCTCTTACCTACTGCTCTTTTCTGGAAGAGATTAAAAAAGAAATTGAACTACACTAAGAAGTAATGGGCACACTAAATGCAACTCGTCTGCAGCTGAAAAGATTAAGACTCTCAAGGCAATATTAACTTTCTATTGCCAGTTCTCCTCCAGCCTGCTCTAAGCATGGCAGGCAGAAACAAAGCACTTCAGGAGCATGGTGTTTAGTCCCCTTCCATCTAAAATGTAGAGGAAGGAGCCTGTCTTCTGAGGCATGATGTTCTGTAACAAGGTGGTCATTCTGCAGTATGCTTCTAGAACTGTTAACAACCACTCTGATTATTTAACATCCAGGCTGTTCAGGGTTGTTAGATATTTTTCTGTCTGCAGAAATGTGCGTGACAACATAATGAGGCATCCACTCATGTTTTGAGTCAAAGTGAATTTCTATTGCTTCTACTTCTGCTTTGTGTGCTTCAGTGGAATAGGAGGGCCTAAAATCTCACTGCTACTCTTGAATGACGAAAGCATGATAACGATTCTTCTATCACCTGTGTCCTCCCTGACCCAAGCAACACAATAATGATGCCCACTGCAGTTGGCATGTTTTATGTACTATGGCTTCCTGTGCCTATACATTGAACACATATTTGCAGTACCTCCTCTCTAAAACCCCAGCCCATAATCACTGGCTCACTAATGATCAATCATCCATAGTAACAATAGTGATAAATAGTTTCAGTAGGTGTAAATGAATAATAATGGCAATGGTAAACAACACAGGAAGTTGGAAATAAGCAAGGTGTTTCCTTTATGGACCTGTGATAAATATTTATCATCATGCATGAGATGCAATATATATTACTTTAGATGTAGAAAGTGAGCAATAAGTGGTATATCTATATCTGTATAATCTAGAGCTGTAGTTGTGCTGGTGAAAGGGAACTAAAGCTAAAATCCATTCGTTTGTTTTATAATACATTTTGAAATGGAATTTAAATAGCCATAATTTCATGAATATTTCAACAAAATATAATTAAGCAATATGTATTAATTTAAGATAAAGAATCCTTTTTTCTATTTTTATTACTAAAATAAAATAGGAATTGGAATAATAGCCTTGTTATATAAATGAAAGCAAGGTTAAATGTAATTACACTTGATAAATAACGGATTAACCTTGTTTAAAGCACACTGCCATACTCCTTGGCTTTCCACACTGAGCAAGATGTCTTGTTTGAGCTTTTACTGTACTATGCAGTGCGATTTGCACTTGCAGCTTCCAAAGACAATGAGAAAGAAAGGAAAGAAGGGACACCTGATCCAAGGAGCTCAGCATGAGATAATTTAGACATTAACCAAATGAGAGTGATAGACATCTGTCATTTTGATATATTGTCCTGAATAATAATCTTAACTTTAATAACCAGCAAAACGGCAGATGAGAAGTGTGTCTCAAGTTGTAAAACCCTAGCCATGTGTGAAGTGATCCAGGGAAAAAGTGAGGTCCTGAGTTCAATCCCTGGTACAGGCACAAAGAAAGATAAATGAGAAAAAATGAGCCTAGCACTAGTGACTAATGCCTGTAATCTTAGCTATTCAGGAGACTGAGATCTGAGGATAGCAGTTCAAAGCTATCCTGGGCAGGAAAGTCCTTAAAAAAAAAAAGGTTAACATGGATCTACTGAGGTCTATGATTTTCTCACATATATGCATTCCTCCACTAAGGGAAAAGATAGATGAACAGGGCAACTAACAATGCAAAAAATTAATTAGACTCGTATGTATAGTCTAGATATCATATTTTTAGTTCTAAAAGGCTCTAATAATTCATATAGTTCAAAAAATCTTTCAGATTCTAGTTGCAAACCTGCTATTGATTAGCTGTATAAACCTGAGAAGTTACTTTTCTGGCCCTTGATTTTTTTGGTCTAATGATTAAATCAGTTTTAACATTTTGTGGTTCCATGCCTTTATACCCATATTTGTAATGCTTATGATAAAAGCAGTGAGCTATTCATGTTTAATATTCTCACAAGTTTAAACTTCTAGTTAAAACAATGACTAGAGGTGAAATTATAGGAAGAATATGTCTATGCATATTCTTTCCTTCTGAGATATACATCTCTCCAGGAGTGAAAGAAGACTTTTTGTAAACAACTGTAGGTCACTGAGATATAGAAAGTCAGATACTATATATTATAGATCGATCGATGTATGTATGATCATTTCTAAGAAATTTTAGCTTGCAAATCTATTTCCATAGTACCTAATACTGTGCTAGAGGTCAAATATTCAAATATTTATGGTTAGATAATTTATAAACATTGTATCAGTGACTTTTTGTTTCAATTAAGCTTCTTAATTTAAAAATACTAATACATACAGATCATTGAGTCAAAATAAAAACACATTAAGGGAGGAGTTCCGGGAAGATGGCGGAGGAGAAGCTGGAATCTGAACACGCTCTCGCATAGAAAGCAGTTTTAGAGTTCCAGTGAACAGTCCTAAGCCAGAGAATCACACCAAGTGTGCCATCACAGAACAGAGAGTTAGACAAGAGAGGGGAAGCCAAGACAAGGAGACACATCTGAGCGCCTGCCAGCAGCCGCGGCGGCGGCGGCAGGATCGCAGTGGCAACCGCAGCCGCGGCCATACTTGAGCGCTCACACAGAGAGTCCGGGACAAAGGAGCCAGACGCAGCGGGCGAGAGGATTCTACTCAACACCAGCAAGAACCAACAAGGAGCGGACATCTTCATCCTGCAGTTTGCAGACCAGAGATGACCCAGGACTCAGCATGAGTACAAGCCCGACGTCCTCACTCCTTCTCAGGGAGCAGAGGAGGGAATGCCACCCCTCCCCCCCCCCCAGCACCGGTGATCTCCATCTTGGATACCGACAAAGCTCGGAGGAGCTGCTAGCTCCAACTCAGGCCTTAGAATAAAACGAGTCATTTAGCAGGTCACAAGAACTTAACGGCGAAGTGACCTGCCAGACTCAGCTCCATCCAGGGAAAAGTCACCCAGCTCAGGCACCAGCCATTGGAGTGGCTTTCTTCACTGGGTAACCAGAGCCAGAGGCTGCCCCTCCCTCTAGCAGCCTCCACAATCAATTGAAAAACAGAAACCCTGAGAATGGCTCCAGGCTGGGCTCTGTGAGTTTTTCACAAAATAGCCCCAGGGAAAAGCTACTGTTTGTTGAAAGGCCTCAACTCTACCAGAACCTAGCCTCATCACCCCTCTTTTGTGATTCTCAAAGCAGATCACCCTCCCATTAAACTAACCTGGGAGGGGGATCTCAAAATCTTGGGTAAAGCAGAGCATTTTTCTGCCTGTTCGAACAAACTGACTTAAGAAACCACTCAAGCCACAGGACCTGAAGCTGACCAGAGATTCCAACAAGAGGCTGGTTACAGACAAAAGGGAGATACAGGATTCTTCCCACCTCTCCCAAAAAAATCAAAAAAAAAAAAATCAAAGAACTTTTTTTTTTTCTTCTTTTCTTTTTTCTTTTTCTTTTTTTTTTTTGGTACCTTATATATATATAAAAAAAATTTTTTCCTTTTCTAAAACTTTAATTAATCTTTAATTTTTGCCTCTTTTGAAAAAATAATTGTCTTCCAGTAACTTTTTTTTCCCTCTTATAATTTTTATTTTAGGAATACGTGAATGTGCGTTTTCCTTTCTTTTCTTGTCTTCTTTCTCTTTTTCTTTCATTCTTAATTATCTTTTTGTTTTTTGTCTAGCTCTACTGAACTTCTGATCCTTTTTTTTCTCCCTTTCTTATCCATTTCACATTTTCCTCTCTTTTGTTCCTCTGTATGTGACTTAACTCTTGTCCTGCACATCCTGAGATAAACCCATAGTTAACTAGTAGGCCCTATCCCCCATTGTGTACACACTTAGTCCACAAATTTATTACTCAATCCAAAACCTCTGAGACTTACATTCCTTAATAGCAGTACTACCTCTTTATATCTATATAATATTTTAAGCATTTTTTTAAGTTTTCACATCTCCTCTATCTCCCTCCTGTTTTCTCAATATATTCACATTCCTCTCTAAATAGATGGACTTTCAATCTCCATAACTATATTAATTTTTACATTTCTATTTTTTTTCGGGTCTCTTTTCATTTCCCTTCCCCTTTCTTCTTTTTTTCTCTCTCTCTACTTGCATCCTACCCAACCTATTTCCTGCATTGAGATTAGGACATAGTTAACTCTCCCTGTGCCTCCCCACACCAATCTATTCCTATTTTTTACCCACATCTCTCCCGAACCCTAAAAATTTCGGGTTTTCCAAATTCTTCTCTGCGGTTCGAAGCCCATTAACATATAGTTGTTTGATGTTGAATAGATGTATCTGTTGAACTAGATTGTATCTGTAGACTATTGACTGTATAAATGCAAAGGTTGGTTGATGGTTGCCTTAAGATAGTGTTCTAGCACAAAACTAGTGCTATTTTCATCTCAAATGGGCAGAGTAAGCCAGAAAAACACAAGAAAAATGGCAAATCCGGGTATCTCAATTCCCAGTCTTGATAATCAGGGGTCAGATCAGATAATGAACAATCCAGAGGAGAGTTCCCAAATAGCTCTACAAACACTGGTGGCAAACATGATAAATGAGAAGTTTGACAACTTACAAAGGACTCTGTATGAGCGTGATAGGGAGAGAGAGGAGGCATCCCAAAAGTTTATACAGGAATATCATAAGCGTGAGGAAGCTACTCAAAAACTGATACAGGATCTTCATGAACAACTTGAGAATACTCAAAGAGAAAGGGAGGAATGGCGTGAGCAGGCTGAGAACACTCAAAGAGAACTGCAGGAATCCCACAAACGGGAAGAAGCTAATCAAAGAGTAATTCAGGAATTGAGAGACCAGGTAGAGAATACACAAAGATCACTAAAGGCATTCATGGAATCCATTAACAAAGAGCTGAAGGAAGTCAGGGAGACCACAAAGGGAATGCTGAATGGAACCCAACAGAAGGAATGGGAGTCCAAAGAAACCATAACCAATCAACTAAGTGATTTGAGAACAAACACTGAACACCAAATTAAGGAAGTAAAGAAATTCATACAAGACCTAAAACAGAGCTTCAACAAAGAACTTGAAGCCATCAAAGCTGACCAATTAGAAGGAAAAGTGATAAAAAAAAACAAAGTAGAGAGTCTTGACAGCAGGTTAGACCATGCAGAAGATCGAATCTCAGGGATTGAAGACAGCCTAGATATTATAGAGAAAGAACATACAACCATCAAAGACAAGTCCAAGAAATATGATACATCTATCCAACACCTGGAAGACACCATCAGAAGGCCCAATCTAAGGATAATGGGTGTAGAGGAGCACCTAGAAACAGAAGTTAATGGTCTAGGAAACTTGTTTAACAGGATCCTAGCAGAGAATTTCCCAAACATACAAAACGATAGGCCTATTCAGATACAAGAAGCTTTTAGAAGCCCAAATAGACCAGACCAGAATAGGACATCCCACTGTCACATTATAATCCACACAGGATCAACTCAGACCAAGGAAAAGATCCTTAAAGCTGTCAAGGAGAAAAGGGTAATCACCTATAAAGGGAAACCAATTAGAATCACCTCAGATTTCTCAGCAGAGACAATCAAAGCAAGAAGAGCCTGGAATGATGTATGCCATGCCCTAAAAACAAACAACTATCAACAAAGAATACTTTACCCAGCTAAACTCTCCTTCATAACTGAAGGCCAAATAAAAACCTTCCATACCAAAGAAAAATTGAAACAATACATCTCCACCAAATCAGCCCTACAAAAGATTCTTAAAGATGTCCTACACATAGAAAACCAACAAGACCACAACAAAGGCCAAGAAACTGCACCCAAACTGAGAATCCAAGAACCATAGGAAGAACCCAGTTTTTGCAGCCCCCAAGAAGGTGGATAACATGGCAGGAACTCCCAAATACCTCTCAGTCCTATCTCTTAACGTTAACGGACTGAACTCTCCAATTAAGCGACATAGACTGTCTAGTTGGATTAAAAAAGAAGACCCTTCTATCTGCTGCCTGCAGGAGTCACATCTTGCCCGTAAAAACAAACACATTTTCAAAGTTAAAGGCTGGAACAAAATCTACCAAGCAAACGGCCCCCATAAACAGGCAGGAGTTGCAATCCTAATATCAGATAAAATAGACTTCAAATTAAAATTTGTGAGAAGAGATAAAGAAGGTCGCTACATACTAATTAAAGGATATTACAATTCTAAATATCTATTCGCCAAACAATGGAGCACCCAAATTTATCAAAGAAACACTACGTTCCCTCAAATCCCATATAGATCCAAAGACATTAATTGTTGGGGATTTTAACACACCACTCTCCCCACTAGATAGATCAACTCGGCAAAAACTCAACAGAGAAACCGCAGATCTAAACAGCTGGATAGATCAACTAGACTTAACAGACATCTACCGAACATTTCACCCAGCAGCATCAGAATGCACGTTTTTCTCAGCAGCAAATGGAACGTTTTCTAAAATAGACCACATTTTAGGCCACAAAGCAAACTTGTCTAAATTCAGAAACATTGAAGTTATACCTTGCATTCTCTCTGACCACAAGGGAATAAAATTAGAACTCAACACCAAAAGCCACCAAAGAAAGTCCGGTATCACATGGAGGCTGAACAACACACTGCTGAATCATGAGTGGGTCATGGAAGAGATTAGAAAGGAAATTCAAATGTTCATGCTATTCAACAAAAATGAACACACAAATTACCAGCTCCTCTGGGACACAGCAAAGGCAGTACTCAGAGGCAAGTTTATAGCTCTGAGCTCCTACATAAACAAATTGGAGAGATCTGAAACTAACAATTTAATGACACATCTAAACCTACTTGAAAAAGAGCAGCAAGATAAACCCCAATCCAGTAGATGGAAAGAAATAATCAAAATTAAATCAGAATTAAATGAATTAGAATCCAAAAAAACTATAGAAAGAATCAACAAAACAAAGAGTTGGTTCTTCGAAAAACTTAACAAAATTGACAGACCCTTAGCAAATCTTATCAGAAAAAGAAGAGAACACACCCAAATTAATAAACTCAGAGATGAGAATGGAAACATCACCACGGAAACAACCAAGATTCAGAACATTATAAGGGAATACTTCTCAAAACTTTATGCTAATAAGTTTGAGAACCTGACAGAAATGGACCTTTTCCTAGCAAATATTGACATGCCAAAACTAACCCAAGATGAGTTAAACCAGCTTAACAGGCCCATATCAAGCATTGAAATAGAAACAGCAATAAGAGACCTCCCAGCTAAGAAAAGTCCAGGACCAGATGGTTTTACAGCGGAATTTTACAAGGCCTTCAAAGCAGAGCTCACACCAATACTCCTCCAACTCTTCAATGAAATTGAAAGAGAAAGCTCACTACCGAACACATTCTATGAAGCCATCATAACCCTCATCCCAAAACCAGGCAGGGACTCATCAAAGAAAGAGAACTATAGACCCATTTCTTTGATGAACATTGATGCAAAACTTCTCAACAAAATTTTGGCCAATCGACTTCAACAATTCATCCAAAATATCATACACCATGATCAAACAGGATTCATTTCAGGGATGCAAAGCTGGTTCAATGTACGCAAATCAATTAATATTATTCATCACATCAACAGGAGCAAAAATAAGAACCACATGGTTATCTCAATAGATGCAGAAAAAGCATTCAACAAGATCCAACACCCCTTTATGATGAAGGTTTTGGAAAAATTAGGAATCCATGGAACATTCCTCAATACAATAAAGGCTGTATATGACAACCCACAGCCAGCATTATACTCAATGGTGAAAAACTAAAGCCATTTCCTCTTAACTCAGGAACAAGACAAGGATGCCCACTCTCTCCACTTCTCTTCAATCTAGTATTAGAATGCCTAGCTACAGCAATAAAACAAGATGCAGACATAAAGGGGATCCAAATAGGAAAAGAAGAAATAAAACTCTCCCTCTTTGCAGATGACATGATCTTGTATTTAAAGAATCCCATAGACTCCACTCCCAAATTACTCAAACTGATTCAAAACTTTGGCAAAGTAGCAGGTTATAAAATCAACCCCCCAAAATCAATGGCTTTTCTGTATGCCAACAATGAGAAAAGTGTGGCTGAAATTCGGAAAGCAACTCCATTTGTAATAGCCCCACACAAAATAAAATACCTAGGAATTAACTTAACTAAAGAAGTGAAGGACCTTTATGATGAAAACTTTAAAATCTTAAAAAAGGAAATCAACACAGAACTTAAAAAATGGCAAAACCTCCCTTGCTCCTGGATTGGAAAGATTAACATTGTGAAAATGGCAATAGTTTCCAAGGCTATGCACAAATTCAATGCAATACCTATCAAAATTCCAAACTCATTCTTCAAGGAAATAGAAGAGGCAATCCAAAAATTCATATGGAACAATAAAAGACCCCGAATAGCAAAAACGCTCCTCAATGGAAAGAACACTGCTGGAGGAATATCAATACCAAACTTCAAACTCTACTATAAAGCCATAGTAATCAAAACAGCTTGGTATTGGCATAAGAACAGACCTCAGGACCAATGGAATAGAATTGAAAACCCAGAAATGAACCTACAGACCTATAGCCATCTAATCTTCCATAAGGGAGCTAACACAATAGAATGGAAGAAAGACAACCTCTTCAGTAAATGGTACTGGCAAAATTGGTTAACTACATTTAGAAAACTAAAGCTAGATCCTTATATATCACCCTGCACCAGAATCAACTCCAAATGGATCAAAGACCTTGAACTCAAAGCAGACACTCTGAAAACATTACAGGATGGAATAGGAGAAACCCTAGGTCTCCTTGGCTCAGGCCGAAATTTTCTGAATAGAGACCCGGAAACACAACAAATCAAAGAAAGGTTGGACAAATGGGATTGCATAAAGTTGCAGAGCTTCTGCAGGGCAAATGACATAGCTAGCATGATCAATAGAAAGCCCACGGATTGGGAGAAGATCTTTACTAGCCATACAACGGACAAGGGTCTCATATCTAAAATATACTTGGAACTCAAAAAATTAAACCCCCCAATAACAAATCCTCAAAGAAACAACTGCTCAATAAATAAGTGGGCGAAAGACTTAAAGAGAAACTTCTCTGAAGAAGAAAGAAGGATGGCCAATAGACACATGAAGAAATGTTCAACATCCCTAGCCATAAAAGAAATGCAAATCAAAACAACATTGAGATATCACCTCACTCCAGTTAGAACAGCAAAAATCAAGAACTCTAACAACAACAGATGCTGGAGGGGATGTGGACAGAAAGGAACCTTACTTCATTGTTGGTGGGAATGTAAACTTGTTCAACCACTTTGGAAAGTAGTATGGAGGTTCCTCAAAAGACTTCACATAGAACTCCCCTATGACCCAGCAATCCCACTTTTGGGCATTTACCCAAATGTTTACAAACAAGACCACACTAAAGCTACCAGCACAACTATGTTTATTGCAGCATTATTTACCATAGCTAAGATATGGAACCAACCCAGATGCCCCTCCGTAGATGAATGGATCAAGAAAATGTGGTATATATACACAATGGAATTCTATGCCTCCATCAGAAAGAATGACATTGCCCCATTTGTTAGGAAATGGAAAAACTTGGAAAAAATTATATTAAGTGAAGTAAGCCAGGCCCAATAAACATAGTTCCCATGGTTTCCCTTATTTGTAATATCTAGTATATGTATGAGTCAAGCGGAAAAGGTCAGATAATGTGATGTCAGGAAAATGAACCCTTAGATGTGTATTTTAATGTTTTTTTCTTTCATGCATGTGTTTCTAAGGCATTTATAAGATTATCTCTTTGTTGCTTTGTATATCCCTCCTCCACAATATAACCCCTGCTTTCACTATATTTGATGTCAGTATAACTTGTGGAGGAGATGGGGAAAAACCAGTTGTTTAAGGATACAGGTGGACCTGTTGCAACAATGAGAAGTACAAGTTGTCATGTCCAAATCTAGCTTTACACCGTTGGTGCGGGGGGAGGGGGGGAAAGAGGGGGAAGGAGAAGGATTGGGATTGGGGGGGAGGGGGGAGGCTTGGAAGGGATGTGAAGGGTAAACAAAGGAGGAGGCTGCAATGCTTGGTAAGAAATGTAGGCATTATCCTGCCCACGTAATTGTAACTCCTCTGTACAGAATGTTCACAAATAAAATAAAATTAAATTAAAAAAAACACACATTAAGGAAAGATTTATGTTTTTAAGTAATTTCTGCACATTATCTCTTTATACTAAATGTCTGAAGAAATTGAAAGGCCTTTGCTTTTTTATGTCATCTGATCATCATAACTCAATCCAAAAATTATATAACAAGTAATCACTTTAGAATTAAAGGGATACAAGGCAATGACATATTAAATCAGCTTTCCTCTAACTTATATTCATGTCAATAAAATAACTTCACAAATGCCCCTACAATAAAATTCCCATGCTGTGTTCTGGATTTTTTTTTTTTGGTTAAGGATACATAATCTTTCTTTGGTCTCTCTTTGTGTAAATGATGTATCATTCCACTAAACCAGACAAAAATATCATCTACTGCCATTGATGATCAAAAGAAATAATTTAGTTGATCTCCAAACCATTGAAGAGTTAACTGGCCCCTGTATGTGTTTAACACCTCTATTCCACATTCTCTTGATATCAAAACCCCAAAACCCATCTGGGAGAAATGGTGAGTCCTCTGAAAATGGATAAAAGCGACCTTTGTTTGAGGTTGTCTGGAGACCAAAAACATTCATTTTAAGATTAAATGACAGATTATAATGCATTGTCAACACTGTACCAGGCCATACTTCAGTATAAAATGATGTTTCAAATTATATCTTTGTAGATACATTCTTTTGATCTGAGCAGTATGCTCTGAGCTGTGCCAAAGAGTGATAAAATATTTACCTGACTACAGAAGATTCTCTTTTTTCATAGAAAAAGTTGACCTTAAATCCTCTCACTTCTGTAAATGCTGCTGAACCCTGTCACTCAACTGTTTCCCAGAACAGTACAGGTTGTGAGGTACCATAGTACAGTGGTCCTCAGAGCTACCTGGTCCATTGGGTTATATCTTTGAACACAATTGTTCATGGAACTCTTTTCTGATTACTAGTGATAGCAAGTTATTCATGTTTTCTTTTCTACTTTCACTGAGTATCCTGAAATACATATGTATGTATATGTTTCTCCAGTGACCTTTATTTTAATGTATCAATTACCATCTAATGTTATTCTAGATTAAATTTCACAAATGTCCTTTTCATATTGAACATTATCATGAAGATATCTGAATTAGAAAACCAACATTTACACATAGTCGACATGTCACTTAAAATTTCCAACATCTAACCTTTAACAAGTATACCCCAATTTTTCCTTTATGAAACTTAAAATTGGTTAATTTTCCATATTTAAGTTTTAGCCTGGTCTTTGTAGGCTCTTGAGCTTTGGACCTCAGATTTAGAGAGACAGATTGATCAGCATGTTTGTAATATTATATTTAACTTTTCTATTTAAATCCCTAACTATTTGTAAAGGCATCTCCAAGTTAATTTCTTTTTTTTCTTCTTTCAAATTGTAACTATAATATGTACTAATTCTAATTACAATGTACTAATTCTAATATTAATATGTACTAATTTGAAGAAAAGCTAAAATATGGAGAGTAAAAATATTAATATCCTTAAGTAGTTGTGCAATTTAACATGTCAATTTGTGAACACAATGAATCTTGACCTGTCTTGATGGTGGTAGTCACATAACTGCACATGTTTCGAAACATGAACCTCTACTCAATTTCCACACAGCAGAAAAGAGATGAGACACTTGGATGAGACCGTTTCTTGTCAGGAATGATGGTGGGGTGACTCATTAAGATGTATTGTATGTATACATACATATAAATGAATTAAAAATACAAATATATTGTTTTTCCGTCTTTTGACTAAGATAAAGTGTAAAAATACCAATCTACCCTCCTATTTCACCAAGAAAAATAGTTACCTGAAAGAAATATGCACTCAAATATTATCAATGCTGTTTTAATCATAATTATCACTATTTAATATCTATAATTTATTAAATATGCTATGTTCTAGGTATAATAACTGTGTATACCAAGATACCTTTTTCATTTCCCATTTCCCTTACAATCATGTACTGAAAGAGCATTATTTAAGTTCATCAACTTTCTCCATCTTCCTAAATCAGTACTTAGGCTACAAGAAGAGGCACAAGGTTTTATTTAATATTCTCTTTCCCTTCCACAGTTTCCTTGTCTGCAAAATTTTGACAAAAATAGTACCTACCAAGTTATGGGTATTCTCAGCATTTAGTGTAAGAGTCCACATAAATCCTCCGAACAACATACAGGAGGTAATAAGAGTACAATAAACATGACCTATAACTGCTGCTATACTCTCACTATTACTGCTCAATTTTACCACAGTATTTAGCACACTTCAGTATTCTCTTCTCCTTTTAGTTTGCCTTTCCTAACATATTCTTCTTGGTTTTCCAGATTCCTTTGCTGGCTCTTTCTCTTGTCAGACTTGAAAAGGCTAGAGTATTACAGGGCTTGGCAATGGATCCCCTCTTTTCTTTTTATACAATCTCTGTCCATGGCTGTAGAGGCCATGTATGCCCTCATGACTACCAAAATTATATTATCATTCTTGACTGTCTCTTTAAGCCCTTATTAACACTTATAATCAAATGTCTTCTCAACATATCTGTCTTCTCAATCTGAATTCCAGATTCGTTTCATACATTTGTTTCTTGCATCTTGGTCTTTCTCCCAAGGATCCCCTTTTCCATAAAATAGCAGAATGATTTTCTGGTGCTGTTGTTTCACATCACTCAGTGCATCTCTGATGGCTGGCTGATTGCTGTGAGCACCATGCAGTTTACTGATGTTTCTATGGACTCCCCGTGTTTACCACTTTATGCTGAAATTCTAGAAGGAGAAAAAAAAAGGTTATTTCATTAGAGATTTTTCACCTTCAGTGTCTCCACCAAGAGATTTTACTTTTCCCTCAATAATTAGTGGACCTAAAACTTCAGTTTGTGTTCAAATGCTATGTGAATAGCTAGTGTAAAGAGTGAGAAGTTCATCATATAAACCATTTTATTTTCCCTATGATCAATTAATGTTATTTTCTTATTGTGTTCTTGAACTAGTTCTCTATAAATGCAATCCAAGAGAAGATCACCTTCTTTCAGTGATTCCTGAAATCACCATTCAAATCCTTGCTCAGTCTTTTCCCCATCAGAGTTGTTTAGAGATGATCTGAGCTTGTCTGGACTCCCCTCACTATCTTATTGAGTAGAGGTAGTAGGCAATTATAATCCACAACCTGCTTTTGATTTCTTTTAAAATGTTATATTTCATATTTTTAGTGGCTTGTCATACAATTTATTTACTACTATTATCTGTATCCTTAAAACATGCAACTATACTAGAAGAAGAGCTTCATAGTTTGTTATCCTAATGTATTCACCCAGAACATTGGGCAATATTAGAAATCAAATATTTATCAATTGCATAAATTAGTTAATATTATTAATATGTAAACTGCCTAGCATCATTTATTCATAAGATTTTAATAATATAGTTGTAGATGATATAAATAACTATGGTAAACCTCTTGAATAAATTATGTAAAGGACTTTATCTAAACATATGAAACTATTTCTTCATTTAAGTAAGAGCAGTTTTATGTACATACTCTTTGTGAAATTCCCATATGTAAAAAATAAATCTAATATACATAAAATTTTTCTTTGTCATTTTTAGGGGCAAATGATTGACCTACATGTACAGAAAAAATAATAAGCCAAGTGCAGACTGGTCTGGGCAGCAGTAATGTTCCTAATAATTGTCACACAGGCAACCTGTGGTAATAGCTCTTACAGAGAATGAGATGCCTGAAGCAGTTGTTTGCATTGTCATTACCTCCATCTGGCTTTGATGTACAGACATTGCCAGTTTCTGAATTTGGGACAGTACTAGCATTGCCAAGAGGAATAAAATACGACATAAAATCCAAAAGTAAAGTAAGATGATTTTCATTGTATAGGTTCTTTATTTCCTTAATTTGGTTTATTCATAGATAATTTAGTATTTTTCTTTTGAGGCTATTGCAAATGCAGTTGTTTTCCTGATTTTCCTCTCTACCTACTCACTGTTGGTACACAGAAATGCTACTGATGTTTCTGATTTCATTTTATATCCTGCTACTTTGCCAAAGATATTTATCAGCTCTGAGATCTTAAGGATGAAGCTTTTCAGGTCCTTTAGACATTGAATCATTACATCTGCAAATTAGGATAATTTGGCTTCTTCCTTTTCTGTCTAGAGGAGATCAAGGGGGCTGGGTCAGACAAATAAGAGGAAGGATGGGTGAAAACAGCTATGATATTCAATGTACATATGTGAAGATGGAACCAACCAGCTTGAGAGTGTGGATAGGGTTGAGCATAATGGAGTAAAATGATAGAAAAGACGACACTGACATTAAGATATGTTGTACTCATAAACTGACATGTTGAATTGAACTTCCTTTTTATCACTGTTTATTTATATTTTTTTTAAAAATTAAAGTAAGATGAAATAGCACAGAATATCTTGAAAGTGGGGAGGGGCTGTTTCCCATAAGCCTTGAAATAAGTATGATCATTGATTTGACATAATCATTTTCTAATGAAAAAAAACCTGAAAACCTTGCAGCTCCAGATGTTAAAAGAAACATCTATAAACTCACCTATTGAATTGATCTTAAAAACATTTTACTGACTTCTATTGCAACATATTCCTAGTAGATTTTCTTTTGTATTTCTAAACAGGTTTCTTTCCAGCATTTGTTACAGTGAGTGTGTTGTCTAAGCTTTAGTGAGATTCAGACTAGAGCCAAGTTGACCCAATGTTTTCATTGCAATTGAATATTTATTAGGGAAGTTTCAAACTTCCCTTTCAGAAAACTTCTCAATATCTTTCCTATTTTGTTTATTCCAAATACAGTACCATGGAGAGTGCTATGCTGAGTGTTTTCTGTATCTCCTATAATAATCCTCAAATCTTGTTATCTGGGGGGGAGAGGGATGGGAAGGGGAAACAAAGGAGGAGGCAACAATGCTTGATAAGAAATGTACTCATTACCTTGCCCAGTGATTGTAACCCCTCTGTGCAGTATTTTCACAATTAAGAAAAAAAAAGAAGGACTGGTAGACTGAAAACTAAGTTGTCAGCACATCTCACAATGCTGTGTTTGAATTTGTTCTACTCTCAGCTATTGCCAATGAAAGATTATAAATGAGATGGGGGGTGGCACTTGAAGCTGTGGTGAAATGTCTATTTAAAACGAGTTGAATGGATGCAGGAACTATGAATGGAAATATAACCATGATGTGTGAGTAAATTCTATCAGCCTGAATGCTATTTCCTAGCGAACAATTTTCTATGCCTTTGCTGAATGCCTGAAATGTTAAGCTTGGAAGAAAGCTTAGAGATTATCTTTTTTGACCCTTTCTTTTGCAGAAATGCACTCAAGGCTTCATGTGAAGAACTAGTTTGATACAAAATATAGAATTAAACTTCTTAAAGATAAGCTGTGCAAAGCTACCATGACCTCACTAAGCATCAGACCTCCTAAAGATACTGGAGTGATTCTAAGTCAATCAGGCAAATGGAGGACAAACGCAGAAGGCCTCCTGGTTTCGGGATTTGGACTGCTTAGGAGTAGGATCTGCAAGTTCAGCCAAGCTCTTCTCAATCTCAGTTGACTTCATTAGAAAGAAAGAAGCTCATTGTTGAGCTGAAGGGAGCTCTTCTCAATTTCTACCTCCAGGTCCCTGCCCAACACACAGCCAGGGGCATTGTCTAAATCACTAACGGTTGCCGACATGGCTGGCCCTAACTTTTGTGAAACTCTGGTGGTTGATTTTGGCTTTGTTTCCCAGCCTCGCCTTAGTCACCATCACATGATCCAAATACACTCATATCCACTGCAGTGGAAAATCAAATCCTTGTTTTTTTGTTTTTGTTTTTTTGTTTTTTTTTTTAAAAAAAGGCCTTAAGAAAACACAACTGTGTTGGCACAGTTCTGAAGCCATTCATTTACTTGAGACAGTGAGGGCCCAATCAGGCTTGTGGGAAGAAAAAGAAAGACAATAACAAGTAAATAGCATCAGGCTGGTCAGTGATTATTTGTTAGGCAAATATAACATTTTATAATAAAAAAATTTTGAAAGCAGAGGCTATTAACATATTTGCATGTATCCCAAAGCACTTATGGGATCTTAACATGAAAGTCTGATTATTTTTTCTTCTCTCAATAACAACAAAAATCTTTATGGGTCACTGTGTCCTAGAAGCTTTAGAGACATCTTTGAAAGTGTGTGAGCTATTTATTTGGCTAAGTTTAGTTTGTTTTGTTATGACTGGTTTTGATATTGTAGTCTCATCTCACTTTCCATAGTACAACTGCTTTTATTTGAATAGAGTTTTCCAAACATGTGCTAGAAAACATGAGTCTTCCTAACGATATTCAAACTGTATCTCAGAGGTAGCCATGTGCCTCCAGAGCTCCCTTGTCCTCTATGGCTTACATAAACAGGTGAATAGAAGGCTTTTGAGTTTAGAGTATATGCATTTTAGTTCATGATTTCTAGTTGCCTACTATTTCTTATAGCCCCAAGAAATATCTTACATAAAAGATCTATTCAAAGGTTTTCAAAACAGAGCTGAGAATGATGAAATAGGGGAACCCAGAAAAGGACTAGTTCAAGAGATAAGCAACTAAGTCTTCAGGTATGCTTCATGAAAACATATTTTTTTCTCCCTATTCTAGTCAGAAAAATAAAAAGCAGTGAATATAAGGGAAAGGCAAAAAGTCCATTGGGGAAATAATGTTACATGTAATATTTATATCATGTATCCATCGTATCTTTTACATTTGAAAGCAAATGTGGTCAGGTAATGACTCTCAACTGACATTTCCTGCCTTAATTCTAGCTATACCACCTGTCCTAGGTGTATGCTATACCTCCTATCCTGGGTGTCTGGCTTAGAGAAAAATCTCCAATCTGATAAGCCCCTGGGATCTCATACACAGAATATCCAATTGGATTCATTCTTCATCCAAAAAATAAAAATTTATGTTTTCCTCCCATTTTTGCCTTTTTTCATTATTGCCACTGTCCTAAATTCTCACCTGGGAGTTATTATGAATTTCAGCTCTAATCCCATCCCATATAGTTGATCTATATAAATTCCTCATTCATATAATCTTTTGATACATGAAACATGAGCATGGTGGGTTCTTGTTCTCCAGTGGTATCGAAATAAAAGCAAGAACTATGAGTACTATTTTAAAGAGTGTAAAGATTATTTTTTAAAGTGAAATTAAAGGTCACTCAGAAGAATGAACAATGAGGCCTCTGCCTGGCCAAGGACTGGCTGTTTGGTATTGTCCCTCCCTACCTTTTTCTTTTCCCTCTAGGCAATTAGTCAGATAGTGACTGCTATTTGAAGCAGGCAAGACCCACTCCAGGGCTGTGGCCACAGGATGGCTGGCTGGCATAGGCTCATGACTGGTTTGTTTGAAGTAAGCCAAACCCCTCCTCTGTGATGGCTAGTAGGAGGGCTGGCATGAGTTATGGCATAGCCCAAGACCTTTCCCTTCCCTACTTGGTGGCTTGTAGGAAAGCGGGCCTGGTTTATGGCAAGACGCAATCAATACACTCCCTTGGGTGGTAGCCACAAGTTGAAGGATGGGTTGGAGGCACCTTGTGGGCCACACTGATTGGCTAATGTTTTCCTTCACTTTGTTTCAGAAAACTTCTTGCCACATGGAAATCTTATCTAGATTGTCATCAGAACTTCCTACCAAGTTGTCTCTATGTTTTTAATTAATCCTGAAATACCAATACAGTGATCATCTAAAATCTTTGCTATAAAAATTATTGTCCTGCTCAACACTTTCTAATGTATTTCATCTGCAAGGTGGATACTGTCCAAATTCTTATCACAAGCAGTTATGGATTTTCTTTACCTAGCTATGTACCCAAGCTTAATGCCTTTATCTATGCTATATCAACTATTAAACAAAATCCTTACTCAGAGAAGATAATGTGCAATATAACCTGAAATTTTCTGTTGCATGTGGACTTGCTCAAGTTACTTACATGTCCTTAATGGCACCCTTTTTATTCATCCAATGCCACAAGTGTTCTATAAAAGTTTTTAATTACCTTGTCTACATTTTTCTGAATGTTCAAAAATTCATCCTTTTTACAGAAACTCTCCATTTCATCTGGTAGCCCCAAACTTGTGGCTTCAAATCATTACTTTGCTTATATCCCTTTGGAGGGGCTAAACTTGGGTGTTTTCCCTGACTTTTCATTGGTTCTTCCCCTCATTATTCCTCTCAAGTATCTATGGACCCCTGTCCCTTGCTAAAGCAGACTCAGAAAAACTATCTATCTATCCTTCCACTCCCCACCCACTCAATCCTCCTGCAACCAAACTACGTTGGTCCCTTTTAATTTTAAATGGGTGCAGAAGGTCCATAGTTCATGTTCTATAGCTGATTGTTGTTGAGAAAAGAACTTCTGGCCCAACCTGGAAAAGGGGAACTGAAAAGCTATTTTTGTATCTTTATTTTTAAGGAATATTGATTTGTAGTTTTCTTTTTTTGTGATGCTTTTATCTGGTATTGACATCAGAGTAATGCTGGTCTCTCAGGGTAAGTCAGAAACTGTTCACTGTTCTTTCTTTACTTTCATATACATATATATATATATGTATATACATACATACATACATATTCTGTGAATTCACCAGTGAAATCACTGGCTATAAGCTTTTCTTTCATAGAAAAAAATTGATTATTCATTCAGTCCCTTTCCTTGTTGTGAGACTGCTCTAGTTTTCTGTTTCTCCTTAAGCAAATTTTGTGTTTCTAATATGCTTTCTTTCTCTTCCACCTTCAAAGGTTAAGTAAAGCTGAAGGTCAGAAGAAAGATATTCCTCCTTGGATAGTAAATCCAAATGTAAATATGTTAACAGAGCTAAGCCAGTTAGTTGTCTGGCCAAAAACAAAGGAGACAAGAATTCACTTCTTGCTTTTGTGTAATATATGGCTCCTAATGATATGCTATGTCTTGAAACAAAATTTTTAAGGGAAACAGGTATTTGATTTGACTTCACAAAGCCTTTTCTTGACCTTTTGTATTTTTCCCTAGGAAGACAAAATGTCCTTAGATACTAGGTATAAAAATCTTTCTTGGCATTTATGCAGTAAATTTCTGTGATAGGATTAGAGTACCATTCCCTTGTCCTTCTCTTTTGATATCACCTTCCTACAAGTTATAGAACAACTTACATATGTATATGCAGACCTAGAAGAGCAGAGAATGTTAAAGGGAAGGAGGGAAACCTAGACATTTTATGCATGATTATATATTCCTCTGGAAAAAAACGTTGTCCTCCCAAAATGTCTTTTTCTTTAACCCCTGAATCTTTTTTCTTTATACATTTTTTACCTCTATTACCAAATTATCTTATAACCTGTTCAATCAACATAGACATATAGGTGCTAAAACACAGACACACACACACACACACACACACACACACACACACACACACACACACACACACACACACACACACACACACACGGGCTGGGAAGGTGGCTCAGTGCTAGAGCGCTTGCCTTGCATGCCTGAGGCCCTGGCTTTGATTCCTCAGCACCACATAAGCAAAAAGAAAAAAGCCAGAAGTGGTGCTGTGGCTCAAGTGGTAGAGCGCTAGCCTTGAGCTGAAGAGCTGAGGTACAGCACCCAGACCCAGAGTTTAGGCCCCACGACCAGACCCAAAAATAAAAAATAAAAAACAAGAAAATAAAACACACACACACACACACACACACACACACACACACACACACACACACACACACACACACACACATATCCCAGATGCATCTTCAAGTCCCTTCATTGAATAAACATTTTTAAAATACCTACTGTGTGCCAGACACGCATTATGTTGAATTGTGAATATACAATAATGATAGACAAGTTTTGTCAAAGATTCATTTCATGGAACTCTGGTTTTCACCACATGTACAGCTTAATTGTGCAGTTGAACAAAACAATTGGAGGTTCACATACTACTGGAAGTTAAAGATAATTCAGCAATGACCCCAGAGCTTCTGCTGCCTGGGAAACAGTTCATAGTGCTACCCAGGAAGTATCATGAACCATACAAAGGGGCATGTGTTTGTAACTCTAACTCTTGACAGTGAAGCAATTCTTCCTGCCAAGAGAGTAGAATAAATCCCTTCCCTTTGCCCCAGCACACCCAGACTGCTGATCCAGCAGAGCATGCTGATTGCTCACAATATACAGAAGGCTACAGGGTCAACCAAACCAACAAGAGCCACACCAGGGGTTAACAAGGAAAGCAGGAAGCCAACATTGTACTGAACATATGGAGGGAGGCAAAATCTTGAAGAGAAGATAGACCCAGCATAATCTCAACAGCCAAGAATGAGATAATCTACCAATAGCAAAAAGGAAAACAGCAGAAATAAGAAAGCAGCCAACCTCTGAACAAGACAGCCTGGGAAAAGACTGGCCCTGGCCACAGAAAAGGGGATCTGTGAAGCCCACGCCAGACAAGCTTGTTCTTGTTATGGGACAGAATTGTTACTAGTCCTGGATTGAATGCCAGCTCTGCCACTATCCCACTGTGACATTGTGTAAATCACTGAGCCTCTTTGAAACCCAGATGTTTTGTCTATAAAACAAGCCTACCTGATTGTTAGAAGGAGAAAATGAACGTAAAGTTTGCAGTGGTTAACATTACAATGGTATTTAGTCTGAAGGGGTTTTTCACTCATCTGTAGTTTTCTTAAAGTTCCAGTCTGTCTTTTGCTGTTCAATGTCAGGTGGTGTCAAATTAGAATGCCTACCTGCAAATGATTAAAATGCTGCACATCTGCCTCGATAAGACATACTTTATCACACATGAACTGTCTGCTTCCCTCACCTCCACATCTTCCACTCATCTGTTCCATACATGCTTCTTGGAATCAAATACATTCTTGTTCATCTTTGCTTCTGGACTTTTAATAAAATGGGAGACACTCAAATAATATTTGAACGCTCTTGGTGGTCTAGTGGTTAGGATTCGGCACTCTCAAATAATATTTGATATTCTGTATGTCCTTCCTTTATAACTCATACCACATTGTCATACCCTATGAAAACTAAAGTTGTTTTTATGTGCATATATATATATATATATATATTTACATACATAAATGCACATACTTGTGTGTTTCTGTATAGAGTAAGGGAATGTCTTCACCAATAAATAGCTAGATAGGTTCATATGCCAAGCCTTTATGGACAACACTTTCCCTATCAGTTGGAAACAATACCTACAATTGGAATTTCTAAAGAAATTCAAGTATGTTGAATATTAAAAATAGTAACAGTTTATGAAACAGACTCATTCTACTATGCATCAAAAAAGAAAATTATATGTCTATAGGACCCGAAAAACATTTAATATAAAATGATCCAAAAATTACTATTCAGAACATCACATTGTTACTCAGTTGTAGTCAATGTGGATATTTTCTTCATTTACTATTCATTGTTGCTAATTGTAATCATCAGGCTCACATGGAGCAGTTTGAAACTTCTGAAAATCGTGTGAACTCTTTGAAAAATCTTTGTTAAAACCAAGCCTTGACCATAATGAGTTCACTGTTATTTGTTTACTTATTCATTTATTTATTTATTTAGTCAGTTTTGAATTCAGGGCCTGTCCTTGAGCTCTTTTGGTCAACGCTAGCAGTCTACTACTTTCAGCCACATCTCCACTTCCAGTTATCTGGTGATAAATTGGAGATAGAAGTCTCATGGATTTTTCTGCCCAGGCTGAATCCTCAGATCTCAGCATCCTGAGTAGCGAGGATTATAAACATGAGCCACCAGTGCATGGCATTATTTTTTTAACTCTTTATTCATAATTTGTGTCCTCCCAGGGGCTGGTGTCATCTGAGATACACCCATTTTCAGGTAAAGATTGCCCTTTATTCCAAACATTGTTGAGCCTGTTTGAGCTTCCAGGTCTAAAAGAAAATGCGGAAAGAAGTGAAATATTACAAAGGTTCCAAAATGAAAAGGCTTTAGAAATTAGTTGTTTCAACCTTGTTCCTCACATGAATTCACAGGAGAGCTTGCAGACTCTACTTTCTGACAGATATACTCATTCATTTGGGTTATCTGGAAGCTACAAGAATTAAAATATCAGTCTCACAGATTTTGTTGCCCTGGCTAGCTTCAAACCATGCTCTTCAGATCTCAGCCTCCTGATTAACTAGGAATACAGGCATGTGCCACCATCACCCAACTCAAGACTATTTTTAATGAGTAAAACCGTGTGTGTCAGCATGCCATTGCCCTAGTAAGAGTTTGCCAGTTGCTCTCTCTAGATGTTCTTGACTCAGTTCAATACCACCAGCTATCTGAAATCCCACAATTGATCCTTTGTGATATGCTGGGTCAATGAAGTCAGATATACATGGCTAGGTAGCATTGGTGGGCAAAGTCCTGGGCATGACTCTTGTTGAACAAGATACAGGTAATGTAAGTCTGGCTTTTGAATGCATCATATTAAAAGGGCTGGGGTAGTCAGGTTGGTGGGGTGATATACTGGCTTCAAAGCTTAATGGCCATATCCTTGGGAATCTTAGTTTTTGTACCTCTGTTTCCCCTCCCTTTAATAATAACATGTAACAAAGAAATACTATACAATGAAGCAAAATATGCTCAGAGTGTGTTGCCCCTAGAATATAAGAAGAGATACGGTTAACCTTGTTGAATGAAATGTAGAACAAACTCCATTGCTTTTTTTTTTTTATGTAGGTCACAGGGCCTGAACTCTGGGCCTGGGCACTGGCCCTCAGCTCTTCAGCTCAAGGCTAGGGCTCTACCACTTGAACCACAGCACCACTTCCAGCTTTTTCTGCTTATGTGGTGCTGAGGAATCGAACCCAGGGCCTCATGCATGCAAGGCAAGCACTCTACCACTGAGCCATCTTTGCAGCCCCTCCATTGCTTTTTAATCCATTTCTGCCTTGTTGGCAAGCTGTGGTGCTAGCTGTTCAGGATAGTGACATTTCTCCCTGTGAAACATTTCCTCGCCTTTCTTCTTGCTACCTTTTCTAGCCCAAGAAGGATGAGAGAGCAAGAATTTACAAACAAATCTAAATTCCATTTCTCTATTTGCCTAAATAAAGTTCATTTTTAATCTTAATTTTATTTCTGTTGGTTTTGATCCATGGCTTCTGAAATTACCTTTTATACTCCTCCTAGCTCAGTAGATCTATAACAACAGCTCAATACCTATGTCTAACTGTCTAAGGCAGAGGCAGAAGACTCTTTCAGCATTAATCAACAAGTCCCATTAGTAAACAAAGGCAAAGGAAATTAATTACTATTTTTGAGACCATATTCAGTCAGATAAGTTTGAAATCCTGTTTATCTAGAAACTAATACTTTTGTTCAAACCTAGTTAATCTTGAAGGAAAAAATTGCCATACTTAGTAAGATAGACAAATTCTATTTGGTGAAAATAACTGCTTATACCTAATTTTAAACAGAATCTTAACACCAGTAACATTAACAATAAAACTACTTACTTTCATAATCAAGAATCTCAAACAACATGTAAGCCTAGAGCAATTTCATAATATAACACAGAAGAGCAGAAATTAAATCAGTGGAAAGAAAATATATTGGATTATTCAGAAAAATAAGAAAATAAAACTGAAGAAATACCCTCAAGCATTTGACATGATACAAATCATCATTCTTTGTTTCTTTTGTTGTTGTTATTCTTTATTTCTTTATCAAAAGCAATACTGAGTGAATTTGATTGCACAATCTCAAAATTAAGGCGTGCAAGTCATCATATTGTGACACATATATTGAAATTATGGAATCACATAGACATCAAGAACAATCCTTAGCCAGAAAGCTCAGAAAACTTCCAGGGTGAGGAAAACTTTTTTGAGGATGATAACAAGGGAAATTCACTTAAATTGTTTATTGACATTCTGTAAATAATTTTCCCATTTTTTTCTATGTGATACAGATGGAAGGCTCACATCTTCCAAATTCATTTCTCAGTTATGTATATGTGTATGTGTGTGTGTGTGTTTGTGTGTGTGTGTGTGTGTGTGTGTGTGTGTGTGTGTAAATTAGCCCGTATAAATTACAAGTTGTCTTATTAAATTCTGTAAAAGCTGTTATTAGCTCTGATTTTTATATTGTTGGATACTTGTGGAAATAGTGTAGACCTGTAAGTTATTTCTTCCATGAGACTCAGAAATATCTGATCAAATGTCAACAAATGAATGAGACGCCTGAACATATAAATATCTCAGCTCACTCACCACTAATATTTTCATTTGTACAAAGTGTCAGAATGTTCTATACATTGAGCCAGCCATTCTGGAGAGCCTTTTCCCCAGTGCATTAAGTCGCATTGTCAGTTAGATATTAATCAGTCGAGTGCACTTGGAACACTCTACTATTCTCCTCCCCTGCAAACATGGATATCTACCAGATTTGTGGGTGGGCAGACTGGTTTCTAATGGAAACATCTAATGGAAACATCCTGCCCTTGTTTGTTTAATTCAGTGTTGTCCTCCACCCTTCTCAAGTTCTTGTCCAGCGGTTGAGCTTTTGAGAAAATAACAAATCTTAGATCTTCTCTATGATTCAATATTTGGATCTAATCACAATAAATTTGTGGCCATTTAGGACACAGATGAAGAATAAACAAAGCAACAATAAATTTGAACATGAAGTAAAGTGTTGAAATTCTTTAGGCCTTGTTTTTTTTTTTCTTTTATAATTACACTTGGTAAGTTGAATATCCTCGCAAAGTATTAACAACTTTTTTGGTTCTTCTATGTGCATTTTCCTTAAAATGCCAGGGAATCTAAATTTAAACCACTATGATATTAAGGAAGAAGAATTGTGCTTCGGTGTCTTGTGCTTCAAGCATGTAATTGGAAAGAAAAAGGCATCAAAAATGAGAATAATGACAAGGCATTCAAGCATTGAATTGGCATATTTAAAAGTTGTGACTTATACTGGATTAGCCACCCTAAAACTTATTGTTGGTGCAGCAAAGGGAAAACTGATTATAGTGTATAATCTGTACCAAATTTGACCAAGTTCACTTAATAACTACTCAATTTGGGTACTTCCCTAATAGAGGTAGTATCTGGATTTTAAAGAGGGATAGAAGCCTAAAAGGACCCACAGACATTTTCTCTAATATCTTAGTGAAAGAGCAATGTTCAGCAAATCCCAAGGAAGTGTATTTATGCGCCATGCTGCAGGCTGGACATATGGGAGTGAAGACGACAGAGCATACCTGCAGTGAGGGAGAGAAATAGGAAGTGATAGAAAGAGCATAATAAAGGGCTGTGATAGGAGAAAAATGGGTTTTCAATTTCATGAAGGAGAGTACCGTTCTTTGAGATAGGCAAAGATGGGAAATAGTAATGTTATTAGGTGTATGAAGTAGAGGAAGATGTAGTTCCTTGTTTTATATATATATATATATATATATATATATATATATATATATATATATATATATATATAAAATACTGTACAGAGGGGTTTCAATTACATGGGCAAGGCAATGAGTACATTTCTTATCAAGCATTGTTGCCTCCTCCTTTGTTTCTCCTTTCCATCCCTTCCCATCTCCCACCCCCCACACCCCCCACTCCCACCCCCGGCCAAAGTTGTAAAGTTCATTTTTCGACATAACGACTTGTACATCTCATTGTTGCAATGGGTCCACCTGTATCCCTAGTTAAACGATTTGTTTTTTTCCTTCCCCTCCCCAAATTATACCAACATCAAATACAGTGAAAGCAGGGGTTATACCATGGGGGAGGGACATACAAAGCAACAAAGAGATCATCTTATTTATTTGCAAAAACTAGTATATATCTGAGACAAGAAGAAAAGGTCAGATAAGTTGATGTTAGGTGACTTGAACCCCAAGATAAGGATTCAAATGTTTTTTTTTTTTCTTGCTTGTTTCTTCTTGCTTGTTTCTTACTTCTCACTTGAGAGATTGGTCTTGGAACAATTGCTTGCAGATGGTGAAGAGATTGTGCGCAGGTCTTTTTAACACTGCTCTCTTAGACATCATATTGGTAGTCTGAAGTCAGTATTTACACCATGAAAACTGGCAAATGATACAAACCAAAGCTTATAATTCCCTTGGACTATTGTTTGATTAATGCTTATTAACAACACATCATTGACCAAGTACAGCAACATGTAGCAGATAGCTTCTGCTCAATACTATTTATTAAGTACAAAGTAAGACCATCAGGAGAACAGTATATAAGAGATTTTAAATAAAAATCTTGAAAGTCATTAACATTGGAGACTGGGTAGATTCATGTGTGTGCTGTGAGTACAAACTCAATAACTTCACACAATTCTGAAAATAATTATTTTATTAGAAAGGTGATTGTTCAGAAGCAACAAATTTTAGTTTACTTTCTGTCTCTTTCAGGTATTTTTCCAATTTTTTTCTCACAGATATAGAAAGAGCTGCTGATAATTTTTCCTATCCTGTTTCTCACTACTGTATAATTTCTCATTAAATTTCCTTTCAAAAAGACTATAATTCTATAATTTAGAACTCTATTACAATTTTGAAAAACAAAAAGACAAGTTGAAGATAGAAATTGAATGTACTGATCTGAACAGTTAAAACTATGAAACTTGTATTAGAGCTTTAATTAGAAAAATGCGTTGTTTTAATGTGTACTTTATTTGTGATTTTTCTTCTAAAAAATAATAACTGGCCTCCATTGGCAGTTGTTCTACTGTTGCTTTGGCTCAGAGCTTCAGTGTAAGCAACATAGGCAATTCAGTATGTATAATTAGACAGAAGCCTTTGGCAAGTAAGCAGTCAAATGAAAACCTCAATATTAAATCTTCCTAGATGAAAGCATTGAAGTTTTTATCAAAATAAAACATAAGGGAAACTGTAGCCGTGACAGTATGCATATTAGAATTATTCTTTTTCACTGTGGAATATTTATTTGGTTTATTATTTCTTCAACACTGTCTAGGATGACCTGGATTCCTCAGACATTCACATAAATTGTGCAGACACAGGAGAAAAAGTATGTAAACCAAAATAATATCTCATATAGATTTTGACAACAGATATGAATACTGACTTGTGCTTGGCTCTCTCTCTTGCTCCATGGTAAATCCAGAGAGATGTTTGTAAAGAGACTTTTATTTTAAAGAAATTGTTTTAACTACTTGAATTGTGCAATATTTCTCGTAGTTCCATGTAGCCTACTTATGTGAGGACTCTAGTCAGGGTGTGACTAGGAAATGACTGTATTTGCAGCTAATCCTTACCAGATCAGTACTAGCCAAATCTTAAGGTATTTCAGAAGGAATTACCTCCTATTTGCTTTAACTATATTTAAAAAAAAACTCACCCCTACTCCAGAGCCAGAGACCCAACTGCTTATGCCAATGAACAATGATTGTAGCAGCAGCTCTCCCAATTAGGAATGTACCTAATTCTAATTTTTATCCATCTCAGTAGGTGTATTTATCTTTATCTGAATCTGGTCTTCCAAAGAAGATTAGTATCCATATATTTGTCTTCTATATTATTAGTCTCATTCTACTTAAAAGGTGTACTTACTTGTAAACTAAGTGGCTTTTTTTATTTGTTTTTGTTTTTTGTCGGTTGTGGGGCTTGAACTCTGGGCTTGGGCGCTGTCCTTATGCTCTTCAGCTCAAGGAGAGCACTCTACTGCTTGAGCCACAGCACCACTTCTGGTTTTCTAGCAGTTTAGTGGAGAGTCTCACGAACTTTCCTGCCATGATCCTGAGATCTCAGCCTCCTGAGTAGCTAGGATTACAGGCGTGAGCCACCGGCGCCTGGCTTTAAGTGGCTTTTTTTTTTTTTTTAACATAGCAGCTGTTTGGCAAGGAAATGCCCCAACTTGAGTGATTAGAACACTCTATAATTATAACAACTCATAAGTTTATGATGAAAACTCTGTAAGTTATTACAGGAGGCTGCTTGTACTTGCTCTTTCACCCTTTCTCCTATAAGTGTGGTTCTGAGACTTACGGAAATGGGAAGAATGCTAGGTAGTGTGGTATGTACTTGGCCTATGTTTTAAGTGTCCCGAAATAGCTCAGCATGCCAGGATGCATGTCAAGAATGTTGTGTGCTGTA
Organism: Dipodomys merriami; assembly: GCF_024711535.1. NCBI lineage: Eukaryota > Metazoa > Chordata > Mammalia > Rodentia > Heteromyidae > Dipodomys > Dipodomys merriami. Next base: position 47,535,244 of record NW_027202270.1, on the reverse strand, counting down.
AAAGAATGTTCAAGGGAGATGAAGTGGAAGCAACAGCTTGTGGTTCTCTAAGATTGCAGTGGTATCTTGAGAAAAGTTTCTATGATTGTGATATGCCTTTTCAGGTCTCGGGAGCTTGAGTACTTTACATATCCTAATTTATGTCATACTATTTCTAGAATAATTCTTGAAGATACTACATCAATTAATATCTGTGGAGACTCAAAATTCAACCTGTGAGATGAGGTTCTGGACATTCATTGGGCAGAGTGACTCTCACAGTGGCCAGAAGGTGTTAGCTCCCCGCCTCTCCCCATGAGCAGACTTCTAGACAACCAACTTACATCTGAATGTATAGTATACTGATGTTGACATTTTTTAATCTTATCAGATGGGTTTCATGTACTGATAGTGTGCCTGCTACCTGGCTGACTGTTATTGTACTATTGTGTTACATTGCAGGCCAAACCTTGTTTCGGTAACGCTAAAATGTGAAACTATGTACAGCTGACAAATCAATGATACAAGAAATGAAAGAGAATTTCCTGGACTGCCCCATCACATTTACAAATTTGATAAATAATACCCTTTGAAAATTGGTGGTTTGTCTTTGTTAATGCAATTTGTCATCTTCAGATGTGCATTTGCTCAACTGGAATGAAAAGAAGAAAGATATGCAGTAATCGCCAGGTTTCCTCATAGTGCGGTGAAACGTAAATCTGTAATGCAGGATGAGCAGCCCACCGTCCCTCAGCAGACAAAAGAAATTAATTGAATAAGTGGAAAAACAGTCATTTAAATCTGGAAAACAGTGTTGTCCCCCTCTTATCCTCCAATTACAATGTGTGAAAGCTTGTTAGTATTTTATTGAAAATGCTTTCTATAGCTCCTTGTGTTTCATTAAACCCCAAAGCAATTCCTGAAATATAGTGTGGCCTGGTTACTGCCTGGGTTACTCTATGGAAAAGCCCCTTATGGAATATCATTAACTCCCTGTGGCCCCAGGAAGACCAGTATGGAGAGATCAATTTCTTCAAATTGATGAAAGTTCTGTCTGCTTGGAATGCCACCCATCCATTCTGGTATTTATAACTGCTGTTCTAGGAAGAGTTTCTCAGCCTCCCAGCTGTTGGCACTGAGACCAGATAATTCAGTTTTGATGTAGCTGTCCTGTGTTCTGTAGGTGCTTAACAACATTTTTTGCCTCTAGACACCAGAAACACTCTTTTACACCCATCTGAGAATCAAAAACATCTCCTCATGTTGCCTCATGTGCCCTGGGGTTCAAAGTTGTCCCGGGCTGAGAACTGTTGTTCTAAACTACTTTTTTCCAAGTCGGGAAGCCTTGAGAAAACTAGAATTGGATGTTTGAAGAATCCATTCTCATCATGGGGTCATAATGACAGAAATATGAAGCTGGAAGGTTGAATTAGCAAAAGTGTATGCAAAACTCATGAAAGCAACTACTCGAGGCTGTCAGAGCCTGAGGTCAAGAGTGCAACAGGAAGTTGAACTCTGAGATAATCACTGTCAGCCCTGAGTTTGAAGACAGAAAGCATGGCACTTATATCTTTCAGTCTCATTGATTTTTTTGTAAAAGCCTTTACAAGTTTTACAGAACTTCTAAAACCACACAAATTGAGCCTTATTTGTTCACTCTGTCATGGGCACTAGACAAAAAGATTGTAATTTTTTTTTTATCAAGGTAGATAATAGAGTCAAGGGAAATAACAAAGACTGTGGTAAGATTCAAATGGAACTACCATGAAAATAGTGATTCCTACTTGTTAGTGGTTTTCATATCCACCTGAAGGGATTTTCTGTGTACATTTTTTTCTGAATAGAAGTGGCCTATTCTTTAGGTAATCCACAATTGGTAATGATTTCTTTTCACCACTTTGTTTTTCAGAGTAGCTCTAAATCTATCCAAAAAATTGAGAGGAAGGTACAGAAATAGCCTACATACTTGATGTTCTCATACTTGCTTAATGTCTCCCATTATGAATAGTCCATTTTCAGGAAAATTGTATATACATTTGTCTAATCTGGGGAGGGGAAGGGGAATAACAAAGCGCTGAAAGCATGCTGCAACAATGATACCTACAGGACAGTATATTGGAAATGAACTTTACAACTTCGGGAAGGGGGAGGAGGAGTGAGGAAGGTGGGGGAGGGAAGGAATAGTGGCACAAGGGAGGGGGAAACAATGATTGACAATGCACTCATTGCCTTACTCATGCAACTGTAATCTCTCTGTATGGCATCTTTACAATGAAATAAAAGTTAAAAAAAATTGAGTCTGTTGTACCCTCCATTAATCAATGTTCACTTGATACCAAGATAGAATGGTGCTATTTCTCACCATCTCCAGTAATACCCTTTTTATTGTCTTCCTGCTTCCATCTTACTCTTGGAAAGTTGTTCCCTACACTGGAACAGACATTTCAATACTGTCATACATCATGAGCTCATATAGTTGTTTGCTCAAAGGCCACCAGTGGTTCCCCATCTTATTTATAGTAAAAACTAAGGGTATGCAAGAGACTTTAAAGCTGATTTCATCTGTTACAATTCTCTCTTTTGCTCACTCTAATCCAGCCACATTGGTATCTTGAGTAGTTTTTTAGCCCATCAGTTCTATCTCAGGAATTTGCATCAGCTATTTCTTTTCTCTGCAATGCTCTCCAAGGATTTACACATGAGTCAGGCCCTTTGCTCCCCGATGTCTCTTTTAATGTCACTTTTCAGTGAGGCTTCCTTTTTCTAAATAACCTATTTATAGTTACTATGCACTTCCCACCTGTGCTATTCTCCTTACCTTTCCCTTAATTGCCCTTATTCCTTGTATTTTCTAATATATGAATTGATTTTATTTCGGTTCTTATTTGATTGGGAAAAGTTTCTTGATATTGCTTTGACTGAGATTATTTAAAGGTGTGTGTGGGGGGGGGATATGGTCCCAAGAGCACAATTAATATGATTAAAAATAGACAAATACCAGATGTAAAAGCTTCCATTCAGGAAAGGAGATTATCAGCAGAGAGAAAAAACAACCTATGGAATGTTTATTAGGAAGTTGTACTTGTAAAAAAGACATATCTAAAAGATATGAGGAAGCAAAAAAAGACTCACCAACATAAAAATAAACTTGATTCAAAAGTGGGTAAAGTACCTAAAACAGTATTTCTCAGAAGATTTACAAAATGGTCAACAGGTGTATGAAAAACTTCTCAGCCTCACTTACCATCAAATAAATACCATTTGAAAGCATAATGATGTATCACCTCACACCCTTATAATTGATGTTACCAAACAGACAAAAGATGGTACTTGTTGGCATGGATGTAAAGAAGAAGAAATACCATAGATAGTCTCAGTGATCCTACCCACCACTCTCAAGTACCTGCTTCCTGGTATTTATTTTGTTGAACTTTGACTTTAGCTTTCTAGGGAATTACTTGAAATTTGCTAAAAGAGAATCTCATATTCTCTCTCCACCCCATCCCCCACAATGGTAATTATGTGAGATGATGAATATATTAGTTTGCTTGTGGTAGCTGTTTTACAGTGTAAATGTTTACAAAGCATTACATTATTTGCCACTTTCATTTCCATAAAGCTGAAAAAATAACAATTGCAATGATCGCCTTTTCAAATTACTTTTTCAAATTTGTTTTGTTTCAAAACAGTTTTGCTATGTAACTAAGGCTTGGATTGCAGGTATGTGACCTATGCCTGGCTACAAACTTTCTTGTTAGAAGTACTGGAAGTAGAACCCAGGGCTCTGCACAGGTTAGATATTCTACCAATGAACTGCTTCCACAACCCTACATTTACAAGCAGAGGGAGTAATATATGTGAAATAATAACATGTTAATAATAAATATATTCTTAGAACTTTGATTTTATGGTGCACATCTTAGCTCTTTATTCAATTGGCACACTATTTTAAACTCCTTCAGTCTCAGATTCACAATAAGCTGCTTTGGCTCAGGTAACCATAGAGAGACAACCAGTTGCTCATTCTTTTCATTATTGCCCAATAGTATTCTTTTTTTGGGGGGGGGGTCCGGTCGTGGGGCCTGAACTCTGGGCCTGGGCGCTGTCCCTCAGCTCTTCAGCTCAAGGCTAGTGCTCTACCACTTGAGCCACAGCGCCACTTCCGGCTTTTTTTTTTGCTTATGTGGTGCTGAGGAATCGAACCCAGGGCCTCAGGCATGCAAGGCAAGCGCTCTACCACTGAGCCACCTTCCCAGCCCCGCCAATAGTATTCTTGAACAGCATAGTGGGGTAGCCAAAGATGATCACTGATGGTATTCAAGCTAGAGGGGCAACATGTAGGGCATAAATGAAAGTCCTTAGCAATGGGTTCATCTCAAATACCAACAACTGAGGTGGATACCATAGGAAAAGGAAGAATGAGCCGGAAGATCTAAGTAGAATTTTGGAAGCTAGTAATCTACAGAAGCGATGAAGTTTAATAACTTATCCATACCCATTAACACATTATATTTTCTTTTTCTTTTTCTTTTTTTTTTTTGTTTTGTTTTGGAGGTAGAAGGGTTTGAACTCAGCATTTTGTTCTTGTTAAATAGGCACTCTCATATTTGAACCACGCCCTCAGCCCTTTTTGCTTTCATCATTTTCCCAATAGGGTCTCACTTTCCAATAGGGTCTTGTGATATAGCACAGCTAGGCTTACCATGTATCTGGTATGGCATATGCCTACCTGGCCTTTTATTGCTTGTGGTTCACAAATATTTTACCACAATCATCCTAATCTCAGCTGCATGAGTCATTAGGATTATAGGTTTGAGCCACCACACCATGCCTAACTTTTTCTGAAAAATAGTGTATATTAATTGTATGAAACATTGGTTTTCATTTTATTTTCATGCAGCCTTTGGTCATATTCAGCACTATAAACCTCTCTTGTCCTCCTACTAGTCTCTTTCTTCTCCCTAAATAACCTGCTTCCATGACTATCAGCAACATCAAAATAAATAGGGGAAAACTAAGCTGTTTCCTCTAAAGTCAGGAATCAGAAAAGGATGGCCACTCTCCTCACTCTTATTCAGTATAACATTGGAATTTCTACTGAGACCAGAAAGACATGAGAAGGAAATGAAAGGAATTCAAATGGGAAAAAAGTCAGGTTATCCCTGTTTGGTATGACTTTATGCCTAAAATTCACCAAAACCACTGAACTTTCATAACAATTGCCTAAAAACCAGCAGGATACAAAGTCAGTGTGAAAAAGTAGCTCTTCTATACACTGACACTTAACATGCAGAAAACTCAGGGAATTACATCCCTTTACAATAGCCTCTCAAAGATTAAATACCTACATATAAATTTATAGATATGAAAGACCTCTACTGCCCAAACTATAAAATATTGAAGAAAGAAATCAAAGAAAATTCTAAAAGACATAAACACCTCCCCCAAGTTCATGGGTTAGCAGAGTCAATATTATGAAAAGAGCTATATTATCAAATATAATTATACATTTCATACAATCCTCATTAAAATTCCAATGACATTCTTCACTGAGGTACAAAAATCAATTTTACAGTTTATGTGAAAGCACAAAGTACCTTCAATAGCAAAAGCTATTCTGAGGGAAAAAGCAACACCATAGATATCACAATATCTGACTTCAAACTATACTACAAAGCCATAGTAGCAAAAACAACAACAGCATAATCCTGGCTCACAAAAACTGACACACACACACACACACACACACACACACATACACACACACACACACACACACACACACACACACACACACACACACACCAAATATGCTCACAGAGAACTAGCCAGCTGACCTGTCAAATGTGCTAAAAACATAGCTTAAGGAGGGCTGTGAAGGTGGCTCAGTGGTAGAGTGCTTGCCTTGCAGGCATGAGTCCCTGGGTTTGATTCCTCAGCACCACACAAGCAGAAAAAGCCAGAAGTGGTGCTGTGGCTCAAGTGGTAGAGTGCTAGCCTTGAGCTAAAGAGCTGAGGGACAGTGCCCAGGCCCACAGTTCAGGCCCCACGACCGACCAAAAAAGAACAAAACAAAACAAAAAACCAACACATAGCTTAAAGAAAAGACAGCTTCTTCAATCAGTGCTTGGGAAAACTGTGTAATCAATATAGAAAATTGAAACTAAAATCACCCTGTACTAAAAGTCAAGTCAAGCTAGACAAAAGACCTTAATATAAGAAATGAAATTTTGAAATTACTATAGAAAATATAGTTGTAGGCAACAAATCCCCAAATAAAATTCCAGTAACTTAGCAAATATAAGCAAGGCTTGACTAATAAGGCTGCATCAAACTGAAAATCATCTACACAGAGAAAAAAAGCAGTCACTAGAATAAAGAATGGGAGAGACTTTTCTACTCATTCTTCTGATAAAATATTAATAGCCAGAATATACACAGAGGTCAAAACACTAACGGAGGACAAGTAACTCCCTTAACAAACAGGCAAATGAAATGAACAGAAAATCCTCTAAGAATAATAATTACAGATGGTCCATAAGACATGAAAAAATTATCAAAATGTTCTATTCTTATATTTCTCTGTAACTTTCTGAAGAAGTAAACATTTAAACATAACATTGGCATTGTGACTGAGGTGATTTTAAAAAATGATTGCATTATTTTATAAAAGTAGTGATTGTTTTACCTAATATTATCAGAAAATTTCTTGTATTTTTATTTTTATAAAAACTTGAAAATGTTCCTTCCTTCACTGTCATCCCAACAGAGCTCAACTATCTTACAATGATTTATCATAACCCTATGAACCATGGTACAAACTTCCTATTGACATGCCTGAAATCACACTTTACCTTTAAAATATGCACGAAGAAAAACTAATACTACAGTCAAATCTAACAGAGATAGATAAATGTAAAATTGCTTAAACTTTGTTGTAAGCAAAAGTCTAGTGCCTTTGTGCCAAAATCTCCTTATTTATACAAGAGTACTAACGGTAAGTAGTTATCTCAATGCATGATAAATACTGCAGAAAGATTTTATTTAAATAATTCTTGCATTGTAGTGAAATTGATTTTACCAAATGAGAAATGGTTACAAGGTACTCAAAAGCTCTAGTTTGTAAATATAGTTAAGAAATCAAATCATCTAATTTGAATAATTTTGTACGTTTTTTATTGTAAAAATATTGTACAGAGGGATTACAGCTACACGAGCAAGGTAGTGAGTACATTTCCTATCAAGCACTGTTGCCTCCTCTTTTGTTTTTGTTTTTGTTTTTTTTTCCTGGTTTGTCCTTGGGCTTGAACTCTGGGCTTGGGTGCTCTCCCTGCGCTCTGCAGCTCAAGCCAAGCACTCTACCGCTTGAGTCACAGTGCCGCTTCCAGTTTTCTAGTGGTTTATTGGAGATAAGAGTCTCACGGGCTTTCCTGCCCCAGCTGGCTTTGAACCATGATCCTCTGATCTCAGCCTCCTGAATAGCTAGGATTTATAGGCATGATCCACTGGCACCCGGCAATGGATAATTTTTAAATTATTTCATTGCAAGCCTATTAATTCATTGCAGTAATTGTTCAACTCTTGTTGAAGGTGTTTCAAGTATCTATATATTGTATTGAAATTGACCCAGAATGTGTGCAGATATCTATACTGGGTTATCTATTGGGACTTTCTAATAAAATTGCACAACTATAAAAAGCTCAAGCCTCAAAAATTGAATAGAGTTGGTAGTTGGGAAATCAATACACATAAAGAATTTAAAAACCAAATAAAATGTGATAACTCTCATGACAAGGCTCTGGAGAGTGTTAAGGAGGAGAAGAAAGATCTCCATCTTACCAGACGCTTTTATAGGTTTTATGAAGACAATGACAGAGTATTATTGGAAGAGGAAAATGAAAAGGCAAATTTCTAATCATCTTGTTGTGAACCATAAATGGTAAACTAAGGCACTGGATTTGTTAGTGTGGAGTGCAAAAACAATTGAGAGAGAATATTATTCCAGGCAGAAAAGATCAAAACAATACTTATCTGTAACTTCAAATCCTATTCCTAGTGAATAATAAAATAAGTAAATAAATCCCCTAGCTAGTATCTACTCACTCCCAAGCAGAAAAGCATTTAGACACAGTGGAACAAGATTAGCATTTTACCAAATCCTTAGTTTTAGTAAAGAAATAGTTACTAAGTAGACATTCACAAAATTAACAACAGTCTATATCAAGAGTACGATTAGAGATCTTGTGCTCATGGTCAGCATATAACACTTTCTGATCATACCAATCATAAGAATTACCTACTTCTGAATTATCTAATATCTATTTAAGTAAACTGAAAGTATAGTTAAATATTATCCAGTTTGTTTACTAGGAAAACCTTTTTGAGGCAACCATTTCTGAATAATCAGAAATGAACCATTTCTCTGAGTAATCAGAAATTTTGTTCCTTTTATTACATTGATAAAAAGATACAACCTAACCATTGATCATTGTAATATTAGCTATGTACAATAAATCTTATTAGCATCATCTATTAGATAAATCAGATGCCAGATATGATCATGTTCTAAGTTAAGCTTTAATACTTTATCTATCCATGGAAATTATTATTTTAATTAAAGACACAGCCATAGTAAATAGCGGTGAGTGGTGTTGGGATCTATATAAACTAACAATTACCAGACATTAATGGCTATTAGTCAACACTAATATTGGTATTAAAAGAGAAAGGAAACTTGTGTGGATATTCAGTGTTCCATGCTTGTGAATCAGCTATGTTACTGCTTATGAATATTTTGCCTGCCAACAATCTGCTCAGGAATAACCATTAAAATATAAAGCAAGAGGGGCTGGGAAGGTGGCTCAGTGGTAGAGTGCTTGCCTTGCATGCATGAGGCCCTGGGTTTGATTCCTCAGCACCACATAAGCAAAAAAAAAAAAAAAAATGGAAGTGGCGCTGTGGCTCAAGTGGTAGAGCGTTAGCCTTGAGCTGAAGAGCTGAGGGACAGCGCCCAGGCCCAGAGTTCAGGCACCACAACCGGACAACCCCCCCCCCCACACACACACAAAAGAATATAAAGCAAGAACTTAGTTTCGGAATGGAAAATTAATTAGTAGAAAGGACAACCTCTGTCTCTCCCTCTCTGTTGCCCATCCCATTACAACTACCTCTTTTTTTTTCAATTTCCTGGGGGAAAAAAAGATTAGTAAGAGTTCCAATTTATTTCATGCCAGCCAAAGATTAACACTTAGAAATGTACTTATTACCTAAAATGGCCGGTGAATGGGCAAAGGTCATCTATAGACTGAAAAGCATTTTGACATAGCCTGCAAAGGAGGTTTTTGTCAAGCAACAAAGAGATGAATCAACCCATTAATCTAATCCAGACCTTGATTTGTTCCAGGCTATATAAAGCCTGGATGACTCAAAGAAATCTGCAGCATCTTGCTCTGTCATGTGTAAATGATATCCTAGCAAATACATTATTGATAAACTGGGCAGAACATAATGAAATATTCCTTCACATAAATGAGAGACTAAAGAAAAGGATCAAAACTTAAAAAAAATACTACCGTTTAGAAAAGACTTTGGATTTTGACTATTTCAAAATACTGGACAATGTGACTTTAAATATAATGAGTAGCTGCCTATTTGTGATCATGTAGAAGCATTTTTCAACTTACTTAGAAATAATTTGTCTCTACTGCATAAAGAAAAGATGTAGCATATCACTTCCTGAAATTACTTTTGACTGAGTTTTAAGACAAGCAGTTGGCATGGGACCTGATGCTGGAAGGATGTTTTCCAAAATTATAGACATATAAGAGCATCGAGCTTCTTGCCAACGACTGGCCCAGACCTGCCAGATCTCCCCTCTGCACCTTGATGACTGGACCCTCGTGTAATATAGGCACGAGGGTCTTCTTGCTGCTGGCATGTTTTATCATCTCCATTTTCCACAGTGTGTGGACAAAATTGGCCTCTCCTTGGAGACGTTAAAGTCAAATCAAGAAATGAATTGATTCCCAATTCACAACAGCATAAGAGAAACTGAAGGGCTCGAAAATGATTTTGTGTTACTTTGACCCAGGAGTTCTCAACCTTGTCAGATTTCAAGATTCATTTTAGAGTAAATGTTTTATAAGATATCTTTGTTCTCCTCAAATAAAATCAGGGAAAACTACCTGTACAAACTTCCAAAGATAGGAGGACAGTGTGCTACACACAATATAAAGGACAAATACATAAATGCCCTGCAGCCAGACTGCAGTAGGTGGTACATTGAATGGGTTCGACATATGCACCTATGCAGAAGAAGGCTCACTGTAGGCCCTGGTCAATGTGGCAATTTCAAAGGCAGACCGGTTTAAGTGACTCTATTGTGAACTGAAATGTACAAACAACATTATCTACCCTGTGGTGCTATTTTCCAGAAGTGTGAGCAACTCCTGTCAAAACCAAAATTTAAAAAGGAAAGAAAACCACACACACACACACACACACACACACACACAAACACACACACACACACACACACACATTCTGAGTGAAACAGAGCTTTTACTTCATTTATATAGCAGTGCCATTCCAGACAAACGACTTACTTATTATAACAATACCCTGTTCTTACGTGGAAGGTTGTTTAAGGTATATGTAATTATATCCCATGTTTTTCACCTTCATGTATATGGGAAGCTCACAGATGATTAAGAGGTACTCTATACAGTAATATACAATATAGGTGTGTAGCCTGGTGGAACAGGCCATGACACATAGTCTATCTATGTGCATAGTAGGTCATGCCCTTAAGATTTTCAGAAATATAATCCATGGTGATGGGCTGGGAAGGTGGCTCAGTGGTAGAACACTTGCCTTGCAAGCATAAGGCCCTGGGTTCGATTCCCCAGCACCACATAAGCAAAAGGAAAAAAAGCGGGAAGTGGCGTTGTGGCTCAAGTGGTAGAGTGCTAGCCTTGAGCTGAAGAGCTGAGGGACAGCGCCCAGGCCCAGAGTTCAAGCCCCACGACCGGACCCCCCCCCAAAAAAGGAGAGAAATTTAACTCAAACATTCATACATATCTGCTTACTTCCCTTATAACAAATTCTTATTTTCCAGTATTATTAATTGATAAAGAAAAGCATGCTACAATATAGTTATAGCAGCCTGCAACTCAAATGATAACAGAAATTGGAAATGTTTCCAAATTAATTCAAACATATTCAAATTTATAATTTTGGACAAACTTTGTTAGTAGGCAAACATATTTATTTGATAGAGAGAATGAGTTCAATTAATGTGTATGTGTTGTCATATGAATGGTATTTTTTCCACCCAGATATCTTTTAGAATAAGTCTTACTATTTACCTCAGACTGACCTTGAACTTGAGATGTGCCCGCCTCAGGCACAGAAGTGTAACATTACAGGTATGTGCCACCAGCCACAGCTCTTGTAAAAAATATCTTCAAATAAAGAACAACTGTGTTTCTGTTTTTGTTATTCCAGCCCTATCTATTAAGTTTGTATAATTTCAAACTTTTCAGTCTTTTTATAGGTATTCATGACACCCAATGATACTCCTGGCAATTTCATTCCCTTTCCCCTTCATATCTTCTCCAACTTGTTTATTATTTAATGTTGTACCACTCTGGAGCTTGAACTCTGGGCCTGGGTGATGTTCCTGAGCTTTTTTAGTCAATGGTTAGCACCCTATCACTTGAGCCACATCTCTACTTTTGGCTTTTTTTGTGGTTAATTGAAGATAAGCACCCAAAAGATTTTTCTGCCCAGCCCATTTTGGACTGTGATACTCAGATCTCAGCCTCCTGAGTAAGTAGGATTACAGGAGTGAGCCACTAGCACCTGCCCTAATGTTTCATCTTTTATAAAGATGGGGTATTTGCAAATGTTTACAAACAAGACCACACTAAAGCTACCAGCACAACTATGTTTATTGCAGCATTATTTACCAAAGCTAAGATATGGAACCAACTCAGATGCCCCTCAGTAGATGAATGGATCAAGAAAATGTGGTATATATACCCAATGGAGTTCTATGCCTCCATCAGAAAGAATGACATTGCCCCATTAGTTAGGAAATGGAAAGGCTTGGAAAAAATTATATTAAGTGAAGTAAGCCAAGCCCAAAGAAACATAGGTCCCATTGTTTCCCTTATTTGCAATATCTAGTATATGTATGAGTCAAGCAGAAAAGGTCAGATAATGTGATGTTAGGAAAATGAACCCTTAGATATGTATTTAAATGTTTTTTTTCTTTCATGCATTTGTTTCTAACGCATTTATAAGATTATCTCTTTGTTGCTTTGTATGTCCCTCCCCCACAATATAACCCCTGCCTTCACTATATTTGATGTCGGTATAATTTGTGGAGGAGAAGGGGAAAAACAAGTCGTTTAAGGATATAGGTGGACCTGTTGCAACAATGAGAAGTACAAGTTGTCATGTCGAAAACGAACTTTACAACTTTGGTTGGCAGGGGGAGGCTGGGAAGGGATGTGAAGGGTAAACAAAGGAGGAGGCTGCAATGTTTGATATGAAATATACTCATTATTTTACCCATGTAATTGTAATCCCTCTGTACAGTATGTTCAAATAAAAAAATAAAGATGGGGTATTTGCAACATGCATTTAATGTACTTTGATTAATTTTACTCCACCTATATTACTCTTTCTTAACCCTTGCTGTACTTGCCCTTTTCTTTTTAAAGTATTTTGATAGGTTTTACTATGCTATGTTCATACATATGTATAATATTTACCTCTACACATTCTTCTTCCTTCCACTTCCATGTACTGGTTTTACCTCAAGCATTTCCCTCTTATATTCACATCATATTCTTTTTGTTTAGGTGTAGATTCTCTGTATGAGTGAAAACATGTAATGTTTGCCTTTCTGAGCTTGCCTCATCTCCCCTAACAAGATGGTCTCCAGTTCCACCCCTTCTCTTACAAACAATATAATTTCATCCTTTATGACTGAATAAAGGAGCACTGTTGTAAATAGTGCTCCTATAAACATAATGCACAGTTATCTCTCTTGTATATTTATTTACATTCCTTTGGTATACACCCAAGTGTAGTATAGAAGAAGCATTATGGTAGTTTGATTTTTGCTTTCTTGTGAAATCTCCATACTGAGTTCCATAGTGTCTGGATTCATATAGATTCCCACTGTGCTTTTCACCTCAACCCACCAACACCTGTTTTGTTGATGTTAGCCATTCTGATTGAAGTGAGATAGAATTTCAGTGTCATTTTGATTTCTATCTCCTTTATGGCTAGGATTGTTAAACATTTCTTCATGTATGTATAAGCCAGTTGTACTACCTCTTTTGAGGAATTTCTGTTTCATTAGATTACCCAGTTATTAAGTGGACTACTTGCTCTTCTTGTGTTCAAATTTCTTTATTCTGTATATTAATTTTTTGTCTGAGGAATAGCTTAGAATGATTTTTTTCACATGGTATGTGTTATCTCTTGATTGGAAATTGTTTCCTTTGATGTGAATGAAAGTTTTGTAGTTTGATATAAGCCCTTCTGTCAGGTCTTGCATGTACCTGCTGAGCTTCTACAGTCCCATTCAGGAAGTTGTTAGCCATTCCTGTATCTCCCAGTGTTTCCCCATTGCTTTCCGGCATCACTTCCAATGTTTCAGGTCTTATCTTCTTAATTCAGAACTCAAAGAATATCACAGATTTGAGGGACCCAATCAGCCTCTAGCTTCACCTTATACTATTTACATGATACTGAACAACTTCATTTAGCATCTCTGAGACTCAGTTTTCATATCCAGAAAGGAAGATTATAATTGTGTCTCTCTCAGTGTCATCAAAATACAATGTTCAGTAAGTGTTAATTGTTTCAATTTTCATATAAATCTTGTGGGCAGAGGATGCTTTGAAAAAATAAATGTTCCAGCTTTCTATTAGGTATAAAAGTGACTGAGCACCTTTTCCACTGTAGCAAATGTATTTATTTCTTAGTTTCCTTTCCTGATAGAATGTGCTATCTAATATTGGTCTTTTTAGTTCATAAAAATGTGAGTCATTTCTACTTAATAAACCATATCAATGTCTAAATTACTTTTTTCCCACTGTTTTGTGGTGAAACCTTGGAGCTTGACATTTTCTAAATGCTAATTGCTTTCTTTTCTCACTCTGGTAATTCATTTCAAACACACACTTTTGATGTAGGATTAGTTCTACATAAATATTTTGTGAATGAAAAATACCATGTAAAAAGTTAAATTTTTGTTTTAGATGCAAAGAACAAGTCCATAAATATACATTAGTGTTTAGAGTCACCACACTGCCAAAAGTAAATGACAGGGGCATTTCTTTTCCTACTGTTCAAATAGATGCTATATAAAAACTTATTAATAAGTCAATATGTTAAGATGATATGTGTTTAAATACAGAAATAAAGATTTCAAACAGAGGCTGAAGGAAAAAGGGAAGACAGAAGAAAGGAAGGAGGGAGGGATGAGAGAAGGAGAGAGGAGGACAAAGAAGAAATGAAGAACAGACTATTGTACTCAGAATGCACTCACAAGCATATATCAAAAACGTCTAGTGGTTTTTAGGTGTCAAAAACTGTTAGTGGTTTTTAGGTGTACAGAAAGACCCTTTTCCGTGCCCAAATAACTAAATAGGCAACCGTCCTTCCAAAACAAGTAATATTAGGTATGGTAGAAGAAGAGTATAAAAATTTTCTACCTATTTTTATCTTGTGTTTCAAGTAGCCAAGTTTGTTTACAACATTCTCAAAGTTTTCAGAGTCTGAAAGAGCTAGGTACTTGAGATTCATGCAGTTTTTAATGAACATTTCAAAGAGTTAAGCATTTTTCTAAGCCAGGATCATGGAAAATGTCAGCACCCTTCTAGAATGAGGACTTGGAGACTTAACAAAAAAAATAGATTCCACAATCCTTGATGCAAAATTTAGTTCTTTCAAAGAAATAATAACATGAAGAAATAATTTTCTGCCTGGTACCAGTGGTCTATGCCTATAATCATAGCTACTTGGGAGGCTGAAAATGGGAAGATTGTGGTTCAAGGTCAGCCCAAGCAGAAAAGTGTGTGATTCCTTCTCAAACCATTGCTAGGTCTAGTGTTGCTGGTCAGTCATCCTAAGCTATATGGGAGGCTGAGCATGGATGGATGCTCAAGCCAGAGCAGCAAAAGTCTACCTCAAGGAGGTAGATCATGTGGACCATGTGCAGCTCAGGCATACACCAGGGTAAAGTTACCGATAAAAATCAGGTCCAGAGATGTGGCTCCAGTGTCAACCTAGCTTAGCACAAGACCTCGAATTCACATACAAGTACTGCAAACAAAAAGCAAACTTTTTCCTTTTGCTTATTTTTTTTGTTGCTTCACCAATGCCCTATGGACATTTCTAAATGCTTTCGAAAGACCCCCCGCCTTGTTATTTCTCCCTTCACTTATTTATTCACCTTCATGGTAATCTTTTTTTAAAAAACATTTTTATTATTATTATCTTTAGTTTATTTTATTAAATATTATCTTTAAGTTGTTTATGTTTATTAACAATAGACCACATGAAACAAAATGCAGTACAAATTCAGTTAGGCATACATGCAGAAATCTGTTATCTAGTAATAGAAATAAATAAGTCTTGATTTTTCTGTGAAATGTTCTCCAGACATTTAAAGAATTCTAAAGGTACATGGTTTATTTTTTACTTATAACTGCAAAGTTGTTATAATCATATTATTGTTTAGCCATCAGACATGCAACACAACAAAGGTTAAAACAAGGAGGCCTGCATAACCAGAACAGAGACCAGAGAAGGGATGGAATAATAATCAGGGAGCACACAGCTTGCAAGAGGTCCACAGGATGCAAAATAGGAACTATCCTTGTAACATTTTGCTGTTAAGGGATAAAGCAGATATCTGGGACATATTCCATCCCATCCCCCAAATTTATAGTTAACCAGCATTTTCATCTGGATAAAGCATCAAAGTTTCAGTCAAATAAGTTTTCCTTCTTTTCTATACTAGTGACCTAGTATCTATGAACTCATCTTCACCGCCAATTATCTCCCACCTTATTAAATGTCATTGAAGCCTCTGGGCCCTGGGCACCTACCAGGCCTCCCATGGTACTCCTCATTGAGGCCAGCGATGACATAAATGGGCAACAGCAGGGGCTGTGGAATCACACAGATTCATGCACCACCCCATCTTCCAGTCTCTGACATTTCATAGTGTGACCTTGAGCATTTTATTTAATATTTCTGAGTCTCCATTTACTAAATTGTAAAGATAATGGCATTACAATTGCATGTGTTCACAATGAACATCAAATACAAAATATCTACGATAGTGTGACAGGGTTCTAAGGCCTAAACAAACAGTAGCTACAAGTCCTTCCTATTAACTCAAGTTCTAACCACTGAAGTAGATCTTTTCAATTTGCCATAGAAATTTCTCTCAATTTCACTATGTGCTATGGAGATAACTGATTTGCATAGAAATGGGTTCAATGTTCAGCACCTAGCCAATAATATTTTTTTCTGGTTTACATTAGAGTACTCCATTGGACAAAACCTCATTAATCACAACTGATGGAGAAAATAAAGAAAAGCAGGCACCAAGAAAATGAAGGGAATTTTTTTTAAAGGAAATGTGTATTGTGTATAAATGAGTAATAAAAAATAAGCACTTCATCGAAGTTAACCGGAAACTGGACCCTTCTGCATAAGACAAACTGACACAGGAACTGACTGATTTCTAACCCCTGGGTCAGCCCTTGTGAGCTGCAGACTTCACACATCATCTGATGGTGTATTTTTGTGGGATAGAGGCTAGATGAATTCATTTTCCAGGTACCATTCACTGGATTCTAATATTGTACTATTGTCTTTTGGAAGAATGTTTACAATTAAAGTCTTCAAAACAAATCCACTGTTGTCCTGCTAAAAAATTCTATTAAGCAAACACATTGTTGTCCATACATATAGCAATATTTTTCAGCTCAAGGCAAGCACTCTACCGCTTGAGCCACAGCACCACTTCTGGTTTTCTAGTGGTTTATTGGAGATAAGAGACTCACGGAGTTTCCTGCCCAGGCTGGCTTTGAGCCATGATCCTCAGATCTCAGCCTCCTGAATAGCTAGGGTTACGCATGAGCCACCGGTGCCCGGCTAGTATTTTCATTCTTTATATGCACAGGTTTGAAAAGATAGAAGTCTGAAAGAGCACGGACAAACCTAGGTCACATCTCCAAAGTCAAACTGATGGTTGCTGTTAACCACAGAAAACATCTGGAAAACCATCTGCTGCAGTTCATGCCAGACTCCCAGACCCATACTGTTCCCTGCTATGACATACAGTGTCCTAAATAACGGTGTGACTAGTTGGAGCACCTTCATTGGATTTTCCAGTGTGAAAATACTGCCAGAGGACAACTAATTTCAGCAGGAGAGGGAATGATATATGACTTTGTGTCAAAGCACAGGCATCCATTAAGGTTTCTCTGGAACTTATTTTAAACTAGAAAGTGCCACTTCCAATCAAACTACAATTCATTAATTCACTTGTGTGTTTTAAAATCATTCATGAAGACCTATTCTGGGCAAGTCACTGTAACACTATAGGAAGGAGGTAGGGTTACTGGCTCAGGTGGCCAGTAATCCCAGCTATTCAAAAGACTGAAATATGGAGGATCAAGGTTCAATGCCAGCCCAAGCAGAAAAGTCACTGTGAGTCTTGCCTCAAGTGGTAAAGAGCCAGTCTTGAACAAAATAACTAAGGGACAGCACACAGGCCCTGCGTTCAAGCCCAAGTATTAGCACAAAATAAAAGGAGGAGCATCTTATAGCTGAGGTGTTTGTAGTAGTATAAACCAAAAAAAAAAACTAGAAAAAGCCAGTTTCTTTCAACATGCATGAATGATTTCTTAATCTAAGGGCAATGCAGAAGAGAAGTTTATAAACTGACTGCATTTCTTTTGGTTTGCTTTGCAGCAAACAACTTCTGTGTAGTGATCTTATTAAGGTAAAACATACAACTATGTGGTATGTTTCCAGTTATTACAAAATAAACATTTTTTGCCTTAAGAAAATACTGCAGTTATTTTTGTTCCTTGTCTTTTTAATTTCATTAAAGACTAAATTCTTTAATTTTCATGTGCATGTTTTGGGACTCTTTTCTGTTCATTTTGTCCCTGTGGCCTTCATTTCCAGTCTCTTTATCTCTTGTTTAGACTGCTACGCAGTTTCTGTCTCTATTTTTAGTGAGCTTTGATTTACTGCCTTTTTTGCATGATACTTTAACCATGACAGTTTGATCCAATGGAATAAGCTTTTCAAAAAGATAAAACAAGGGCAACATTAGACTTTCAACTAATTAAGTTAAAAATTATCAAACGAGGTCTCAACCTAATTCTTCATTCAAATCCCAAATTTCATTTTGCCTCTTTCCATCTCTACATTTTATAATTGAGGCTGTCATGTTATCAACGTGGTACAGTTTAATTTCAAATGTCCTGCATCCCTCCACACAGCTTCCAGAGCAAGACTCCTAACACACTTAACCCTTCACCTTACTCTATGGCTCAAAATTCTTTGATGACCTTTCTTTGTTCACATAAAAACCCTCCAACTTACATATGTGTCAAAGCTTTAAGCTGTCAAAGGCAAATCCTCCTGAAGGTGACTGTGATTAGTGTCTCTGGGGTGCAGTCTGAGGGATCCCTCGCAACATGGCTAGGATGGCTTCCTTCTTGGCAGCCCCTCTCCTCATCTCTCCCTCTCTCTCCCCTTCCTTCCTCTCTCTCCCTCCTTCTCCTCCTTTCTCCTGGAAGATCCTTACAGACAGGATTCTATGTCCCAGTCCTTGACAGAGCACTGGGGACATGGGTGATACACCACTGCCACTTCAAAACAAAGGGAGAAATCTTAGCTCAATGTTATTCTGTCTGATTTGATAAAACTAGCAATTTATGGGATTTAAACAGCTACTTGACATGAATGCATCAATTGTTCAAAAGTTGAAAGAAAATAATACAGAACATCTATTTCTGATTATTCTTAGGGGAGGAAATTCTAACTTATGACCATTATGATTATTGTGAAGATGATTCATAAGCATACCGATATTTAGGAAAACAATTCACTTGGTTTTAATTTTCAGAGTTGTTAATTTACAGAGGCACAGATTCCCTAATGCTGTAAGCAGAACAAGAATAGAATTAGGCAGAACATTTGTAACAACATATTGGTATTGTCAGCCACAGAGCTGAGCTTCCTTAATGTCTTTACTCTGAATGACTCGGTAGTACTAGGCGTGAAAAAAAATTCACAAGGAAGGTTTGCAATGATGAAAATGAATGTAAATCTAGCTTTCTTCAAGGCTCCTAAAGCATCATTTTCTCTATTTCTATCCAATGAAATCTCATCATAACTCAAGGTGTAGGATTTGTTATAAATTGATAGCCCAAATAAAAGCACATTTGATTCTTTATAAGGAACTATGGTACCAAAGAACATAAGAGGATAAGTGTATCTGTGGACTTCTGTGTTTCTAAACAAAGTGGATGGGAAGATGCCATCCACTTGTATGCTGCTGACTTCTATGCTCTTCTCTCTACCTGGACCACTTTTACTCTTCACCCAGCTCTTCTTGCTCATCCTTCAGATCTCAGCTTTGAGCTCATATGTGTTGTCAAAAAATTCCATCCATCTACTAGCCCCTGGATTAATTGCCTCCTTCCTGTTATCCCCAGTGCTCATATTTATCTTAGCACCTAATAGGATATCAGAACAGCATCTTTACAGGTTGGTCTCCATTTAGCTAAGAATATCGAAGTAGTGTCTTGTGTATCTCATTGTTACAATGGGTCAACCTGTATCCTTGTTTCAGCATTTTTTTATTTCCCTTCCCCTCCCCAAATTAGAAAAAAATGTATATACAACATGCAGGGTATCAGAATAAAATACAGTGACAACAGAGGTGGATTATACCATAGGGGAAGAACATACCAAAGAAACAAAAAAGTCACATAGTACAGAATCTGAAGGTAGAATTGTCATCTCATTCTGTTTTATTTCCACTACCTAGATTAGAACCTACAACAAAATAGTCATAGTATATACATTTCTCACATGAATCCTTGGTTTATGTGTGTTTATTTTACACAAATCACTAACTATAGTTGTAGTCTACAAATTATGTAATATTTCATTTGCTGTTTTCATGCTTCTAATCTTTGAGACATTACCCAGTGTCTGATTTGAGATTTAATTTCAGTACGGAATATATTATGTAGACAAAATGACCAGAAGGGCAATGATCAGAATTCAGTCTTGTAGTTTGCTAAATCACCATTTTTATTCTTTTTTTGTGTGTGAAAATACCATACAGATGGGTTACAATTACATGGGCAAGATAACGAGTACTTTTCTTATCAAGCATTGTTGCCTCCTCCTTTGTTTCCCCTTCCCATTCCTTCTCATAACCCCCACCCCCTACCTGATCCTCCCCCACCACCAAAGTTGCAAAGTTCGTTTTTTCAGCATAACGACTTGTACATCTCATAGATTTTTTTAAAATAAGATTTTTGTTGTGAAAATACCATACAGAGGGGTTACAATTACGTGAGTAAGGTAATGAGTACATTTCTTAACAAATAACATAATAAAACTACAACGACTTAGACAACATGGTATTTCTCCCATTGTTCTTAGAAGAACCAATAAGAAAGAAAAAACGCCCCCCCCACACACACCAAATGGTGGTGATGATAATGGCTTGGGTGGTGGTCAAATCAGGTGGTCAAATCAGGTAGCTCTTTTGCCAGATGTTGAAGGTCTAGTCCACAGAATCTACAAAGCCATCTGCACTGCAAGTGCTTCTGTCTGTTCCTCCTGTTAATCAGAGCCATCTGGGGCTCATGAATTTAGTCACAATACGGCCATGTTCTACTCTAAAATTGTAGAAATAAGGATGAGATCCTTTCCTTAATTGCCTGTCAGATTGTAGAACCATCTATGAGTATAATGAAATATACTACATGGAAATCTTTTTAAGTCACAAACAGACTCCCACGATGTTAGTTTTCAGGCACATTCAAACTGTCATGGAACCTCTCTGAAATAACTTGAGAGTCTGTCAGTCTAAAAATATTTCTTTAGATCAAGGTATACATCAAACACACTTCTCCACATGGTCTATGAGAAGCACATACATTCTTCCAGTTAGAGTAAAAAAAAAGTAGGCACATATAAATAAGTAAATTATAAAAATTGTTTTCAGAGATTCCAGGAGGGCTACTTAGTGAAAGAAGCACAGGAAAGAACTATGGTTTGAATTCAGAGATACAGGGACTAATGAAGAGAATCCAAGCAAATGCAAAGTTCCTCAGGAATGAGCTTGACATATTTCAGAAATGGAAATATGTAGGTGAAGGAGGAAAAGAGAGAGTGATACCTAAGAGGTAAAATACAAGTCAGGGAGAGAGGCAAGGGCTGGGCCCTTTAAAAGTCTGGACCACAGTAAAGAGTTCAGTAATTCCAGCAGCCTGGAAGGCTGAGGCAGGAGAATCATTTAAACCCAGAAGTTCAAGACTGGAATGGACAGCATAGCAAGATACCATCTCAAAACAAAGAAGAGTTTTAAGTTTCATTCTAGGCAATGGGAAAACCATTGTGATACTCTAGAGCAATGTAGTTACACTTCGTGGTCAACCTAATGGGTTTTGTTTTGTTTTTGTTCTTGAGATCTTGTCTGACTTTGTAACTCAAGCTGGTATCGAACTCACAATCTTTCTGCCTCCACCTATGTCCATACCTCTTGCTTCTTAAACTACTTTTCCCTTCAGAGAAAAATGCAGAGCATATAAGCATAAAGACAGCCTCTCTGAAATATTAAAATAAACTAAGGACACTCACTGTCTTGTTTGCATTCTTAAACCTATTAAATATTTTATTTCACCCACCTCACTTTAATGTAAAAGTCACTTTTAATTTATCTGGTTTATTTATTTCATTTGCATTACTGAAAACCAAAACAAGAACAAGAGTCATTGCAATAAGCAGTGACTGTCAATCTATGATCTTAGAATTCAAAGTGAAAGGTTATTAGAATGTTTTCCCTGCTTGGACTTGTTAATTATTTTTAGTATTCTGTTTTCAGAAAATTAGAAGGAAGGAAAATTAGATAGTGAGCTAGGATGTCAAGACAGGTGATATGAATAAAACTTTTTCATACTCTTTGCAAATTTAAGTTTACTAATGAAAACATGCTTTACATGTCATTTTAACATACCCACACATCCATCTACAATTACTTACTGAATTTTACAATTTTGTACTTATTTGAAATTTGATCTGATAGTTTTCCGTAATTCAAAAACCGATGTGTTTAAGATTTTATTAAGATTTTTAATAGAGGATGAAGCATAATTGTAAAAAAAAATCAGTCATGATTATTCACTTATGTATATTTTAGTTGATGAATCATTAGAGGAATCTTGGTATATTTGTTGTGTTTTGAAATTCTGTATCTTTTAGAAGTGTTAAAGACCAAATCAAAGAGTGATAAAGAACAAATTGATGCTTTTCCTGAGCTGTATTGTTACTTACATAATAGTTTTGTTTTTACTGTCCATGGACAATATTTGAGTTAAGATTTAACTCCAACCCAGAGTCAGTCAGATGTTTGTAAAAAGACTATTTAAGCATCCCAACACCATTTTTCTGTTCCTATTTCATGTTCAGTCCAATTAGCCAGTATGCTTCACAGTACGCAGGCTCATACCATAATTCTTATCTTTGTTCCTAATCTGAGAAGCTCCTGTGACACATGACCATATGTGCACTCTTAGATGCTATTCTTCCTTCTTTCTTCAGGACCACTGCTTGCTTTCTTTGAAAAGTACACTCTGGATAGAGATCAGGTGATTCCTGCATCTTCTCCGCCTGGTGTGGCAGTCACATATTTGCACAGGTGTGGCTCCCTCTTTAAAGCAGACATTTCGAATAAAGAGAAAGCCTTACTTTTTTTGTCACTTTGGGGTTTTTCAGTATTTTAATGTGGATGTGTGGGTGTGATCAAGAGAATTTGTTATTAATTCAGACATTCTGAGATTTAAGAAAAGCTCTTCAATTTATTTCACAACAGAAAATTTTCACTTTGAACCTGGTTGATAAATTCCTGTACAGAACAAGGAAAGCTCTCTTTGGCAAGTATTGGCCTTTAAAAAAGATGGTTTTGGAGGAATTATGAAAAACAGAATAGACGTTCCATAGCCAGGGACTATCTTGCAATTATTCTCATTGACAGTCAGCTTGAGAACTTATCATATAATCAATGTTTTAAACAAAAATTATAGAGTACCTAAAATTGCTTAAGTCATATTTCTAATTTAACAGTGAACATATTTAAATAAATATGAGCTAAAGATTTTAGTAGTCATGGCAACATGAAGTTAAAATTTGTCATGTCATTCAAATCTATTAGAAATATATATATATATATATATATATATATATATACATATACATACATATTATTCCAAAGGTTTTGTTGTACTTTATATATTCTGTGCAGAGGAGGAAAGAATAGAAGAGGAAAATAGAATAGTGAAGCCAATGAATATAGTTACTTGTCTTTTAATTAGGAAAATACTGGCTTGAAAATAATGTGATCTAAATTCCACTGAAAACAAAATTGGTATTAAATTTAAAAATTTGTGAAATAAAATAGAAAACAAAATTTTTCCCTTATAAAAATATCTTTTTCCAGCAGGCAATAATCTATAGGTGAAAAGTATCTTCAGGCTGAGTGTCATGGCTCACATCTGTAATCTCAGCTGCATAAGTGGAGATCAGGAGGACCATAGTTAAAGGCCAATCTGAGACCAAAGTTAGGGAGACCCTATTTCAGTCAACAAGCCATTTGTGATTGTACACACCTAAGATTTCAGCTATATAGAAAACTATAGATAGAGAAATCATTATCTGAGGTTTTGCTAGGCAAATATGTGAGATTCTACCTGAAAAATAACTAACACTAACAAGAATTGAGGACATGGTTCAAAAGGTAGAGCACCTACTAACTTACAGTGAATACCTCAACTCAAATCCATACTATTTTATACTTTTTATTATTTCAATTAGCTTCTTTCAAGGCACATAACACATCACCATTACTCATAAGAAATAAAACCCATAAAGCCCAAATTTAAGCAAACATTCAAGATAGTGGAACTGTTTTTCAATATCACAAGGTAGGCAATTAAATGAGATTTACTCTAGATAATCTAACACAGTGACTAACATGGAAAGTATCCAAACCATATTTATTAAAAATCCCAGCTAACATTTTTAACCTATTTGTCACTACTTTTTATGCCAGAAACCCATATCTAGATATAACTTTTTCTTATAAAAATAGAATCACACTGTACATATGTCCCTGTAATTTGAAAGCATGAAAGGCTTTAAATGTCAGTTACACATGTATTTAGTCCCAGCTTTTGGTTCCACTTTGAAAGGTGTGTTTGTGGGCTCATCCCTTACATGAGTAAAGGACATCATAAAAGCTGTTATAGTAAGAAACTGTTGTCAGATGAGAAAGATATCAAACTCAAAAAAAAATACAATCAATAGATGCCAAAACAGAACTCACAGAATATTCGAATTCTTTGCCAAAAGTTTTAAAGCATGTTTCATAAAACTTCTTCAACAAGCAGTTATGAACACACTTAAAACAAAGGAGAAAAGAATCTCAACAAAAAGTAAAAAAGTCTCATCAAAGAAACAGAAAATATAGGAAAGATCAAATGGGAGTGTTAGCACTGAAAACTGAAATAACAGCAAAAAAAATTCAACTCAATAGGCTGAATCACAGAATGGAAGTGACAGAGTGAAACAGTGAACTTAAAAATGGAAGAGAAGCTGGGCGCTGGTGGCTCACGCCTGTAATCCTAGCTACTCAGGAGGCTGAGACCTGAGGATCGCCGTTCAAAGCCAGCCCGGGCAGGAAAGACGGTGAGACTCTTATCTCCAATAAACCACCAGAAAACCGGAAGTGGCGCTGTAGCTCAAGTGGTAGAGCACTCGCCTTGAGCTGAAGAGCTGAGGGACAGCGCCCAGGCCCAGAGTTCAAGCCCCACGACCGACAAAAAAAAAAAAAAAAAAATGGAAGAGAAACTGCTGAATCTGAACAATAGAAAAAATATACTTACAAAATAAGCAGCCTTGAGGACCTATGAGACAGATAATAATATCTGTATCATTGGAGTCCTGAAAGGAGGGAGGGTAGGGCTAGAAAAATATATTAGAAATAAATAATGGCCTGTTCAGCATGGTAGCACTTATGATAATCCCAGCACTTGGGAGACTGAAGCAGGAAGATTGTGAGCTCAAGACACAACCTGAACTATATATCAAGTTCTAGGCCATCCTGGGCATAGAGCAAGACCAAGTCTCAATATTAATAATAATAATGACTAAATTCTCTAAAATTTGCCCGTCCCTTCAAAAAAAGGAATCATAAATTTAAGTAGTAGAGCAAAATATCAAAGAAGATAAGTCTGAGATATTCCCATAAGAAATGTCCCCTAGACAAACTTGACACAAGTAAAGACATAAAGATTCTTAAAAGCAATAGGAGAAAAATAGAAAGCTACAATAGTTACAGGGGAAATAATTTGAACATTGGATTCCTCTTCAGAAGCTCGGGGCTAGGATATATATGTATTCTAATGTTGAAAAAAGCCAATCTAAAATCATATATATATTTATATATATATATATATATATAACCTACATAATCTATACATATACTTATACCTGTATCTATATGTATTTATAGACAGAGGTATCCTCTATGCATGTATGGGAAATGAAGACCTTCTTCTATGAAGGGAAATTAGAAATAACTGTCACAAGCAGATCTTTCTTAACAGAATGGCTATGGAAATTTCTGTAAATACAAAGAAAACAAAGGAGAATCTTGGAATATGAAAAAGAAAGAACACAGTAACTAAAATATGCCAACTTTCATATTCTTCTCTGGTCTCTTCTTTCTACTCCCGTGGAAGATGACCAGGCTGTAAGCACTCGGGGACTCCAGAAGGTCTAGGGAGTCCTTGGAAAGGTTGGAGCAGAGGAGTGGTAGGATGCAAGAATCTTCTCAGCAGCTCTAGGGGTGCCAGGATGCAAGTGGAAAGCCCCAGCTATAGCAACTCAGAATGAGATGACAGGAATCTAGAGCAGTCTTCAGAGAAGGTGATACCCAGGTTGTCTGCTAGGTATGTTTGATGATAGTGTGAAGATGGTAGTGTCCTATTGGGCCTATGACATAAGAAGGAAAGATAGATTATGAAGACAGATTATGAAACAGATTATGAAAGACAGATTTTTATTTTCAATTACAGTAACAAGAAACATAAAATAAAAGTTAACTGAGATGGAAAAAGGCTTGTGGTGGAGCAGAAAGAGGGAAGGATTATGAGTTCGGTAAGAAATAATTGAGAAAATTTTATTTCTCTTACTATCTTTTCACACAAACAACCAAAAACCAATTTGTTTGTTTGTGTGTTAGCACCCTGAAATTTGGAGGCTTTTGACATATTCAAAATCATTAATTTTTATTTCAGCTATAAATGTCCAGAAAGTGATTCCATGCTGAAGAAAAATTATAAAACTATCATTCAAAAAAATGACCAGAATCTGTGATTTAAAAATAAAAATGAAGTACTTAATACTTTAAAATGGGAATCTTATAATAAGCAAGTTATAATTATAAAATATGAATGATGGATATATCTTAACAATCCAATGAAAATAATCATACCAAATTTACAAAATCTACAAAGTAAAATATAAATAAATTCAATTCACAATTTAAGAAAAACAAAATGAAATAATTTAATAATTTGTCTTTTCAATAGAAGTGAAATCCTTTTAACACACAAGGACACCACTGTTGAGTTTAGAATATATTTTTGGAGCACATGTTCTAGCTGTTATTAAAAAAAAAAGTCCTTCTGAAGACTGATTCCAATTCCAAATATTTTGCTTTGAATCCTTCATCCTCAAACACTTCTGGGTCTTGATAGATATCTTAGGAGAACATTTTAATAACGTTTTTGCTATGTATATGAGCTTTTTTGTTTAGTGAAACCTGCAATTTGTGTTTCAAAGAACATAGTCCATTTTTTTATTTTTGTTTTTATTTCTTTGTTTTTTTCACTTCCAGAGAGCAGGTCCTCTCTTCAGAAAGTCTTTGGACTAAAAGAAGAAGGAAACGTACAATGGAAGCATTGTTATGTCAATTTCCTTATTACTTCAGTATTACTTTTCATTTTTGAAATTATTAGCATACAGAAGAATGCTTTCTAAGTAGATACACCTTTTATGAAATTTTAATGATTTTAAAATTATCTGGCTGAATTTTCAGATAGAAATGATCTTAATTCATTTATTTTTAAAAATCTTAACTATAACAAAGAATACAAATGCCAGAGGCTGGAAAAGTGGCTCAGTGGTAGAGTGCTTGCCTCGCATGCATGAGGCACTGGGTTCGATTCCTCAGCATCACATAAGCAGAAAAAGCCCGAAGTGGCACTGTGGCTCAAGTGGTAGAGCACTAGCCTTGAGCTGAAGAGCTGAGGGACAGTGCCCAGGCCCAGAGTTCAGGCCCCACAACCGGACCCACCCCCACAAAAAAAAGAATAAAAACTGGGAAGATGGCTCAGTGGTAGAGCGCTTGCCTTGCATGCCTGAGGCCCTGGGTTCGATTCCTCAGCATCACATAAGCAGAAAAAGCCCGAAGTGGCGCTGTGGCTCAAGTGGTAGAGCACTAGCCTTGAGCTGAAGAGCTGAGGGACAGCACCCAGGCCCAGAGTTCAAGCCCCACAACCTACAAAAAAAAAAAAAAAAAAAAGAATACAAATGATGGGCTAGAGGTGTTGATCAGTCATAGAATGCTTGCCTAGTATACCTGAGGCCCTGGATTAGAGCTCTAGCAACACACACACACACACACACACACACACACACACACACACGCACGCACGCACACACACACACACACACACACACACACACACACACACACCAGAGAAAGACACAGAGACAGACAATAGTGAGGGTATTTCAGTTCTATAAAATAGCACATCATATCAAAGCACGTGAATATAAGATTTGACATTTAAATATACTAATAACTTTGCAGTCTAATGGGGATTTTGATTATACTTAAATCCTTGATGATAGAAATCCTCACAAGTAGTTCTAAATTACTTTCCTGCTGCACTTTCTTCTTCTTCACAGCTAGCTTATGCTTATTCAGTATGACCTTTGGTTCAAAGGACATAAACTATGAATAGCACTAATCTTTCACAGATTGAATGATGCCCCCATATAATCACAGCCATGTATCCCATCTGCCAATGTTACTTTAACCTGTGTTGCCTACCACTAATATTGAACAATGGCATTTTATGTTCATTGTGTGGTCTCTTGATTTTTATCATGAAAATAGATTTGAAATGTAATTTGGTTCCATAGGATTTTTTATATTAAGAAACAAAAGATAATAAAAAAATTAAATATTATTCTAAGATCTCTTAACATTTTTATTATAACATCCCAATGAATGAAGCATATTTCCCATTCCCAATGTACTAGAAACTCAAGAGGCAAGACACTATTGCCTGACCTGTTCTTTGCCTTATTCTTAGTACTTAAAATTTCTCTACTACATAGTCCATGCTCAATATTTATTTGCTAAACAATTTTGTATAATGTTTATTTGGATATATTGCACAATATTTAATCCTGCATAACCCAAGAATGAACATTAAGCATAAATAATGAATAATTTAGGTTAAGATAATAAATAAATAAGCAGATCTTAAAACACAGGCAGAACTTATCAGCTGTATCTTTTTAAGTCTATTAGGGGTCTCTAGAGAAACAGACCAATAGGATAAGTAGGAATATATACACATATTTATGATAAGAAATTTGTTAAGGGAACTGACTCATCTGATTATGTCAGGTAAGTTTCATGCAACCCATCTCTAAGACGGACATGTGGATGCTAGTAGTCTGGTTCAGTATGTTATATGCGAATTCGATCACAAGATACCAAGAAGCCATATTTTGAGAGGTCAAATTGGGAGTCTTTATCAGAAAGCCAGCGACTGTATGTAGTCCCCAAAATCTTGCAGCCTCAAATACATTTAATATTGTTAGGAAACTGAGCCATGAGAGTAAGAGATTAAAGAAAGAGCAGAAAAACAATCTCAACAAACCAGATCAATTCTAATTATAAGCTGAAGAGGGACACCATGGTGACCTGAGGAGAATCAGGAGACAACAAGGCATGGCACAAGATGGTCGCCGAAGTGGTCAGGGCGTATGGTCATGGGAGGCAGGGTCAGAGGAACTCAAGCGTTCAAACTGTCTCACAAGTTCATGGCACAGGTCTGGCCGGTCCAGTGACCTATTGTCCATGTCCCCAACCCTGATACTAGGAATTCAGGCACACCCAGCACCTAGGGGTGGGACTCCACCTTTAATAGTTTTTGGAAATTCCCAACATCCACCACATTGCCAAGATGGGGCCTGTTAGACCCAATTCCCTACCATTAGCCACACTGCCCAGATAGTGCCTGTAAGACCCATTTCCTCATCATCTGCCACATTGCCAAGACAGTGCCAGTTGGATCCAGTATCAAGTACAAATTCAAAAGCCTCAGAAACCAAGGATACCCACAGTATAACTCCTACCCAAAAGCCAAAGGCCTGGTAACCTCCCCAAACCAGAAGGCCTGGAGTTCTGATGTTTTAGAACAGGGAGAGAAATGTCCTCCATCTAAGAAAGAAAAAGGACATCTTCCCTCTGTCTTTCTTTTTAATGTGATACTCTATCCTATTTGATAATGTCTACCCTCTCTGAGAGAGGGTATTTTCTCCATTCCATTGGCCAACTAACAGAGAAATACTCTCTGGATACACTTCAGGCAATCATGTTTTACCAGTTCTCTAGCTAGTCCTCAATTCAGTCAAATTGATACCAAAAATTAAGCATCACATTAAGTACATTGATAATGTAAGATATGCACGAAGCAAAGTACATATTTTCTACATAGTATGAATCCTATGGTAAATACACATGAGCCATCTGGGATGCTTAATATTCATGTATACAGAATGGCCCACTGCTTAATGACACACAGTGTGTCAAGTAAAACCTATTGATGCTCATAGGCTACTTGGTAACTTTGATCTGTGCCAAAGCAAATTTCTCTTTTATAAAGTGTATGCACTAGTCTAGATATGGCCCATCTGTCAAGCCCCTTCGGTCATACCTCACCCCTGGTCCTCATGACCTCATCATTGTAGGAAGAGACAGATGATATAACATTGCATTATCTAACACTCCAGTGATAGCCTCCCACTGGATTGGTATTTTTCCTGCAACACCTCTTGCTACTTTCTTCTTACTGTGTGCTTAAATTGATTTAATGAACCAAGTGATTTAAAGCATCTTAATTTGTCTGTGAGCCTTTCAGTTCCTTGGCCTTTGGGGTAATTTGCTTAATTACATACTTAATGTCTACCTTGCATCACATCCCACAAGACATAATTTTCATGATATTATTATATATGTAAATATATGTTACTTTATAATAAGAAGAGCATGCATACTCATTTTGTAAAATTTTAGAGTTGGTTTGAGAACTAAAGTACACATCTTACTGACTTAGTACAAAAGCTTTATAAGTGCTCTGGAGTTTAAATTTCATATCTTTCTTTCCACTTAAACAGATATTTTAACTTTAATCTGCCTAGGTATTTTTACTGATTAAAAATAACTTAAGAATAATAGGATTTTTGAAGAGTTTTTAAATTATCCCAAATCATAAAAATCAAGTGCCAAGTGTCATCTACTTGATAACTATAAATGATTCTAAAGGGAAATAACATTATCTTCATTGTTTTAACCATTTGGAGCTCTATTTTACTCAATGACTGGAATGATGGTCTGGGGATAAACTAGGAGAAAATAGATGACATGGTTCTTCTTTCAAATTGCTCCACATTTGCAATTCAGAACAATTTCCAATGAGTTTGATGAACCAAGGAAAGAAAGGAGTTCTTCAAGAACTCAGACTGACAGCTTGATAAGTAAAATTACAGCTCTTGAGGAAACAAAAGCAGCAGAAGGAGTTGATGAACTTGTGATTGAATCTTATAGGGCTCTTGTTGGAAGCATTGGTGTGTTGGTAAGCCAGATGAGAATTCACAGCATGAGAGTGCGCAAGGTCCTGGTGCAGTGCCCTATAGAGAGTACGGGTAAATGGCTTCTAATTTCAGTCTTTTCAAGAGGCCTATTTTTAAGAGTTACACTTACAGTTTAATATCAACTTGAAAATCAATGAGAAATTGAAACAAAAAACACAGTAGAGTTGGATTAGATGTTAATGTGTATGATCTACTCTTGAGATAAAGAGGAGGGAGGAAAGAGAAGAGAGGAAGGGGGTGGAGAGAGAGAAAGAGAGAGAGAGAGAGAGAGAGAGAGAGAGAGAGAGAGAGAGAGAGAGAGAGAGAGAGAGAGAGAGAGAGAGTGAGAGAGAGAGAGAGAGAGAGAAAGAGAGAGAGAGAGAGAGAGAGAGAGAGAGAGTCAATCCTGGAAGCAAGCACTTTGACAGAAAAGGCACCAACTCTTCAGTACTTCTTTTATTTAGAGAAAGACTGAATAAATGTTCGTCTATTTTCCAATATTAAAGCAGCATACTTAAAGTTAGATATTTTATCAAGAAAACTATTTTGGAAGACTGATCATCTTAACCGAATGACATAGAAAGGTTTCCCATAGATAGCATGTAGATAGCATGATAGGAGCATAGCCAATCTCATGGTAAGACAGAAGCTAGAGAGTGACTGAGGTTCTTCAAGGAAACTACTTCAATCCCACTGGAACTCAACTTCTTGAAGGTCCCACCATCTCTTGGCATCACCACACTGGGGACTAAGTTTCCAATACCAAAAAAACCCAAAAACTTGAAGGACTCATTTAAATACATTCACAGCATTGAGTTTGGGCAGACTTGAACAGATAAAGGGATCAATAGAGCTTTAGGTTTTATCCTACCTCAAGAAGACTTATGAATAGGAGGACTGTCTGTTGCAAAGTGCTCGAGCTGTAGCTTCTTTTTTGAACAGAACCATAATCGCTAGGAGACAAATTCCCATAACAATGCTCCTTTAAATAGGAAAAAGGCAAAATGAAAATGACCTTTTAACAAATTAAACCTATTTGACAAGTGTGGACACTTCAATTTGCTAACTGGCATTATGGATGTCTATGCTGTCTAAGTTTAATGTGCTGTCTCTTTTTTTCTTTTGTAAGATTTGATTCTGTAGATTGTCCCTGACTTGAAATCATACTTTTCCTCCAGAACTTTCAGATCACTACATGATTCTGATCATGTCTGCCCTTTTCAGATTACTCTTATTCCTCCTATATCAGTTGTATAACTAACCACCCCCCAAATTTGGAGGATTCGTTTTTTCACAATGCTGTTGGATCACTGTGTATGCTGTAGCTCTTTTCCATGTGATATTGGCTGGGTTCCTTGCAGCTGTAGTTAATGAGAGCTCAACTGGGGCTAAATATCCAAGATGGCCACACCCATATGGACATGTGATGGCAATTGGAGTTGAGGTTGGTGAGGATTTGCTTTCATATCTTACATGACAGTCTTCTTAAGATGTCAAAAATGGAAGGTGTAAGAGTTCCCAATGTCTGTCTGAAAAATTCCCCAGCACTATTTCCACCATATTCTATCAGTGAAAGCAGGTGAGCAGATTCAAGGGATCTCTACAGTTCAAGGACAGGGACATAGACCTGTCTCTTTTATCAATATCAAGGAGTTTCTAATCCTCTTTATTTAATATGTTCATCTATTAATCTTTATTTTCACAGCCACTGATTTTCTACTGCAGAAAAGTTGAAGCTTAACTTATTTTCTCTTTATCTTATCTCTATCTATCTGTCTGTCTATATGTATGTATAGTGATTAAAGAACTTATCTGTAAGCAGTACCCCATCTTACACTTTTGATACTCTATTATAGGTTGCTTTTTACTTAGAGTAAGCCATGCTCTTTATTTGAGCTCTGCAGGAAGCATTCTCTGCTGTACCACTCTTCTCCTCTAATCTTATTAGCTTACCCATTAATTTCTCTTAATACTTTCATTGGGCATAACTTCTTCTAGACACAATGATCATCTAAATCAAAGTTAAATTTTACCCATGCTTAATGATATTAATGATATTGAAGAGTTGTTGCTGGTGTTGTTTTTCATGCATTGCTAGCATAACAAATATTTTGATCTGGGGCCAGTAACTCACATCTATTATCACAGCTATTCAAGAGGCTAAGATCTGAGAACCTTAGTTTGGAGCCAGGCTAGACAGACAAATCTGAAAGACTTTTATCTCCAAGTAACCAGCAAAAAGCCAAAAATGGAGCTATAGCCCAAATGGTAGACTATCAGCCATGAACACAAATGCCAAGCCAGATCACAAGGACCTAAATTCAAGTTCTAGTATGCTGACAAATAAAAAAAATGTGATTCACACACACACACACACACACACACACACACACACACACACACACACAATGGAATTCTGTACTTCCATCAGAAAGAATGACACCACCCTATTTGTTAGGAAATAGAAAGACTTGAAAAATACCATATTAAGTGAAGTAAGCCAGCCACAAAGAAATATAGGTCCCATGTTTTCCCTCATTTGCAATAATTAGTATATGTCTAGGATAATCTTATCAGATAAGCAGAAAAGCTCAAAAGGTATGTACATATGACCATATAAGATGATGCGCAGTGGAATGAACCCCAAGACATGGCCACAAAAGGTTTTTCTTTGTTGTTGTTGTTTTTAATGTACTACGTGATTTTTTTGTGTGTTTGTTTTGTATGTTCTTCCTCCTATGGTATAGTGTCCCTGTATTTGAATTAGGTACCTTGCATCTTGTATATACATTTATTTAATTTGGTGAGGGGAAGGGGAATAACAAAATGCTGAAAAAAAGACACAGGATGACCCATTGCAATAATAACACTCACAAGACAGTATATTGGAAATGAACTTTACAACTTTGAGGCGGCCTGTGGAGGTGATGAGGGAGGAAAGGGATGGAGAAAAACAAAGGAGGGGTAACAATGTTTGACATGAAATGTACTTATTACCTTACTCATGTAACTGTAACCCATCTGTACAGCATCTTTACAATAAAATACATTTTTAAAAAAATCTTAAAAAAAAAAAAAGCAAACCCTTGGGGCTGGGAAGGTGGCTCAGTGGTAGAACGCTTGCCTTGCATGCATGAGGCCCTGGGTTCGATTCCTCAGCACCACATAAGCAAAAAGAAAAAACAAGCTGGGAGTGGCGCTGTGGCTCAAGTGGTAGAGTGCTAGCCTTGAGCTGAAGAGCTGAGGAACAGTGCCCAGGACCAGAGTTCAGGCCCCACGACCAGACCCACCCCTCCCCCCCAAAAAAGCAAACCCTCAAACAACAAATATTCCATGAACTCATTCTGTTGTGAATTCCATTCCAAAAATCTACAGATTGTCCTAAATTTAAAAAACCTCTATTGCTTGAAAATGACTATATTATTAAATTATTTGGTTTTTAAAATGATATGCCTATTTTCAAAGTTTAAATATGATCACTGATATTACTTATACTCAAAGGATGGACTGAGACAAATAACTAAGGGGTGAGTCAGCTGCATAAAAAACACATTAATAATCAGGCAATTGTGAAGGACCAACCCTTTCGTCCGAACACTAAACTCCACATTCAGGTTATCCAGGTTATCTGCATTATTACAAGAAGGCCACATAGTGAATTCCAGATAAGTAGTGCTTTCTAATAAGTAACCCAACGTCTCTGGTTTTCCACTTGAGAAATGTGCTGTTTTCCTCTTAGAGTGATTTTTTTCGAAGCACAGCAACAGCTTGCTTTCACTCACAGCATATTCCTCAGTGAATTCAACTTGATCTGCTTTTCTGATAACACAGCCTCTCTTTGCTTATTAAAATGAAGCATCTTACATATAGTAAAGGAGTTCACTAGAAACCAAGCATTTAAATAATGGATCTAGGTGTTAAAACAAGCAAGTACTTGGTCTTGGGGAGGAGGGGATGGGAGACAGGGGCAGGGAGGATCAGAGATGAGCAGCCTTGCATGTTCCCCAGAACATAGCTCAAGAAACAGATTCATAACAACATCAGTCAGCTCGGATAACCCTTGGAAATAAACAAAAGCAGAAGTTAACTAGCTGGTCATTAAAAAAGGAACATAGTTTTACCAACTGAATTGATATTTTGTGCATCAACACATTTTCTTCAGAAACCCAAAAGTTATGGGTATCAGGGTTAAGACAGAGTAATTTAAATGGGGCAAATATGATCAAAGCACTTGGTATGCATATTGCGAATATCACAATTGTGCTCCTTTATACAATTAAACTATGCTAATAATTTCTTTTAAAACGGTGCACTGGTTATATAGATCCATTCTTCTTTATCTCTTAAGAAAATGCTTACAAATTTTGCATTAAGTAGCATTAAAAATTACTTACTTGGTATGTGTTGTGATTGTACTCCACTAATGTAATTTTTTTAAAGACTATGCTCGTTCATAGCTTCTGGCTAGTTCCTGGGCTAGTCTTAGAAAACTTAACAATTTTACTATCATTACTAAGTATTAAATATAGTTTTATGCAAATAAAGGAAAGTATTTAGAAAGATCCTGGTCATTGTGACTTTTTTGTTTATAAGCAATTCAAAAAGTTCACAGCTTGACCTTAACTTATGGCTCATTAAGCCATGCTTCCAAGTTAAAAAATGTTCCAAGAAATACACTTAGTGAGAAAAAATAGAAAATGGTATTAAAACACTTCTTTTAAGGTCATCTGTTCATATTCTGCAACCCATTAGTGTATAAAAGGATTTAGATTGGAAAAAAGATATTTAAAATTGGTATTAGAGATTTTCTGCAACAAAATTCCGCATCTTACAAATTATCACAGCAATTCAAGGTTAAGAGGCCTACACTATCCAGGCAGAGGCAAGAGCTAAAACATTGAGGTCACTGGATTACCAATCCACTAGGCTTTTCTCCACACCAAATAATCTTTACTGATTAAAGAGTAAGAGAAAATGTGCTTATTGGATTGTATTTTGTAGCTTCTGTACATTACATAAAGTTCAAGGCTTTGACAAGTTTGTCCAAAGATAGGCCTTTCCAAGAAACTCTCATGGAGACAGAAATGCTTATTCACAGTAACAACTAACAATAATAAATAAATAAATAAATAGAAAAATAAATAAATAGATAGATAAATAAGTAAACCTTTGGCCATTAGACATTTAGTATTTGCATTTTTTACTCTGAAGACTTGTGATTTGCTCAAAGGCAGGAATTTGGGATTTTTTCCCCCCAGAGTACCTGTACTTTTCTCTCACTACTTTTAAATACATGATGTAGCTTCAGAGGATATTACTTGTGAAATTACCATCACCAAGAGAAGTCCATCTATAACTACTCCAAATGGAAACAGACTTCAAGAGATTTGAAATCTTATTGCTCTTAGTTTAAGATAATTTTAAAGCTTTTTTTCTATATTTAAAGAGTTATGAAGACTCCTAAAAAATGCCTAGTTTTTTTCAGTCATGGAGAGTTAGTGTGAATACACATGGAGAGATAGTGTGAATACACATAATTAGTTTGCAAAGATTTGGGTTCATTTCTCTCCCTTTAAATACAGTACTGTGTTTTACTGACCTTATGAAATTATAATGATAATATAGCATTTTGAGCATCAATAAAATATTTGGAACAATTATACTTAACTTACTAAGGAAAATATAGAACAATATATTATACATAAATTTTTAACAAGAGTTTGATATAACCATCAAGTACAACAGTAGACTGTATAGCATTCAATGTGGAAAGGGTTAGCTTCTCTTAATAATTTAGGTTTTCTGCTTTTTTCTTGTTTGTTTTCCTAGATTTTCACTACTATAGAAATAATCTAGAAGCGTGGTACTAGTGTGTTCAGGCCAATAATCTTAGTTATTCAGAACGCTGAAAGATTTGCAGATTGAGATTTAAAGCCAGCTTTGGCAGAAAAGTCCATCAGATATTTATCTCCAATTAACTAGCAACAATGGAGGTGTGGCTCAAGTGGCAAAGCACCAAACTTTAGTGAAAGAGCCAAGCTTCGGGTCCTGAGTTCAGGTCCCAATATCAGCACAGGGAGACAGGGAGGAAGGAAGGAAGGAAGGAAGGAAGGAAGGAAGGAAGGAAGGAAGGAAGGAAGGAAGGAAGGAAGGAAGGAAGGAAGGAAGGAAGGGAGGGAGGGAGGGAGGGAGGGAGGGAGGGAGGGAGGGAGGGAGGGAAGGAGGGAGGGAGGAAGGGGAAGGGAAGGAGAAAGGGAGGGAGGGAGGAGAAGGAAGGAAGGAGAGAAAGGGATGGAGAGAGGAAGGAAGAGAAAGAAAGAAAGAAAGAAAGAAAGAAAGAAAGAAAGAAAGAAAGAAAGAAAGAAAGAAAGAAAGAAAGGAAGGAAGGAAGGAAGGAAGAAAAAGAAAGAAAGAAATAAAGAGAAAGAAAGAAAGAGAGAGAGGAAGGAAGGAAGGAAGGAAGGAGGGAGGGAGGGAGGGATGGAGGGAGGGAGGAAGAAAGAAAGAAAATATGAGAGAAAAGAAAGATAGAGAGAGCAAGATGGAAGGTAGGTGGGAGAGAAACAGAAGGAGGAAGGGAGAAACTGGGGAAGGAGAGAAGGGAAGGAGAAAGAGAAAAGGGATAAAGAAGGAAGAAAGGCAGAAAAATAACAATAGAAAAATCTTGTTTTCACCCTTGAAAAAACATACAATCTTTTTTTCTATTTTTATATGTTTTTATTGTAAAAATACTGTACAGAGGGGTTACAGTTACATGAGTAAGGTAATGAGTATATTTCCTATTGAGCAATGTTACCTCCTCCTTTGTTTTTCTTCTACCATCCCTTCCTTCCCCACCCCCTCCAACTCCTCCCTGCCCCCGCCCCCACAAGTTGTAAAGTTCGTTTTCAACATAGTGTCTTGTACATCTCATTGTTACAGTGGGTCAACCTGTATCTTTATTTTAGCATTTTGTTATTTCCCTTCCCCTCCCCAAATTAGAAAAAATGTATACACAAGATGCAGGGCACGGACATCAAATACAGTGAAAACCGGGGTTATACTATGGGGGAAGAACATACAAGAGAAACAAAAAAAATTACATAGTACATTTTAAATATATTAAAAGCAATAGCAAAAAGAAAAAGGAAAAAAAACACTTCTGTCCCTATCTTGGGGTTCATTTCACTTAACATAATCTTTTGAAGGCTTTTGTTTAGTTTTTGTTTTTGTGGTGCTAGGGATTGAACCTAGGGACTCCTACGGACAAGGCAAGTACAGAGACATAACCTTCAGAAACATCAGCTTTGGAAACTGATATGCTTAGGATAAAAAAAAGTGTGTTTTCTGAGATTTAAAGTCTAATTCCCAGAGGATGAGTTTCTAAAGTTTATTAGTATCATAAACATTTATCTATTGAAAAAGAAGCTTCGAGAATAAATTAATGGAACATTTGTTCACTGTTATAACTCATATAGTTCCATAAAGCCTGTCATTTTCTCAATAAAGAATCTCAGGAAGGCTAAGTAAGCTGTGAGCAGCACTGCAGTAGAGACTGTGGTTATACTTCCGGGCCAAATCCTACAACTTTCCTAGAGTCTGTTGCCCACAGACTCAGCCCGACAATCTGGCTTCTTAGGAGTTCACCTGGGAGTACAAGAGAGAGGAAGAATACATAAAGAAATAACCAAGAAAGCATGAAATCTATGGCAGAGGTGCCTTTCCCAGAACTGAGAACCCTGCTCTTAAAATAATAATTTGTTAAATGTTAACTATATACCATAGACGGTGCTTAGCACTGTACTGGTTTAATCCTCTGACCACCCTATGAGAAAAGTACTATGAGTGTCATGATTTTATGAATGGCAAACAACAACTATGAATAAAAAAGAGAAAAACTTCTCACTGTTCAGAAAGCCCCCCACCCTCATATGATAGCTTCTACCAGGATATAGGTCACAGGGACATTGAGAAGCCTTGGGATTGGGGGAGGAGGAATGTGTGGCCAGTACTAATGGAAGAGTGACCAGCTTCCTTTGTGAGAGCCTGAGGGGTGTGGCGACTAGAGGTGGTAAGATATAGAAGCTAACCAAGAACAGCCTTGTATTAGTTGTTTTGGAGAAACTAACTGAAGGTCTCCAGTATAGCAGTGATCTGTGGTCCAAGAGCCCACAGGCCCTGATGCTTATGGTAATCAAAGCCATCAACATTGTCCTTAAAAAAAAAAAAAAAAAAAAAAGAAGGATCTGCTAGACAGGCTCTGGTGCTCACACCTGTAATCTCAGCTAGTAATTGAGTAGCTACTATTCACTGAGATCTGAGAATCACAGTGCAAACCATCCAGGAAAGTCATGAAACTCTTGGCTCCAATTAGACACCAAAAAGAAAAGGAACTGTGGCTCTAATGGTAGAGCACTAGCTTTCAGCCAAAAGCGCTTAGGGATGGTGCCTAGTCCTTGAGTTCAATCCCCAGCAATCTCTCTCTCTCTCTCTCTCTCTCTCTCTCTCTCTCTCTCTCTCTCCCTTTCTCTCTCATACATGCACAAAATTATCTGCTTCTTGTAAAGATACTTAGGATGTAATAAAATTTCCTTCCTAAGTGTCTCACTGAGGAATGAATGCTGGCTTCAAAACAATAAAAATGGGTTATGTCTCAAACCTGATTTTTTTCTCCTCAGGGTTGTTGAATGGGGAAAAACGGTGGTAAGAATATGTGACTTCTTCAGACTCCTTTGTTATGACTAAAACAGATGTTCTTGAGCAAAAATTAATTTTTACATGAATTTGTGATTTTTGGAAATTGCAAATAATATTCAGTATGCCGGGTTCTGTTTGGTTTTGAATGAAATTCAGATAAGCTTTTAAATTTGGCACGAACTTTCCCAGGCAGGCATTTTGAGGACAGATGCTGTTTGGCAGATATAACCACACTCCATCAAGCCCCTTTTTAAGTCCTCTGTGAGAGCTCTGGTTCTTTACAACTGCACTGCATTTGGACCCATTAACACCTGTGATAATTTCTCATCCATTTCAAATTATATCCACTAAAATTTGGCATATCAGCTACCAGCCTGAGACATGGTTCAGTTTAAAGGAACTGAAACTTTCTGCAATCCTTTGCCAAGCATGCACTATGCATTCTTTTTTTTTGGGGGGGAGGGTCCGGTCGTGGGGCCTGAACTCTGGGCCTGGGCGCTGTCCCTCATCTCTTCAGCTCAAGGCTAACGTTCTACCACTTGAGCCACAGCGCCACTTCAGCTTTTTTCTTTTTTCTTATGTGGTGCTGAGGAATCGAACCCAGGGACTCATGCATGCAAGGCAAGTGCTCTACCACTGAGCCACCTTCCCAGCCCTGCACTATGCATTCTTAAATTAAGACTTGCATTTCTTCTCTCTAAACTTCAGCGCAGTAGCTAATAAATATCTCCATGTGAAGAAGCTCTCTCTCTACCAGAAATACCCCTCTGAGAAGCTCTTACACTATTTCACACACCAGGCAGCCAATAGCCTAAACTCTTCATTGGTCATTCACCAGCAGCATTACACGAAAACAACCAGGCCAGAAAAAAAAGAGCAAATAATTCCACACTGCAAAATCAGGCATAAGTTAGATTCACTTCTGCACCCTCCAAATATTGTATGCTGTCTCCACATTATACTATTTTTCTGAGAAATGTTTTACTTAGTGAAGCAATCTTCTTCTGTCCTCAACTTTTTTCCTGGGAGAGTATGATTAAATAATGTGCACTATGTTGAAGAGGAGATGCTGGAACTGCACAATATAGATACACCAGTCATTTGTTTATTTTGCATTCTATGCATTTTTAATAAGCAAATTTCCATTTACAGGAATTAAATGTTCCAAGTATTGATTTCAGAGTGATAATATATAATATGAAAATAAAATTTGGTAATGTTATGTGATGATGTGTAATTCAATATAGCTAAAACCCTGAAAAGTGAATATTAAAGCTATTCCTGTTGAAATATTTCAGAAAACCAAATCCATTCCCAGAAGTGCATGATAGTAAGATTTAAGCAATGATATAAGTTTTCTAATTCAGAGTTTTAATGTGATTTGATGTCAAAAAGGAGTTCTTTCTCACCAATATGTAACAACTTCTGCACTGATATAAGAAAAAAAACTATCAAAGAAGCTTTGCAAAGCAGATGTGTTTCTAATTTTCTTCCAGTCTAACTCTCAGTTTTAAGCATCTTTTGGCTGTAAAGTATTCGTGAAAATTATAGGAGGACACCTAGATCCCAGTTGGTCTTTGAATTTCTCACCAATTGAAATAGTGCATTTAATCTACACTTATTTCCAGAAAGTGAACCATTTTCTCATGTGTTTGTGTTACAAGGACAATTGGTTACATTTATTGGGTGCTCGACAACTCAGACAATCTCCAAGACATTTTTCCAGCCCCTAACGTCAAGTGTCATTTTACAGGAAACAAGACAGGGCTCAGCAACTGGTCAGATGTCAAACAGCATAGTGATATCATGATGCAGGTTTCAAACTCATCAATCAAATTCATCAATCAAAATTCATCATTTATAAATGGATGGAGCTAGAACATATCATGTTACATGAAGTGAGCCAAGTTCAGAGACACAAATGTTTTCTGTCAAATATGGAAGTTAGATCCAAAATATACTGGGACATGATTACAAAGGATTTGTATTCACACACAGTGAGATCAAAGAGGATATTCTTAGGAGCAAAACACAAAGGCACGATACCTATGTGCATCTGATCATATAAAATAATTTTATTGAAGTGAATTCCAGGAAATGGAAACACGATGTTTTTTTCTTTGTTATTTTTCTTTTCTTTTCTTGTTGTCTTGCTTGTTCATTTATCATTCCAAAGATAGAGGGAAAGGGGGTGGGGACACAGAAATGGAGGAATAAAGGGTAAACAAATGCAGTAGTGATACTCAGTAAACAATGTGTTGAACATGAACCACACAACTTTTGGGGGAATAGGAGGGAAATCTAGGCAAGAACTAATGTCCAAAAAGAAATACACTCCTTACTGACATGTGCCACTGAAACCCCTCTGCACATGATCTTTATAATAACAGTTTTTTAAAAGTATTATTCTGACCACTGGAGCAACTTTCCTAGACACCCAGAAGGTACTCAGGTAAATAGGAATATTGATTTCCAGAAATAGTCCTGGACTTGAATTTTGAAACCCTGACACATAATAAAGTGACCCAGGGGGAACCTGCTTCTGGAAAATTTATGTTTTGTATTTTTTTTCCTTCTTTGACAGCTTGTACTGATGGATTAAAATTATCTTGAGGCAAATGCAGGAATATTTGAGCATTGGTAAAAGATGCCTGTGCTATTAGCACAGATGACATCTGCTGCCTGGCCACAAGTCATCTTAATATGACACTAAATGATGCTACAGAGACCACAGAGCTTTCGTGGGAAAGCAGAAACTCTTGGTCACTTTTCCTGTAAGTAACATCCATCCCTTTATGGGAAGCTGAGCTAAATCTGGAATGCTTGTAACTGATTGCAAGGGCAGATAATTCTAAAGTAATAGATATTTAGAAATGAAGGACAAGGGGAAATGGAATTGGAAATACAGAAATACAAAACAATAAATCTCTCACTGAACCCTGAAGAAGCCCGCCCTGCTGTCCCCTCAAAAGCAGACAAATACTTGCCTTTCTTTCTTACTCTGAGAAGGTAACACCATAAAAGTAGTTATTCATGGAAACCAGGAGTTTCTTTCTATCCTGAAAGAAATGATGACAGCCTGTCAAAATATTTAAGGTATGATGATTGGTGGGTTTTATTTTTAACAATTTTGCCAGGAAATAATGCTTGCCTTCTGAATAACACTCAAACAATATGATAAAATAAAAAAATGAAAATGAGACACAGCCAACTCTCTTTACAGGTAACCTAGTATCCCTCCCCCTTCTGGGAATTTAGAATGCCAAATACATATTTATATAAATAGGATCATCTTATATACATAACTTATTCTCTAAACTACTTAAAAAAGATACTGGTGAATCATTTATATTAAAGTCTTGGCTTCTAAAACCTCAAAAAGTTAGACCAGCTGGAATAACTTCAGACAGATA
This sequence comes from Dipodomys merriami, assembly GCF_024711535.1. Taxonomy (NCBI): domain Eukaryota; kingdom Metazoa; phylum Chordata; class Mammalia; order Rodentia; family Heteromyidae; genus Dipodomys; species Dipodomys merriami. Next base: position 47,491,886 of record NW_027202270.1, on the reverse strand, counting down.
TTGTAGGGGCCCACTTGGGACGTTTACAGAAATTTTGATATCAAAGTAGTTAGTCTGCTTTTAAATAAATGAACAAGATATGAGAACACAACCTGAGATAAAGACATACAGACCACCTGAATAACTTGGAGTCTGGAACCGAATTCAGTTGCACATAGTCACAATAAGCTGATCCCAGACAGCCTATACTGGCTTGAGTGTGAGTCACTGAATCTTAGAGTGATTTGTTACCCAGTATCATTGTTGCAATCACTGACTTATAGTCGTTTTAACTGATCCAAAAGAAAAACTTGCCTCTGCTTTAATCTCTGAAGAACTCTTCTTTTTGCAGTATACTAAGATGTTGATCATTTTGTGGGGGGAGTGGGGCCGGGCAGCAGGGCTGGTGGGAGGTGGGAAGATGCAGGGAAGATAATACAGGCATGCTTTTGTCAATGTCAAGGCAAGCCATGGGAAGCTTTAAAAGAAGGAAGACACTATTGTTGGGCTAGTCATGTATTTGGTGAATGAGGCTAACCTCCTAAAATTAAAGAACAGGGTATAAAGCCAGAGTTAACTCTTTATGCCTCTGATTCACACTAGCAGTATGTCAAAGGTTTAATAGCTGTCTGTGATTGAAGACAGGTGGGGATGGGGCCATAAATTAGTGGACCCTTTGTGAGAAGGAGACTCATTCAAAAGAAGAGACAATTACCAATGGTGAGGTCACCGTGCACAAATTACTACCACGATGATAGTGCTGAGAGCCATTCTCTCAGAGCCTAGTCTTAAATCCAGGCCATTAGAAGTTTCTCCACAACTGCCATATACCACTTCTGACATTTTTTGCTATTCCTTTTGTCCTCAATGGAGGAGATCCTGTAGCAGCTACTAACATTTTGTTCTTACTCTTCAAAACTGTAGTTATGGTGGATGGGGCATGCCTAACTGGAAAGCAACATCTGTCACTGACTTTCTATCTTCATGGTCTTTAATCACTTGTGGTTTCATGTTCCAATCAGTCATGTGATGTGGACTTTTACTCACAATATTAATAGTAGATTTTTTTCATACCTAGGGTCTATAATGAACAAAACAACATATTAAATTGAGTGAAAGAGAAAATTATGCAGTCCAGATAACTATAAGATGTATTGGACTGCTTCTGGCATCATACACCAGATATTTCACAGTAAACTTGCATTTATTAGCAGGATTATACACTAAAATAACAATTAAAATATAATATAGTAAAAAGAAAGGTGCTTGTGGCTTTCACCTGTAATCCTAGCTACTCAGAAGGCTGAGATCTGAGGCCTGAGGCTCAACACTAGCCTGGATAGGAAAGTCCATGAGACTTTTATTTCCAGTTAACCAGCAAAAAGCCATAAGCAGAGGTGTGTATCAAGCACTCTAGCTTTGAGCATTTAAAAAGCTAAGGTGCCCTGCATCTTGTATATACATTTTTCTAATTTGGGGAGGGGAAGGGAAATAACAAAATGCTGAAATAAGGATACAGGTTGACCCATTGTAACAATGATGTGTACAAGATACTATGTTGAAAATGAACTTTACAACTTCTGGAAGGAGGGAGGTTGGTGGGGGGAAGGGATGGTAGGGGAAAAACAAAGGAGGAGGTAACTGCTCCATAGGATATGTACTCAATACCTTACTCATGTAACTGTAACCCATCTGTACAGTATTTTTACAATTAAAAAAACGTATTTTTTAAAAAAGCTAAGGGATAGTGCTTAGGTCCTAAATTCAAGCCCCAGTACTAGCACTATGTATCTGTCTGCCTGTCTATATACCTATGTATCTGTCTGTCTGTCTGATAGTAAATACATAAATCAGTCATTTATTTCCATTATCAAGTACTATGTATGTATGCTACATAATTTTAATGCTAAATATTTATACTATGACACCTTTCGATTGAGGAATTTTGCATTTCCATTTTGATCTTATGGAACCCTATTTGAATATGTGACTTGTTGATCTAAAATTCTCTTTTTATAGCACATTGCTGCACTTTCCAACCTAGCTCACAAAAGCATCATGCACTTATGCCTTGTTCGTCGCCTTTGTTCCCTTGGGAACCTTGGTTTTGCAGTCATCCTGCATCATGCACTGAGAAAGCCCAAACTGCCTGTGAAGAGACATATGGTAAACGAAGGAGCCTCTAAGCCCATAGCTCAGCCCAGCTCCCAGCCATCTCCCCAGTTACAGATAGTATAGGCTTTCCAGCCATGATAGTGTGCCTTTCTCAAAGTAGATTCCAAATTACCCCAAAGCACCCAGGCAGATGCTCTGGAGAACTGTGATGAACTGCCCTATTGAGCTCTGCCCAAATTGCAGAGTCACAAGCGAGATAAATGATCATTCCTATCTAAACCCCTACATTTTGAGGTAGTTTAGGTATACCAATAGATAACCATTAAAGATATGCCTGGGCTGCTATTAACAAGCTCAGTAGCAGAAAACAACACTAATTTTCTCCTACAATCCCATAACTTAATTCAACATGAGTTTGAGCTAGAATCAAGTTACAGGCAAAGCTAAAGGCCCTTCTGAGGTTTCTACAAGAACATTCCTTTTGACTTTTTGAGCTCCTAAGGGCATGGCATTCTTTGGTTTGTGTGCCTGTCTTTAAACTCACCAATGCCTCACACATCATAGCAATCAGTCCTTTAAGCATAGCCTCACTCTAGACCTTGCTACCACCACCCAGTTCCACTTTTATACACTCAATTGCATAGAACCCCTCCAGAAATTTCAGGGTATTCTGCCTCTTAAGGTCATCTGCTTAGTAATGATCATTCCCACTACAACTGTACATATCACTTGCTGTTTCATATAACATAGCCACTGATTCAAGCTTTGAGCATTTAAAAGGCTAAGGTTTTCCTGCATCTTGCACATACATTTTTCTAATTTGGGGAGGGGAAAGGAAATAACAAAATGCTGAAGTAAGGATACAGGTTGACCCATTGTAACAATGAGAATAGGTTTATGGGACCTTTATTTATGCTACCACAACTAGTGAAGGCAAAAACTAATGAATCTGCATTAGAATTACAAACTAGCAGCTCAATTGGTTGATGTCATGTAGAAATTAACCAGCCTTGGCTAATTTCAAATTAATATCCCACTCATTGAGATATAAGTGAAAATGTTTTAAACATCAGCTGCAGTATGGGTTTCACAATCTTTAAGTCATTCCAGGAATTCTGAGAGAGGAGAGGATGACTTGTTCTAAATCACCTCCAATTTTATATTTTCTATCTTTCCTAAATTTGTTAAGTTTATGGGTTTTCTCAGCATCCCACACCTAACCTTCTTGCCTGGTAGTGCATCTCACTTAGATGTGATATTGCCTCTTTTCCTTGATTGCCACAAAATGAAATCAACCAAATTTAATAAACAATTGTCATAAGCCTAATGGCAGATTTTTACAAGATGTAGGTTAGCGAGAAGGGATATATACCTAGCAAGAGCATCTTAAAGTTGCCTGTTAAACATTCAGGTAGGATGCCAGTTCTGCCAAGGCAGGTCAGCATCCCCACATGGCCCCTGATCTCTCCTGCAGCAAAATGAAAGAAAATGGAATCTTCCTAAGGATTCCTGCAGGAGGAAGCTGCCTCCAGCCTTGGCCCCAGCTCAGCTGTAGCCCTCCCCCTTACACCCAGGGAGTTCATTGCTGTGCTCCATTTCACTTCTCTCCTTCCCTCACCAGTGTCTGCAAGAGGAAGAGATGTTTGTTTCCTGGTGCATCAGTATAAATAATGCAACAACTTCCCTTTATACCTCCAAGAAGGAATATAAGGTTATTGTCTACCTTTCTTTAAAAACATATTTTCCCTTCCACTCATTTATATGAACCTAGCAAAAACTATTTACTTAACCTTGGGATTTGGGTAATTAAATAAATTAAGGGGTGTGGGGAATTGGGATTATTTCTTTTTCTCCCCCTGTCCTCCGCAGGCCCTGGTATGACTCAGAGACCAAAGTGCAGTCAGGACAAGCCACTGAGCAGTCTACTGATCAATAGTAGAGAGTACCTGGTGTTGTGTGGGAGAATAAAAGCAGGCAGCCTTGCCAGGAGCTGTTCTTGGCCCAGAGCAGCATGGCACCATAGGCAGGAAGAATAACGAACTCAGATGTAATCCGAGTCTGCAGAAGTGCTTCAGAGTTTCCAAAGAAAATTAAAGACTAATAACTAGATTACACATTCTGAGCTCTGGGCCCTGTGGACTTTGGCAGAATTTTGGATGAGGTGAGAAAAGGAAGGAAGGGTGATTAGGGGAAAGAGCAAACCTTTCATAACAACCATCACAGGTGTGGCAAAGGGCCCTACTCTAACAACATTTGAGGCTTGGGAAGAAGCCATGGGGATTTGAGTATGCAAAAATGATGCTCATGTTTTGTTTAGGAAGATATACAGAGCTTTGGTGGAAATTCTTATGGATAGAGTTATGAATACTTTGGACATTTTAGAAAGCCTATCTACTCAAGCATCACAAAAGACACAAGGATAGCTTCACATCAGGGAGCTGCGGGCAACAGCAAGGAGTGTGGTGATAAGTGATTTCACAAAGCACAGAAACTTGTTTAATCCTCTTGGCAAGAAGTAGATAATAGTGTTCTCATTTTCAAGCCTGGCTATAGAGTTCAGCAGGACTGGGGTGAAGGCCTGGCTCTATAATAGTCTAGGGTCCAGCTATTTTGTGGGTGAAAGGAGATAATTATACCTATGACTTCTCATTGGGAGGATTAAATAAAGTGATACTCAGCAACCACCTATCAAGACACAACATACCTGTTTTCCACCCAGGAGAATTAGGCTTGCAAGCCAAGTACCCAAGACAATTTCTGATTAGAGTAGGAGTATTTTAGTGCTTTTGATCTAAAATAAAATAAATAGTTTGCCCTAGGTGCAGATGATAGACAGTGTTCAGACAAAATGACTTTACTTGCTAACATTCTATAAGAACTACAATTAGTAAGCAATACAAAATTAATTCAGAGTTAAATGTAGGACTAGAACAGTATATTAAAAAAAGAACACCTAGAGTATCTTAAATATTTTAATCTTCAGCTTGCTGCCATATTCCAGTTATTTAAACCTTTCTTAAACCCTCCCAGCTCATTCCTATCTTAGGGCATTAACCCTGGTTTTCTTCTGCTTTGCATATTCTATCATTCCACATAGAGTAGTCTGTCATCAGTAATACCACCACTTTCATGTCCTCTCCTCAAGGGTGCTTTCACCAGCCATCCAGTCTAAACAAGGCCGCTTGTCACACTCTATCAAACTACTCTGTTTTCTTTTCATTGTAGCTTCTGACATCTTTATGTTTTATTTACCTTTTGGTTTATTATTGTAATCCCAGAACATGTATTGGTATATAACAATAACAGATGTTCAATAAATATATGTATAATGAACAAATGAATGAATGGCAGTACAGATAGCAAATGTGGCCCGTGAAGCTCCTTTGAGTCATTGACAGGACTCAGAAATCAACAAAAGAACTAGACCACCAAATGCTATTCTAATTTTAAGGCTAAAGTGAAACCTGAATCTAAAGTTGCTCTTGTAATTTTAACTGGCAGAATATTTTCTTGCCACTAGTTCTATAGAAGTATTTTAGGTCTTGTAAATAAACCTGAAAATTAATTTTTTCCACCATTCCTTGTATATATAATGTAAAACTTACTGGCTTTACTGTCTTCTGTTTATCTTTATACTTTTGGCTTTCACTCTCCATTTCCTTAAGCATTTCAGAAGTCTATCTTTCAGAATAGTTATGTTGTTCAGTTACAGAATGATTTCTAAACCTTAACTCCAAACTTTTGATAAGGAGGCAGAAGGACAAGAAACAGTGGTCAAGGAAAGAGGATACCAAACTTGGATTTGCCTCCTTGATTTAAGCTATTTGTATTTTTTAAAGCACCTCTAACTATGCTGCAGGATGAAATAACATGATACTTGCCAGATGGTTTCCCAAGTGCATACCTGAATGTTTTTGTAATCTGTAGATGCCTCATTCTTTTTTATTTTATTTTATTTTATTTTATTTGAGAACATACTGTACAGAGGGGTTACAATTACATTGGCAGGATAATGCATACATTTCTTACCAAGCTTTGCAGCCTCCTCCTTTGTTTACCCTTCACCTCCCTTCCCAGCCTCCTCCCTCCCCCCCACCCAATCATACCCCCCTCCCCCCCCCCCACACCGACATTGTAAAGCTTGCTTTGACTTGACATTTTGTAATTCTCCTTGTTGCAACAGGTCCACCTGAATCCTTAAACGACTTGTTTGTCCCCATCTCCTCCACATGTTATACTGACATCAAATAAAGTGAAAGCGGGGGTTACACTGTGGGGGAGGGACATACAAAGCAACAAAGAAATAATCTTATAAATGCATTAGAAACACATGCATGAAAGAAATGAAAACATTAAAATACATATTTAAGGGTTCGTTTTCCTAACATCACATTATCTGACCTTTTCCGCTTGACTCATACCTATACTAGATATTGCAAATAAGGGAAACCATGGGACCTATGTTTCTTTGGGGATGCCTCATTCTTTACCAGGCTAGACTAGCTTTCTAGCAAATTCAGTTATTCTATACTTACTCAGAAGACCTTGAACTTGGAATTAAGCTCTTTCTCTTTTTTCTCTTTCATATCCTACTGTGGATTCTAGGTGAAGAACTAGGCTATCTGCATTTCAAACTCCAGGGGGGAAAAATGTTGCTTTCTATTCTGTTGGAAATGATTCCATATCTTATAGGAGAGATTAGGAAAATCACGTTTGATGTAAAATTCATTTTACGAGATGTAATGATTCATTTCCTTGCTGCCAAGAGAAAAGAAAAATGATATCAAGGGATAAAATCACGGATCATTTTGAAAATAGACTGTCCATATGAGAATATTAAATAAGTAGTCATTGGTGGAGGCAGTCCCATGATTGTTTGTAGGTGTACACATGCCAATAACTATTTGTTTGGAGAGAGAAATGAGCCTACACATTTGAGTGACAATGCTTAGCACTAATGAAACCCAGAATCCATTTGCAAACTCATGCTCATTTTTAAAATTTAGGACCAAATGACTTCATAGATTACTAAACTTACTACTGAACTAGTTCACTGATATTTATGTACCAGTGAACATTTTCATATATGAATTTAAAAATTTAAATGTAAAAAAGTGTTAATGTTTTCTTGGAAAGGAGGCTGTTTAAACCAGGAGATAAAAATGAGTTCGATTCATTATGCTTAATTATGGTCACAAAATGTATGAAATATTTTAACATATCTAAAAACTACTTGGGGATAACATACTTGTTCATCTAAATGCATTTCTGCATATGTATACATTTTACCTATGGGTATATAAACTCCTTTTGAACTTTGCATTCTACCTATTGAAATTTCTTTCCTTGGTTTTCATATCCACACATATAATTATTTATTTGCAACAAAATGTTTTATCAGGTGTTTCTACTCCGATATTTTTAAAATTTTGGTCTTTATGTGTTCCAGCTGGCATCACACTATTGAGTTCTACTCATTGTTCTGCTCCTGCTAGCCATCTGAGTAGCTAGACCTATCATCTTAGACTACCACACTCAGCTCCTATACCATAATTTAACATTTGCCTTATTATTTTATATCTCTTTATAAAAATGATATCAAACATAAATATTTTACCAGTCATAGCTTCTCCCTCTCTTTCTGCAGCTTTTTTTCCTTAGAATAAATACACAAAAGTTAGATCAACTGGTCTATGATTCTGAACATATTTTTACAAATCTTGATTTATGGTCCTAACTTATTTTTCAAAGACAAAACATAAGCTTTTCTCCAGCCAATTGTAAAGATTTCAGAATCACCTCAATCTCACAGCCAAGTTATATATATCCATCTGTCCCTCTGGAACTTAATAGCTTAAAAGACACCACTTTTCCCATGCTTACATCCTCATTTATGTGATTACTACTGAGATCATTTTAACAAGATAACAGGATAATTATATTTCTCTTTTTTGTATGGCCTGTTACAGTTTTTTAATATGTTTGATGAAGTATGAAGAGCTCTTCAATGGAAAGCCAGCTGATGAAAGCACAGGTGTGGAAATGCAGAGGGTTATTTGAGATATAAAGTGCATGGATTAGATTGCAAAAGGCAGGGATTCATGAAAAATCAAGTTCTGTAGGACTTAAGGATCCCTTCCTCCCATGAGGTACATCAGTTGCAGACCAATAGTTCATAAATAAGATTTATCCAAGTTACATCAGAAGGAAACAGTAATAAATTTGTTTTCTCTCTTTCTTGTGATTCACAAAACAAATATATCCTTTCTTCTGTAGGGCAAAAATAACATAAAATATGCTAGTGTTTCTCCACACATATTGAGTGTATTCTTAATAAACCCTGCTTTAGAATGTCAATATTAGTTTTTGCAGTCAATATTCTTCAGTGTAGGAGAGAAAAGTAATATCTTCTTGACCCATCACTAAGTTCATGGCTAAGATTCCTATAACAAAAGACAAATTAACCGGAGAAAGGCATAAAAATCTATTTGATTTGTTTCAGGTGACATGGAAGGCTTCAGGATTGAAAACCCAAGAAATTACAAAATTATGCCTGTTTTTGGACAGTTGTGCAAAAGTATGGTTAAAGGTCTGGGAAAGTGTCTCCGTGATAGAGAGCTTGACTCACATGCATGAGGCCCTGGGTTCAATTCCTCAGCACCACATAAACAGAAAAAGCTGAAGTGGTGCTGTGGCTCAAGTGGTAGAGCACTAGCCTTAAGCTGAAGAGCTCAGGGACAGCATCCAGGCCCAAAGTTCAAGCCCCGTGACTGACACCTCCCCCTCCCCCTGCCAAAAACTTTTAAAAAATATATGGTTATATGGTTAAAATGAACCAACCCAGATGCCCCTCACTAGATGAATGGATCAAGAAAATGTGGTATATATACACAATGGAATTCTATGCCTCCATCAGAAAGAATGACATTGCCCCATTTGTTAGGAAATGGAAAAACTTGGAAAAAATTATATTAAGTGAAGTAAGCCAGGCCCAAAGAAACATAGGTCCCATGGTTTCCCTTATTTGCAATATCTAGTATATGTATGCGTCAAGCGGAAAAGGTCAGATAATGTGATGTCAGGAAAATGAACCCTTAGATATGTATTTTAATGTTTTTTTCTTTCATGCATGTGTTTCTAACGCATTTATAAGATTATCTCTTTGTTGCTTTGTATGTCCCTTCCCGACAGTATAACCCCTGCTTTCACTATATTTGATGTCAATATAACTTGTGGAGGAGATGGGGAAAAACCAGTTGTTTAAGGATACAGGTGGACCTGTTGCAACAATGAGAAGTACAAGTTGTCATGTCCAAAACGAGCTTTACAAGGTCGGTGCGGGGGGGGGGGGGGAGAGGGGTAAGGAGAAGTAGAATTGGGATTGGGGGGGGAGGCTGGGAAGGGATGTGAAGGGTAAACAAAGGAGGAGGCTGCAATGCTTGGTAAGAAATGTACGCATTATCCTGCCCAAGTAATTGTAACCCCTCTGTACAGTGTGTTCACAAATAAAATTAAATTAAATTAAAAAAAAAAAAAGAACAGAGGGTAGGACCTAATGGTACTAAGTCTGTGGGTAGCAATTTAGCAAGGCCTGCTTGTTCAGAAAATTCAAGAATCCCTATGTGGCATTCCTTCCTTCAAACTCTACTTTCATATGAGGGTCTTCCAGGGAGAAGGAGGGAGAAGGTCAGAGAGTCACCTTCTAAGGAATTATGGTTAGCTTCAGGAGAGAAGAGTGATTGGTTGGCTTCAGAGATAACTTTCTGATAATGGCCAAGGTACCATATTTTGGTACCATCTTATCCCACCAATAGATTATCAATATATGAATCAATCTAAAGAATATAAGCTTTAAAAAAAATCAAGGCCCAAGGAAAGTTGTGCCAGATTCAATTTGACTACCAAAGAACATTATCACTGCTATTCAAACAGAGTTAGAAATTATCCCAAACACCTTAACTATAAATTACTTTTAGGCATTTTTTAATGTTTAAGTGCCAGGTGTGTATATGTGTATGTCTGTTTTATATAAACAACATACAACTAAGTTTTCTTAATTAGAAATTAATTTTATCAAATAATAGTGTTTGATATACAAAAATAAATGATGAATGTGCTTTTGATATGCTGTAATAGTACTGAAAAATACTAAGTTAGGTACCTGTAATCCTCGCTACTCAGGAGACTGAGACCTAGGGGATCTAGGTTCAAAGCCAGCCATAGCAAATTTTTCTTAAAAAGACTCTATTTCCCTTCCACTCCCCAAATTAGAAAAAAAATGCATATACAAGATTCAGGGCACCGGAATTAAATACAGTGAAAACCGTGGTGATACCATGGGGGAAGAACAAAAAAAGAAACAAAAAAAATATGGTACATTAAAATAGCAGCAAAAAAGATAAAAATAAATGCTGAAATAAGGACATAGGTTGACCCATTGTAACAAGCAATAAGATGTACAAAACACTATGTTGAAAACAACTTTGGGGGGGCGATGGTAGGTGAAAAAGGAGGAGGTAACGCTCGATAGGAAATGTACTCATTACCTGACTCATACAACAGTAACCCCTCTGTACAGTATTTTTATAATAAAAATATATACAAAATCTATTAGAACTTGTCATTACCTTAACCAAACTGAAACTAACAATTGAGAACACTGTAAGTGACATTAAGCCACTGTTCCCCTAGCACTATGTGAAACCCAACACTAATAAACTATTCCATTTGATCATTCTGAAAAAAAAAAAAAAAAAAAACAGAAGACTATTTGTCGGGCCTTCATCTATCCCAAAAGATGGATGGGGTCCAAGGAAAGTAAGTGCGCTGCTTGCCCGTTCCCCAGCCTCCCTTAACCAAGGAGACACTCAGATGCAGCAGGGAGTCAAGTCAATCAGGAACTCATTTATTAACAGACAGCAAGCAAAAGATACTTGGTAGCATGGGGAGGAAAAGGAACCAACCAATCACTGTAAAAGGTCACACCCTATCATGTACCTAGACAAGCTGTTTACACACTGAACGTAAACAAATCGGGCTCTTCCCACTCAACTCCCTCTCAGCGCCATCTTTGCTATCCATGTGCCCCACAGATTCCCCCTTTTTTGTTTTAATGGCAGACCCACCTCCCAGTTAGTTATCCTTTTCCCTCCTCTGTAAAGGTTATTTTAACAGGATTACATTGGTAAGGAAAGCATTGGCTACACAGGGGGTTCAAGGCAAGTCTGGGGGGTGAGATTCACCAGATAAGGATAGGGAGGGCCCTTGTGCATGATCCAAGAGCCTGTCCCAGTTACCTCACATCCCCACCTAGCACAGTAATAAACATCAGCCCTGCTACAGTTAGAAATGTCCTAAGCAGTTCGATTAATTCCTGGGCATATATAAAAGTCAGTATCTCATAAGGTTGTCCTCTTCAGAACATGGGAGCAGCCTGGGTATTGGGAGTTCCCCACATGCAGCACAGTGCATCCTCGTGGGCCCCCACACTCAGGCCATTCTACTATAGTCTAGAAAAACAAGGAAAATTTGAAACAAACTCTGTAAACATAGCAAAGCAATCCAGGGCACCTGGTGTCTTTTAAGTAAGCCAGTTCTTTGTATGTGCCTTTAAGAGAGCACAGGGGTCAAGATGACCTTTGAGCTTTACTGTCAGCTCCCAACACCCTGTCTTTGTTTAAAGAAGCAAACCCACTTGTCTTAAGTTGGGTAGATCACCTTGTCTGCCTTACCCATCAGGAACTTCTTCAGAGGGGAGCTGATGGCCCTGTCTTAGGTTGGTCAGACCCACACCCCCCACTTACACATCTCTGGCTGCAGTTCCTCTTGGGGGAAATTCATTCACTTGGAGCTTGATCTTATGTATCTGGTTGGCTAAACTCATAAGAGTTTTGCAGTGCACATATAATACAAGGAAGGCCTAGAGAAACCATCAGCAAAAGCACTACCAAGCCAAGCAATGTCATTAACAGTCCTTTAACATTAGTCAGGGATGGGATAGCAGTCTTTGCCACTTCAGAGTCCAGAGGTGGGGTTTGTTCTAATCCGGCTATTTGCCTGTGGGATTGAAAAAGATCTAAAGACAAGTTATTATGGTTAACATTCTGTGTTAGTGCCATAGCAGCTGCCGCTGTGAAGGCAGCTAATGAAATAAAGGCCAAAATCATACCAAGTTTTAGACATGTTTACAGGAAGCATATGGATTCAATAATGCCACTATACAAGCAATTAGTGAAAGAACAATTAGAGCAGGTAACATTAAAATAATTAGCTAAACACAAGCCTCAGCCACCATAGCCATTTTTCTTTCCTTGCTGGTTAGTTTATCCTTGGGCATCCTCCTGTATAGAGGAAATGGGTAAAAACTTAAGGTTCCTGGCAGGGATCCAAATGGGGGCTGTCTCCCCTATTGGAAAAATGCATCCAAATCCCCTGCCCAGAGTAACTAGGGGGTCAGGTCCTCTCAATTGTTGTGTCAGGGGGTCCTTCCACCTGACTTTCTCTTGGGGCTTAGGGTTTAGTTGTCCCCAGTGCTTCTGAAATCTGGATTCAGTTGCCCCTTTTGAAAAATTTAAAATGTTCTGTAACTGTATATGGGGGCTAACTCCCCCTTTTTGATTTAATAATTGCTCCTTAAGACATTGGTGATTTCTTTCTATAATTACTTGGCCTTGGGGATTATAGGGAATTCCTGTAGTATGATTAATATGCCATTTGTCAAAAAACTCTGACATTGCTTTATTAACAAAACAGGGTCCATTATCAGTTTTAACTTGTGCTGGTAGACCCAAGGTGGCAAAGCATTGAAGAAAGTGTGCTTGTGAATGTTTAGTTCTTTCTCCTGTATGTGCTGTGGCCCAGCATGCTCCTGAGTAGGTATCTATAGAGACAAATATATATATATATTTAAACTTACCAAAGGCTAGGGAATGAGTAACATCTGTTTGCCAGAGGACATTAGGTTTAAGGCCTCTGGGATTTATCCCTGGTGGTTGTACTGCAGGTACTTTTAAGAAGGGCTGGCATGTTTTACAGGTATGTACTATCCTTTTGAGGTCCTTTACAGGAATCTGAGGAAATCTATATTGAAGACCTCTTCAATTAATGTGGGTTAAATCACCCAAACAGGTGGACTCTTGTAACGTTAATGCTTATGGGCCAGTAGCTAACTGGTCCACCCAATTATTGCCTAGGGATAAAAACCGAGGAAGTTTTGAATGCCCTCTTAAATGTTGAATGTGAATAGGGGCTCCCCATCCTTCTAATAGGCCCTTAAGGGTAACCATAAGAGGGGAAATAGGGTTTTCATCCAGCTTAATATGTGCCTGGGGAATTTGAAGGAGCAAGTTAATCATATATAGGCTATCAGAATACAAATTAACGGGTTTTTGAATGTCCTGAAGGGCCATAATTACGGCCAACATTTCTTTATATTGTGCTGACCCTTGACAAGGTTGAAATCTTTGTTGGCTCAGGGTCTTTTGTTGTTCCTCAAAGGCTGCATACACAGAGCCTGCTTTACCTCCATCAGTAAACACATGGAAGGGGCCAGGAATCCTGCACCTGAGGCAGAGCATAGGGGGCAGTTTGGAACCCTCCTCGGGCTGGTTGGTGGGGGATCATTGTGAATAATCCCACTTAAAGTGCCCCTCCTGCCCACATTTAAAACAAGTCCCTCTCCCCAATGGTCTTGGGGTTCCTTGGCCCTGGGCTGCCAGCACCTGGGTAATAGCCTTAGTCATTGCAGATGTCTGAGCCTATAAAGCTAAAGCTAGTGATTGGGACTGGTGCTGTTGCATTCCCACATCCTGTGAGGCCACCACCCATCTGCTCAGGGAACTTTCTCTCAATTCTGTGCAGCCCATGTGGTGGTCTGCATTAATCCCTTTACAAACTTATAACAGAGGTACCCTGCCAGCAGCTTGCGGTTAATACTCTGTTGGACTTGGTCTATAAACTCAGGTAGAGGCTCACCCAGTTTTTGTCTCACTCCTGCTATGGGGGACTCAGTGGGCCCATCATCCAGTTTGTACGTGCTGCCTGCCTCACCAGCTCACAGTATGGGCCAGGTATTATGGCCAGTTTACACCAGTGGAGTACCCTTTCCCCGTCCCTGTTAACATGGTGGCATAAGTAATAGGTATCTCGGGTTGAGCCTGCCGGTTATTCTCCACCCACACTCTGCATTCCTCCTTAAAGAAGGCACACCATTTAATAAACTGAGAACTAGTAAGGACAGCTTTGGCCACATCCAGCCAGTCCTTAGGGACACACTGGTGATAAGCAGTAATAGGGTCTGGGCCCAAGGAGAGTTCGGGCCATCCTCTGCCACTGCCTTGTGGAACTCTTTAAGTTCCTTAGCTTCCCATGGATAACTTTCCAAGGGCCTGTTAGCTCCTGGTGCCAGATTGACGCTTGGGGAAGTGAATCCTGTGGCACAAGGTCCGGGCTCCCAGGTGGCACTTCCCTTAAAGGACAGGGCTCAGAGTAGATTATTTCCCCAGCCCTTGGCCCCTCCATGGAAGGTCGGTAGGGGTCTGGGTCTTGCAGGTCCCTCTCACAGGTCTTGTAGGGCACCGTGTCTCCCCCCCCCCAAATTGGGGAAATAGGGTGGGGGCCTATGACCATCAGGGGCACTCGAGTCAGAGGGGGTAACCCTCATTTTGACTTCCACTGTGCATGTTTCAGTGCACTCTCCGTCGAATTTGAACCATTCCTTTTCCTTCTCACTTCCCAAGTCCTGCTTTACTCCCTCTAGGCCTAATATTGCCTCCTCCTCCTTCTTCTGTGAGATAGCATTACCCATACTAAGGGTTTCACTTACCCTGAGAGACCGCTTAGCCTCGGCCGGTATATTTTCCTTTCATGCCTCACCTTGGGCGTCAGATGTCAGGCCTTTGTCAGTCCCAGGAAAGACAGATGGGGTCTGAGAAAAGGTAAGTTTGCCGCTCACCTGTTCCCAGCTTCCCTTAACCTGGGAGACAATGAGAGGCTCCCTTAGCACAGGAGATAATCAGACACAGCAGCAGGGAGTCAAGTCAAGCAGGAACTTGTTTATTAACACACAGCAAGCACTTTTTAAAGCAAAAGAGACCGGGTGGCATGGGGAGGAAAAGGAACCAACCAATCACTGTAAAAGGTCACACCCTGTCATGCACCTGTCATGGGTAAACAACATGAGCTGTTTACCCACTGAACATAAACAAATTGGGCTCTTCCCACTCAACTCCCTCTCAGCGCCACCTTTGCTGCCCATATGCCACACAACTATTTATAAAATAATCCAGCAAAATCCTGGGCTAGAAGCATGGTTCCGTGGTAGAGAACCAGACAACAGAGTAGGCTCAGTAAGCAAATAAGTTCAAACCTGACAACAGCAAAAAGATATTAATGATTAGAAGCACTTCTTTTGTATTTAAGTTTTCATAATATAATAGTTTTCATAATATAACATAATAGATACATAATATTTCGTCTGTGGTCGCCATTTGTTGTTATGTGAGAATCTATATGCTCAAATTAAACTTACAGAGAGTAAAATGTTTACCAGATACAAGTGCTCTGTTTGATGGGCCTTGTTGTGTCTATCAGAGTAGTAAGTGAAGAAGATGAGGATGTGTGTTAGGCGTGTGGCTTCAAGACAATTTCCCCAACCACAAGCAGCCACTGCAATTGCGCAAAGTAAGTTGCTGTTCAGATTTATGTTTTCCCAATGATGCATTTATCAAACCAACTCTACTACTGATATTCTTGATCAAAAACAGCAATGAAAGCCCCTGTCTAAAAGCTAACACCCTATACTGTCATTTCCTTGAGTCCAAATTGTGGTTCAAATATGAGTTTTTAAAATAGTAAGTTTTCTTTGTAATACAATGGTGGAGATGTAGCAGGATCAAACCATGTTTACAAAAGAATACATATTTCAGCATTTTCTTTTTTTTTAAGTTCTTGACAAATAGCTTTTGTTCATAATATATAAAGAACTCTTTTTTATTGTAAAAATACTGTACAGAGGGGTTACAGTTACATGAGTAAGGTAATGAGTACATTTCCTATGGAGCATTGTTACCTCCTCCTTCGTTTTCCCCCTACCATCCCATCCCTCTCTACGTCCCCAACTCCCCCTCCCTCCAAGTTATAAAGTTCATTTTCAACATAGTCTTTTATTTAAGGTTTTTTATTGTAAAAATACTGTAAAGAGGGGTAGCAGTTACATGAACCAGGTAATGAGTACATTTCCTATCAGGCATTATTGCCTCTTCTTTGTTTTTACCCTACCAATCCCTTCCCTCCCAACTCCACAACTACACTTCCCCCCCTCCGCTGACCGCCTAAATTGTAAAGTTCGTTTTTCAAGATAGTGTCTTGTACATCTCATTGTAACAATGGGTCCATCTGTATCACTATTTAAACATTTTGTTTTGTCCCTTCCCCTCCCCAAATTAGAGAAGTGTATATACAAGATGCAGGGCACTGACATCAAATAAAGTGAAAACAGGGGTTATACTGTGGGGAAGGACCATACAAAGCAACAAAAAAATCATGATACATGATAAATACCTTAGAAACATATTTATATCTTAGCTATGGTAAATAATGCTGCAGTAAACATAGTTGTGCTGCTAGCTTTAGTATGGTCTTGTTTGTGATCATTTGGGTAAATGCCCAAAAGTGGGATTGCTGGGTCATAGGGGAGCTCTATGTGGAGTCTTTTGAGGAACTTCCATTCTACTTTCCAAAGTGGTTGAACAAGTTTACACTCCCACAAACAATGCAGTAAGATTCCCTTCTGTCCACATCCCCTCCAGCATCTGTTATTAGAGTTCTTGATTATAGCCATTCTAACTGGGGTGAGGTGGTTTTGATTTTTTTTTTAATGACAAAAAGGTTGAGCATTTCTTCATGTGTCTATTGGTCATTCTCATTTCCTCTTCAGAGAAGTTTCTCTTTAATCTTTAGCCCATTTATTTATCAGGCAGTTGTTTCTTTGAAGATTTGTCATTGGGGGATTTAATTTTTTGAGTTCCAGGTAGATATGAGTTCCATTTTGGATATGAGACCTTTATCTGTTGTATGATTAGTGAAGATCTTCTCCCAATTCGTGGACTTTCTATTGATCTTGCTAGCTATGTCCTTTGCCATGCAGAAGTTCTGCAATTTCATGCAATCCCATTTGTCCAACCTTTCTTTGATTTGTTGTGTTTCTGGATCTCTATTAAAAAAAAATTTCAGCCTGTGCCTGGGAGACCTAGGGTTTCTCCTATTCCTTCCTGTAATGTTTTCAGGGTGTCTGCTTTGACTCTGAGGTCTTTGATCCATTTGGAGTTGATTCTGGTGCAGGGTGACATATAAGGATCTAGCTTTAGATTTCTACAGGTGATTAACCAATTTTGCCAGCGCCATTTTCTAAAAAAGCTGGTTTTCTTCCATGCTATTTTTTAGATCCCTTATCAAAGATTAGGTGGCTATAGGTCTGTGGGTTCATTTCTGGGTTTTCAATTCTGTTCCATTGGTCCTGAGGTCTGTTCTTGTGCCAGTACCAAGCTGTTTTGATTACTATGGCTTTCTATTAGAGTTTGAAATTTGGTATTGATATTCGTCCAGCACTGCTCTTTCTATTAAGGATTTTTTTTTTGCTATTAGGGGTCTTTTATTGTTCCATATGAATTTTTGGGTTGCTTCTTCTATTTCCTTGAAGAATGAGGTTGGAATATTGATGGGTATTGCATTGTATGTGTAGATAGCCTTGGGAAGCATTATTGCCATTTTCACGATGTTGATTGATCCTTCCAATCCAGGAGCATGGGAGGTTTTTCCACTTCCTAAGTTCTGCTTTGACTTCCTTTTTCAGGTTAATGTTTTCATCGTAGAGGTCCTTCACTTCTTTAGTTAAGTTAATTCCTAGGCATTTTATTTTTTCTGGGGCTATTACAAAAGGAGTTGCTTTCCTAATTTCAGCCATAGTTTTCTCATTGTTGGCATACAGAAAAGCCATTGATTTTTGAGGGTTAATTTTATATCCTGCTACTTTGCCAACTTTTGAATCAGCTTGAGAAATTTGGGAGTGGAGTCTGTGGGATTCTTTAAATACAAGATCATGTCATCTGCAAAGAGGGAGAGTCTTCATCTTTCCCTGTTTGGATCCCCTTTATGTTTGCATCTTGTCTTATTGCTGTAGCTAGGCATTCTAATACTAAATTGAAGAGAAGTAGAGAGAGTGGACATCCTTGTCTTATTCCTGACTTTAGAGGAAATGGCTTTAGTTTTCCACCATTAAGTATAATGCTGGCTGCGGGTTTGTCATATACAGCCTTTATAATATTGAGGAATGTTCCATGGATTCCTAGTTTTTCCAGAGTTTTCATCATAAAGGAGTACTGGATCTTGTCAAATGCTTTTTCTGTGTCTATTGAAATAACTATGTGGTTTTTATCCTTGCTCTCCAACATAGTGTCTGTACATCTCATTGTTACAATGGTTCAACCTATATCCTTGTTTCAGCATTATTATTTCCCTTCCCGTCCCCAAATTAGAAAAAAATGTAATACAAGATGCAGGGCACCGAAATCAAATACAGTGAAAACCAGGGTTATACCTTGGGGGAAGAACATACAAGAGAGACAAAAATATCACTTAGTACATTTTAGATACATTAAAAACAATAGCAAGAAAGGAAAATTCTATTACACATTGTTTTTGGTGTTGGTTTGATTATTAATTTGCTTATTTGGTCTTGTTGATAATGGGTATGTTGTGAAGATATGAGCTGAAACCTCTGGGAAGATGTTAAATGTTCAATTATCTGAATGTTCTACCTACTACATGCCAAGTAGCCTGACACTAGAAATGGTTCTGCTTATATACACATGTTCAGAAGTGGTTATATCTGCCAATAAACACTGCCTGCGTTAAAATAAAAGGGCCATACAACCTGCGAGGCCTCTGTGAAGTGGGCCTTCGTTGAAGAGTTCAACGAAGAGGTTAGAAACAGCTGCACAATAAGCAAAGCTGGACGCTGCACATAAGACAATATGACAGTCCTCTTCATTCCTTTATTCACACATTCCTTCATTCAATAAGTCATTTGTAATTTGTGTACTACTGTTGAAACCAGACTTCACATTAGAGTGTGGCATGGGGTTTTTTGTTTCGAGAAAACAATTCTCTTGTTACACATTTACACTTTAGGTAACCACTGCTGAATTTTTGGATTTGGTTAATTTTTGACTAAATATATTATATCGAGCTTTCTTACAGGCAAGTTCCTCCATTTTGTGTACTAATAATTCAATACACGATTCTATGTCATTTTATTCATGATTTGTTTGGTTTATTTTGCAGTGAAGGAAACCAGGGCAGGTTAATGTTCTACCACTAAACTATACCCCACTCCAACATACTAGTCTCCAAGTTACCTTAGGGAAAAGATACAAAGAATACATCATCCATCTGGAGGCTGTATTGAAAATTCAACATGAACCATTCTAGAGAACTAATGTTTTATAGTTTTATTTTATATTGTTATGCTGTTTTGTTATTTAGCTCTCATTCTTTTTTTGAAGGTTAAAGAATGTTCTTTTTTATTATTATTTTTAAGTTTTTTGTATATATAATTTTATTGTAAAGATACTGTACAGAGGGGTTACAGTTGCATGAGTAAGGTAATGAGTACATTTCCTATCAAGCATTGTTACTTCCTCCTTTGTTTTTCCCCTACCATCCCTTCCCTCCTCACTTCCACACCAACTCCTCCCTTGTAAAGTTTGTTTTCAACATAGTGTCTTGTACATCTCATTGTTGCAATGGGTCAACCTGTATCCTTATTGCAGCATTTTGTTATTTCCCTTACCCTCCCTAAATTAGAAAAATGTATATACAAGATGCAGGGAAGCAGAATCAAATATAGTGAAAACAGGGTTATACTGTGAGGGAAGAGAATACAAAAGAAACAAAAAACCCACAGGGTACATTATAAATAAATTAGAACCAACAGCAAAAAAGATAAAATCACTTGTGTCCCTATCTTGGGGTTCATTTCGCTTAGCATCATCTTATATGGTTATAAGTACATAGCTCTTACTCTTTCTCCTTCCCTTCCTCCCTTCCTCTCTCTCCTGCCTTCCCCCTACTTTCTGTTTTGTTTTTCCTCTCTCTCTTTCATCTCATCTATAAAATGCCATTCGGGTGTTATTCATCATTGAAAATATATACTCTTGTTACAGATAATTTAGTTTATGTGCCACAAAAAATATAGTTACAATTTATTTAATGCAACCAGAAAGTTTTGGTAGCAGACCATAGCTCATAATTGGAGCATCAGGAGTTAAGTCCAACAGGAAAAAAAAAAATACCAGTAAAGTCAGAGATTGTAAATCTTTCTTTATTGCTTTTGATAATTTCCTGTTACAGAATCCCCAGTTTGTAGACAGATGAGGGTAGAAACAGAAAATAATAGAATAATGTAGGATTCTTTTTTTGCTTACGTACATGAAGAGAAATAGAGCAGGGAGCCAGCCATAGTGATGCACGTGTAGTCTTAGCTCCTGGGAGGTGAAAGTAGAAGAATCACAGTCTGAGGCCTGCCTGGCAAGAGCAGAGGATCCTATCTAAGAAACAAAAGGTCTCTTGAACATTACTCAAGAAGTAGTGTTTTTTGAGCATGTATGAGGTCCTGAATTCAAACCTTATTCCCACTAGAGAAAGAGAAAGACAGAGACAAAAACTGACAGAGAAAAGCACAGTCACATGGTTATGTTTTCTGGATGAAACCTATGGGAATAAGAGATGAAGCAGCAGCTACAAATTGGTAGGAAAAGGAGACCTGAAAACGAAGGAGGGAAGAGAAAACTGAAGAAAGATGTGTAAAATGATGGGGTTTAAGAGTAAGAAAGATCAAACTCAGAAAGAGGATACCAAAGTAAAATCTCAGGATCTAACTGAGGCTGATACACCTCAAAGTCTCACAGCTAGAGCCAATGGCTCCCACCACACCCTAACCATCAGGCAAATCTAGTCCTGTGGAAAGTTAAGCCTCTGATCTCTTGAAGAATAGGCCTATTTGTCCCCTGTCTTTCTCTAATAATTGTCCTAGACTTTTCCATTCACTTTGATTGTTTTATTTCCAAAAAAAATATTACCCTGGGCTATATTTTCTCTGTTTCTTTGGTCCTAAAGAAATCTCTTGTGTAAAGGGCATAAAGGAGTCAGGTAATTAGTCTTCTAAAATGCTCATTGTAGTACCAGTTCTTGTTTACTTGGAAACTTTATACAGTGATCATAGGCTCTGATGCAGGCTAAGTCTAAGTGAACTGTAATGTAAATATAAAATAATTTGTAGTAGAAAAATTTCTTGCACAGATACTCTAAAGTTAATGACGCCATGTACTACAGTGTGATTATTTCTGCCTTCTTTTGATGGGAGGCAAGTGGCTTATAATTTTTTTTTAAACATCTGACTTCTCAAAGTAAAAAAGCTAAAATCTCCCCAAGAAAAATACTTCACTGTCTTTGGCCTGACATTGACTACAATTTTCAACTCTCCAGATATACTGAAATTTTAGCAGATATCAAATGCTCAAAATATCTTCATCCCTTGTAATTATCTTCTAATTAATTTCCTATGTCTTATAATGAGGATTCAACTTTTTTAATAATCATACAGAGTTCATGACTCCTACATATCCTTAGTATCACTAAAGCCAGAACTTTACATAATAATTGGTTACTTGAAATGCATTAGGATGTTAATCAAGCCATAAGCTGATGGCTTTGAATTAGTATGGTCTTTTTTGTTTTTGTTTTTGATGTGTCATTTTCTTTATTTTGGGCACTTTATCTCAGCAGTGTTTCTTATATTTTTCAATAGTCATGAAAAAAATTAAAACCATATGAAAATATGTCACAACACAATAATGCCATTATCATGACATGGTTTCTATAGTTTCAGGACCCCATAGAACAAGTAGAATATGGTAGGTGTTCTGGACTAACTAAATCAGGAACAGCATAGATACTAATATGCATGTGGTAAAATTACTAGCTTCACTTTTGAAATGCTATCCAAATTCAAGATTAACATAAGATATCAATATAGTATAAGGGTTGGATAAAAGTTGATTCTTTGAATAAAGACTTTTTATAGTATGATCTTTAATAAGACTTTTATTCCACTGCTTTGGGACTCATATACTTTAAGACAGAGTTGTGTAGAATTGAACAAAACTCAGAAGTAGTGAACAATGGAATTCTTAAGTAGCACAAAGTTTATTGAACAAGGAACCAACAAAATTGAATTGTTCCAACAAAATGCATTATATTCATAAACTGCTTTGTTGAATAACAACTTCTTTGTACAATTACATAAAGATAATAAAAAATCCTTCCTTCGATTTACTTCTATCTTCAATTCCACTATCTCTTAGGTGGCAAAGAAAAAAATGTAAAGTTTTTCTTTTAATTTTTAAGAGAGAAATGTTTAGTACTCTGATTTGATCATTACACATGTCTTTCTGCATCAAATTATCACTCTAAACCCCATACACAAGTACAACTAAAATTGCAATTGATTTTTTTAATGCAAAGGGAAAAGAATATACCATAGCAAGTGTTTCCAAAATAAGTTTACTGAAAAAAATCTAAAATTTTAAGGTCTAGTCTTAAATTATACTCTTGTTCAAAATACCAGCTTTCTGTGAATCTAGTCTTGCAGTTTTCTGCAGAATGTCACTTAGCTATTGTCACCATTCTGTATTTTAGGATGACCTGATTAAAAGTTGTGATGAACTTGGCTTTTGAACTTTACAGCAAATGCAGATTATAATGTAAATGAAAGAATGTTATAACTAATGCAACAAGACCCATTTTTAAACCACTTAAAACAACTTCTTATGTAAGCTACCGATATCTTACATAGGAAATAATATTACAGTTCATAGTTACTGATGCGATCTCCTTGTTGAGTAGGTGTAAAAGTGAAAGAGAAGACTATAGTACTGGCTCAAAAGCTCAAAGCAGGAGTTTTTCTTTCATTAAAGTAAATTCAAAAGTAGACAGGCTTTGTTTTGTTTTGTTTAATTCTATCTTTAGTAAATGGAATTTGTCAAAGCATCAAGATTTTAATTTCTTTTAATATTTAACTTTAAATGATTACCATTCTATATTATTACTACCGTTCGATATTTATTTTGCACTTCATTTCAATTAGCCTCATTTTCTGAGACTGGTCTGTGTTCACAAATCTGTTTGCTCTGAAGATAAAGCTTAATAGCATTGTTTACTCTTTCCTGTAAATTACACTCCAGTGAAATATTGAGAGATACGTTTTACATTCCAAACATTTAAGTGATGAAAGTCCAGCCAGTTACCTAGAGATAATATTTCAAAATGTAATATCTCACCCCAACATCAATAAAGAAATTCTCCTTGCATTTGTCTTATATTTTTATTCAGTCAGTTCAATCATGTCTAGTTGCACAATACTTTCTTTGATCACTGAATTATTTTAGGGGCTGAAATATAGGTGATTAATGTCAGAGTCATTGATATTATGTGTCAAGACTTCCTAAAGCTCAAATCCGAACCAAAATAGAGAGATTTAAAGCCCTGAATGGAATACTTCAAACAAAGATTGTACCAAATCACATCAAACCAAATAAATAATCCAAATATCTAAAGATCAGCCCTCTATCTCTCGGACAACTTACCATCACCTCACAACTCAGAAGCCATGGTTTTTGTTCTCACTGACTATTGGAAGATTTATTACTTATTGGGAAAACTTGAGTTCAGAAACCTCTGCAGTGATGGTTCCTAAACTTTTGACCTCTGAGTTCATTATATTCAGAATATTTTTAAGGACTCTAAGAGCAATATTCTTGTGTGAGTTACATTTATCAATATTAATAATATAAGCAATGAAAAGAGGAAATTCAACATTTTTCTTTAAATTAATTTTAAGAGACTGTTAACTAATTTATATTGAAATAAATAACATTTTTTTTTTTGGGTCCGGTCGTGGGGCCTGAACTCTGGGCCTGGGCGCTGTCCCTCAGCTCTTCAGCTCAAGGCTAGCACTCTACCACTTGAGCCACAAAGCCACTTCTGGCTTTTTTTTTTCTTATTGCTTATGTGGTGCTGGGGAATCGAACCCAGGGCCTCATGCATGCAAGGCAAGCGCTCTACCACTGAGCCACCTTCCCAGCCCCAATAAATAACATTTTATAAGAAAAAAGTTTCCAAAACAAATGAGCAAAAATACAACTTTTTTATATCTTTGTAAATCTCTAATACCTGAACCACTAGAAGACAACTGAATTCCCATAACCACTTTTGCAATAAATCATAGTGATCCATTATTTCAGCTGAAGAATAAGAAGAAATGTAGTCCTTAAAATAAAAGAGACGCTCCTTGGAAAATACAGGATATTGTGGACTTCCTAACATAGTATTAGAGTCATACTAGGGTCCAAAACCACACATGGAAAATTATTGTCCTGGTAAAACTCTACTTCACTTAGTAATTGCAAAACATGCCATTAAGTCCCAATGCCATTGTTCAAAAGTGACAGGAAGTATTTGCCCAGGAGACAAACTCTGACTTGTCAGAGGTACTTTAGTCCACAAATTTTCCATATATTCTGATGTTCTTTCCTTAGGCTTCATTTTTCTTTAATTTAATTTAATTGTAAAGGAGTTGTACAGAGGGGCTACAGTTACATAAGTAAGGTAATGAGTCAAACATTGTTACCCATTCCTTGGTTTTTCCCTCCCCCGCCCACCCCTCCACAACTACCCACTCTCAGGCTGTAAAGTTCATTTCCAACCTAGTGTCTTGTGAGTATCACTGTTGCATTAGTTCACCATTTGTCCTTGCTCCACCATTTTGTGATTCCCCTACCCTTCCCCAAGTCAGTTAAATGGTTATACAAGACACAGGGTACCAGAATCAAAAACACTGACTACTGGAGATACCAAAGGGGGGAAAAAAGGAAGAACTTGGTGCAATATGTTAACAAGAACTTCAGCAACATAAGCTCCATGACTTCTCTCATTTGTAATAAGTAGTATATGTCTAGGATAGTCCTAGCAGAGGATTACAATAGCTCAATCACTATGTACATATGACCATATAAAAGAATGCTAATCAAAAAGAACTCCAAGATATAGAAACAAAAGGTTTCTTTGTGTGTGTGTGTGTGTGTTGTTGTTGTTGTCCTTAAGCTTAAAAAAAAACTTCCTCCGGAGTCTTTACATTTGGAGGAAAATGGCCTATTCAAAGTCATATATGCATGCTCTATTTCTGCCCATGAAAAAATTATGAAACCTGAAAGGTTTCTCTACCTTTGTCCAGATGTAAAACACCACAGCACATTGCAACCTGGCACATTGCTAGAATTCTCTTACAGCCTTGCCAATAAAAACTTGATCCAGGTCCTGTGACCTGGATGTCTTTGCTCTACATACTTTTGTAATTCTTTTTTCTAAAGGATGAATCTTCTATCTCAGGAAATCTTGAACTAATAGTTTAAACTAAATATTCCAAATTATTTGATATTTTGTGATGGAAATTTTTATCTTCTCTGTTTGAGTTCAATTCTAATATTTTTCAGATAAGAAAACATAAACCAAGGGCTAAACAATTTTCCCAAAGCTACACAGAAAGTAAGACGAAACTCATATCCATACCTTTTACACACTTACCCCAAGGCTGTTAGGCAATATTTTGGACTAAATAAGCATGCATTTAGAAAAATATACCTAGGATCTCTTTCCCAACATCATGACCTCACCTACTTGAACCATTATATGGTTAACCCCATTAACCCTAAAGTTCCATATCACAGTAGTAGTGAGGAAATGAAGATCTTTAGGACAGAACTGTGAGTTTGTTCATTATCTCTAAGAACGAAAGAAAGAAAAGAAAAGAAAAGTAACCCTGGGTCAAAGTAATGAAAATTACAGTAGACTTCATTCTCTGTATTTTGGGAAAACCAGCTCAGGACAGTTCTATGATATTACTGACACATATTTGAAAATATTCAAGGGATAAAAATATTGAATGGAAAGGGGGAACAAATGTAGCAGTGGCACTTACTGGAAACTATGTTAAAAATGAACTAGACAACTTGTGGATGGAGACACGAGGGAAAACTGAGAGAGAATGAGGGAAGGATGACATTGTTAAAAAGAAATGTACTTTTTACTTGACTTACATAACTATGGGCCCCCTGTACATCATTTTTATAACAACAATAATTTTTTAAATACTGAATAGAACCTATTTAGCATCAAATATGTCCTAATAAAGTTTGCTCTTGTGAGAACTTATGAAGTACTTTCTTCATAAAGTCAGCTTGGATTGTCCAGAGTTGGGTTCTTTTTGGAAAAAAAGGATGGAGCTATCCATGGTGCTCATCTCAGAACCTACCAGAACGTACTGTATAATTCTTCAGCCTGGTGTAGAAGCTTAGCTCGGCCCTGCTTCCAAGAATTCCTAGAACACCACACTCTTTATGAAACCATTTCTTGAAATGGTCCTTATGTTTTTATGCCCCAAATCTTTATTCTCTTTGTGCTATCCTCATTTTTTTTTTACCAGAAATCTATCCATTTTTGTTTATCCCAGAATTTATCTACACTGGTCCAGGCGTATTGCCTTACTTGAAACAGAATGTCCAACAGTGGCCTTTAAGAGTAGCAAGTAATCATGACCTAAGATGATTGGGGAAACTGTCCTGTCCCCAACGCAGCTCCATCCTTTAGACTTGCAATGTGGCAAAACTCCCTTTTGGGAACATAGGTCTGAAGAAAAACTATGAGTGAATTTATGTACTGCACAGAATTATTAACATTCACTTATCAGAAATCCATTATATTGGAAAAGCCATACATAAACCATGAGGTAGGTTATCCTCAAATTACAGTTGAGAGAACAACTCAAAGAAGTTAGTTCACAAATAGTATATTGGACACAGTGTACTTGAATCTCTGTGAATCTACTATGGCCAGTGCATTCTTCATAGGAGGATAATCTAGAAGAACCTCAGTCATCCTTAAATTTAATGTTGTTAACAAGTAGTCAACATTTGCCATTTAGCTTTTAACATTTCTTTGACTTAGGCACTTTTTTATGTCTATATTGTGTGTCCCTTCATGCTTGACCAATGGATGGTAGGAAGGATAAAGCTATTTACCAACTAATGGGCTGTCAGAAACCTCCAGCCCCTTTCTCCATGCCAGGTAACAAGCAATTAAATGAGAGTGATTTGCTGCAAGCCAAAAGCTCATTGACCAGCACGTCATATTTACTTTTTTTTTAGCTTAGAAATGCCATTAACATCACAATGCCATGTAACCAGAATGAAGGACAGTTCTTCAAGTGATAGGCTTAAGTTTTGTGCTTTGAGATCTATAAATTATTATGCCTATCAGTTTCTGTTCATAATTTCAGAGCTTGTTAATCTTCAGTCCCTTCTAATTTCAAAATTCTAGAGCTCACAGAATTAACCCTGGACTAAGGACTTCCTTGACCAGCTAGTTTATCAATAACACAGTATAAAATTTCTTCTTGAAATCCTTAAAACTTAATCACATTGTTTGTCATGTAAGATAGTAGTCAATAGTTCTGAGAATTATAAAGAAAATAATACTTGAGCTGGGGCATGTTTTCATTATATCATTGAAGTATATACATTTGTGAACAAAATACATTCATCCATTCCAATGTCTCTCTTCAGAATAGTAACCTATCAGAGCATCAGTTCAAAATCCATCAAAATCTCACCTAAAATATAACACCACATAAAAAATTTCTGAAGTCTAAGATGATATAGATTTATCAACTTTACAGTTTTGGTGGAGGGGGGAGTTGTGGAGATGGGAGGAAAGGGATAATAGGGGAAAAACAAAGGAGGAGGCAACAATGCTTGATAAGAAATGTACTCATTACCTTGCTCATGTTATTGTAACCCCTCTGTACATAATTTTCACAAAAAAATAAACTTATTAAAAAAAAAGAGTTCCTAAAATGAGTCTTCTTCCTTTCCGATGACTCTGTCACACTAACTTTTCCAAACTTTGAAAATCCTGTAATCTGCTTGTGAAGATTTGACTATTCTTAGTGCCTTAATGACATTGTCTGCTGCTTAACAGACACAAACTACTGTATATACATTTTTTCAAGATCAAAGCTGCATCAAAGTGTATTTTAAGACAAGTAAACAAAAATGACAAATTGAATGTACAAATGTGGATGCAAATTCAACTAAATGCTTGTACCCTTTCAAATAACTAACCTAGGTGACTTATAGACAAACAGAAACTATGTTTGCTCATGCAAGGAACAGCTCATGTCACAATTGAGCCATCTGCCAAGTAACTGTTCAATAGTGTTGTAATTGATTGTGAGATATTCCCCAATTTCAGAGATGTTAAGAAGCAAGTCATGTGCATCTTGAACTTGTGATAATTCATTCCTGCAGAATGAAATATTATTTTACAGTGTCATATTTAATGGCTGCACATTATTTTTATTGTTCTGTGTTTACAAGCAGTTCTGTTTCACTAAGGATTTTAATTTTGTCTCCTATTTGCCTAATTGGAGTTTATAGCATATACCTTTATACTGAAATAGAGTTCAGATAGTTTAACATTTTTCCTGAAAGCATCTTAAAAGGGAATTAAGAAGCTATACTGTATTAATATACAAATAATGCCTTTTTAAAATATTTTTATTTGCTTCCTTCTTACCAATGTTTTTTTGTTTGAACAAACTGACTGAGTAACTCATGAAAGCATTATCAGTCATGAAGACCTTTCTTAGACATCTGTGTATGGGACTCATTTCAGTGCACAGAATGACCTGAGTGTTGATCTTAAAGAATTGTGGGCAAAGTGTGGGCCATAAGACAGCATCAGTGCAAGTGGCCTCTCACTTGAGGACCCCTTCAATCCCACTGAGGGATGAGCTTGTTGAATGGGCAGTAGACAACAGCTGCTGGAGAGAGTGATGGGAAAATGGAAGGCACAATGCTTTTTTTGTTGTTGTTGTTGTTCAGTCATGGAGCTTGAACTCAGAGCCTAGATGCTGTCCTTGAGATTACTTCCAGGTTTTTGGTGGTTAATTGAAGATGAGAATCTCACAGACTCTCCTGTCTGGGAGATAACTGTGATCCTCAGATCTCAGCCTCCAGTGTCATTAGGACAGGCATGAGCAATTGGCACCTGGCTCCCATTTCTTATTATCCTGCAGATTGAGCAGATCACTGTGTATAATCTAATCTACCGTGAGACCTCAAGAAGCCAGTGGGAAAAGGGAAAGAGCATGTCAGGCCTTCAGCAGCAAATCAGAGACTAAAGGCACAGCCTGGAATTGAGTCCAGGGTTACATCTCACTAGGACTAATTATTAGGACCTTCTGCTGAGAGATAAAAAAAAAAAACAGCTTGTCTATTTCATGTTTACTTTTCCTATTATTTGAGGTTTTCATTTAAATCTTTGATAAGTAAAGTCTAGGTTTATTCTTTTAACATGCTGCCTTATACTTGTTATTATATTCTTCCATTGTTTCCCCTGTGCTTCCAGTAGTCTCCTGTTTCTTTCTGTCTGTAAACATAGACACAAATCTGATTTAAGGAGAGACAAGATATTCATGTACAGAGATGAAATTAACCAACGCCCAGTTTTTAGGGTGAGAACAAGAAGAGCTAAGGGGCATTTGTTTTGTTGACTTGAACAGCTATAAGTTGTGTGCTTTTTTAGGTTTTCCTCCTCAATTACTTCCAGTTCTCCTTCATAGGTATAATTCCAAGAGTGGTAGTGTTGGTGGTGGTGGTGGTGTTGGCAGTGGTGGTTGTGGTGTGTGTGTGTGTGATACGTAGTGTGTTAATGGTATAATGAATCAAGCATTCTGGCCTCATAACTGACCTGCAGTGCCCAGAAGGGTGCTTGGCAAGCATTGTCCCAGTTCCAAAGGGAACAAAGGAGCCTATTGTCTCTTTTTAAAAGCTTAAAATAGAACTGCCCTTTTAAATACTGCACAGCATTGAAAAGGCTCCAATCTATTTTCTGACTTACTATAACTACAGGGTCACTGATCCACAATGTTGCTCTCTAGGCTTCTCCCAATCCCCTTCAGAGTCCTTTCCTTATGTCTTGCAAGTTCCTTTTTTAAAAAAATTTGAATGGCATGTCATTTTTCATTTTTTCACACAGAATTTAGTACAATGTGTCTCGTTCTTAATGGTGTCTACAACAACTCCCAAATTAGAAAGCTCTTTAAACCTCACCAGAAATGTGTTGTTTTCTTGACTTTTTCAAATCTTCTCACTGTTAGCATAATGAATATTTGTATAGTGATTTACAGTTTACAAAATACTTTCTTTTTATGTATATATATTTTTTAATTGTGAAAATATTGTACAGAGGGGTTATAATTACATGGGCAAGATAATGAGTACATTTCTTATCAAGCATTGTAGCCTCCTCCTTTGTTATTCCTTCCCATCCCTTCCCATCCTCCCAAACCTATCATTTCCTGAGAAGTATTGTTAGGACTCTCTTTACCAATATAGAGACAGCCTGGAAGATAGTCACTGGTTTCGGCTGGATATTTGACTGATTTGACTATTTGCCTAATGTGCTAAGGCCCTGAATTGCAATATAGAAAAAAATATGAACTCATTTGTCAATAGCTGCAGAGCTATAGTAAAGTTAAGATCAAAACTGGTCATTGTCTCCAACTCCATCATCTTCCTGTTACCCAGTGCTGCCTTCCTTTGGCAATCGTTCTTTATTACTACACATGGATAGCAAAAACATCTTTCTATTACTTAATGGGAAAGGATGTATGTCAGTGCTTAGAAAGATAATTTTACCAGATCTTGGTCAGAAATATGGTCTTGTGTTTTTCAAAATGTTAATGGGTAATGTTATTCCCTATGTGAACTGCTTTCCAAATCCTGTCTTGACTAATCCAATAACAAACTATGAAGAAAGTCT
Organism: Dipodomys merriami; assembly: GCF_024711535.1. Taxonomy (NCBI): domain Eukaryota; kingdom Metazoa; phylum Chordata; class Mammalia; order Rodentia; family Heteromyidae; genus Dipodomys; species Dipodomys merriami. The sequence continues at coordinate 47,460,797 of NW_027202270.1, read as the reverse complement.
CATTCAATGAGGAAACAGAATGGTAAGATGCATAAGTGGAATGATAGAGACAAAAGCCCAGCCCACATGGTTGTAGTGAGCAACCTCTTAAAAACTCAATCATTAGTATTAAGAGATTTGATTCTAGGTCAGGTGTGTTGGTACACTCCTGTAATTCCAGCTATTCACAAGGTTGAGAGAGAGAAAGTTAGAGTTTGAGGCCAACCTGGAAAAATTTAGCATGAGAGCCCATCTGAAAAGCAAATGAGAAGCAAAAGGCTGTAGATGCTTGTGGCTCAAATTCTAGAATGCCTGAATATCAAGGACATCTCCTAAATTGGTTTCTAGTACCACAAAAAGAAAAGAAAGAAAGACAGAGAGAGAGAGGGAGAGAGGGAAGGGAAGGAGAAGAAGGAAGAAAGGAAGGAAAGAAGGAAGGAAGGAAGGAAGGAAAGGAGGGAGGGAGGGAGGGAAGGAGGGAGGGAGGGAGGGAAAGAAGGAAACAAGGAAGGAAAGAAGGGAGGGAGGGAAGAGAGTGAAAGACAGAAAGAGAGCCAATTCCTTTTTGACTGCATTAAGTTGAAAGTATCCAAAGTTGATTTTTGTATATAAAATGATTAAATAAGTTTGAAAAATCAATGTCTAGGGCTCAAGCTGTGCTAGGTAGAGTATTTACCTAGCAATCATAAGCTTCTTAGTTCAAACCCCTAAGTATCAACAAAAAGTAACTAACACCTAATTAGTAATTAATGGATGCTAGCTAGTATTTTACCAGCACTATTCACTTGTTTATTTTTCAACTATAAATTGAGAACTTGCTATGTGTGCCAGAAGCTCCTTTTCTTCTATATCCTAGTGTTCAAGGCTAGCTAGGCTCTCTTCTTCATTTCCTGTATTTGAACAGTTCTTTGCCCATATGGAGTCTGGATTCTCATTTTGTGTGTGGTTGTTACTGGTGTTTCAGATGAGGTTATAATGGTGGCATATTATGGTTTGCAATATTACCACTGCTGTATTTTATACCACTGGATTTTGCTTCAAAATGCTACAATTTATTTGATTACTTTCTAGGGCTATTTGGGCATATTCTCCACCTATAAGAGCAGTAAGTTTCCATCACAGCCATATTATCTACAGTACTTACTTTAACATCAGAAAGTTCCATCTCAAAGTACCTCTTCTTCCTAGCCCATCTTTTCTGCTGATAGACTGGATCATGAACTAATCTCTCAGAGACAGAACAGTGGCCCTTGATAACTATCCACACTATCCAGACTTCCCTGTCTCAACTATTAATCATCTTTCTCCATGATTTTGCTTGCTGCCTTCCTCAGCCTTCACAACTTACTAGATAAACTTTCACTTTGCTTTTAACAGTACAATGATTTGGTAGAACACTCAAGTTAAGCCTCCCTTCAAAGGCAGGTAATTTTTATATATAAGCTTACAACTTACATAGCATTTTCCTGTGAATATGACCAAGAATAAAAACTCCGTGTGCAATGTCAAGTCTGAGACCACTGTGATAAAAAACTTTAAAAATGCCTTTAATTAGAACAGATGTTTTATGATATGAGTATTTCTGTAAACTCAGTCTGTGTAGCCAATGTAGTTAAAGGTAGACTAAATTAAGAGGCATAAAATTGTAAATTAGACATGTGGATGAGGTTTATTGATATGTGGAAAATATTATACTAAGGATCTTTATCAAATTCCCTCATTTTGTAGCTCTACATTAAAAAAAGAAAACGATATGAACTTTGAACAGTACTGACATAATTGAACTATTGGAATTCGCTGTGCTCATTCCAGACAATCACATTTTTCAAATTTCAGCAGATGGCCAGAATCAAGGCCTGGTGAGCCTTTTTTGCACCAGGAGAGGCAACACTGGTCATGATATGCCATTAGCAAGGATTTCATTTCTACTGGAAGCTGGTGGATGGGAGCTACTGACTGCAATGGTGATATGTTGCAGGTGCAGCAGAAAAACAGCTTCGACTGAGCAGTCGCAAGTGTCTCTACAAAGGAATTACATAATGGTCAGTTTAGTAAGAAATCTATAATTGATTTGGAGAAGGTGGGAAAGGGAGGCAAATGGGTCTGTGGAATGAGTTGTGCGGGGGAGAAAATAAAATATTCTTTAAAGGAAGACACTTCCCTCTACTTGTAGCACTGGTACTCTGTTGTTATCGCCCTCTATTGAAGATAACTGTGCTAGTCAGGCTTTTCACCACTGTGAGAAACAACTTCAGCGAGGAAGGATTGGTTTGAGTTCATATTTTCAGAAGTTTCAGTCCATGATTGGCAAGTTCTGTTATTCCTGGGCAATTGCAAGGCAGATTATCATGGAAACAGGGCAACGTTGTCTACCTCATGGTATCCAGAAGCAGAGGCAGAAGAGAGAAAGGAGATAAGGCAGGACTTAATCTTAAAAGATCCTCTCCCCCCCTCCACCCCTCCACCCTACCTCAACCCCCTCCCCGCAAGTGACCTACTTCTTCCAACCAGGCTTTATCTTCTAGAGTGCCACCACCTTCTGACAATCTATTCAAATCTTGAATCTAGCAAGCGATTAATCCATTGATAAAGTCAGAGTCCTTATGATCTGATTGTCTCCAAAACATGCTTGCAGACTCAACAAAAGGTATACTTTACTAATTTCCCATTCATATTTTAATCCAATCAGGTTGACCAACAAGATTAACCATCACAACAGATAAAAGAAAGACATTTTGTTTCTTTAGGGAAAAAAATATTCTTTGTAAGCTCATGAGGATTATATTGTAACAGCCAACCTTTCTGAAGGTGTCTCTGTCAAGGATGGTATATACTCTTTATTGCTTTTTCATACATGGAGAAAGTGAGGCAAGTGTATTTTCCATAGTTGGTGAGTGGCAGCTAAACTGAAAAGAGTCTGCAAAAATGTCAGCAGAGAGCCTTTATTTATCTGTAACGCCTGAGAGGGGATTGTTAGGAGAGTTATGAAGGAGGAGAAAGAAGAGAATTTGGTTATTAGAAGGTTGTCTTGAGGCAGAGACATGAGGGAGCTGCGGTGCTGACACATTTGCTTATATGGTCACTCTGGGATGTTTATCACCCATGGTGGCTGGTTCCAATGTATTTTTATACATTTATTTATCTTTTATACATGTATTTTATACATTTATAATAAACATCTTGATGGTTATTGAAGTGACTTCTGACTTTTTAAAAGCAATGCAACAGAATGCATTTTAATTGCCACAAATCATGCCAAGCTTAAGCCTTCAAGTGACCCATCAAGCATAGAAGGCTAGTCGCTGCTAAAGTCCATCTAGATCTCTCATTCACAATATTGTACCATGGAACTCACCTAACATGGAATTTTTTCCATTAACTTTGCCATTAATCTTTGGCACAGGTTCCCAAATTCGAAGCTGATGAGGACACTAGTGGTCTTGAGGTTCCTTTGCATCTCACAATATGTGGTAATGTTACTGGAGATTTGATCATGTCCTGAAACTTGCTTAACTCATATTCTTGAGCTTTAAAGGCTGGGAAAGTAAGAATGAGGCTGAGCAAATTCAAAGTCACAGAATAAGTCAAGAAAAATCCGGGCTGCTCAGTTCTTAAACAGCTTTCCACTCTCACTGTGCACAGGTGGAACATGGAATTAATCGGTTAATTGACATCCATCACATTTACAATTCTATGAAAATTAAAGTTGCTGTGAAGATCCAAAGCAAATCCAGAATTTTTTCTGCAGAAAAAAAAACCTCCCTAGTGATATATTTAGAGCAAATCAGTGAGGAAATAAACATAGGTTGATCCAGTCACTATTCATCAAAACTATGATGTAAAGCTAAAAATAAAATAGTGGTGGTCTCTGATCTCATTTCCTACCAGTTTATAAGTCTGTTTCCTTGTGGTTGCCACTGTAACATCAAGTTAAAACAATTTCCAAAGCTATTATTGCTCTAAAGCAATAGCAATAGGAAATTTCAGTGGCTGCAGACATGGACTGGATATCTGGGAACACATCATACACGACTCAGACAGACAGACAGAGAAAATGAGCTGAATAAATATTCCATACAACATGTGAATCTTTTGCCAAGAAATCAGCACTATAATCCATTTGATCTTGAAGGCAGCCAATAATATGCAGGCAGTTTTACTTACCTGGTCACTTTTTAAACATTCTCAAATATGGATCTGAAATAACTGAGAATGGATTATGAAAAGCTCTCTTTTTAAAAATGTTTTTCTGGCAATCCACTTCCCTAGGTATCATTCCTGGGCCACTGTTTTGTCAGATCAGATAATGTAAAAAGAATACAAAGAGGCATGTTCAGAGTCTGTCAGCTTTCCATCATGTGCTCTCTGCATCTTCTGTGCTTCCTTGCTTTACATATTCCTTGCATCTTTGATTTTCAAATAGCTTATTCGTAATTTTTATTTTCTGCTTTTCTCTCATTTTTAATATGCTCAGTATTCTATTTCAATTTTCTCTTAGCCTGTGCTGCCAGTATTTTGTTCTTTTTTTCTTGTTGTTCCAGTAACTGAATTTTCTCATGGCTCTATGTTTTTAACACAATTGCTACAACAATATTCTGTCTCTGGAGGAAGGAACACAATCTAAAATATAAATCAGCCTGAACCAAGTGAATGCATGTTCAAGTAAGGCATTAATTTCCCCTCTTCCAAATTCCAAAACCATATTGAGAAATAGCTGAGGCCAGCTAGACAGCTTGTGGCAAAGGTGAAAAATGATAGTGTGAAATGCCCCTGGTTATATCAAATTTTGGTTTTTTATTACTTTGGACTTGCCAATAAATTCTGGAAGTCATGTCTTTTTAATATATTTCCTAGTCTCTGCTAACTCCAGCATTTGGTAGGATGAAATTCTAGTATACTGTTTAGAGAACCCCTGCTCCTAAAGCAACTCAACATCTCAATGGGATAGCTGCAGAGCAAGAGCAGTGAGAATATGAATTCTAATCTATTTCTGCCCTTCCTTGCTGTCAGAGCATGGGCTGCTTATGCTTGATAATGTGTAGCATAATATTTGAGAAACATTTCCAACAGGCTCAAAACTGCTTGTGAAAAAGTAGGCAAAGAAACATATTTCCTCCACATAAATATGTAGATAGAGATGGGTAGGTAGGCAGGAAGACAGGCAGGCAAACAGACAGACAGACAGATAGCTAGATAAACATAGGAATACATATATATATAGATATATAGATATATATAGATATATAGATATATATATATAGCAATACATGTCTATAGATATATCTCCAGAGATATAGCTCTAGGAATTTCTATAGATACATACATATTTCTATAGATACATACATATTTCTACAGATACATACACATGTCTATAGATATATCTCCAGAGATATAGCTCTAGGAATTTCTATAGATACATACATATTTCTCATAGATATCTGTATATGTATCTATATGAAATATCTCATACAGACCTATATAGATACATGTATCATACATATATATATATACATGTATGTATATATACTTACATGTGTGTGCTTAGAAGGAAAAAGAGAGCAAGAATGGAAAAGGGGTTGAAGACAAGAAGGGAAAATGATGATTTATTCAGTGATGATTCATTGAACTTCTACTCTGTCCCAAGTGTCCTAGGTATCTTACATATATCAACTCATTTAATCTTGCCTATATCATATGGAGTAACTATAAATATGCCTTTTTAAAGATAAAAAGTGATGTGCAAGGCTGTTAAATAACTTGTTGATGGTATCCTGGTATGCGATAGAACTATCTATGAATAAATCCATATAAACAAAAAGGAGAAGAGGACAAAAAGGAGGAAGATAAAGAAATGGATATAAAAGAGGACAAAGGGGAAAATTAAGCCAAACCAGATGCACTAAGCATTTCATATACATTATCTCATTTACCAAAACCCCCTGTAGTAAGTTATATTATCTCTGATTTATTGATAAAGAACCAAAGAATAGGTAAAAATTGATTCATCTATGTCAAAACTCTAGTAGACGTAATCCCCAGGATTTGAATCACAGCCAAACTGACTTCAGATCCTATAGTGTCAATCTCAAATTTATAGGTTTTTACTTATAGAACTATGTCTCTTGAGACATTCAAAACAGAAATTCAACACAAAAATACATGATGGTATTTAAGAAACTGGCATGAGCCCATATAGATATTATAATGAAAGTTCTGTGTCATTCAAATGTGAATAGCAGGCCAGTAGAGCCCAGACAATGAAAGGCTATGTGTGTGGCCTATGCAGAGAAGGTCCTCCACATCTTGTCAGCACTGTAGTGTATGTGAAGTGCCTTTTGAATGCATGAGATGAGACATCAGTCTTAAAGTTGCAAGACCAGCAATATGCTTAACTCTATTACTCAGGCAGAACTGGGATGCCATTGGATTGGATTCATAAATTCAAGATAGCAAGATCTCAGCGAGAATACATTCCAGATGTTAGGACTCCGGGACAGAATTAAACCAGTGAACTCATTGTAATAAATTCCTTTTAGAGGAGTAAATAAAAATGCCATTCTTTCCTTTGTTGATTGAAACTCTGTTTCCTTCCATGCAATGTATATTAAAGAAATATTTTCCCAAACTTATTTTTCCTCTTAACTCTTTAGGTCCCCTTATTGATCACAATATTAATTTTTAAAAGATGAAGAATACATGCTTATAGGAACTTGGTTTATAAAGGCATAAACCAAGGCATTGTGCTGAGTGCTTGTGGCACATTACCTGAAATGATACTTTAAATCTCTATTAAATGGATGAGGAAAGTATAGCTTAAGGAGATTAGTTAGTGTTCTGGTGTCACAGCACTGAAAACAGCTCAGCTTCAAACCTAGGTGTTTCTCAATGGACGGCCTGAGTTTCTAATCAATAGTCATTGAATTCTTGAGTATATTCAAAAGGGATGGTTTAATAGATCTGTGCCAGCATGGAAAGAGGATGTGTGTGCTATTCAGATCTAAATCTTTCTGCTTAAAATTAATTCAAATAATTTAGAATGTGCTCGTTTACGAAGGCAAAGAGCAAGGGGCCCATATCCACTTCAGTGGAAAATGGATCTTAGCGGTTAGCAGCAGCCTGGAGAAGAAAAGCTCCATATTTTCTGTCTTCTAATGTTTGAGGATGGGTCTTAAAGGAAATGAAGTGTGCCTGTGGATGGAGGGGCCTGGAAGAGACTACCTCCAAGTTTCTGTGGTCCTCTGAAATGTTTGTCATATACAAAAGAATTCTCTACAAGAGCAATCTGATTGTGGTGGCTGTACTCCAGATTAAATCATCAGTGAAGCTTCCGGGATAGACCAGAAAAATTACTGGCTAGAATTTAAGCATAAAAACCTAAATACAATATGGTTGATTAAACTAGGTGCAAGTTTCACTCCTGAAAAACATCCATTGGCACATAAAAGCGTCATAATTACAAGCCCCCCCCCAATAATGTGTTAAGATTCTCGACAGCATGAGATGCTATGTTTCTTCTTCTTCCCCAAAAGTTTCTAGTAGGAAGAATTATAGAGTTTGCCAGGTATGGTATTATATACCTATAATCCCAGCACTAAGAAGGCTGAGGCAGGAGTTGGGAGTTCAAGGCCAACCTGGGCTATAGTAAAAACAAGTTAAGGGGCTGGGAAGGTGGCTCAGTGGTACAGCGCTTGCCTTGCATGCCTGAGGCCCTGGGTTCTATTCCCCAGCACCACATAAGCAAAAAGAAAAAAGCTGGAAGTGGTGCTGTGGCTCAAGTGGTAGAGCGCTAACCTTGAGCTGAAGAGCTGAGGGACAGAGCCCAGGCCCAGAGTTCAGGCCCCATGACTGGACACCCCCCCTCAAAAAAATACAAGTTAAAAACAAGTTAAAAAGGCTGGGATGTACCGAGTAGTAGAGTGCTTATTTAGCATGCACAAGACACTAAATCCCATCACCAGCACTGCCAAATGACCAGCAAGCTGGATGACAATAGTGTAAGGCTTTTAGCTTTTGCATAGGAGTTCTAAAATTACAAAGATCTGCTTATGAGAAAACCCATACAAGATCTAATGATATAGCTCATAAGAAAACTTGCAACAAAGTAAATATGTTAATGCTATGAGAAATATGAAGAATATTATCACACTAGAGAGGTGACAGTCTTAATTAAGAATCTTTCTTGGATCAATGTCAGTGTTTAACTATATATGGAGTGGGTCAATGAGTGAAAACTAATTAAAAGCTCAAATTTATTTTTTGTACTTTTTATTATAAAAATACTGAGCAGAGGGGTTACAGTTATATGAGCAAGGTAATGAGTACATTTCTTATAGAGCATTGTTGCCTCCTCCTTTGATTTTCCCCACCATCTCTTCCCACCCACCTCCACAACCACCACCACTCCCCCCCGCCCCCCGCCCCGCTGCCAAAGTTGTAAAGTTCGTTTTCAACATAATGTCTTGTATATCCCATTGTAACAAATTTATTTTTAAAATATCTTCAATGAGGGCTCTAAGGTAGAGTCAATTTCGCCCTTAGCTTTTATCAAGTGATGTTTTCCTAAAGAAGAGCATAAATCATCATTAACATCACCACAGTTATCATTCCATTTACATTTTCAACTTCCCATAGTGTCTTCTGCATGCAACACACACACACCTGAATGCACAGACACAAAAATTATTGAGAATCCTTTTCAGACAGACAGATCTTTTCCAAACCTCTATTTGAGATTTCAAACAGAATAGATGTTTCAGAGAAAAATCGTAGCTTCCCTCTGGTTGTCTCACTGTATTTATTCTTTCTATTGTGAGACTACCTGCTACCTATATTGAAAAAAAGGAAAATATTGTATGTCCTTGACATCTTCTATTTTCTGATGTACAGGTTTCTTTTGACAGTTCTGGACTGGAATGTACACTACAAGGAGAGTAGTATAGTAGTACAGGAACCAGCATGAAATCATCTGTCTAACCTGCAGGACTTTCCAGCTTCATGATGATTAGTTGCAGCCCAGATTCCACCTCTACCACCCCTTTTTAATCAGGATAAATTGGCATTTTTTCTATTTTTGTACATTTTTATTGTAAAAATACAGTACAGAGGTATTACAGTTACATGAGCAAGGTAATGAGTACATTTCCTATTGAGCATTGTTGCCTCCTCTTTGTTTTTCCCCTACCATCCCTTCCCTCCCACCTCCACAATGCTACCTTAGCCATGGATGTAGAATAAATGACCAGTGTCTAATCCATAGTGTATTGAATAGGGAAATTTAAAACCAAAATTATTGCCAGGTGCTGGTGGCTCCTGCCTGTAATCCCAGCTATTCAAGAGACTGAGATTTGAGGATTCCAGTTTGAAGCTAGCCCAAACAGGAATGTCCAGGAGACTCTTATTTCCAATTAATTAACAAAAAGCCAGAAGTATAGCTATAGTTCTGGTGGTAAAATTACAGCCATGAATGAAAAATCCAAGCAAAAGTATGGGATCCTGAGTTTAAGCCATACTACAAGCACCAAACTTTAAAAAAATGGATTGTCTAATTTTTGCCAAGCAACTATAATTTATAAATTTGTGTCTCATTAAAAGCTCTGATATAGCTTTCAGGCAATTTGTTGTAGCTAAATGAAACTTTAATCACTCAAGACAAGTATCAGAAGCTTATCAACAAGATACAGTAGCTTACTTGATCCAAAGAAAGCATGATTAGGAGAGCATGAGTGAAAATAGAAATCAAGAGAGATCCTTCCACAGTGCCCAGGCCAAAGAATTCCCAAAGGCTGCTATCAACATAACCAAAAAATAAATAGGGAAAAAATACTTTACCTATATAACCCTCTGATAGCAAGGACATTATCTTTATACAAAGATTCTAAAGAGTGAAATATTATTAATACAAGTAGACACATAATGGAAAATCCAATAAATGACTCATAACTTTTGGATCATTTGTTAGTTTTGCTTAATATATAACCAAAAGATTTCTTCCAAGTAAATACTTCATATTCCACTGTACAACCAATTACATTTGAGTCCTGCCCTGCCCAATGCGGTGGCTTCTCGGCTTCCGTTCCTTTCTCATCTAATAAGTACATTATTAGGATGGAGGAGCTCCATCCTTTCCTGGCTTGAGGTGTTCTTGATTCGAAGGGTAGGAATATGACCTACACACAGCACTGAGAATAGATCTGGAAAGGCTTTTCCATGCTTTTCTAAGTGTGCTTCTGGAGTCTCTTTCTCTCTGTCTCCCTCTCTCCACTCCTCCAGGCTCCTTCCTCCTGTACCCCTCCTCCCTCTCCCCTCTCTCCAAGGACTTCTGCAGCCCTAGAGTTGTTGGCAGTCTGCCTGTATCTACATAAGTGAGATGACACCTTAGAAGGTGAAACAGGCCATCTAAAGTATGCTACTTTTGTGAGCATCTAAGGAACCAAATGCTTGATTTCAGTAATGGAGTAGTACTCTTTAGCTATTATGATGATGGTTAACAGGGGATATTTAATTCATTACTAGATGAAGAGCAATTTAGGAACTAATTGAGTCTATAAGAAGGCATATAATTGGTTAAAGAAAATGATGCAGTATAAAATATTAATATTATAAAGTGGAGAGTTGAGAGGTATTTCCAATCTGTCTTTACGGAGAAAGGGATGGCATCTCTCCATACTCTATAATGCATCTGTACAAGGTCTTACCATGCAGGTTAACCTATTGATGCTCCTTTGTGTGTCTCCCACAGAAGCTTGTCCTTACTGAAAGGTCATCTTACCATACCAGTGTTTTTTACTCTCACTTTCGGATGAAATGCTTGTTCCAAGATTACTTTAAGTGTAGTCTATATCCATTACAGTGTGAAAGACAGCTGCTTCACCATTACGGCCTGGCTATTTCCTACTGATGGATGTGGATTACCCTGTGATGTGAGTACAGGTAATGAGATAGGAGACCAAGGCTGAAGGATTCAGTCCTCACCCTGGAGATGAGTGAGAGCTGGATTCTGACAGGTGAGAAAGATGTTTATAGAAAATCTGTAAGAAAATGGAGCCATTGAGTACTGCAAAACTAGTTTAGGACAGATGACCATAAGTAAAAAGATATGATTATGCTGGGTACTAGTAGCTCACATCTGTAATCCTCAGTGCATAAAGAGGCTGAGATCTGAGGATTACAATTTGAAGCCACCCCAGACAGTTACGTCTAGTTAATCACCAAAAAAGTAAAAAAAAAAGAGCCATGGCTCAGGTAGTAGAGTACAAGCCTTGAAAAAAAAACAGGTGAATTCAGTAAAACAAAGTAAAGTAACAATGCTAAAATATGGGTGAAGGGCAGCATGTGGAGAGGTAAAGAAATCTATTTTCCTTTGAAGAAAGATGATCCACCATAGCTGAAAGAAGTTGAATCTAATTCACCATAGTAACATAGGACTTTAATTGATAAATAGTAAGGATTCATTTTTAAAAGTATGGACAGTGAGATGATATATTATTCTATTTTTCATTTTTATATTATAGACTATTTGAATATTCAAAATATATTTCAATTATCTATGTGCACTGGGAAAATGATTAAATTCTATGAAACTACCATCTCCTTAAAGAAATAAGAAAGAGTGCACTTTGTTCCTTCTTCCATTTACTTCTTACTCCTTGCTTAGTGAGAAATTTTGTTTTATTATTTCTTTGCTATTTATAGCAAAGAAAAATGTATCATATGTGTGTATATAACCCTAATCAGTATGTTGTTTTGTTTTCCTTGGTTTTGTAAGTTATAAACATAATATCAGTACTTGTGACTTGATTCTTCTATAAATATTGTTTTTTAAAACTAATCCATGCTTATTATCACTTTAATGCACTAGTGTCCATTACTACTTGATATGTCATTGAGAATAGACCACATTTTTCTATTCTCCAGGTATACATGAGCAAGAGTTTCTCAACTTTCTATACTTAGAAGAGGAATTGAAATGAAGTTTCAATTTTATAATTGTACCTCATTTTTCTAAAACAATTAAACCAATCTAATCACCCACCAGTACTAAATCACAGAAACAGCAGCATTTAATATTATCAAACTTCTTATAATTCTATCCAACAATGAAACAATAAATTTTTATAGCATTACTTTTTATATCCTTGGATATTAATGAAAAATATAAAATGTTTCAATTCTATTATTTCTCCTCCTTCAACATTCATCTATTCTTTTGCCCATTAATTTGTGCTTTCTTTTTTGCATGGATACCATGCAAAAACTCAAGGCCTCAATCTCTCTTTCTTCCTCATGATTGGTGCTCTACCACTTGAGTAATGTCTCCAGCCTGGCATTTTGCTGATTAATTGTTGATAGAACCTTGAAGGCTTTTCTGTGAAGTCTAGTTTTTACCTATAGTTTGCTCTCTGATCTCAGCCTCCTGAGGTGCTGGAATTACAGATGTGATCCACTAGCATCTAGCTTCAATTTAAGAGTTTTCATTGTCATAGAACTATTTCACTTTTCTGTATAGAACACGAATTTTGGTTTAAAAACGTATATTTCTTACCTATTTTCCCAAAAATTGCCATTTACTACCACAATTTCATTTTTAAATATATTTTCATTATTACTTAAAAACCTGTTGTTATGTTTTGTTTATATTTCTAATACCTTTTATTTGTATCTTTCTCTTTTACTCTTAATTTGCTCTGCCCATCTTAACAGACTCTTCAAACTTTACTAAGAGAGATATTTTAATCTGTTTTCCTCTTACTTTTGGAAACTCATTTTTATTATCTGCTATTCTACTTTGGCAGAGAAAATTCTATGTTTCTTGCTTCTTTAATTTCCCTTGAAATATTTCAACATGAATGCTTTATAAAGTCTATTGTTAATCTTTTTCTAAAAGAATACAAAGATCTTAGAAGTATTGCTCTACTAAAATTTGTATTATGAACTGTATTTTGTTTTTCCCTTAAATTATACAAGTTTATGTTTGCATATTTAGATAGTGCTTTTTTGTGTATTTCCTTTTTTGCATTGTCTCTTCTAATTGTTGCTTCTAGCCTTTTAAACTGCTTTTTGAGATCATGTTATTCTTCAAAGAAATATATCATTTCAATGGTCCCTTTAGGATTGCTTTTTAGAAAACCCATTTGTTGTTTAAATGAAAATTCCGTATTTTATCTTCTTTCTTAAAAGATATTTTACATTAAAAATCATTTTCCTCAATATCACGTGCTCAGCTTCATCTATTTATTTTATATTCTGCAGTCTCCCAAAATATATCTAGGTGTGGATTTCTACACATTTATTATGTTGACAAATGGTATATTTCCTTATCTGTAGATTCAATTTTTTCAACAGTTCTGGAAATTTTCAGCCAAATATTGAATATAAACATTGCATCTCTTCCCATAGTCTCTATTATTGTGACTTCAGGTACATACATATGATTGATATTCTCCTGTTTTATTCTATGCCTTTTAGCTTCTCTCCATTCATTTCCATCTTCTTATATCTATATTGTCCTATCAGGGCTGGCTTCATCTACATTTAATTTGCTGGATTTCATCCATTGGTAATGGGTAGGAATGGAACAGTAGAAGGTGATTTAGAATGCACCAGTCATTTTAAAGGGAGAGAAGATAATCATTCATTCCTAGATAACTTGCAATAATAACCACTATTATTATCATTCCGTTTATTACATCTATAAAACTCATGCTACACAATTAATTTTCCACTTTATGAGAAATTTTAACTATTGTCTTTCTCAAGTGCATGTAAAACCATTAATTTTTCTTTTTTTAAAAAGAGAAATGAAATGGGATAGTGATTAAGTTTCAAACTTGAGTTAAGAAACTTAAAAGGGAATGCAGTAGCATGCATTCACAACCTCATTCAGTTGATTTATGTGATGTGTAATCATCTGAGCCCTCCAAGCCCTTTCTTCCCATCTGTGACGTGACAGGCATGACCTAATCAAAGGCCAGAACCATGTTCTATGGGTATGTAATTTACTGTGCGCAAAAGATAGTAATGAATTCAACTAAATTCCCCCACAATTTGTTTGTGACTAATATTCTACAAAAATGTGGGACTGTAGAGCTCCCTTTTCCACTGTTTTTAGCAATGTGAAATTTGCCACCTACTTCAATTAATAATCATTTGGAAAACATCCCTCTCTTTTCATAAAATTTAGTATTTTCTTTAGTTATACACCAATTTCAGGGACAAAGTTAACTGTATCTCACCATTTTAAATTTTAATGTCATGTGGAGTAGCCTTAAATATGCTATGTCTTTGCTCTCCTCTTTCCTACAAGTTTTAGAGAAAAATGGATATATATCTCAAAAGAGATAATATACGCACGCTGCTTATATATTTACCATGACATTGTAATGCTCAAATTAATGAGATTGTTCTTTCATTCTTTTCTGCCTTTCTCCCTCCTTTCCTACTTCATTTCATCCCCATCACTCCAGAAATGACTTGGAGCTCTCTCTCTGTATTGTTATCTGCCCTCTGCTTTGTGCAAGTACTAGGGTTTGAACACAAGCCTCCTATTTGCTATGCAGATGGTGTATCACTTAAACCAGATCCTTTGCTTTTTATGCATGTTTTATTTTTTCCAGGCTCGTTTGAACCATGCCTACCTTTGTTGGTTGAAATGCAGTCTTACTGAGTACTTGCCTACTCCCCAGGCTGTCTTTGAATCACCATACTTGTGATCTCTGTCTCTCAAGTAGCTGGGGTTACATGCACAAGCCACTCAGCTCAGCTGACATTTTCCTCAAGTTTGGCATTCACAAGCATCAGGGATTGCAAAGCATATTTAAAAAGAAAGTCTTGATTTTCCATGTGATGAAGAGGGTAGCACTGCAGAAGTGGCCATCCCTAGTGCTTCTAAGGTAGGCAGTCAATACAATGGCGTTTCATGACTTTATGACCCTTGCTGCCATCTCTGAAGACTTAAATTCTACCATTAGCAATTTATTCCTTTGGGTCAGAGCATTGCCGCTTATCAAAATGCAAATCCCTCTAGGCTAGAAAATGCTTTAAGCTGCTATCATTCATTAACATCACACAACTAATTCTTATATTGGAATATTTCCAGAACTAGGCTGAGAGCAATTTTTAAAAGAGAGGTAGAAATATTTTGTGTGGAAGAGATTCAACACTAGATGAAGTTAGTGACTATCCAGAGAGCAGTAGGAAGCCATTACAGGCAAAGAAAGGAGAATAGCCAGAATAACTAGAAGTTGTTAGAAGCTCCTGAGAAATTCATTTAATTCCCAGTTTTCCTATCATTACTCCTGAGTGTAAATTTTTTAAATAATGAAGAAAACAAACATCCACATGAATATACTATGAACTTGGCCCAGGAGACCTAGTGTCATTTATAATTTCATCTGGGATCTCATTAGCCAAGAATCATGGAGAGTAGAAAGACGACCACATGGTAACTTAGAGACAATCAAAAGCAGGAAGCTATCAGGGAAAGTTACAGGTTGTTTGTTGCATGTAGAGTATTTTAGAACACCTATGTCATAACCATTGTAATTACTAAAACTAAGCACAAAACTAGTCAAAATTCTCACTTCAATCGTGATGAAATATGCATTTCATAGAACTAGAATTGGATGTGTTTGTATATGCTCTCTTTTCCTCTTCCTGCATTTAGTAAGCACTTCTGACATTCTTATTCATGCAAAGTTCACTGTTGGTGTACTGAAGGAATCCAATGAATACAAAATACAAAAGAACTGCTCCCAAGTAGCTACTCAAGAGCTATAAGAAGAAAAGAAAACAATAAATATAATTCCAGTTAAGTCTATGATGCGAGCTCCTTGGGAAATACCAATGAAGCACAATGTAGTTTTCTAAAGGTAAGAAATAATGTTCAACCCTCCAGCCATTGCCATAATGACTGACACTTGAAGGTGACAACTCCTCTCCCACATATCACCTAAGACAAGGCGTCAATTTCCCACTGAAATGAGAAATAAGCAGAAAATATTAGAAACTCTCCATTGATGAAGAGTTTCTTCTCATCTCTTCTTGAAGAAATTCACAAGGATCATAAAGCTTCAAATAAGAAAGCCAAAATTTAAATATCTCTTAAAGCTTTTCTGATACCATTCTGAGTCAGTATCCTTCCTTGTTATGACAAAGTATAGTTAGGGTTGAGAGATGTCCTCTAAAAGTGGAAGCTGAGGTACAATAGCACCAAGATTAAAGGAGGGTTCAAAGGTAGCCCCTGTATGGAGTTGCATGATTCAGACTTCCAGGAGAAACTTAATGGAACACAAATGGCAGGCACTGAAGTTACAGTGAACAAAGCCAGGAATTCTAATTAGTCATGCTGAGCCTTGCAATAAATGTCATCATTTGAGACTTCCTTTTATGAGGCTTTGGGGAGAAAGGTATGAAGTCAAATTTACTGAGTGGATATTGCCAGACCAAAAAAGCAGTCTTCCCTGGACTTCCCTGTGTGCTCAAACTGCTTGCTAATATCTGACAATCCTTTTTGTAGTCATTCATGTCAAACACAATTATTAAGCAACTACTATGTTCTGGGCTCCGTGCTGAGTATGCATACAGATTTGGGTGGAAGCCAAAGAATCTAGAAGCCTGAGCTCTAAAAGGCATATGTAAAACCTAGTCCAGGCAGAGCAATACTGCACCTATGTTCATTAGGCTGGCCAAGTGCTGGCAATAGAAGGCAAGGTCACCTAAGTCTGCCTCAGAACTCGTGGTTAAGCCCTGAAGTGGCTTCCTTCTCCACCTTGCAGATGCTGATGTTTTACCACTTAACTTTGTGGACACCTTCCTTAGAGGCCTGTTGCGCAAACATAATTAATCTCTTTTCAGGTCACATCCAAGGAACTTTGGGACTGTCATCCATTCTCCTGCCCCTACATGTCCAGCCCTCCTGCCCATCTGTTCCTGTCACTCAATGTCCCAGAATCCAATGCCATAGGCAGGATTTTCACCTCTCGATATAGAACTGTTTGACTTCCCCCATGGTCCTACTGACTCCCCGTGAATAAATCATTGCATAGGAGACAACAAACATTGATTTTGTTGTTAACATATGGGAGTCTTCGTTCATTCCGTAGACTATATATTTAAATCACAGATGATAATGTCCTGAAGGATCAGCATTTAATCAGTTATTGATGACAGTTTGAGCAGCCTTGTGTCCAGATTAAAGGCAGTATGACTTGTGCTATGGTAAGTTAAACCTTCTTCATTTGAAGTATTGAAGTGTTTTAAATGCGTAAACCACGTTTCTCCAACAGCAGTTTCAGGATTGTGACATTTTCTTCGCGTTTTATGGTGAGAAGGATTCTGTAGCAATATGGTAAAAGGCATCCTGAGTTCACTCTGACTCTTTGATTATGTTTAATAGCCTCACTGTCAGACGGTGAGTCATGATCTTTCGCTTCTGTTTTACAGTTTGTATTTATACCTCCTCACATTTGAGAAAAGCGATGTTCTGGGCTCTCTGTGTGTTGACAGTGATGACTCCTTTATTTTAATCAGTGCCAAAGAAAGAATAAAACCTCACATGATAGGGCATAAAACCCCTTCCTTCAGCCATTTTAAATTGTTTAAGTAATGCGTGTTCCTGTAGAAAGACAACTTTGTGTCATTAACTGTCAGCACAGCCTTCATTTGATTTACATGAGAAATTTGCATTTTTCTGTCAGACTCAATTTTGTGAACATAAGCAAAGAAAAAAGTTTTTGTTTTGTCTATTTTTTAAGTTGGGGGTGTAAACATCTATGAACATGCATTTGTAATATTTTATTTAATGGGAAGAATCAATGCCAAAGCTGTCCCCAGCCAAGGCTGAATTTGTCTACCAACAAAATGGTAAAAGCAAATGGACTGTAAAGAGAGCACCCACTAAGAAATGGAATTACTATTTCTGAGTGTATAGGACACAATAATTATTAATAATTTATCTCAAGTTATACCTTTCTAGTTGACTCTTTTTTCAATTGCCACTTCTACAGCTTACCTTTGTGCTTACTTCACTTATAATAATGTCTTCAGTCAGATGTCACTAATTTGGAGAGGGGGTTCATCCTTTTTGGTGAAATAATTTGAAGTTTAACAAAGCAAGTTCCTGAGAACCTAGTATAGTTCCTTAAGGAGAAATCTAGTTTGGATCAAGCAGAACAATGAATGGAAAGTATAGGCACACGAAGGGTAGAGGTAGTGAGAGATTTCTATAAAGGGTCAGATAGTAAACATTTGGGGTGTTGTACAGTCCCTGTCAAAGCTACTCAACTCTTGCACAGTGGAAACAGGCATAAACAACATACGAAAGAGCCTGACTGTGTTCAAATAAAGTTTTATTTACAAAGCAGGGAGCAGGATAGATTTTCCTGTACCCCATAGTTTGCTGATCCATCATTAAAGATATTATCCCTCAGAAGAGGAGCTGCGGCCCAAGTGGTAGAGTACGAGCCTTGAGCAAAAGAGCTCAGTGATACCACCCAGGCCCTAAGTTCAAGCCCTGGGACTCACATAAATAAAAACAAAAAACTATAACATCCTTCTGGATTATATTTTGGCATATTATCAATGAAACAGTCGCACAATAGATTTTTTTAGTATGTTCATATAGAGAAAATGTTAGAGTTTCCACAGAAACTGAAAACATATTTAAAATGTGTCATAACACTAGAAAGCCCTTACTGAAGGTTCACAAGACCCTAGCCAAAAGGTAAAAATCAGAGGACCCAGTGAGATCCAGGTGGAGGGCCAGACATTCAGCTCTTAATTATATTTTTCCAAATAGTAGTAACATTGAGCAAAGTACACTAAAACAGAAGTAAAGGAGGGAGTCTGAATGAGGGAGAATTTCAGAACAAGAGCTGCCTTTGCCAATAGGGAATTAGGGCATGTGGATATAACTAGACCCTGACCTATTAGACAGAGAAGAGAAGAGACGGCTTTGGAAGTACTGGAACATTCAATAGGCATCCCTTTGGACTGAAGTAAGTTTGGGACACTGATAGAGGTGAATAGGAGGTAAACAAGGTGTATAGAAAACTGTTGTCAACCATTAACTTAAGCATTGCAAGACTTAAGGTATCTCTAGGAGTAGGCAACTCTGTTTTTGATCATCAGAGGCCACAACAGACATTTGAGAAGGGATTAATAAAACCCAAAGCACAGGCACAAGCTGACTGACTCAGGGTGATAGCATTATGTCCACATATGGCAAAACTGCAACAGTCTGAAATGAACTCTTCCTTGATGAAGTCGCGTACCACCACAAAAAAATCAGACACCATGCCTAATACTGCACTGTTCGGTGAGAATCTTATGAGAGTCATATTGCCTACCATTTTTTACACTTATGGAATGTTTACATTCTAAAAAGACTTTAAGAGGCGCAGTGGGAATTTAACTTGGAAGCATTCTCAAGATGAAAAGTAGAAACAAAGAACAGCACAATCGATGTTATGTACAGCAGACATTTCAAGTTAAGATGAGTTCTCATATAGCACAATGTTCTTGAGTAAGAACAGTACTTTTGGCCTTTTGTGTATATAATCACTCAAAAAACATTTGTACTTTTTATAACAAATGAGAGTAAAGGACAATGCTTGATATTAATTGTATAATGGCAATATAAAGTAAAGCGTACTACTTTTATAGCCACGAGGAGCTCAAAGTATGTGACTTTTTACACCATTTATATATATTCATTGTGTACTTTCCAGAAAGAAGTACTCTATTTGTTCTTTTAATAAAGTGCAGGCTTTACCACAGAGAAGAATAATTGCCACTGCCCCCAATCAATTAGTAGTTTCTGCAGGTAAGATTTGCCTGAGAAGAAAAGTGTATTCCAGTTTCCAGAAATTAGTATACCCTAGTTGAATAAGTCTAAAAAGAAAAAAAGCTAGCAATAGTGGCTCATACCTGTAATCCTAGCTACTTAGGAGGCTAAGATCTGAGGATTATGGTTCAAAGCCAGACCAGGCAGGAAAGTCTATGTGAGTATTTCAATTAACCACCAAAAATTTGGAAGTAGAACGGTGGTTCAAGTGGTAGAGCACTAACCTTTAGCATAAAAAAGCTCAAGAACGGTGCTCAGGCCCTGAGTTTAAGCCCCAAGACCAGCACGATTTTTTAAAGGGGTGGAGGGAGTCATTAGATGATAATTTCACAATATTTGGAAACAATAGGACTGATAGTCACATAGCTCTTTGGCAACCACATTAGGGGATCTAATGTTGAACTGCAGAGATAGAGGAACTGAATTTGAGGTAAATCAAACTGAGATATCTCCTGAATGAACCAACAGGGTCATTAGAGCTCAATGCTCACTGTACTGGTGGTAGCAAAAGCAAGGATAAATCTATCTGTGAGTGGTGGGTAGATAGGTAGGTAGATAGGTAACTTGGTTGAACATCTACATGTAAGTCCAAGTTGATTCTGGAAAACAAACAGTGAAGCCCCCTCTCCCCCCATATGAGACTATTTCTGAATATTGAGCATTGGAGAGAAGCAACTGCTATGGAAACTGAGGGCCTGAATGCAACAATACAGTTGATTCTGAAACTTAGGAATGTGCTCAGCACTTTTTTTTAATAGGAAACCATAACTGGGGCTTGAAGTCAGGACTTGGACACTATGCCCTTTACTTTTCCTGTTCAAGGCTGATACTTTACCACTTGTGCCACAGCTCCACTTCTGTTTTTTTTTTATGTTAATTGGAAATAAGAAGCTCATGGAATTTCCTGCCTAGTCTGGCTTTGAATAAGATCCTCAGGTGTCAGCCTCCTCAGTAGGATTATAGGTATGAGCCACTAGCAACCAACTCAGCACTCACTTTAAATAAAGAAAAACACAAGAAAACAAAGAGAACAGCATAAGTTGCTCATCCTTTTTCAGTATAAACTATAACCAGAGCTATTTCCCTCAGTAGAAGCTACAAGGAGGAGTTTCAAGCCCTTAATCTATGTTGGATATACTACAGCCAGGCAAGGCTAAGAGAGTGTCCACCTGCAAGTAAAACCCAAGCACTCAGCCTGTAGAGAAGTGACACCTTGCGTCTGGCACAAAAGTTCCTGGTCTTTATTGATCCTCCCATTTTGCAGCAGAGTGGTAAAGTTAGATACCAACCTATGTGAAGTTTTTCCATTTCCAAGAACAGCTGTGTCTCCACTGACACAAGACCCTGCAGAGGCCCTGTCCTTAACCATATTAACGGTCTTCAGCCATGGCTATAAAAATGTTGAAAATTATGCTTTGTCACCAAATAGTTGACCTTGAGCCCAAGCAACCCTCTGGTAATTATTTTTTGTTTTTTTTTTTTTCTGTCTGTTGTGGGTCTTGAACTCTGGGCTTGGGCACTATCCATCAGGCTCTTCAGCTCAAGGCGAGTGTTCTACCGCTTGAGCTAGAACGCCACTTCCAGTTTTCTAGTGGTTTATTGGAGATAAGAGTCTCATGGACTTTTCTGCCCAGGCTGGCTTTGAACCGTGATCCTCAGATCTCAGCCTCCTAGGATTACAGTAGCTAGGATTACAGGCTTGAGCCACCAGTGCCTGGCCTGGTAATGATTTTTAATTGCAACAAATTAACCTAAAAATCCTTTGTAGGGTATTATTTTGTATTGCAGTCCCTCCTTTAGTCAAACTGCTTTATCACATACTGGTTTGGAGCTGTTAGAAAAGGTGAAGTCCTCTGGTGAGCTTATGCCTGGCCAGACTCTTCACTCAGTCTGCACTCTGATAAACTGGGCTTTGCTAGTTTTGCATCTACTTTATACAATAGGGATAATGAAAATGAAATGAATGCTTCAGAATGAAGGCAATAACATCTTATTACAGCTGACGAAGGAATGATTTGTCTGGAATGCCAATTGCTTAGTGCAAGGATTTTCTAAAAATCAAATAATAAACAGTTACCACATTGGCAGTGTACCCATATTGATCTTCTATGGAAATTAGATTTCAGATAGAAAACTGCCTGACATGCTTAAGAACAGACTCTAGAGCAAGTATCTGTGATAAGTGGTTATCAAGTTTCTATCCTTCTTATAGTACACTTTCAGATGCACCCTGATACTTAGTCTAAAAGATTTTCTTATGAGATTGATTTCTAAATTCTATAAATTAATAAGATTGGAAAATACAAGTTGAATGACTCAGAATAAGGTATAGTGTAGCATTTCTCCTACGTACGCATCAAATTCATCTAAGGAATTTATTTAAAGGAGATTTCCAGTAACTTACTGTGGGAAAGCCTAAGAATCTGCATTTACACTAGAGGGCCTAGGTGCTTCTAGGCTTGTAGCTCTTTTTTAATGTTTTTTAAATTTTATTAATTTTTTTGGTTGTGGGCCTTGAGCTCATGTCCTGGGTCTTCCTTGAGCTCTTTTTTTTTAATTGTGTAAATACCATACAGAGGGGTTACAATTACATAAGCAAGGCAATGAGTATATTTCTTATCAAGCATTGTTGCCTCCTCCTTTGTTTTTCCCCTACCATCCCTTCCCTCCCATCTGTACTATGACTACACTACCCCCCTCCACACAACCCTCGCCCCACCCCCAGCCTAAATTGTAAAGTTCATTCGTCTTATACATCTCATTATTGCAATGGGTCCACCTATATCCCTATTTAAACAATTTGATTTTCCCTTCCCTCCACAAATTATACCAACATCAAATACACTGAAAACAGGGGTTATACCGTGGGGGAGGGACATACAAAGCAACAATCATCTTATAAATATGTTAGAAACAATAGCAAGAAAGAAAAAAAAACATTTGAGTCCTTATCTTGGGCTTCATTTTGCCTAACATCAACTTATCTAGTTTTTGATTGTGAAAATACTGTACAGAGGGGTTACAGTTACATGAGCAAGGTAATGAGTACATTTCTTATCAAGCATTGTTGCCTCCTCCTTCGTTTTTTCCCTACCATCACTTCCCTCCCACCTCAACTACACTTCCTCCCCTCCCCAGATGGCTTGTACCACTTGATGGAGTATAACCTGCTTGTGATTCAGGTTTTGCAGGATACATCTAAGAAAGAGGACAGAAAGTTAAGAGTCTTAAAATAGCTGGAATCAGAGCTGAGATCAAGCCTGTGGTTCAGAGCACCAAAAGAGAGAAAAAGAATGAAAAGAAACACACACACACACACACACACACACACACACACACACACACACACACACACAGCTGGGCCACTCACCTTGCTGCCCTTCACCTGGTCTATACCAAGTCCACATTATACACGAGAACCCTAATCCCCTGCAGGCTCTACTACACCCACCATGTTTAACACTTTGCTTCTCGGGAATAAAATCGGCTTTTAGTAAGCAGCACAGAAGTTCTAAAATTCAGAGCTACTAAGCATCAGGGGAGAAAAAGAATAATATAAACGCTAGTCACACAAATATATTGTTAACCCACCAAGTATTATAAAACATCTGGACAGCATAGTTTGTATTCACCCAGATGTTCCAGCTTTGTGTACACAACATGGCATGCATTTAGGTCTTCTGCTTCGACATACATTTCCTTGAGCAAAGGAGTCTGTTGTGGGTACAGGGAGATCCTACACCTTGATCCAGGTGTGTATAGTCCCAATTTCAAAACAGATCCTGTCACCAAATTGACTATAAGAATATTAGAATGTTCAAAATGCTACATACAGTGGTTAACTACTCATCTGGCTCACTCAAGGCTCTCTAATCCATAACCTGGTGAAAGTAGGATATTGATTAAAATATCCATTTGAGGCCTGGAAATAGGTTACCTTTATTAAGCTCTGAGGAAGAGGAGATGGAGAGGAAGAATGTTTTTTTCTTTCCTGTGTCTAAAGATACATCTGGGCCTAATTTTGAATAGAACAAGGTTGGTTTTGCTGTTGCATTGTTTCCTCTCCTAGGATTACTACCCTACACCTCACATCTTCCCCAATTCACCTTCCTTTCCTTCTGGAGGATTCCAAGCCCCCAAATTCACTGCATCCCTTCCTCACTCCCAGTCATCACCCACATGTCTACATGGAATTGGTCTGAGTGAGGTCTAGGGAAGAAAAACAAATTTAGTAGGCAAATAACCACTTAGTAGGCTAATAGCCACTTGCTTTCAACTGCTTACAAGAAATATTTGCCCTTTAAAGGAGACTGATAATCTTTTCAAAAGCAAATATCTAAATTTTGAAATGGCAAGCAATGTGGCCTATCTTAATCCTAGAACTCCATGAAGTTGAGAGAAATATTCATTGTCTAGAAAATAGTACTCATTACCTGATTTATATAAAATAACCCCTCTGTACATCACCTTCATAATAGTAATGAAAGAACAATTTTAAAGAGAGAAACATTCAGGTTCTTTTAGGGAAAGGGAGATTATACACCCAAGAATGTGTCCCCAGGCTCTCCTCCAGGATGCTGTTTGCTTCTATATCAATGACTTCTATCACTCCAATTCCAAATGCTCAGATTTTGCAGTTTATACATTATGTTTGGAAGAAGCCAATATGGAAGTAGAGATCATGAGTGTTTGTGGCAGACAGGTCCAGGGATGAAGAAAAATGGGACAAACATTTGAACATATGAATCATTGCTGAGCTGTATTCTCCTACTAATTGTTCATAGAGACAAATACACATATCAATTGTGTGTAAGTAGACTGAGTACAGACTGTGAAGCATGTTAGCACAAACCAGTACTTCATCATGGTATGGTCAATACTCTCTTATGATAGACATTTCTAATTAATTTTGGCTCTGCTGGCTGAAACAGCAGACTTTAGCTACACAGAGAATTTGAACTGTGTATTGTACTGTTTCTAAACTAGTGAATGGCAAAGCTTTTGGAAGTGAAAGAAATCATTTCACATCACTGCTCTCTGGATGTGCTTCAACTACAGAAGCTCTGCAGAGAGGAAAAACACATAATCACCGCAGAAAGAGAATTTAAGAGGCAGAAACAGAAGGAAACAATATGGATGTCCAAGAGAATCTTGGGGCAGGAGTAGAATTCATCCGGAAGGACTGGCAATTTACTGCAGAAGCTGAACATTTACAGGCTTCACTCTATTTTCTGTAAAAGAGTGAAATGTATTTCTCTAATGTTGGAAGCCAGTTGGTTGGAGTGATAAATAAAAGAACTTCTGAAATCTAAATGAGCAGGTTCAAATCTCATCTCTCCACCACACCACTTCTCAGCCATCTTGATTGGGACAAGTTCCTTATTCTCTGAAGTATCCTTCCTTCATCTGTTATATGGGACCAATAATAGTTATTATCATCCACTACCTCCGAGGAAATGGTAGGGAAGGAGACAGGCCTGAAGAGGCCTGACATACTATGAGGATTCACAAAATGTAAGCTGTTATTAAGCGGAAGGAAATAATTTTTCAGCCTGCTCAGTTCAGTGTAATAATAGGATAACCCTTCCTCCATCTACCCAGTCAGAATCATTACACTCCACCCAACTCTGCAGCCCCCATACTGTAGGAGTGTAAGGGAGGTAAGATCCACTATTTGTCACAGCTGCCCTTCATTGACCTCAGCATTCTGACAGCTACAGGTACCTCAGTCATGAGCTGGGAAAAGATAACTAGTCATCTGAAAGAATGTGCTGTCTCCATCATAATCTTAGCACAAGGCTGCCCATAATCTGAAAGAGAGAAAGTCCCTTCTCCTGCCTAGACCTTATATAGAGAGAGGTCAGACGATGTCTGATTTTATTTTCAACTGGGAGTCATAGCCAGCTCTTGTACACTCAGAATGCATGGCATCAAGCCAGCCTCTAACTCATGACCTGGTTTCAGTTCTTCCACATAAAAGAGGGAAGCGAATCTCAAGCTCCAGATGAAGAAGCCGTCACAGACACCCCCCTTAGTATGTTCTGTGGCACCTCATTTGTTATTTGTCCCTAAGTCTAATAAGCATTAAACTCATTGAAAATATTCTAAGGTACAGTTTTTATTAAACATGATATGAAGAAAAAGGTTAGCTTCTCCTTTAGCATTGCAGGCAATTACTGGAAGACATGAAGGCAAGTGGGAGTAGAATTATAATAGGTTTCTGTTGGCTTTTTTTTTTGTCTTCCTAGATTACATCCTTTCCCTACCTCTCTCTTTTCTGCATTAAAACTGTAATGAGACCATCTAACAGGGTCCCAGGAGTCCCTTTTGATAGGCCACTCTGTTCCAAGAAGTCTTAGGCTCACTTTGGAATCACCTGTGTCTCTCTTTTCTGCATTAAAACTGTAATGAGACCATCTAACAGGGTCCCAGGAGTCCCTTTTGATAGGCCACTCTGTTCCAAGAAGTCTTAGGCTCACTTTGGAATCACCTGTGTCTCTATCTGCTTCATTATATAATAGCTCCTTAAAGACAAGAATTGCACATTTTTATCATTTCTTTACCCCCAGGCTGGCTCAGAGACATTCTGAGGTGACCTCATGGTGGAACTTAGGTATGAGCATAACAGAAGCAGAGAAGATGCAGGGTAGCCTCAACAGCCCGCTGTGTGGTGTTTCAAGGTCCTGCAGCTCAGTGACTCTAGCTTCCTCCATGATTTGCTACCCCTACTTCTGTCTCTACCATTGCTCTGCTCTCTGCCCTGAGCCCATTCTATCATGTCCTCTGCTGGCTTTTATTTAACCCAATATTTAATGCGACTATTTTTACTTTTCTGTGTATTTCTAGGTATAAGTGTCATCTCTGTGTGTTTAACTATGGTCCAGGCTACTTCTCCCAATAAATCCTGTTGGGTACAGTGTACTCCTGGGTAAACCATACCAACAGAAGCTTTGGGCCTTGCAGCAACTTTTCTTCAGGAAAGAACAAAAAGCCCTCCCGAAATGTCTCCTGAATGGCCACCTACTTCTCTTTTAGGGCTGTAGTTGCCTTAATCATAAAAAGTAAATAGACTTCCGTTCAAGATTGCACAGGAAAGAACACAGATCCTAAATGCCAATGCTAGAACAAGACAAACAGAAGGGATGGATTGAGTAAAATATTATCCCCATTCTCAGGAAATCCACAGACAACTAGCACCAAGAAAATCATCCTATGACAATATTTAAGTGTGTAAGTTTTGGGCAAAGTTCAGATAATGAATTTTGTACGCAGACGCTGAATGATCTTACATTCTTAGCTTTTTCTTTTCTGTCGGTTGTAAGGCTTGAACTCAGGGCCTGGGCACTGTCCTTGAGACACAGCTCCACTTCCCATTTTTAAGTGATTAATTGGAGAGAAGAGTCTCATGGGGACTTTGCTGCCGAGGCTGGCTTCAAACTGTGATCTTCAGATCTCAACCTCCTGGATAGCTAGGACCACAAGCATGAATCACTGGTGCCCAGTTCTATTCCTAGCTTTTAATTTCCTCAAAACTCCTGTGGAGTTTTGTACAGGACATATACAAGGAAGAAAGGATGACCAATGTGCTAGTCTACTTTCTCAATCTATTTTCTAAAACAAAATGCCTGAGACTGAGTAATTTATCAAGGAAAGATGGCTCAAAGCTGTAGAGACTATAAAGGCCAAGGTCAGGCAGCTGCATCAAGGGCCCTATGCCAGAATTTGGAAGGAGACAGAAGGTATGCGTGCAACAATAGTCAAATCATCCACGTAAGGATGATAGCAATTATTCACACAAGTTTTGTCTTCATGACCTAAACACCTAGTACTTGGGGCCTGCTTCCCATGCCAGATTGAGGGATTTACATTCTAACACATGAATTTGGGGGGGGGCATATTCAAATGATGGCACATAGCAAATGAGCTCCAACAATTCACAGTCTGGTGCTGGATGGCAGAGTGGAATATGGGAATGTTGATTCCTGTGTTGGTGGAGGCAGTGATACATAAGTTATGCATATATCATTTATCATAGTGCCTGGCACACAGAAAACGTACTGAAGAATAATAGCTGTGCATTTCCAACACAACTTAACTATTAAAATAAAGTGCCCATAAAACATTGTGGAGGGAACAAAAGGGTAGGAGACAGAGAAGCCTCTACTGAGTGCTAGTTGTTAGGAAGAAGCCAGTAGCTGACATAGAGGGTCATGGCTAAAGCACAGGTGTTTGTTCATTTGTTTTCTTTTCTTTTTCCCTCTCCCTACTCTCACAGAAAGTGAGAGTCAAACACTCAGGGAAAAACAGGCACATCAGTACACTAAAGGGCAAGTGTAGCCATGGCTGAATGCACTGTTCTGCTCTCTTCAAAGTGCATATCCTGTTGTAATGGGAGAATTCAGAATGTCTACACATTTGCATTGGTCTTGTGTTCATTGAGGCTTTTCATGCTGTTACTGTAGCTGAGCAGCCATTTTGAAGCTTTGTTTATGTAAGTTTAACTGCACTTAGGGAAAGCATAATATGAAAAATACATGACCATGCTCTTAGATTTATTTTGCTCAAGTTTTCTTGAGCTGCAGCACTAGGTACTAGTTTGAAAGTCTAAATACTAGCTAACAAGGTCATTAGAGAAGGAAGTTCACTTAAGGATTCAGCAATACTTAGTTTTACTTTGGAAGAGAACACAAAACTCATAGCCACAAAGATTTGCTGTTTTTCTATGATTTGTCTTCAACCACATGCAGAAGAAAACTTATACTTGCTTAAGATTTAAGTTTAAAAGTCCTCTTTCCTAAGAAATAAGCACAACCAATTTTTGACTAGAGGTCACAATTTATAATATTAATATGACCAGAAGTGTGATGGCATTGACATTTTGTGGATCACTGAAAGCATCAGGACCCTGGGCGTGGGAAAACAAATTGCTTTGCTGAATGAAGGGGCTGGATGTCACAGCAGCAACTGTCCTCTGTAATAATCTGGCCAAGCTACTACCTGCAACATGCTGAGCTATGAGGTTATCAGGGATGGTGCCGTGCATAAAAGGGCAAGAACAAAGAGAATCAGGCTCAGAGCAGTCCATCCTCATTTTCTTTTGACACAAAATGAAATACCAAGCTGTATACAGTTCTTATTACCTGGCTTGTACACATAGACAAACAACTGCCTATTCAATCAGATCAAATCTACCATATACAGAAATTGATTTAAAGGGAAAGGTGGGGCTGGAGTGGTGGCTCTGGGTTCAATGGATCTTCCATGCAAGAGTGAGGCTCTGGGTACAAACCCCAGTGCCACCAAGAATAGCAATTGGCCCTCAAGAGGAATTTGCCTTTTTGTTACTTCCTTAAGATACCTAATAGTAGATACCCTATTTTCTGTAACCTGTACATTAGCATAGTTAATAAATACAATGGAATGACATTTTAAATTCTGCCTAAAGAAGAATAGAGAGATATATAAGCAACCCATGCCATTGGCATTTATGCTAAATATTTTTACAGTATGTACCATTGGACACAGGATTTAAGATACATTTCAGCTGAACAAGGAGTACAGCAAGATATTTTGTAATTCAGTGATATGACTATCTGACCTTAAATTCCCTGAGAGCTGAAGGTGCATTCATTAGCAGCATGTTTCCAAGGCTAGATAACTTTGCCAAATGAAGGAACAGAAAATAATGTGAGATAGTGATCACATAGTGACATTTTAGGCACTTACCGGAACATCTTGGTCATACCAAGAACAAATCCAAGTTTAAATCTCAATAGCCATGCTTTTCTTCTGGAAAAGATGGCTTTTCACACAATAGTGCAGGATTGATGCAAAGCACTGTTCCCTGCAGAAAGCTGTTGCTGGTGCTATCCTTATGTTTTGCTCTCTGGAAAAATAGTGCATATAAGAAGAAGTACATTCACAAGAAGTTAGGAACACAACTACAGGTTGGACATGTGTCCTAGGAAGAATGCATTTCAGGGCAGTAGGTTCACCACACTGTCCTTTTCTTTATGCATGCATTCATTTAATTTTATCCATTCTTATTTTGTTTGTTTTTGCACCAAATCAAGTTTCCCCATTTGTTGACTGGTAATTTAAGAAGAGGTGAAATGTGTGAAAGAGCTAGTATCTGGTAACCCAGGGCACTGAACCAGGGCTTCATAGATTTGTACCTAGCCAGACCACAGCTCTTGATATTTTAGAGACATCTTTTCGAAAGTAGTGCAGCTCAACATCTATAATAGTTCAGAAATCTATTTTTTCCCACTTCCAACATCTTCACAAGATAAAATGTCTCTGATTTGCACTGATACATTGGAAGAAGATATTCAGTCTACAATTATTTAAGGATAAGTTTCAATCTAACAGGCTCTCTCACAGATGTCTGTTGGAATCCAAGGCCTAACTAACCTGGCCCTTGTTCTCTGTAGATTCATACATACACGCAATGCCTCTACTTAGTAGGCCCACAATATGTGTTACTTTGATTTAGAACTTTTAGGGAGTGAGAGAGGAATACCAGGTCTGAAAAGGAAATTATTCCAGACTGCAACATCTCTAAAATGGACATAAAGAATAGCACACATATACAAACACACATGCATTTTACTTGGAAATTATTACTAAGTGAATATTTCTATAACAACCAAGCAGAGATACTCAACATCTTTATTTTGGTTTCAAATAGTAGTTTACATTTATGTTCTATCATTTTTATCACAATATTATGTCACTTAACATTTAATTGAGATGAAAATAAGATTTTTAAAACATTTACATATAAATCCATTAAAACTGTGAAGACATGATGTGCAGATTATGAGGTCAAGATTATGGCATTTGAATATAAATTGTTCTTGTACTTTGCAATCGCAAGTGATTTTTGTTTGTTTTTTGAGACAAAATTTATCAAAACTGAGATTATCATTTTATAAATTCTTAAAGGATAAAGCCAGCAGGTGCTTAGCCTGACTACTTATGTCAACCAAATGTCCATTTAATTTTAAGACACCTTAAACAAAGAAAAGAAAAGAAAAGAAAAGAAAAGAAAAGAAAAGAAAAGAAAAGAAAAGAAAAGAAAGAGAAAAGAAGGAAGGAAGGGAGGAAGGGAGGGGAAAGAGAATGAAAGAAAAAAGAGCAAACAAGCAAGTGAGAGAGAAAGAAAGAAAGAAAAAAAGAAAAAGAAAGAAAGAAGGAAGGAAAGAAAGAAAGAAGGAAAGAAAGAAGAGAAGGAAGGGAGAGGTGGAGAGAGGGAAGGATGGAGAGGATGTAGGGAGGGAAACAAAGGAAAAAAGGTGGAAAGGGAGGAAGAAGAGAGGGAATGAGGGATGGAGAGAGGAAGGGAAGGAGAGAAAGAGGGAGAGAGGGAGGAAGAAATTGCTGTGTGAAGACAAAAAGTAAGAACCTCCCTCCAAAAAACAATACTAATTAATTGAAATGATAAAATTAAATAGAATGGCTCTATCATGATTAATGACTTAGTTATATATGGTGGAGAATAGTTTTCGTTGGATTTTTGGATGTGCCCAAGCTCCTTCTCAATCATTCTCCTTCCTCCTCCCCATCTTCTTCCTCCCTCCTTCACTTCTCCCCTCCTTCTTTCCCTCTCCTCTCTCTCCCTCCCTCCTCTCTCTCTCTCTTCTCTCTCTCTCTCTCTCTCTCTCTCTCTCTCTCTCTCTCTCTCTCTCTCTCTCTCTCTCTCTCTCTCTCTCTCTCTCTCTTCTTCCCTCTTTTTTCCTGAAGAGAAGGCTATACCCAATTCTCCCCTAAATGATTGGATAGAAAGTTGGTTTAAATATTTTGTACAAATGATTTAAAATTAGCTGCATTTAGCAAACTTAAGGTTCTAATAGTGAGAAAACAAGTAAGATACCAAAAGCAAAATTATTTCTTCTGTAAAAACTAATCTCTTGCCCATTCACTTTAGAGCAAAAATAAAGCTTACTTTAGAGCAGACAACAAACTGTTAGCATTGTGATTTTAAAATGTATTTCTATCATTCTTTCCTTCTTTTCCAAAGGGTGAATAAGCTTGGCATATAAGAAAATTACATCCAATGAAATAAATGATTTTCCCTCTTAGAAGAGCCAATGTACTTCACAGACATCCTTAGCTTTCATAAATATTAAACTGTATTTATGGTCAAAGAAATTTAATTAACACTTATCAGATACCCAGATTATATATTATATTGGGTATTTTGAACATGCTGTGAGTTAAAACTTGTGCAGGCCATACATTGAAAATAAATGCTGATAATTATCATGAAATAAAACATTGAGACAATTAATATTGTCTTATACTCTTTAGTTAGCATTTAGAACAGCATAAAGAAGTAACAATAAATTGGATATGTTTATCAACAAAAAGTAAATAAACATTTGGGAATGTACCTAGCAAGTGCATGTGTGCAGCCAAGCAGATGCTGGAGAGCCCCTGTAGACACAGAAGAGGAGGCAAATTATCTGCTCTTCCTTCTTCTCTACATCCAACAGAATCACTTTAAGATCAGATGTGAAAGTAGAAGTTTGAGTATTTTGGCTGAAAACATCTTTTTCATCATTGAGTTCATCTGTACTAAGGTGTCTTAAGAGAAACAGAAGAAAGCAGACATTGAAAGCATGTCCTCAGCAAAGCTCACACGGGGCCAGAGATTTGCTCTAGCATAAGGCAGGAGGCATTCACATGGGGCCATCGGAGATATGTATGGGAATAGAATTATCCTATGTAAGATGCAATCTGTAGGTGGTAGGAGAAGGCATAGCTGCACTTAGATTTACAGTTGCCTGGATTTTCACCAGCAGGATTTACAGCAATCAATAATTTCTGAGTGTGTGTGTATGTGTGACCGTGTATGGGTGTGTCAGATTTAACAGTCCCAAACACATTAATATCAAGTACTACATTAAATATCAAGCACAATACTTCACAAAAGTATTCTGGTCAGATCAAGTCATTGGGGACCACATTAGTTTCCAGTTCTGTTTTCAAACAATTAATCCTAAAGGGATTATAGTCCTTTCTCACTTCCCCTTCCAATTGTATGGTACATAATATATCATTCCTGCTAGTTATTACTGTAAAAACACTTGGTAGCAATGATCTGTACATCTGGGAAAGAATCACCTACCCAGGTGTACATATGCAGATGCACACTGAAGGCTAAAGGCTTTAGCTTTTTTCCCCAGAAATAGAACAACCTTCTCATTGAAAGATCTAAATTAGGTTGACAGAAATACAATAAGGCATTCATTTTTTATTTGTGCATCTTCATTGCATTTTTATAAATATGTAAAATGGACGTATTTTGAGGTTTTAATGAGTTTTATAATTCTGTTTCTAGATATAAGTAGTACTTTTTGATAAAAAAAAGAAAGCAATTATTTTGTGATTTATTCTAAATTAGCTAAAGGGCCTAAAACATAACAGAATGAATAATGAATACAAATAAGGAAAGATTCTAATATACTGCTTTCCTTCAGCCCCAGATTTATTAGAACTCGAGGATATGAAAATGATGAATGGCTTTCTGCACTAGATCGTGAACTCTTGCTGGTAGACTTTCTTCTTGGATTTGAACTCAGGAGTCCTGGTTGGTCCTTGTTTACAAAAGCCAGGAAAAACACATTAAGGATCAAATAGTAGGAGCTTTTTATTGCAGCTTTGCTAGTTTTGAGTCAGTCATTGTCAGAACCAATGTAGAGATGGAAGCC
Source organism: Dipodomys merriami (assembly GCF_024711535.1). Lineage (NCBI taxonomy): Eukaryota > Metazoa > Chordata > Mammalia > Rodentia > Heteromyidae > Dipodomys > Dipodomys merriami. The sequence goes on along the minus strand of NW_027202270.1, from coordinate 47,427,263 downwards.
TCCCTCACTTCAGGAAACAGCCACACCGGCATTTGGGAAGGATCAGGAGTAGTCCAATTCTGAAGTCATTGACTCAGTCACTTCATGAAGTAGAAACTTGGAGAACAAGAAAGTGTGGGAAGGGACTGCTTCCAGGAACTGTTTGAGTCACCATTCACAATTCACTTGGAATTATTAGATCAGTGTGTACAAAAGGTGCAGAATTGCCATGTATAGAAACAAGGCCCAGACAGAAAGAACATCAAGAATCATCTCATTCCACATGAGCTACAGCAAATTTGTGAGTCCAAAAGGAAGTGGAAGCCCTCTAGATATTATTCTGTCAAGGCTGATGGGAATAAATGGCCTGTTGCTTGTGGGAAAATAGAAACAATCAATAAATCTCTTGCTGATCCAAAGTTATCCAGAATGTTTATTTCTAAATAACTCTTGTTTATAAGTAGGATTTGCCTTTTGTTCAAATGAACATTTTTTTAAAGTTTTGCCTCTATTCAATCAAATAAATAGTACCTGTACTTAAAGGACACATGTTCAGCCTGGGAAGGTGGCTCAGTGGTAGAGTACTTGCCTTGTATGCATGAGGCCCGGGTTCTATTCTTCAGCACCACATAAGCACTGTGGCTCAAGAGTGCTAACCTTGAGCTGAAGAGCTAAGAGACAGTGTCCAGGCCTAAAGTTCAGGCCCCACGACTGACAAAAAAATACATGTTCTTTTTTATTGTGTTATCATTTTAATTATATTTTTATTATCTTTAAGTCATTGTACACAGCAGTTACCATTCAACAAATGAGTTTGTGAATATAATGCACCTTAATCAATGTCACCTCTTTCAGCAGTCTCTCCTTTGCTCCCAACCCAACAGCTCTCCTCAATTTTCTTAACTTTATAAGATATGCATTAAATTTTACAATGTATTCTCCCCTCTCTCCTCTCTTCATTCATTGTCCTCTTCCTTTCATGACAAACTAACAGGATACCATACTAGCCAGACAACATGTGAGCTAAAAGAATAATCTTTAAAATGCAAGATTAAATCAGGCAATGCATCTTAGAAAGTGCATTTTCTTTACCTGATGAAAATAGAACTAACAAATTGTAGGCATTGACTTTCTAATCTAAAGGGTGTTATTTACAGACAAAACCTATGTGGTCATTTTGATAATCTAGCAAAGGATCTTCCACAAACATGCATACAAGGCAAGCACTCTACCACTGAGCCACCTTCCCAGCCTGAACATGTGTCCTTTAAGTACAGGTAAAAAGCAGTAGCCAAGATCTCCACAGTCCATATTTATGGCATTACTTTCTGGTGAAAGTTTGTTACATGGTGTGATGTTTCATTACTTCTAGTAATAAATAAGGCTGTGGAATGATAAAAGGGTTTCACATTCCTCTGATAATAGAGACTATTAATTTGATTATAAGAGCCTATCTATTCTGGATGGTATCAGAACATAAAATGTTAGATACCCAAATTAAGATCCAGAAAAACAAAGATTCTTTTCATTGTGTAAAGCAGATATTTTCCTCTGACAAGTTGATATAACGCATCTTTTCCTTGGTGCTGTCACCAGCAACTCTACTAGATATCTGAAAATACCCTACTTGGAAAATGCATTTAACGTTGCCTGATGTACATGACATGCATTTGGAGTTTGCTCTGTTTGATTGTGCTTGATAGTCTATGTGTATAAGATTCTAACAATAGCAAAGTGCCTTTGGATACTATTTGCTTTTACTAATGCCTTCACTATAAATTAGGATCTTGTACTTTTGATATTCCATTTAGGAAATTGTTGCTTAACAAGATCCTCATTATATTGAAAAGGTAATTTTTATTCAAAATTACTGAATTTTCTCACCTTTAAAGGATGTGAATATAAGAATATTTTTCCTGTTGAATCTGTCTATAAAGTGCTAGTAGAAGCAAGTGATGTATTTGGAATTGCATTAAATTAGTTGGTGCCCAAATCCAGATAATCCAACATCTCTGGGATCCTGAGCCTCCCTCAGTCAGGACGCTTGTGAATGAAGCAACAGTCTGCACCAGTCCTTCATAGCTCAGAGTGGGATGTGCTGCAGACCTGTGACCAAGCTCAGATCGCAGCAGCCACCACCAGGTGCCTTCCATGCTTCACCAAGGCTACACAAGAAAGAGTCAAATCTGCTGGTGAATTCATAAATCTCTATGTGCTTTCTTTGTGTGTGGGTGACTTTGAATCTTCATTTTCATCCTTTCAAGGTTTGTGTACAGTCAGTAAGATTTTGTTTTTAGTGTAGGCTTTTATGACATTTGACAAATGCATAGATTGTGTAAGTACAACCATTATTAGTATACAGGACAGTTCCATTATCCTAGTCCTCTAATCCCATTGTCCTATTCCTTTCTGGTCAAACCCTTTCATCCTTGATCAAGAGTAGAACTATGTTCTGTTCTATCATTTTGCCATTTCCAGAATATCATTGCTATGATTTGGATCTCAAAAAGCTCATGCATTTAAGGCTTGGTCCCCTGTTGCTGGTGATCTAGGGAAATAATAGAAATTTTAGGAGGAGTGGGAGAAAGTTGTTACTGGAGGCATTCCTGTGAATGGGAATATAGGGATTCTGGCACTTTCTCTTCTTCTTCTTCTCTCTCAGCTAGCTTGCATCATGATATGAATAGGCCTATTCCAACACATACTCCCACCATGATTTACTGTGCTACAATAGGCCCAAAGCAGTAGGGTCAAGAAAGCATGGAATGAAACCATGAACTAAAATAGACCTTCCCATTTTTAAGTTGATTATCAGGTATTTTATTACAGTAAATGAATACTGACTATATAGTCAGCTATAGTACTTAGCTACTGTAGTATGTAGTACTAGCCTTTTAGGTGGGATTATTTTCCTTAGATTAATACATATGAGGTTTCTCACACTTTAATTGATAAATCAATAATTTTCCCTAATACTGTTGAATAATATTTCATAATATGGATGTGTCACAGTTTGCTCTCCTGTCATCAGGCTAGGAACATTGGATTATTCCAGACATATATCAACAGTATATTCATGCTATTTTAGATGTATCTTCATTTAATTTGAAATATCTAGGAGTGAACTTTGTGTGTCATCTGGCAAGCATATGTTTAACTCCTAAGAGCCATCAAGCTGTTTTCTAGGATACACCCATTGGCATTCTTACCAGCAATGAATGAGATTTCTAGTTGGCCTACATCCTCTTCAGTACTTGGCATTGTAGGTTGCTTTGTTAGCTTAATTATTTTATTTGGCTTTTATTTCAGCCATCCTAATAAGTGCATAGCAATGTTTAATTCTGGTTTTAATTTCATATCCCTAATGATCTGTGTACTTATTTGGCATTTGTGTGCCCTCTTGGCAAATCTGGTGTCTGTTTTTAAATTGTACTGCTTGTTGTTGAGCTTTGAGAGTTCCTGAGATATTTTGGATACAAGCAGATTTTTAGACAAATGATTTGGAGATTTTTTTTCCCCTCCCACTGTACTGTTGATCTTTTCCTTCTGTTAGCAGTGACTTTCTCAGAGTTAAACAATTTAATCTGGATGAGTTCTAATTTATCCATTTGCTTTCTTTCATGGATTATGCTGATGGTGCTAAACCCTAGAAATATTTAATATAACCCCAGTTTACAAGGAATTTTTCCTCTAAAATTTTCCATATCATTTTAGATGTGAATTCTGAATATCATAATTAGAAAGGAAAGAATGAAGGTATCAGAGAATTAAAGTTGTAGCTCCTTGAAGGGAAAGGCTTTATTTCACAGTGATTATGGTACATTGTCCTGACCTCATCCTTGCTTGTAGATAAATTTTCAATAAATAAGTTATGAGAATTTATAAATGTTCTCCACTGAGCTAGGTTACTGCTTCAACATTGTACACCAAAACAATGAGAGTTCTGTAGTTCGTTGACACTTTCTGTCTCTATGACCCTTGGAAGATGTGTTATTTAAGTACATTGGGCTGGATTTCCTAACTAAAAACTCTGGATGAGTAATTATGGATGCATGTTTTTGTGAGAATTACATGCAAGTGTCTTCATGGTGCCTGACACACACTGGCACTATATGAAGTGTTTTCTCTCCCTTTTTCTTTTTCCATACCAGTTCAAACGTGTTGGACAGTCACGTACCTCCATCCTGCTTTGAATCAGTGCCTTCCAATTTACTCTTTGAGCATCTCTTTCCATGTATCCATGAACTTCTAGCAAAGAGGAAAAATGTCTAGATGGGGGCATTTCCATCATGCTCTTCTCTTAGGACTACCTTTATTTTGCATAATCATAGAGGAAATATTAACAGTCATGGTTGGAATGAAGTATAAGTGGAAAGAAAAGCCTGGACCATAGCATTCATGAGCGTCCCTTCCAACACATTGAAATTTGGCATGACTGTTTTAGTCAGGATCTGACTCTGGCCAAGCTAAGTGACAATTAGATACAAACTAGGAAAGAACAATTTAATTCACAGTTTGTATACTAATTCATTGCCTTTTTACCTCGTGTTATAATTTCTTGTAAAATGTCAAAATTATTTTATTGAACTAATGTGGTTTTATTTTATTGAAATAATGTGATTTTACTGTTAGAAGAGCTTAATGATAACCAATCAAGGGAATCAATGTGGTGGCATAGATTCTGGTCCCAGAAATAAACTTAGTAAGGGATCTCATAATGTTTCTTGATTGACAGCTTGCAACAAAATCCCCAAAATTAGTTAGTTCAGAAATTCGACATCATCAGGTTCTCTTAAAATTGATTATTTTGAGAAATGATTTGAAAAGAAAGTGATGAGGGTGTATTTCCTAAATGTAGTACATTTTAAGCAACACTTGTTCAATGTCAGACAGTGTCATTGAGGTTTTGGTGTAGATTCTAATTAAGTTTTCTTAACAACACTGTGAATGGAGTGTCATTATTCTCCCTGTTTTATGAACATAAAAGTTGCATGTTTGTACTAAACACCTGCCATTCAGATCACACTACCAAAAATGACTGGCATAGAAGTTGGACTTAAAACTAAAGTTGTAAAACTGGAAACCCCCTGTTTTTAACTGCTGTGCCTGATCATTTTAGCCTGCATGATTTCCAGTTTGTACAAATGCTCTCTAACACTTGTCAATAAGCAGGACTGTGCCTTTGATTAGGTATGTAAGTATTTCATTTGCAATTACAAGATTATATTTTAGTTTTCTTTACAAATCTCCAAATTATTGGAGCCATTTCAAATGCATGGCTTTTAGTTTATTACTCTTCTCAAATTCTTCTGAATGTATGTAGTGAGTGATACTGGTTAAATATTATTGATGCCTGTCAAAAGATAATTATCACATAGTGGAGCTGTCTAAATATTTCCTATTTTCCAAATGTAGAATTTCTCCAATCAAAAGAAAATACTCACTTAACTTTTTAGGCAGAGAAGACCTAGAGACTCTAATAGCACTGTTATCAAAAATGTCTATGAGTTTTGTCAGGAAAGTGAAATATCTTACTCATCAGGGAATAGTACATTACTCTAAGAAGAGAACCACTAATATTTGTTGTGTAGGTGAATAAATGAATTAATAAATGAAGTAGTCTGTTCCTAAGTTTTAGCTTAGTTAATGGTTTAAGGATGATTAAAGCCACTATTCTACTTACAAATTTTAGTTCATGGAGCAATAGTGTTACAAGATCAGAAAAACTTTTAGAAGTAAAAACTTTAGAAGAAATTTATAATCTAATGCATTACAAAAATATAACATATTTGAATCTGAAAACATAACTATGAACTATATAAATACATATGTGTTACTATAAGATTATCAAGTTTAATTTGTCCCAATTTGCCATACATTTTCATAATATTAAATTAGTTAATATGAATATATGCTATGATTGATACTTTCAAATGTCTTAGTATAAACTAGATCACCCTTAGGAAAAAAACGTATGTTACTTCGGGGATCTTATATAGGAATGACAATGAATAAATAAGTAAATAAGCTGTAGAAGAACAAGATATTGCCTATATGGTAATGATAATACCCTTCAATTTTACATGACCTTCTCCAGCTAAAGTTGCAAAAACCAGTGAACACATAATTCTGGGATCCTTCAACTGGCAGATTCCTCATCCCTATGGAAACTACTCAATATACACTCCCAAAGGCAGTAAGAACCACATACAGCCATGTGGGTTCTTTTACTTTATCTCTCCTCTGTGTACTTTTTAGCTGACTCCAACATGAAGTAATGTAAGAGCAACTATAAGCAAAGCCACATGGTCATTAATGCTTACAAATCTACTAATCTGTTTAAGACTTGGTCTTCTGACCAAGAGAAGCCCAGCCTCAAATGTATTAATGAACTAATGGGGTTAAGCTGATAGCTATTCTGAACGCTCAATTTAAAGATTCATGGTTCAGATATTCTGTCCTATGGTATTTGAAAACAATTGTTTGTGGCTACATTTACAATGCCTATTCTAAAATTCTGATGTTCATTTGTTTATTGAACTATCATGCAGCTGTTAAACAAGAGATAATGTAATCACTGAAAGGTAATTTCTATTTTGTTCAAGAATCCATGTTACAATTAACCAACCATGATAGCCAGCATACTCAAATTCTGTAATAGGCATCCTTTGAATATTTATTGTTAGTTAGTGTTAGACTAAATATACATTTAAAAGTCAAACTCTTTTACTTTTCTTATACCTTACCTTGGCAAACATCAATAGGCAACACTGAAAAGAAAATATTACTGAATCTATGCAATATCAAAGCACTAATTTTTGATATCGTCATTCTAAGGTTTAATCTTTATGTGTATCTGTGGAAAACATTAACTTTTGAATATTTGCTTCTTTAGCTTCCTTTGTTGATTCTTTAACTTGAACTTAAGTTAATGAACTGGGTTTCCTTAATTACATTAATAAATGTATTAAAAAATCAAATCCACTAACAATCAAAGAAATGCAAATTAAAGTAGCAATAGCATATTATCATTTGCATCTCAAAGCAGAAGGACTAATTTTTAAATGATAATGTTTGATGTTGATGAGGTTACCTTTAGATAATCACTCCCATGTGTAGTTTGTAATAATAATTTAGCCTTTTTGGAAAGCCTTAAAATGTTTCCATTTTTTCACCCAATAATCACATTTCTACAAGTCTAAAAAGGAAGATAAGCATATATGTATATGAAGATCTTTGAATAAGTAAATGATACCTTTATTGTAGACAAAAACACTTACCAAATTAAACATTCATACTAAGAAAGTAATTAAATTCTGGAACATGAAAATGGACATATAGTCGTCAAATAATAAAAGATGTTTTGGAAAAAAGTATTCATGGCAAAAATGTCATATTAAAATATAAGCTATAAAAAGTATAACTGAAATGTATTATTATTAAAATATCCTCATACACATACAGAAACTCAGGTATCCCCTACCCAGATATATGAATAAATACTATTTCATGTATTAACAATTTCTACACAACTGACATGACCAGACCATAATTACATAAATTTTCAAAATAGTCAATATGTCCTCACTACACATGAAACTCTATTTTAGACACTGTCAAAAGACCCATGACAACCAATCATGAGTCCTTAGGATATAGAGGTCTATTATTCATAAAAGACACATATCAGAACATTTATTAAGTAGCTACACAAATATATGGACCAATAGCAATTAATTGCAGGCTTGTAGAAGATTGTCTCCCATCCATGGAGATCTTTCTGACCTTTGTGCTCACAGTTAACATCTCCAGACCTGATGGGGTTACCTGATCTTTGAGTGTCTTTATGCCATTTGCATGACTTGACATAAATATGAATGAAGGACTGTGAAGGTATAAAGTATGGGAGACAGTATTTTGTGCAAAAAAAAATTCACACTATTTTCCCCAAACCATGCCTCTATTAAAATTAGAAATAAAGATCTTTAGAATTAGAATATCTCTATGCATTTCACAGTTTGACAGCTCTTGGAGCTTGTTTAAATACATTCCCTTGTTCAACCTATCTCCTCAAAAGATTGAATGGCAGAACTGATGATAGGAGATTTTGAGTAGAAAAGCACAGAAATGAAGTTAATAAAAATGCCACAAGAATTTATTTCTAGCTGGGTACCGGAGGCTCACGCCTGTAATCCTACCTACTCAGGAAGCTGAGATCTGAGATCTGAGTTCAAAGCCAGCCCAGGCAACAAACTCCATGAGAATCTTGTCTCCAATAAACCACCAGAAAACCTGAAGTGGCCTGTGGCTTAAATGGTAGAGTACTAACCTTGAGCTGAAGAGCTGAGGAACAGTGTCCAGGCCCAGAGTTCAAGCCCCACAATCGACCAAAAAAAATTATTTACATCAGCCTTTTGTTTTGGGTACATTGTCTCTGATAAAGTTGTCTCTACAACTTTAATTTCTTTCTTTTAAATGTCTAAGGGACTGCGATGGCAAACTTTACTTAGATAAGAGAGTTGGGACTGCCATTGAGTACCTCTTAGAATTGTTTTCCTTGAATTGATGTTGTTTGGTTTGGTTTTGTCTTTTGAAAAAAAAAAAAGACACTTTTGCCAGGTGCAGGTAGCTCATGCCTGTAATCCTAGCAACTCAGGAGGCTGAGATCTGAGGATCACTGTTCAAAGCCATCCCGGGCAGGAAAGTCTTTGAGACTCTTATCTCCAGTAAAACACCAGAAAACCAGAAGTGGCACTGTGGCTCAAGCAGTAGAGTGCTAGCCTGAGCTGAAGAGGGCAGGGACAGTGCCCAAGCCCAGAGTTCAAGGGCCACGACCAACCAAAAAAATACAAACAAACAAAACTTAAAAAAAAAAAAAACACTTCTTGAAATTGTATCCTTTGGGTTTTGTCTCCACTTTTGGGTTACTAAGTTATTATGTGTACTGCCCAATATACTTTGTCTTTATTTTTTTAAATTTTATTTTATTTTATTTGTGAACATACTGTACAGAGGGGTTACAATTGCATGGGCAGGATAATGCGTACATTTCTTACCAAGCATTGCACCCTCCTCCTTTGGTTTACCCTTCACATCCCTTCCCAGCCTCCCCCCTCCCCCCCAATCCCAATCCTTCTCCTTCCCCTCCCCCGTCCCCCCCACCCCACCCCCCACCCCCCCACCCCCCCCACCCCCGCACCGACATTGTAAAGCTCGTTTTGGACATGACAACTTGTACTTCTCATTGTTGCAACAGGTCCACCTGTATCCTTAAACAACTGGTTTTTCCCCATCTCCTCCACAAGTTATACTGACATCAAATATAGTGAAAGCAGGGGTTATACTGTGGGGGAGGGACATACAAAGCAACAAAGAGATAATCTTATAAATGCGTTAGAAACAAATGCATGAAAGAAAAAAACATTAAAATACATATCTAAGGGTTCATTTTCCTGACCTCACATTATCTGACCTTTTCCGCTTGTCTCATACATATACTAGATATTGCAAATAAGGGAAACCATGGGACCTATGTTTCTTTGGGCCTGGCTTACTTCACTTAATATAATTTTTTCCAAGCCTTTCCATTTCCTAACAAATGGGGCAATGTCATTCTTTCTGATGGAGGCATAGAATTCCATTGTGTATATATACCACATTTTCTTGATTCATTCATCTACTGAGGGACATCTGGGTTGGTTCCATATCTTAGCTATGGTAAATAATGCTGCAATAAACATTGTTGTGCTGGTAGCTTTAGTGTGGTCTTGTTTGTAAACATTTGGGTAAATGCCCAAAAGTGGGATTGCTGGGTCATAGGGGAGATCTATGTGAAGTCTTTTGAGGAACCTCCATACTGCTTTCCAAAATGGTTGAACAAGTTCACATTCCCACCAACAATGAAGTAAGGTCCCTTTCTGTCCACATCCCCTCCAGCATCTGTTGTTGTTAGAGTTCTTGATTTTTGCCGTTCTAACTAAGATCAAGAAATGATCTTATACAGAGAATTAAATAGATTGCAGTAACTTTGCAATGAATGTTGGAGGAAAAGAAAGAATAATGGATAAAGCCACATATTCTTTTAAGCATCAAAGACATAACAGAACTGGGAATCTAGCTCAGTAATAGAGTGCTTGCGTAGAATATATGTTGCCCTGGGTTCTGTCTCAAGAAGGAAGGAAGGGAGGAAGGGAGAAATGGAGAAAGAGAGGGAGGGAGAAAGGAAGGACATAGTTACTAGAAAAAGAATATATCACATTTAACTTGGAACTGAAAATATACCCTTTTATTATACAACAGGGGTTGGGAAAAACATTATTATAGAGTTATCATGATGAAATAAAATGAACAATCATATTTAATGTGAAAATTATATCTAATAACACAAATGCACCAATTATGAATGGCCATTATAAATCAGCATATTATACTAACAAATAATTTCTCTTTAAAAAACCATAATATTATGGGGCTGGGAATGTGGTTTAGTGGTAAAGTGCTTGCCTAGCATTCATGAAGCCCTGGGTTTGATTCCTCCATACCACATAAACAGAAAAAGTCAGAAGTGGTGTGGTGGCTCAAGTGGTAGAGTGCTAGCCTTGAGCAAAAGAAGCTCAGGAACAGTGCCCAGGTCCTGAGTTCAAGCCCCAGGACTGGCAAAAAAAAAAGTCATTTATATTGGGCTGGGAAGGTAGCTCAGTGGTAGAGTGCTTGCCTTGCATGCATGAGGCCCTGGGTTCAATTCCTCAGCACCACATAAGCAGAAAAAGCCAGAAGTGGCACTATGGCTCAAGTGGTAGAGCACTACTAGTCTTGAGCTGAAGAGGTGAGGGATAGTGCCCAGACCCAGATTTCAGGTCCCATGAGCGGCCAAAACAAAACAAAACAAAACAAAATGTTACAATTTTCTAAAGGAGGATATTGACAATCTCATGAGTCCAATTAACTATAACAATTTCTCAGTTTCAAATGAAATGCCATATTTTATCCTTCAATCTAAACAGCTCAATGCATTATTACCAAGTACAATCCATACCAATAAGTAAGAACATTGCAGTGTGCACCCAGTGTGAGCAGTTGTTTTCAAACGGGTAGTATTTTTTACTGAAGAAATATTTCACAGGGTTACAATTGGGCCACAATTGACAGGAAGCATAATGCTACTAAATATCTCACAGGTAGAGACCAGAGATGGCCCTAAACATCCTACAATGCACAGGACAACTCCATGAGAAAGAACTATCTATCCCAAATTGTCCGTGGTTCTTAGGTTGAAAAACACTGGTCTATATCAAGACTGAATTTAGGTCTGTAAAATAGCTATGTATTTAATTCATATGAACCAAATACTAAGCAAAGTAATAGTTTAGACTTTTGCTGTATAAATATTTGTAATTGGCCAATATGATAGTAAAATGGTATAGTTTTAAACTAGGAATTAATTCATTACTTTCTTTGGTTTAACAGTATTGTGTTTTATTCTCTATTGCATTATTTTATTTTATTTTCTTCTTTCCTTCTACTTCCTTCCATCAATTCTCACACCAATTTTTTTCCCTTACAATCTACTGTATACCTTCCTCCTATACATTTTATCTTCTTGTTCTATTTTAATTTCTCATACTTTCATTAATTCTAATCTTCTAAGATCATAGCATTCCTTTCAAAACATAAACTATGTAGAAGTATAGAACTATGTGTTAGTTATACAAAATACTTTACTGTAAGCTTTTTCTACTGACACATACAAAAGAGATCCAAGAGCTATTGCAATACTTTGGCTAATTTATCCTGTGTTAAAATTTTGAGAAAATAAGATTTATAAGTAATTTATGTTCTTTCAATAAGCAGAGCTTTATGGAGTTATTTTAGATCACACTTGCGCAAGAAAAGGAGAATGTGTGTGTGTGTGTGTGTGTGTGTGTGTGTGTGTGTGTGTGTGTGTGTGTGTGGAAGGGAGAGAGAGAGGAGAGAGAGAGTGAGAGAGAGAGAGAGACAGACAGAGAGAGAGAGAGAGAGAGAGAGAGAGAGAGAGAGAGAGAGAGAGAGAGAGAGAGAGAGAGAGAGAAAGAGAGAGAGAGAGAGAGAGAAGCATGCTCACAGGTCCTGAGTCTTGGAAGGCCTCAGAACTGTCTCTGAGCTTTTTTGCCCAAGATTAGTACTCTGCTATTTGAGCCACAGCTATGCTCTTGGCTTTTTGCTTATTAATTGTAGATAAGATTCCTCACAGACTTTCATGTCTTGGCTGACTTTGAACAGTGGTCCTTTGATCTCAGGCTGAATAGCTAGAAATATAGACATGAGTCTCTGGCACCCTGATAAAAGGAGAATTTACTAAGGGTATTAGTTTGAGCAAATGGACACTGTAGCAAATCCTTTAGTAAAAAATTCTCTAAGGAGTGATAACAATTCTCTAGGGACTGAAAACAATGTTAAAGCAATCTATTTTCCTCTAACTCATTCTGATCTACTGGACTGAGAGGGCCCCAAACAGAACTACTTTCATTCTCTTTTGGAAAGACTGGGTACAGGAGCTGAGATTTTCACTCAAGTCTTCTCTATATCTCTTGATAAGAATGTGCCAAGGTTTTCTGACAACACTTATCAATCCCATCTGATTGACAATAATTTCACATGCAAGGATTTTGGCTGGAGATTTGGAATAAATGATATCTACACAGATGTACTAAAGCAAAAAGCCCAAGGAAACACAAATGTACCTTTCATTAGCTTGTTTGTTTCATTTATCCATGGAACATTATTATATTCCAGACTTGAATGAAATAATTTAATTGCATTCCTAGATTATTATTTTATTCATCTCTAAGCTTTTTAAACAAGTCACACAGCAGAGAAAAGACTCTTGGAACCACTTGGAATTGCTTGCCATGTGTAGATATAATCTGAATTTAATGAACTGCATGATTAGGAGGGAATGACAGACTCATCAGGAAGCTAGAGGAAATGTTTCAAGGCGGTAAATATTTCAAAACTAACAGATTTCTTTAAGCTACCTGCAATGACAGATATATTATTTCTATTGTGAAATGGCTCTGAATTACATAAAATGCATCCACAAGTAATTTCCTGCTTTTCTGTTGCAGTTAGCCCTGATCAATAAGCATTTTTTTCATTGTTTAGTATTTATTGATTGGAGCCACTAGACTGAGAATAGCTGTTGAAATACAAGCCAGGATGCATGCTCGGAGGGACTATTAATACTTCTCACTAATTTGTAGATACTGGTCCTTTCATGTGCCCAAGGTTTCTGTGGTTCAGTGCTTAGCAGACAAAGCCAGATTGGAATGTCTGTTTATAAAACAACCATCAAAAAGAGCAGTAAAAACTAAAATGTGACATATTGTATGCTTCTCACTGTACCACTCAAACTCATAACTGTTATTAATTTCAGAGTAATCACTAGATGATAGAGATCTATCCATCTGTTCAGAGAATTGTAGAAAACTATTAAAAGATTTACCACATATAAAGTATCTCCTATTTAATATCTCAGATCCTAAAATGAACAATGTTTTACTATGTGTGTGTGCTTGAGAGAGAGAGAGACTATGTGAACATTAGCAAGATTATTTGATTTCTGTCAAAGACAGTCTTACTATATAAACATATCAAGCAAGTTTCAAAGTGATTCAAGAAAACAATGCTTGATAAGAAATGGACTCACTACCTTGCTCATGTAATTGTAAACCCTCTGTATGGTATTTTTACAATAAATAGCTTAAAAGAAAACATAATACAAGCTTTTATTCTTGTCTTTGCTGTGTAATCTTCATCATATTCTACAAAGTGGCCACAGTAGCTAACCAACAGTTCAAAGCAGTTGTTTGCAAATTTCTACAATTTATGTGACTAAGAAGATCTTTTTTTTCTTCCTCTCTTTTTTATTTTTTTTATTGTGACCATACTGTACAGAGGGGTTACAATTACATGGGCAAGATAATGAGTACATTTCTTATCAAGCATTGCAACCTTCACCTTTGTTTACCCTTCACATCCCTTCCCAGCCTCCCCTCGGCCCCCCCAATGCTCCCCGTCCCCCCAACCAAAGTTGTAAAGTTGGTTTTCGACATGACAACTTGTACTTCTCATTGTTGCAACGGGTCCACCTGTATCCTTATTTAAACGACATGTTTTTCCCCTTCTCCTCCACGAATTATAACGACATCAAATATAGTGAAAGCAGGGGTTATACTGTGGGGGAGGGACATACAAAGCAACAAAGAGATAATCTTATAAATGCGTTAGAAACAAATGCATGAAAGAAAAAAACATTAAAATACACATCTAAGGGTTCATTTTCCTGACATCACATTATCTGACCTTTTCCGCTTGTCTCATACATATACTAGATATTACAAATAAGGGAAACCATGGGACTTATGTTTCTTTGGGCCTGGCTTATTTCACTTAATATAATTTTTTCCAAGTCTTTCCATTTCCTAACAAATGGGGCAATGTCATTCTTTCTGATGGAGGCATAGAATTCCATTGTGTATATATACCACATTTTCTTGATCCATTCATCTACTGAGGGGCATCTGGGTTGGTTCCATATCTTACCTATGGTAAATAATGCTGCAATAAACATTGTTGTGCTAGTAGCTTTAGTGTGGTCTTGTTTGTAAACATTTGGGTAAATGCCCAAAAGTGGGATTGGTGGGTCATAGGGGAGTTCTATGTGAAGTCTTTTGAGGAACCTCCATACTGCTTTCCAAAGTGGTTGAACAAGTTTACATTCCCACCAACAATGAAGTAAGGTTCCTTTCTGTCCACATCCCCTCCAGCATCTGTTGTTGTTAGAGTTCTTGATTTTTGCCGTTCTAACTGGAGTGAGGTGATATCTCAATGTTGTTTTGATTTGCATTTCTTTTATAGCTAGGGATGTTGAACTTTTCTTCATGTGTCTATTGACCATCCTTCTTTCTTCTTCAGAGAAGTTTCTCTTTAAGTCTTTCGCCCACTTATTTATTGGGCAGTTGTTTCTTTGAGGATTTGTTGTTGGGGGGTTTAATTTTTTGAGTTCCAAGTATATTTTAGATATGAGACCCTTGTCGGTTGTATGGCTAGTAAAGATCGTCTCCCATTCCGCGGGCTTTCTATTGATCTTGCTAGCTATGTCATTTGCCCTGCAGAAGCTCTGCAACTTTATGCAATCCCATTTGTCCAACCTTTCTTTGATTTGTTGTGTTTCCGGGTCTCTATTCAGAAAATTTTGGCCTGAGCCAAGGAGACCTAGGGTTTCTCCTATTCCATCCTGTAATGTTTTCAGAGTGTCTGCTTTGAGTTCAAGGTCTTTGATCCATTTGGAGTTGATTTTGGTCCAGGGTGATATATAAGGATCTAGCTTTAGTTTTTGACATGTAGTTAACCAATTTTGGCAGCACCATTTACTGAAGAGGTTGTCTTTCTTCCATTCTATTGTTTTAGCTCCCTTATGGAAGATTAGATGGCTATAGGTCTGTAGGTTCATTTCTGGGTTTTCAATTCTATTCCATTGGTCCTGAGGTCTGTTCTTATGCCAATACCAAGCTGTTTTGATTACTATGGCTTTATAGTAGAGTTTGAAATTTGGTATTGATATTCCTCCAGCAGTGTTCTTTCCATTGAGGAGCGTTTTTGCTATTCGGGGTCTTTTATTGTTCCATATGAATTTTTGGATTGCCTCTTCTATTTCCTTGAAGAATGAGGTTGGAATTTTGATAGGTATTGGGTTGAATTTGTAGATAGCCTTGGGAACTATTGCCATTTTCACAATGTTAATCTTTCCAATCCAGGTTGCATTTCTTTTATAGCTAGAGAGGTTGAGCATTTCTTCATGTGCCTATTGGCCATGCTTCTTTCTTCTTCAAAGAAGTTTTTCTTTAAGTCTTTAGCCCACTTATTTATCAGGCAGTTGTTTCTTTGAGGATTTGTTGTTGGGGGATTTAATTTTTTGAGTTCAAGTATATTTTAGATATGAGACCCTTGTCTGTTGTATGGCTAGTGAAGATCTTCTCCCATTCCGTGGGCTCTCTATTGATCTTGCTAGCTATGTCCTTTGCCATGCAGAAGATCTGCAACTTTATGCAATCCCATTTATCCAACCTTTCTTTGATTTGTTGTGTTTCCTGGTCTCTATTCAAAAAATTTCGGCCTGCGCCAAGGAGACCTAGGGTTTCTCCTATTCCATCCTGTAATGTTTTCAGAGTCTTTGCTTTGACTCCGAGGTCTTTGATACATTTGGAGTTGATTCCGGTGCAGGGTGATATATAAGGATCTAGCTTTAGTTTTCTACAAGTAGTTAACCAATTTTGCCAACACCATTTACTGAAGAGGCTGTCTTTCTTCCATTCTATTTTTTTCGCTCCCTTATCGAAGATTAGATGGCTATAGGTCTGTAGGTTCATTTCTGGGTTTTCAATTGAAACATCTGGGTTTTCTATTCCATTGGTCCTGAGGTCAGTTCTTGGGCCAGTACCAAGCTGTTTTGATTACTCTGGCTTTATAGTAGAGTTTGAAATTTGGTATTGATATTCCTCCAGCAGTCTTAATTCCGTTGAGGAGCGTTTTTGCTATTCGGGGTCTTTTATTGTTCCATATGAATTTTTGGATTGCCTCTTCTATTTCCTTGAAGAATGAGGTTGGAATTTTGATAGGTATCGCATTGAATTGGTAGATAGCCTTGGGAAGTCTTGCCATTTTCACGATGTTAATCTTTCCAATCCAGGAGCGTGGGAGGTTTTGCCATTTTCTAAGTTCTGTTTTGATTTCCTTTTTCTTGTTTTTAAAGTTTTCATCATAGAGGTTCTTCACTTCTTTAGCTAAGTTAATTCCTAGGTACTTTATTTTTGTGGGGCTGTTACAAATTGAGTTGCTTTCCTTATTTGAACCACACTTTTCTCATTGTTGGGGGGTTAATTTTATACCCTGCTAATTTGCCAAAGTTTTGAATCAGCTTGAGTAATTTGGGAGTGGAGTCTATGGGATTCTTTAAATACAAGATCATGTCATCTGCAAAGAGGGAGAGTTTTATTTCTTCTTTCCCTATTTGGATCCCCTTTATGTTTGCATCTTGTCTTATTGCTGTAGGTAGGCATTCTAATACTAGATTGAAAAGAAGTGGAGAGAGTGGACATCCTTGTCTTGTTCCTGAGTTGAGGAAATGGCTTTAGTTTTTCACCATTAAGTATAATGCTGGCTGTTGGTTTGTCATATACAGCCTTTATTGTATTGAGGAATGTTCCATGGATTCCTAATTTTTCCAAAACCTTAATCATAAAGGGGTGTTGGATCTTGTCGAATGCTTTTTCTGCATCTATTGAGATAACCATGTGGTTCTTATTCTTGCTCCTGTTGATGTGATGAATAATACTAATTGATTTGCATATATTGAACCAACTTTTCATCCCTGAAATGAATCCTGTTTGATCGTGGTGTATGATTTTTTGGATGAATTGTTAAAGTCGATTGGCCAAAATTTTGTTGAGAAGTTTTGCATCAATGTTCATCAAAGAAATGGGTCTATAGTTCTCTTTCTTTGATGAGTCCCTGCCTGGTTTTGGGATGAGGGTTATGATGGCTTCATAGAATGTGTTTGGTAGTGAACTTTCTCTTTCAATTTCATTGAAGAGTTGGAGGAGTATTGGCGTGAGCTCTGCTTTGAAGGCCTTGTAGAATTCCACTGTAAAACCATCTGGTCCTGGACTTTTCTTAGCTGGGAAATCTCTTATTGCAGTTTCCATTTCAATGATTGATATGGGTAGGTTAAGCTGGTTTAACTCATCTTGGTTTAATTTTGGCATGTCAATATTTGCTAGGAAAAGGTCCATTTCTGCCAAGTTCTCAAACTTATTAGCATAAAGGTTTGAGAAGTATTCCCTTATAATGTTCTGAATCTTGGTTTTTTCTGTGGTGTTATTTCCATTGTCATCTCTGAGTTTATTTATTTGGGTGTGTTCCTTTTTTTTCTGATAATATTTGCTAAGAGTCTGTCAATTTTGTTAAGTTTTTCGAAGAACCAACTCTTTGTTTTGTTGATTCTTTCTATAGTTTTTTTGGATTCTAATTCATTTAATTCTGATTTAATTTTAATTATTTCTTTCCGTCTACTGGATTGGGGTTTATCTTGCTGCTCTTTTTCAAGGAGGTTTAGATGTGTCATTATATTGTTGGTTTCAGATCTCTCCAATTTGTTGATGTAGGAGCTCAGAGCTATAAACTTGCCTCTGAGTACTGCCTTTGCTGTGTCCCAGAGGAGCTGGTAATTTGTGTGCTCATTTTTGTTGAATAGCATAAACATTTGAATTTCCTTTCTAATCTCCTCCATGACCCACTCGTGATTCAGCAGTGTATTGTTCAGCCTCCATGTGTTACCGGATTTTCTTTGATGGATTTTGGTGTTGAGTTCTAATTTTATTCCCTTGTGGTCAGAGAGAATGCAAGGTATAATTTCAATGTTTCTGAATTTGGACAAGTTTGCTTTGTGGCTTTAAATGTGGTCTATTTTAGAAAATGTTCCATGTGCTGCTGAGAAAAACGTGTATTCTGATTCTGCTGGGTGAAATATTTGGTAGATGTCTGTTAAATCTAGTTGATCTATGCAGCTGTTGAGATCTGCAGTTTCTCTTTTGAGTTTTTGCCGAGTTGATCTATCTAGTGGGGACCTTCTTTATGTCTTCTCACAAATTTTACTTTGAAGTCTATTTTATCTGATATTAGGATTGCAGCTCCCGCCTGTTTATGGGGGCCATTTGCTTGGTAGATTTTGTTCCAGCCTTTAACATTGAAAATGTGTTTGTTTTTATTGGCAAGATGTGACTCCTAAAGGCAGCAGATAGAAGGATCTTTTTTTTTAATCCAACTAGACAGTCTATTTTGCTTAATTGGAGAGTTAAGTCTGTTAATGTTGATAGATGGGACTGAGAGGTATTTGAGAATTCCTGCCATGTTATCCACCTTCTTGGGGGCTGCAAAAACTGGGTTCTTCCTATGGTTCTTGGATTCTCAGTTTGGGTGCAGTTTCTTGGCCTTTATTGTGGTCTTGTTGGTTTTCTATGTGTAGGACATCTTTAAGATTCTTTTGTAGGGCTGGTTTGGTGGAGATGTATTGTTTCAATTTTTCTTTGTTATGGAAGGTTTTTATTTGGCCTTCAATTCTGAAGGAGAGTATAGCTGGGTACAGTATTCTTGGTTGATAGTTGTTTGTTTTTAGGGCATGGCATACATTATTCCAGGCTCTTCTTGCTTTTTATTGTCTCTGCTGAGAAATCTGAGGTGATTCTAATTGGTTTCCCTTTATAGGTGATTACTCTTTTCTCCTTGACAGCTTTAAGGATCTTTTCCTTGGTCTGAGTTGATCCTGTGTGGATTATAATGTGACGGTGGGATGTCCTATTCTGGTCTGGTCTATTTGTAGTTCTAAAAGCTTCTTGTATCTGAATAGGCCTATATTTTTGCATGTTTGGGAAGTTGTCTGCTAGGATCCTGTTAAACAAATTTCCTAGACCATTAACTTCTGTTTCTAGGTGCTCCTCTACACCCATTATCCTTAGATTAGGCCTTCTGATGGTGTCTTCCAAGTGTTGGATAGATTTATCATATTTCTTGTACTTGTCTTGGATAGTTGTATGTTCTTTCTCTATAATATCCAGGCTGTCTTCAATCCCCGAGATTCGATCTTCTGCATGGTCTATCCTGCTGTCAAGACTTTCTGCCTTGTTTTTTATTTCTTTTCCTTCTAATTGTTCAGCTTTGATGGCTTCAAATTCTTTGTTGAAGCTTTGTTTTAGATCTTGTATGTACTTCTTTACTTCCTTAATTTGGTGTTCAGTGTTTATTCTCAAATCACTTAGTTGATTGGTTATGGTTTCCTTGGACTCCCATTCCTTCTGTTGGGTTCCATCCAGCATTCCCTTTGTGGTCTCCCTGACTTCCTTCAGCTCTTTGTTAATGGATCCCATGAATGCCTTTAATGATCTTTATGTATTCTCATCCTGCTCTCTCAATTCCTGTATTACTCTTTGCTTAACTTCCTCCCGTTCACGCCATTCCTGCCTTTCTCTTTGAGTATTCTCAAGCTGCTCACCAAACCCTGTATCTGTTTTTGAATAGCTTCCTCACACTCATGATAATCCTGTATAAACCTTTGGATTGCCTCTCTCTCTTCCTATAATGCTCATACAGAGTCCTTTGTAGGTTTCCAATCTTTTCCTGCATTGACCTTTTGTTTGCCTCCTCTCTCTCCCTATCACACTCATACAGAGTCCTTTATATGTTTTCAATCTTTCATTTATCATGTTTGCCAACAGTTTTTGTAGAGCTATTTGGGAACTCTCCTCTGGGTTATGCATTATCTGTTCTGTCCCCTGATTATCATGAGTGGGAGTTGAGATACCCAGACTTGCCATTGTTCTTGTGTTTTTCCGGCTTACTCTGCCCATTTGGGATGAAAATAACACCAGTTTTGTGCTAGAACACTGTCTTAAGGCAAGCATCAACCAAAGTCTGAATTTGCACAGTCAATAGTCTGCAGATACAATCTAGTTCAACAGAGACACCTATTCAACATCAAACCACTATATATTAATGGGCTACGAACCGGAAAGAAGAATTTGGAAAAACAGAAATTATTAGGGTTACGGAGAGATGTGGGTAAAAAATAGGAATAGAGTGATGTGGGAAGGCACAGGGAGAATTAACTTAACTAAGTCCCAATCTCAAAGCAGGAAATAGGTTGGATAGGATGAAAGTAGAGAGAGAGAAAAAAGAAGAAAGAGAAAGGGGAAAAAAGAGACCAGAAAAAATAGAAAAGTAAAAATTAAAAATATTATGCAGATTTGAAAACAAACTATTCAGAGAAGAACATGAATATAGTGAGAGAAGGGGAGGGATAGAAAGGAGATGTGAAAAACTTAAAAATAAAAATACTTAAAATATTATATAGGTATAAAGAGGTAGTACTGCTATTAAGGTATTTAAGTCTCAGAGGTTTTGAATTGAGTAATAAATTTGTGGATTAAGTGTGTGCACATGGGGGTAGGGTCTAATAGTCAACTACGGGTTTATCTGAGGATGTGCAGAACAACAATTAAGTCACATAAAGAAGAACGAAAGAGAAGAAAAGGTGAAAAGGATAAGAAAGAAAGAAAAAAGATCAGAAGTTCAGTAGAGCTAAACAAAAAACAAAAAGAAAAAATTTTTTACAAAAGAAAGAAAAAAAAAGAAAGAAAACCGCACACACATGTACCACTAAAATAAAAATTATAAGAAGGAAAAAAAGTTTCTATAAAACAATTTTATTCAAAAAAGGTAAAAATTAAAAATGAAAAAAGTTTTAGAAAAGAAAAAAAATTATAAAAGGTACAAAAAAAAAAAGAAGAAAAAAATGTTATTTGATTTTTTTGGGAGGGTTGGGAAAAATCCTGTATCTCCCTTGTGTCCGTAACCAGCCTCTTGTTGGCATCTCTGGTCTGCTTGTGGTCCTGTGGCTTGGTTGTTTTCGTAAGTCAGTTTGTTTGAACAGGCAGAAAAATGCTCTGCTTTACCCAGGATTTTGCGATCCTCCTCCCAGGTTAGTTCAATGGGAGGGAGATCTGCTTTGAGTATCACAAAAGCGGGAGATGGCTTTTTCCTCAAGTTTGGAGATCCTATGATGAGGCTAGGTTCTGGGTAGAGTTGAGGCCTTTCAGCAAACAGTAGCTTTTCCCAGGGGCTAGTTTGTGAGAAACTCACAGAGCCCAGCCTGGAGCCACTCTCAGGGTTTATGTTTACTGAATTTCAAGTGATTGTCAAGGCTGCTAAAAGGAGGGGCAGCTTCTGGCTCTGGTTACCCAGTGAAGAAACCCACTCCTAGGGCTGGTGCCAGAGCTGGGTGACTTTTTCCTGGGTGGAGCTGAGTCTGGCAGGTCAGGTTAGGTTCTTGTGACCTGCTAAATGACTCTAGTTTTCTTCCAAGGCCTGAGTTGGAGCTAGCAGCTCCACCGAGCTTTTCAGTATCCAAGATGGAGATCTCGGGTACTGGGGGTGGGGGGAGGGGTGGCCTTCCCTTCTCTGCTCCCTGAGAAGGAGTGAGGACGTCAGGCTTCTATTCACACCGAGTATTGGTTCCTGAGTCGTCTCTGGTCTGCAAACTGCAGGATGAAGCTGTCTGCTCCTTGTCGGTTCTTGCTGGTGTTGAGTAGAATTCGCTCATCCGCTGTGTTTGGCTCCTTAGTCCTGGACTCTCTGTGACTCAGGTTTGGCGTGTTCGGCCACCGCCACCACTGCTGCTGCTGCTGGCAAGAGCTCAGATCTGTCTCCTTGCCTGGATTTTCCCTCTCTGGCCTAACTCTCTGTCCTGTGATGGCACACTTGGTGTGATTCTCTGGCTTAGGACTGTTCACTGGAACTCTAAAACTGCTTTCTATACCAGACCTTGTTTAGCCTCCAGCTTCTCCTCTGCCATCTTCCCAGAACTCCCACTAAGAAGATCTTGACTGGTGTGTACTTATGGGAGATACTAAGTTGCTTGCAATGTGTAGATCAGAGCCACCAAGATGATGTGGTGAGATATTGAATGCTGAGCCCAACGAGTGTCTCAAATGGCCTGAGGCAACCAAAATCTCAGATACATAGATTTCTTATTATGCTTAGCTTTGATTATTGAGCCCTGTGTGCATTCATACCATTTCCTGTGGGGGATAGTGCTGCCACCAACAATGAGCTTTATTAATTGCATTGTAAAGAAGACATCAGAGACAGTGCAAAATCTGCTAAAATTATAAGAACTTACTAACAAAGAGAATGCATCTATAATAATAACATCTATATAGGGCAATCCATTGCCAGGCACTTTCAAGTTGGTAGCCCTTTACAACAATAGTTTTCTGCTCAAACTCACCAGAGACTTCCATGTCTTTCCCTTGATACATCTTGACATACTCTTGCAGGTGCACACTTTGTTGATAAAGGCCTATCTATTGACTATATTGCTATAATTGCAAAGCATGGTGATCCGCTTGATTATTTCATGACACTAGGAAAAAACACCACATTTCTGGAATCAGAGAAGTCATCCATGTTGAAGTTTCAGTATAAACTTCAACCTTACTTTAGCTCTACACATAATATTATATCTGACAAGCAACCTGAGTCACTATGAGAATAATTACTTTATGGTTGTTTGCAGAGTACACAAGGGAGAGGTTCTTTGGAGTTATCTACAGAAGTTGTTGTATGCATGTGTGTGAATTACAGGCCTGATGACTATTGGGAAGGAAGGTCAAATAAAACATATTGAGCTCAGATGCATGACTCAAGTGGTAAAGCATCAGCTAATGAGTGAATGCATCAGGTACCTAGTTTGAGTGCCAGTCTGAAAAAAAGAAAGTGTTTGGAAGCTAACAGCATGGATGACCCAACAGATGCACATAGCACATAATGGAAAAAGCCTCCTCCACCTTTTAGACAAACACAAGCAGAGGATAATACATCTGGGAAACTCATGTTTTTCATAGTACTTTGGGGCAAACTTCTGTGTCCCATAGTGCTGGCGTTTTGTGGAAATTGAATATGAATTATGACCCCAAGACTTTGTTACCTTGAGCATATTCTATAGACCACAAGTAGAAGGAATCATATGCTATTATAAACATATGAGAGGAGCTAGGGCTACAGCTCAATGGTAGGTACTTGCCTACAGGTAGGAGGCCATAAGTTTAACCCCCGGTGCCACAAAAAATGTAAAAACCTATTGATGGATGCTATAAAATGGCTGAATAAAAAAACCCACTATACTCAGGGGTGCTAAATGAAAGAAGTTGGGCAAACAAAGCAACATTCTATATGGTTCCATTTATATGTAATATCTGAAATAGCTACCATATAAATGGAAAAGGCACCATCCATGCCTGGTGGTTGCTAGGGGCTAGACACACTCCAGTCCTAGAAACAGGGCAGAATGGGATTGATGGCTTCCTTTAAGGGTGATAGAATTGTGAGGCCTTCCTAAATAAATACAGATATACTTTCTGTCATGGACTCTTTGAAAGGTGTTTATAAGCCAGAGGAATTATTTTGATATCCAGGATAGATCATAAGAATGTATTTTAAAAATCAACATTGTAGTATTTATTTGTGATTTATTTGATTTCTGGGGCGCTCACTCCAGTTTATGGATATAGAGTCTGGTGGGATGTTTAATTTATGGTAAGGCGGCAGAGAGCAAGAAAGCAGGCTGACTACCTCTGCAAATTCTGTATTCACAGCGGAGTAAGGTATACAATTTTAAATTTACCACTTCTGCTTTCTGTGATGTCCCTGAATTCATACTGGCCAGGTCAAGTTTGGAAGAAAGACAAAGTGATTGGTAAGAAAGAAGAGGGTATTAAAAGAATAATGCCTCTGTCAATGAGGGTTAATCACAGAGTTCTACAGGGGAAAAAAAAGAAGGAAAAAATGCCAAGTACTTATGCCCCACCAGGGGACAATGTTCTATTTACCTTTGTGTCAACCGCAAATGATGATGGTGAGTGAGACGATGGTAAAAGCTGAGAGCCATGCAGTTATTATTTCCTTGAGCCAAGTGAGGTGCAAGATCCATTACATTCCCTTCCCACCTCTACCTAATACCTGACTCTGAGTCACTGTGTAATCCTCCACTAGCAGAGTGGGAGTTACTTTTCTGAAATCTGAGGGATAAAATAAAGATACAGTCCTCTTCCACACATTTTCTTACCCTGAAGCTACTTGAGAAATTTATTTTCTTATCTCCAAGGGAAATAGTAAGGAGGGGTGAGATGACTATTTTGTCCAGAGTGCAAAATTGGAAGGAAATATTGGTACTGCCCACACAAGCTCTGTGATGAGTGACAAAGAACAAAATCAAAAGTCTAAGAGACCATGTCACACCTCTACTAATCTTGGTTCCCAACACCAAGTCCTGCAGCAGGTGCAGTAAGATCTAGTAAAAATCTCACCATTCTGTTGTTCCCCTTCCCTTCTCTGATTCAGATAAACATATATACAACACCAGGGTACCAAAATCAAATACACTGACAACAGGGGGATCCCATAGGGGGAATGACATACAAAAGAAACAAGAAATCACATAGTATATAAACACAACAACAAAGAAAAACCTCTTGTGTCCATGTCTTGGAGTTTATTTTGCTTAGCTTCATCTTATATGGTCATATGTATGTAGCTATTGAGCTATTCTGCTCATCTTCTAGGATTATCCTAGGCATATACTAATTATTGCAAATAAGGGAAACCATGGGACCTATGTTTATTTGGGTATGGCTTACTTCACTTAATATAATTTTTCCAAGTCTTTTCATTTTCTTACAAGTGAGGCAGTGCCATTCTTTCTGATGGAAGCATAGAATTTTCTTGATCCATTCATCTACTGAAGGGCATCTGGGTTGATTCTATATCTTAGCTATGGTGAATAATTCTGTGATAAACACAATTGTGCTGGTAGCTTTAGTGTGGCCTTGTTTGTGATCATTAGGGGAAATGCACAGAATTGTTATTGCTGGGCTATAGGGGAGCTCTATATTTAGTCTTTTGAGGAACCTCCATACTGCTTTCCAGAGTAGTTGAACAAGTTTACAACTCCCACCAACAGTGCAGTAGGATTCCCTTTTGGTCACATCCCCTCCAGCATCTGTTGTAATCAGAATTTCTTGATTATGGCCATCCTAACTGGGATGAGATGGAATCCCAATGTTGTTTTGATTTGCCTTTCTTTAATGGCCAGATATGTTGAACATTTCTTCATGTGTCTATTGGCCATTCTTATTTCCTCTTCAGAGAAATCTCTTTAAGTCTTTAGCCCACTTATTAATGAAGTGGTTGTTTCTTTGAGAATTTGTTTTTGTGGGTTTAATATTTTGAGTTCTAAGTATAGTTTAAATATGAGGCCTTTGTCTGTTGTATGACTAGTGAAAATCTTCTCCCAATCTGTGGGTTTTCTATTGATCTTGCCAGCTTTGTCTTTTGCCATGCAGAAGCTCTGCAGTTTCATGCAATCCCATTTGTCTAACCTTTCTTTGATTTGTTGTGTTTCTGGGTCTTTATTAAGAAAAATTTGGCCTGTGTTCAGGAGCCCTAGAGTTTCTCTTATTCCTTCATGTAATGTTTTCAGGGTGTCTGCTTTTACTTCGAGGTCTTTGCACAGCGATAGTCACAAGACAATATGTTGGAAATGATCTGTACAATTGGGGAGTGGGGAAATTGGGGAGAGGGAAAGTAGGAGATAAATGAGGGAAGGGGTAAGAAGTTTGACAAGAAATTTACTTATTGCTTGCTTATGTAACTGTAATCCCTTTGTACATCACCTTGACCAAAAAAAAATCAGTAAAGTTGCTGTGGACATTAACTTCCTTTGTCTTCAGGACAACACCCCTGACATTACTTTTAAAAGCAGTTTTTTTTCCAGGCTAGTAACCTCTAAGAGAAGCCAGGGTTGATGACTTCCTAGAGCAGAAATCAGCAAGATCATTTGCAGTGACAAAGGTGGCTAGATCAGGGGAGGAGCCAACAGAAGTAGCTGTAAATAAATGTGAAGAATTGGAAGCTGAAAAACATACCCCTTACATTCCAAACCATCTTACCCAGGCTAGTTTCTTCTTAAATTCCAAACTATCACTTCCTAATTCTGTCACATTACAGGTTCCCAAAGTACTGTATTCCAGTGTTCCAGCTAAAGGAATCAAGGAGGTGAATCTGAAGGATCAGCCTAGAAAGAACTGCCCAAGAGCAGAATATCAGCACTTCTTTATAGTCTCCTTGGCACCCTGAAAATGTTACCCATAAGCTATTCTTTTTGTAGACAGCTGAAGCCATGTCACTTTTTTTCCCACGATATCGTAAGTATTCTGGAAGGTTAAAGAGAGAAGAAAATAGAGGTGCCTGGGTGCCCACTTTCATTAACAGTGACACTGCTAATTAGGCTGTTATTTTTAGCAAGCATTCTAGCACTACAAGAGCTCCATAAAATGATCATTCCTGGAGCTAAGCCTCCCACCTTGGGGAATTATGTAAAGAAATAGCACTTAGGTCTACTTGTACAAAGATGTTTATAGCCACCCTTTTTGTAGTAGCACACAAATGGAAACAACCCAAATGTTCAACAATTAGGAAGTGATTAAGCAAAGTTTGGAACTTTAATACGGTAATAAGTCTGTGGCAATGAAAATGATGAATATCTGAACTATGCAAATACTTAGAAAGGCTGTGTAAAACAATGCTGCATTTTTAAAAAAATACAGTATTCTAGCTGTAATGAAAAGCTATGTACTTGGCTGTAATAAGCTCAGTATCATTTCTTAACAATAGTAAGAACACAAGAGACCAGTCTTATGCAGGTTTTTTATTTCATGTCTGAAATGTTTAGAAGCAGAAGTGTTTCTGATTTCAGGGAACCAGAGGGGGTGTTTGTTGCATTTGGGATGTTTACATATATATAATGAGATACCTTGGGGCTAAGACCCAAGTCTAAACATGAAATTCATTTCATGTCCACCTTACACAGACAGCCTGAAGGCAATTTTATATCTTTTTTTTTTCAGCATGCTTGGGCTTTGACAATGTAGTCATGGTTAGTTTTTAAAGAAGAAAAGAGGTAAGAGAAAGAATAGACACATAACTCAATACCAGCACTGGATTATTAAGGGAAACAAATGCCTACAATGGGGAGCTTCCAACCTCACCTAGAGACCTACACCTTACTTACAATCTGAAGTATTTATAGTGGGCTTGAAAGAATGCTATAATTGTTACCGAGGGGTGCTTTGAAAGTAACTAATGATGGGACAAATGGTAGGAAACAAGTGGAGTGAGGGAGGGAGCTGAACTGGCATATCTGCTCATGGTCCAAACTGGGCGTAAATTTTGGTCTGGTGACTGTTACATATGTTACATAGTCTGGAAAAGAGAATAAGGCTGGAGTGTTAGAGAATCAAGACACTGTTCTGGGGCCTCAAGATAAGGACATCTGGCTATTTGGCCCTAAGAGTCACCCAAGGTCAGAGGTGGAATTTTCCACATGTGGCATCATATTGGAACACAAAAGGCTTCTAATCTTGAAACATTTAATTGTGATATTTATTAGGCATACACATAATCTGTATATAAATAAATGCTCCTCAGAATGCACAAGGACTTGTTACTTTAAAGTATTCTAAGGTGTAAGTCATAAAGCTGTGTTCAAATACAATATTTGAAGTTACTCTTGTTACTGTGGAGTAAGAAGCACTGAAAATATCCATCTATAACTCTACCTGTTCAATTGCTACGTGCTCTGATACCACAAGATCAACATGAATTAGTGTTTTTGGAGAAGTCAGTGTATTAAAACAATATATAATTGGCCTTCCCTAGAAGTAAGTACTAATTTTGCCTTCTGTAATGTTCGCCACTTAAATTAAGATTTTAAAAACTTGATGGCCAAAAAGGAAGAAAACTTGCTGCTAACTCAGATGTGGTCATCTGGCTCTGACTCTCCCTCTACTTGATGTGTTAGAAGTAGATGTGGAGAGTCTATAGGTAGATTAGAATGGAGAATAGGGAGAAAATGGCAGAATCACAAGCTACAATTGAGAATCAACTGGGAAACCAAGCCTTTAAAGATCCCTTTATTTATACATCATCTCAGGGACAGCTCTTATTCTCCTTAGTTCTTATTTTCATATTTCAGAGGATATAGTTCCATTGCTACCTCTTGGACAAGACCCATCTTAGGTTTGCTAGAAAAGGTCCATGGACAATTCCAGTCACGCTATATGCTCATAAAGAAGCCATGTAGATTTAGAGATTCCAATGAACCTCAAAAGGCATGGATTAGGTCCTACGATTAGCAATATTTTATTTTCTATTGTCAGAATAACGCACATGGCTAATTAGAACAAAATATACACACCAAAAAAAAAATCCCTGAATGCCTTGCCTTACTGGGCATTTCACAGTAGTATATAAGGTGTTCGGATCTAGAATTGATCATGTAGGGATTTCCTCATTCAGTTGGTAGTCAGTCAAACTCTAGCTTCTCTCTTGCTGTGGGGCTCTTCTTTGGGGGAGCGACATTCATTTTCACTCTGCTCCTGTTCATGTAGTCAAATGAAAAAAATCTAAAGCTTCCTGTGAAGGCTGACAAAGCTTTGCTCCCCCTTGAGGCTTTTGTACAACTGCTTTTTCAATGTTATATCAGTAACCTCTTAATGACTGTTCAAATCAGCAAGAATCATTGATTCATAGGTGCTACACAGAAAGCAATTTATACTATTCATTTCCAATCGTTCCCAATAGTCAGCTTTTTCTGACTCACTATAGCTATTAAATCAACCTGGATCCACACTGCATGTCTCTACCTCTTACTCCAGATTTGGATCCGTGTTGAAATCACACAAGATTTTTTAATTCTAGATCTTTTCTGTCAGTGAGAAGTGGTAGGAAGAAGACAATTCTCAGAAGAACTGGGTATTAGCTCTAATCCTAGATATATTTTCACCATGAAGACTCTCTGAACCCTCTCCTGTTAAAGAAGAATAGCCTAGCTTGTCTTATGGAACTGAAATACATATGGTGAAACAGCAATTCAACTACACAGCACCACTAATTTTCTATGAGAGAATGGTGTGGTGATAGCTAATGTGCTCATTTTCTACATTGGCTTCATTGTTAATCTTATTCAGAACATATTATTTAATACTATGACTTCAGGCTACTGTCAAAAAGAATCATTCTTCTGGTTTTTCTATCCCTTGTTTGTTAGAATAAGTACTTTAGTAAGTTAAATAGTAATTTGAAGTAAGTGACATGCACTAATAAATATAGTTAAATATATCTTCCTTCCTTCATCACACTTATTAACACACAGAGTGGCACAGTGTGGTACATTACTTCTCTCTTGACAGTATGAAAGTATTTCTTGGTTTTTTTGCTCAAAACATTTAATCTATTTTCTAAAAAACCATAATTCTCACATACAGCCTGGGCAAGTATTTTTAAAAGCACAGCTCTCAGCCTGGGTATTATTAAAAACACAGAAGAACTCAGCACACTGTGTGTATTAGGATTGAACTCTGGGTGCTGTCACTGTGCTCTTCAGCTTAAGACTAGTGCTCTACCACTTGAGCCACAGAGCCACTTCTGGCTTTTTCTGCTTCTATGGTGCTGAAGAATCAAACAAAGAGCCTCATGCATGTGAGGCAAGCACTCCACCACTGAACCAACTTCCCAGACCTTCATAAACCTATTTTTAACCTAGTGATACTTTTTCTTTTATTAAATGCTTTTTATTGTGAAAATACTGTAGAGAGGGATTACAGTTATATGAGGAAGGTACTAAGTACATTTCCTATTGAACATTGTTACCTCCTCCTTTGTTTTTTCCCTACCATCCCTTCCCTCCCCATCTCCCCAGTTCTCCCCACCACACACACAAAAGTTGTAAAGTTCATTTAATACATAGTATCTTGTATACTCCCACCAACAATGCAGTAAGGTTCCCTTTTGGCCACATTCCCTCCAGCATCTGTTGTTATTAGAGTTCTTGATTATAGCCATTCTAACTGGGGTGAGGTGGAATCTCAGTGTTGTTTTGATTTGGATTTCTTTTATGGCTAGGGAGATTGAACATTTCTTCACGTGTCTATTGGCCATTCTTACTTTCTCTTCAGAAAAGTTTCTCTTTAAGTCGTTAGCCCACTTATTTATTGGGCAGCTGTTTATTTGAGGATTTGTAGTTAAGGGATATAGGTTTCTGAATTCTAAGTATATTTTTGATATGAGACCCTTGTCCCTTGTATGGCTAGTGAAGATCTTCTCCCAATCTGTGGGTTTTCTATTGATCTTGCTAGCTATGTCATTTGCCCTGCAGAAGCTCTGCAACTTCATGCAATCCCATTTGTCCAACCTTTCTTTGATTTGTTGAGTTTCTGGGTCTCTATTAAGAAAATTTTGGCCTGTGCCAAGAAGCCCTAGAGTTTCTCCTATTCCTTCCTGTAATGTGTTCAGGGTGTCTAATTTGACTTCAAGGTCTTTGATCCATTCGGAGTTGATTCTTGTGCATGATGGTATATAAGGACCTAGCTTTAGTTTTCTACAGGGGTTTAACCAATTTTGTCACACCATTTACTAAAGAGGGTGTTTTTCTTCCAATCTATTTTTTTAGCTCCCTTATCAAAAATTATGTGGTTATAGGTCTGTGGGTCCATGTCTGGGTTTTCAGTTCTATTCCATTGGTCCTGAGGTCTGTTCTTGGGCCAGTACCAAGCTGTTTTAATTACTATGGCTTTGTAATAGAGTTTGAAATTTGGTATTGATATTCCTCTAGTACTGTTCTTTCTGCTAAGAGTATTTTTTGCTATTTGGGGTCTTTTATTGTTCCATATGAATTTTTGGGTTGCTTCTTCTATTTCATTGAAGAATGAGGCTGGAATATTGATAGGTATCACATTGAATTTGTAGATAGCCTTTGGAAGCATTACCATTTTCACGATGTTAATCCTCCCAATCCAGGAGCATGGATTTTTCTTAGTTCTGTTTTAATTTCATTTTTCAGGTTTTTAGTTTTCATTGTAGAGGTCCTTCACTTCTTTAGTTAAGTTAATTCCTAGTTGCTTTCCTGATTTCAGCCGTGCTCTTCTCATTGTTGGCATACAGAAAAGCCATTGATTTTTGAGGGTTAATTTTATACCCTGCTACTTTGCCAAAGTTTTGAATCAGCTCGAGTAATTTGAGAGTTTAGTCCATGGGATTCTTTAAATACAAGATCATGTCATCTGCAAAGAGGGAGAGTTTTACTTCATCTTTCCCTATTTGGATCCCCTTTATGTTTGCATCTTTTCTAATTGCTGTAGCTAGGCATTCTAATATTAAGTTGAAGAGAAGTGGAGAAAGTGGATATCCTTGTCTTGTTCCTGAGTTTAGAGGAAATGGCTTTAGCTTTTCACCATTAAGTGTAATGTTGGCTGTAGGTTTGTGATACACAGTCTTTATTATATTGAGGAATGTTCCATGGATTCCTAGTTTTTCCATCACCTTCATCATAAAGCTAACCCAGTGATTCTGAATTAAGTGACTTACTGTGTGTCCGGGGCATTTATTTTTTGCTTGTTTTCTTTCAAGCTGGCCTCATGATTGAAATTAGAAATCAACATTAGTTAGCTACAAGTGAAAAATCTGTAGCCCATGATTATGACCTGAGCAGTTGGTATTTGATCCATTAGAATGTTGTCCATAGCCATGATATCAAAATTTGGCTATAGACATGTAATGTGAAATGACAAGAGCAAGCAGAGTCTGTGAGTGAAATCTGTCCCATTCTGACTGTGTAACTGTGAGTGATCCAACCTCACTGTCCTCACCTGTCACATAGAAAAGCTCTTAGGGGAGTACTGTGAAGTTTATATCAAAAGTGTATCTACTAGCAGGCTCACAGAAATGATAGCTCTGTTGATAATTTATCTGACAAAACAAGTCCTTGTTTCTTCATCAGGTAACAACAAACCAAATGAAAAAAAGGTCAGAACAATTACCCACTCACATAAGGGAAATAAAATCTACCATAAGAAAATCTGTGGCATCAGACTAAATTTATCTTGAAATAATAAGAAATCCAAGTTTTCTCATGATCTTGTGTCTTTGATGGAGTCTTATAGGTACATTAAGAACTCATGTACTATCACATTTTAAAGAAAGGTGCTTTCTCATCCAGGCAATAAATGACAGGTTGTAACAAATTCGATTTGTTACAGGAGTGGTTTAATTGCCCCTGCCAGGACAGGGCATGTGTCTCCATGCTGTGAAATAGGGTTATCTTTATATATATATATATATATATATATATATATATATATATTCCAGACAGCTTCTCTTGAGAGTAGATCAGGCTTAACCCAGAGATCAGGAACTCAGAAGATCTGCAGGGAAGTACTTCACATGGAGCCAGGATGAAGGCTATTCAGGGAAGGGAGTCCTGGGGATGCCAGATTGGATAGTAGGTAGAAACACAAAGAATCTCTAAACCTATCCCAACAGGCAAACAGCCAACATCTGTATATCTATCGTGACTAAGAATATCACTTTAAGCTGGGTGCTGGTGGCTCATGCCTGTAATCCTAACTACTCAAGAGGCTGAGATCTGAGGATCATGATTCAAAGCCAGCAAAGGGGGGGGCAGGAAAATTCATGAAACTCTCCCACCCAATTAACCACCAGAAAGCCAGAAGTGGAGCTATGTCACAATGTGATAGAGCACTAGCCTTAAGCAGAGAACTCATGGCCTAGTTCAAGCCCTATGACTGACCAAAAAATGAAAAAGAAAAAGAATATCACTGTAGATTACAGTTACTCCATTCAGTAGGACCTTTCTGCTTTTCCCACATTATTCCTAGGAGAGACAGGAAGAGCACAAAAGGAAGATGCAGGGAAAGTCTGCGGCCTACCCTCACCTAAATGCTGACTGTCTGAAGCTAGAAACTGAGTTTCTTTAAATTAGATAAGTTGGACTTTTGATTTAGATGGCATTTGACCTTCCAATAACTTGAAAATGAGATGCTTCTAATGCTGCAAAGCAACCAGAAAAATCTATGCCAGGAAGCCAGCATAATGACCAAGGGAGAGGAAGGGTGAACCAATAGAAAAGGTTTGGTATAAAATGGCATGAGAGAAAAATTACATTTTGTGACTGCATCCCACCAAGTCCATCACACACCATACTCATGTCTGTTTCTGGGTGAGCAATCTGATGATCCTTTGACTATTGCAGATTACAAGTGCACAGAAAATTTAAAATGGTATCAGGACCCTTCTGACACTGTTCATTCTAGTTCTGTAGCAGCTCTCCCAGATTCTTTCAAGCTAAATGCTTTCCTGACATTAAAAAAAATTGGTGCCAGCCATTAGCTTACATGTCACATAACTTATTTAATTCTTATTTAATTTTATACAAAGTGCATCAGAGGAGACAGGCCACTGTATCACTTCTAATTTTTTTTTTCCTGCAACCTTAGCAGAAGGATATCACCTTTTCTGTTTGGTATAGTTGTATGACTCAGTGTGTTGGTCAGAATTTTCTGCACTAATCAAGTACTTGATAGAAACAATTTAAAGGAGAAAAGATTTATTTTGGGCTCCATTGCATATGATTTCATGCACCATAGCAGGGTGAGAGATGGTAGAACAGAGCTGCCTCACATCATGCCAGCAAGAAAGAAGGCAAAGAGCTGCCAGTACTTATGGACTTCCTCCATTTTGTTTTCCCCTTTGTTTCTACCCTTAGCTCCTAACCCATGGAATCTGCCCATAGTTAATTCTCTCTGGAAACAACCTCACCAACTCATCCAGACATGTACTTTACTAATCTCTTGTGTGCTTCCCAATTCAGTCAAGACTAACAATAACATGTTCACTCTTTGTTGGCTTGATACCAAAACATATCTCCCTAAGTGCTAATATTTCATCCATAGCCCACAAAAGGCTCAGGTCCATCTCATAGTAAAATACATTCAGCTATCTCCAGTAGCCCTCATGATCTTAGGAGTTCCAACATTGTTTGATCCAAGTTTGATGTCTTCTCCAAGACACAACTCAAACTCTTAGCTGCAAGCTTCTGTAAAAATAAAAACCAAATTACATATTTCCATAATATATAACACAGACTAAATGTTCATATTATAAAAGTTAGAATGGGGGCCTAGAAAGATGGAATGGGATCAAAATAAGATAGAAGTCTAGCCTGGCAAACTCAGTCCTGTAGTTCCTTGTTGGAAATCCAGAGCACATATTGGCAGGATATAATATTCAAAAGGTTTAAGAAAAATATATATATACAAAAAATAAAACAAATAAAGTAAAAAGGATTAAGAAGACCCACCCCCTAACCGTCTTGCTGGCCATAGCCCTTGTCCCTCTTTCTTGAACTGGCTCTGCTTATCTTTGGCAAATCTTCCATGTCTCTGGCATCTCCAATTTCCATTTCATCTTTGGCTTCTCATTTACGGGTTCATTTCATGCTCTCAGAATCATGGCATGCCACACACTACCTCTCAGTACTTACTTTGAAATCTGGGTAGAAGCTTTCATGACAGCATCATTTTTGCCTACAAAAGCAGCATCCTATGGACAATGCTAAACTTTGTTTCTATTTCAGGCAATAGGTGAGATCTTTGGACCCATAGCCTCTAATTGCATGTATGAAATGAAAATGGAGAAAGATTTCCCTCTCAACTGTGAAATACTATGCTAGCCAGCACTGTGTGGTAGATCTCTTCTCAAAGAAAGTCTTTCAAATGAATTGAAATCTTTCTACTCTTAAGCCTGGAGTCTGACTACTTCCTAAGATCATCTCAAGACATCTTTCTATTTTCTTGATGTACTTGGCATTCCAAAGTACTTAGCTGCTTTTTAATGGCCCTAATCTCTTTAAGTCTCACGTATTTCCTTAGATACAACTTTAAGCCATCTTTTTTTTCTAGGCAAATTGTGAGGTTTTTTGTTTGTTTGTTTTTGTTTTGTTTTTTTCCAGAATGAATGTTATTATCCCAAGATCCAAAATCATATGGTCCTGTAGTCCATACTGAAGAAGAGGAATGTTACCATTAATCTCAGCAGTCTCTCTTCCCTCTCTTCTTCCTTTTTTCTCTCTATTCCCTCTTCTCACAGAGCTCTGAGCTCCATCATTTCATAGCAACCCCTGTGTCCAGTGGTTATAGTCTAGAAATTGCAGACATAGGATCCTGGGGCCAGTGCCATCAAATCTGTACAAATCCCAAAACAAATGTGGTCATAGAACATACTCGTTTCTGTTTAGCTCTATTTCTTTATTTTCTACACAAACACCATCACACAAGAATGAGCAAGTGTTTCAAAAATTGAGGGCAACTACTAAAGACTTTAGTAGAACTTATTTTTTTCAACCCTGCATTTCATCTGGTTATACCATGTCCCAAAAAAGTTACAGAAGAGGGGCTGGGAAAGTGGCTCAGTAGGAGAGTGCTTGCCTTCCATGCTTGAGGCCCTGGGTTTGATTCCTCAGCACCATATAAGCAGAAAAGGCCAGAAGTGGAGCTGCGGCTCAAGCGGTAGAGTGCTAGCTTTCAGCTGAAGAGCTGAGGGACAGTGCCCAGGCCCAGAGTTCAGGCCCTACAACCGACAAAAAAAAAAGTTACAGGAGAAATTTTCCCTTTCTCTGCGGCCCCCTAAAAGGCATATTTAATTCCCAGTCTTGCCCCCACCCTTCCAACTGAGGGATTTCTACCTCTCCTTTTACAAAGCAGGAAGAATATGATCACCCACCTTTGAGAAATCTAACTATGTACAGAGGTTTTAGCACCTTTTTCTCTCTTTCCTAATGCTTGCATTTGTTTGTTTGCAGTACTGGAGCTTTGAACTTAAGGTCTCATGCTTACTAAGCAGGTACCCTACCACTTAACTTACATCCCTTGCCTGTTTTGCTTTATTTTTCAGATAGGGTCTCTCATTTTACTCAGACTACAATCCTCTTCCATATACCTCCTATGTAACTGGGATTACAGATAGGCACCACCACACTACGCTTATTGGTTGAGTGAGGAATCTCATTAACAGTTTTCTCTAGCTGGCCTCAAACTGTGACCATCCTGTTCGCTGTTTCCCAAGTAGTTTGACTAAAATCATGTATCACCAACACCCAGCCCTTTAGTACCTTTTTCTAAAAGTATACTTATAGAAGGATGAAATTATCCCTCTAGAATTACTGGGGTCAACTGGAACAATCACAATGGATTCTACATAGCTGGCACATTGGTGCGAGTTGGCATCATGAGTCTGTGACATAACTGCATAAACCATCAGCCATTTCATACATCAACATACCCACTCTCCACCCAAGCCTGGCAGGCATGACCACACACTCCCCAGGAACAGTCTGCTACTCTCAGAGGCCACGTTGTCAAATTCTGATAGGCAAACAAAGGCATTCCTTTCTCTAAAACATTACAGCCCCGTAGATCTCCCTCTTTCCCTCCCCAGAAGAGAAACAAGTTCACATTCTTAAAGCCTGTTAGCTTCTAATATCAACCTTTTCCCTTTTTTCCTGTCTAGTTATGAAATTCCTTTTCCAACAGGTATTTTTTTAAGCAACAGAAAACAGTTTTTCTATGTTTCAATGACTATTTCCTCAACTACAAAAATCACCCAGCCAAAGGTTTGAAATTGCAGCTGGTATTGAATTAATTAAGTTTTTAAACAAGGTGCCTCCCTCCTTCCCTAGTTATAGTATGACTTTAATTTCTTCTAGCTGCCCTTATATATAGACATAGCATAAACTCACAGGGCTCTACTTCAGATTTCTATTTGCTGAAACTGTGTTGGGAGATGAATACAAATCACTGTTTACCCACCAAACACTTATATCACATTTCTTGTGTGGCAGGAAGTACTCTCACTACTTTATAAACACCAGTACATTTAATCCAAATGGCAGCCTTATGGGTAAGCCTTATCATCACTTCTACTTCCATAAGAAGGTGAGAGGGAGCTAAACCACAGGCAGGCTGTGACTTAACCAAGGTTAAATGCTAGTGATTTGTAGGCTTCATAACCAATCAGCCTTGCTCTGGAGACCATATTTTAGCCAATAGGCAAAACCACTTTCTTTGTGTTAAAAAATCCCATTTCTCATTCTTTATCTCACTTAAAAATCATTTCTAATATAGGAAATGTTGTCATCATTTTTAGACATAGGAAAAAAAAACTATTGTTTAAATGGCTAAGGGATTTTCCAAGTTACAAGAAGACAGATCTCAAACTCTATAAGACTTGTAAATCCAAAACCTGGCTACAGCAGACAGCAGATTGCCTTTCACTTATTTAGGTCTATTCAGGGTGCTATATGAAGGGTGAACATGGAGGAACTTTTGCTATAGAATCTTAGTGCACCATTTGACTTTGCTACCAATATAGTCATTCAATCAAGTCTTTAATTCAGACCACATGTGCCCAGAGGGTCTTATAATGAATCCATTTTGTAAATTACAGAGAAAGCTATAAATTATTTCCACATAAAGGGAGCATAGATCAAGGCTGCCATATTCCCAAGAGCATTGTGTTATACTCTTAACCTAAATTGTATTTTCTCCTTGTAAATGGGAACAAAATTTATATTGTTTTGACCTTTGGATCATAGGATCTGGCATTTATTCCATATATTTCTCAAAAGAATTCACAAAGACATGCAGCCATTTAACCTTCTCCTAGAAGACATACAGTAACTCTTTCTTTATAAATTGGACTATTGAACATTTCATATTTTGATCATTATTTAGTGCAATTTATGACTTCTAAGAGGCCATTTGTCAATAACTCCTGAATGATTTTCCAAAACAAGTGCAAATAAGAAAGAACAATTTATTCTAATCTCTTTGATGGGTTCCTGATTATTATGGTATTGATCTCACCCTATCATGATGACATAGGATTGTTAATTCAAGGTAGAGATAACAGAGATGCTGAATACACTTATCACACTGATACAGAAGCTCATTTGAGTTCAACTTTCCCACCTTTACCTTGTAAAGGTACTCTCTCCAAGATCATGGTTGATCTTGGAGATCAAATGGGACAGAATTCACATGTAACTTAAATGCATCCATCTCCTCATATCCTTTATATTATCTCTAGATTACCTACAGTCTCTAGATCAATATAAATGGTCCAAAACACTGTGTTTAGGGCATAATTGAAAAGGGGAAATTGTGTACATGTTTAGTATTGACTTCATATTTGCTTCCAAATATTTTGGACCTATGGAATAATTGGCCAAACTGTACTTATTGAACATCTAATATGAATAAGTCACTAGATTGACCAGTAGGATTTGGAAATAAATGAAGCATAACTCCAGGCTTCAAGAAGTTTGTGGTTTAGTAAAGAGAGAATTACAAATAAGCACAAAGAATATTGTGAAACAAATACTGATAATATAACCTTATAAGATACAGTGGTTACACAAAGAAAGTGAAGAGCTAAAGTAACTCCATTTTGAGATTAACCCCACCATCTTGTGCTAGGCTGCCCTCAGAGTAATCCCAAGAGGAAGAAAAAACAATTCTCAGTTGCCATCAACTTTGCCCACCCTTAAGAAACAGAACAATTGCCCCACTGTTCCAGGAACAGAACATACAGATTTTGCAACCATCGAACCGTCAAATGTGGACCAATAGTTCAAAAAAGGAAAGTGCGTTTAGGGTAGACTCAAACCTCGGTACATGGGCCAATAAAAACTCACTATGCAATCATTATAAATGTTAACTAATCATGTCACTGCTTGTGTGGGAATCCCCTAAACTTGTTTTATAAAAGCTATGCTGGTTTTGTGCTCGGGGCCTCTTAGAGTAACTGGTTACCGAGTGCGTGGAGGACCAAGCTCAAGCTTGCAAATAAACGACTCTTTTGCTGTTTGTATTTGTCGTGGTCTCTGGTGGTGTTTCAAGGGTCCCGAGTGCGTACAATGTTTCTGGGGGCTCATCCGAGATTCCCCTCATAAGACCCTCCAAATGCCCCACCACAGAGTAGCAAAAACCAGGCTGGTAAGTTAAGACATTGCCTCTTTGTGTTTTATTTGTATTTTTGGTTGCCTGTGATGGGCAGGTTTGTTGGCAAAGAGTCTTGATGGATGCGCTAAAAGACTGCCAACGGGATCTGTGGGAGATGTCCCCAGACTCCTCTGGGTAAATTGCTGTTTAGTGCGGGAGTTTGTTTTGAGCAACTCTGTGGTCGGTGGGACAGTTTGTGGAGAAACTCTCCATTTGTAGTCTGGGAGTTTTGGTTTGGCAATTTACCATGTACAGCATGTCTTTGTCTTAAGTTGTGTCTTTGTGTTGTGTGTTCTGTTTGTCTTTTGAGGTTTACCTTAACCTTAGGCCTTGGCCCCTAAGGGGAGGGTGTCTGAGTATGGGGAAGAATATGCCAGTCTGAAGGGATGGCTGCTAGGGACCTATTTCCCTTGCCCCAAGATGACTGGGACTTTTCTTCCACATTCAAAGGCCCCTGGGTCAACATTTGCAGGAATCTAAAAGTAAAATCCTCTGGAGGTGATTAGAAAGGGTTGATGGGACTTGAGTACCACGTGTAAATGTTCGTGAGATGTCATCCATTCACTGAGACCTGATCGTTCTTTGTTCTATGTTTTTTTTTTTTTTGAGGTAGGGAAGTTCTGGGTGAGAGTGACAGGCTCACTCAGCAGACCCTTTGGTTGTTGTCTAGTTTTGTTTTAGAATTTGTACCAGTTTTAAATTTGGATCCTTGGTTTCTGTGTTTATTTGTGTTTTTGTTATTTATTTGAACATCTCTGGGTGAATAAAAGTTCCAGCCTCCAGCTGGGCTCAGTCACAGAGAAGGCTGTGTGCCTGGTTTTGACTTTTCAGCTAGTCCTGACAATGTAACCATTTGTAAAGTGCTCTTGTCTAAAATTGGATAAAAATCAGGCCAGTTTAGTTTCAGGTGACCCCACCCCACCCCAGCCTTCCTCCAACAAAAGGGATTCAAAAGACCAATTGGTGAAATGCCTTGCTAAACAAGCAAGCCTTGGGAAAATGAAGCTCAACAAAGGTACTTATTTCAAAAGAAATCTTGTCTTAAATCTTTGTTTAAAAACTTTAGAAAATGTACGTACAACTGATTTTGATTTTTGTCTGCTTTAAGATCTGAGGGTGTTTTGTATGTGTTTGTGAGCATGTTCAAGATAAAAATTGTCAGTATACTGTAACAATTGGGTGAGTTTAAGTTTAAAATTCAAAGGGTTATGAGGTTTGGACATTACCAAAAATTAAAAAAAAATTCACATTGTTTTAAATAGCTTTTTAAGGATTCTTTAACTTAAAAATTAGAAAATCTGGTATTTTAGAATTCATAAGGCTGTTTACACTGTAATCAAGATATCTAGCTTAACAAAAAGGAGAAACTTAGAAGGCAACAGAAGACCTATCTTTTGGAGTAAGGGTTAACAGGCAGCAGTGAAGTTCAGCTGGTCATGCATGGTGAAACAGACCCTGGGAAGAGTCCACGCATGGTGAATGAGGGCAAGCTGGCACAAACACAGTTCCTCTAACCCTAAAGAGTTGGATTGGGTGCGTGCCCAATCCACAGGAGGGGCTGAGTGGTCAATCTTTATTCTGTCCCTCTTCCCTGCAGATAGATACTGGAAACATAATGGTAAAAATGAGTGATGTGATTATCTGATTAGCATTGCTAAAACTGCCCCTTGGATGTGTTAAAATTAAAATTAAGAAGGCCTTAAAAAGGGGGTTAAAAAAGTTTATCTGTACAATGTGTTTTGCTCTCAATGATATTCTGCAATT
Source organism: Dipodomys merriami (assembly GCF_024711535.1). Taxonomy (NCBI): domain Eukaryota; kingdom Metazoa; phylum Chordata; class Mammalia; order Rodentia; family Heteromyidae; genus Dipodomys; species Dipodomys merriami. The sequence continues at coordinate 47,385,963 of NW_027202270.1, read as the reverse complement.
GGATATGTTTTTTAAGGCATAAAAGTGTTAGCTTCTTGGTAAAGTGATGGTGATCGTCATTCTTGCATTAAGGAAAAATTGTCATTTGAGTTTAAAAGTTTTAATGTGTATCTGTTTTAAAACAAGCAACCAAGAGGAAATGAGTGACACCTAGCTTTGAGAGTTCAAGGGATTTTTCAAAATGCAACTAAAAACTAAAATATAGAATATTAAAACAGATTAATAGGAGGCTTAAAAAATTAGGAATAGATTCTGTATAGAAAGTTTAAAAGTAAAATTGTTCTAAACATTTGCCTCAAAGTACAAAAAGGAAAAATTAAGATTACCAAAGTAATTGTTTAATTCCTATTTCAGTTTGCTCTTATAGGTTTTTTTTGTTTGTTTTGTTTTGTTTTGTTTTTTTGGTAACAGTTCCCAGCAGGCCCACAAAAAGGAGTGAGGATTCTTGAAAGTTTGTCAGATGTAACTTTGGCTCTTAATAAGTTTCAGGTAAGAGCATGCTTAAAAGCTACTTCTATGATGACCACCTTGTTGCTTTTAATTGGAGTAAAGTGGCCTTTTATGAGACTCATTGATCTGCAAACTGGTTTGAAGCCAGTCTGGGCAGAAAAAGGTCCCTGTGAGACTGTCACCTCTACTCAGCCAGCAGAAGGCTGAAAGAGCAAGAAGTTGCTTTAGGACTCAAAGCGGCAGAGTGCTAGCCTTGAGCTGTAGAGCTGAAGGACAACACTCAGGCTCCAAGTTCAAATCCAGCAACCAACTAAGGGAAATGTCAATGAGGCATTTTTCCCAATGTGGAGAAGATACTCCTGGGACAAAAGCAATGGAGGAGCATCCAGAGGCAGTAAGCCACAGCTTGGATGAAAGAAAAAATGTCAGATCCTAGAATCATTTGTGCATGGCCTTTCAAAAATTGGTCAGAGGCAGGAGGTCATGAGAAGATAGTTTGTAAGCATGCCTAATGTCCGTGACTATCTACCTTGTAAGGAACGGGAACTTGTCAGTCATCTGTGATAGTACTAAAAAGCTAAGGTTGTAAAATGTGGAGGATAGTTTAAATCCCAACCCCTGTATGTGCCAAAAGCCCTAATTGGCAGTAACTTTTGAGCTGACACCAGCTACATGAAATTTATCTGCTCAAGAAAGAAGTTTGTAAACCTGAGAGTGTTTCTATTGATATCTGTCTGAAGGTCTGCATAGGTAACTCAGGCATTGTTAGGATCACTAGAGATCACATTCCTAAACCATCCAGATAGATGCTTTTACAAAACAGAAGGCTAATTTTAAGCTACACTGCTGTAGCCAGAAAAAAGTTCTCTGCATTTGTCAAAAGTTAAAATGTTCTTAATGACATCTAACCCTGGTAACCTCTTTGTAAAATAGGCTAAGGTTATAGGTTCCTGGCTAGGTAGGATAACACCCCTGAATCACCTTGAAAAAGTTACAGAAGATGAATCTTTGCCCATCATCCCCTTTTATGAACGAGGGACCAGAATCACTTTTTTTTAAATGTGGCAAAATAGACATAAGGAAAAGGCATGAGAAATAGTAGTACAGGCCTGACCCCTCTATATCTGCCTAGAAAATCCTAGTCTTATTAAAAGAACTATCTAGTTTAAAAAGTTGTCATCTTGGTAAATTGTCCTGGGCTATTGTCTACATGGTCTTAAAACTAGTGGGGTCACAGCCTGCCAAGCCTATGCAATGTATCCTTAACCAATATGTGTAGGAACTCGCAGCCCAGCATGAGGTGTGACAGTCCCTTGGAGCCACTGAGAAACCCTGCTGCTGCACACCCTAATGGGTAAAGTTCAATGATAGCCTGAAATCTACATCATCACCCAGACCACCTTCACCGTGGTAAAAATAGACAACTCCTGCCTGATTCCATCACCTGCGACTGCTTCCCGGTTGACAGCTGCTAAAACTAAGATCTTGTGGGACATTCTTTTGGTGATATCCAGTAACCTTCTCTACTCCCACAGTGGATATTGGGGGCAAGGATATTACTGGCTTGCCTTAGGCACTTCAGGGTCATAGCCTAGTTTGGCTCTGGTGTGGTAATAACCTGCTTCTTGCTGGGTGTGGATTAAAGATAAAGAAGAGCTTTTTTTGTTTGTTTTAATTTTTATTTATTGTGAAAATACTGTACAGAGGGTTTACAATTACAAGGGCAAGATAATGAGTACATTTCTTTTCAAGCATTGTTGCTTCCTCCTTTGTTTCTCCTTCCCTATGTCCCTCCCCCAAGGTATAACCCCACTTTCACTGTTGATGTTGGTATAATTTGTGGAGGGGAAGGGAAAAAACAAATCATTTAAATAGGGATACAGGTGGACCCAAACAACAATGAGATGTACAAGTTGTTATGTCAAAAAATGAACTTTTTTTTTAATCAATGGAGGTAGTAAGAGAAATGTGACCCAGCCCTGCTCTTAGCCTTAAAATCTAGCAAGCTTCACCATCCCAGTGGTGCCTTGAGGCTGTTCTGACATAACTTGGTTCCACAAGCCAAAGAAAAAATGGGCAGTTTTAAACTCTAGCCACAAAGAAGCTCAAGGAATTGTAAAGAAGAAGAGGGTAATAAAGAAAGCCTTGGGAAAGGAATTGGGGAAAAAATTGGTATCCTCTGGATAAAAAAAGGATTTAAAAAGTAAGGATTGTCTTAAAGTGTTTGTAAAGAAGACAAATCTCAGAAAGTTTAAGTATATAGCAAATGGTATGAGTATGTCTTAAAATTGGAGCTTACAAGTAGAGCTGGTATAAAATTAAGTTAGCTGTGATATACGGAGTCAGGACTGGTGGAAGAAAATGTAAAGGCCTTTAGTACTTTTAATTTTGTTACTCACAATCGGACCTCATATACTCAACAGACTGGTGTCCTTTGTAAAAGAGGGGACTAGCACAGTCTAACTATTAGTTCTGAGATCCCAATACCAAACTGTGAATATAGAAGATTGTTCCAGTTGGGGACCATGATTGGCCCTCAATTTTCTAGAAGAGGAGGGAATGAAGGGCTAAAGTAACTCCATTTTGAGATTAACCCCACCATCTTGTGCTATGCTGCCCTCATAGTAACCCCAAGAGAGAGAAAAAAACAATTCTCAGTTGCCATCAACCCTGCCCATCCTTAAGAAACAGAACAATTGCCCCAGTGTTCCAGGAACAGAACCTACTGGTTTTGCAACCATCAAACCATCAAACATGGACCAATAGTTCAGAAAAAGGGCAGTGTGGTTACGGTAGACTCAAACCTCGGTACATAGGCCAATAAAAACTCACTATGGGGCCTGGGAAGGTGGCTCAGTGGTAAATTGCTTGCCTTGCATGCATGAGGACCTGACTTCGATTCCTCAGCACCACATAAGCAGAAAAAGCTGGAAGTGGCGCTGTGGCTCAAGTGGTAGAGCACTAGCCTTGAGCTGATAGATCTGAGAAACAGCACCCAGGCCCAGAGTTCAGGTAAATGTTAACCAATCATGTCACTGCTTGTGTGGGAATCCCCTAAATTTGTTTGTTACATGCTATAAAAGCTGTGCTGAGGGGCTGGGAAGGTGGCTAAGTGTTAGAGTGCTTGCCTTGTGTGCATGAGGCCCTGGGTTCAATTCCTCAGCACCACATAAGCCAAAAGAAAAAAGCCGGAAGTGGCTCTGTGGCTCAAGTGGTAGAGTGCTAGCCTTGAGCTGAAGAGCTGAAGGACAGTGCCCAGGCCCAGAGTTCAGGCCCCACGACTCGACCTCCCCCCCCAAAAAAAGAAAACAAACAAACAAACAAGCTGTGCTGATTTTGTGCTCGGGGCCTCGTAATGTCACCGGTTACTGAGTGCACAGAGGACCAAGCTCAAGCCTGCAAATAAATGACTCTTTTGCTGTTTGCATTGGTTGTGGTCTCTGGTGGTCTTTTTGGGATCCCGAGTCCATACAACAAAAGAACAACCAATTGACAGAACTGGACAGTATAAGCTCAGAGGGGAACACTTTTTTTCTGTGTCTTAAAGGATGAGTAGGAGCATAAGGAATGAGAAAATAGTAGTTAGGTTATTACTAGTAGTGTATTATGATAGTAGAATATTAGTATAGTAGTATATTAGGATTAGTAGTATATTAGTATATGTTAGTACTATTTGGGACAGTAGTACTATTTAGGATAGAAAACTTGACTAGAATCAGATTACAAACACCTTGTAAACTGTGAAAATGGTTTAGATTCTGTTTACTATGCCCAACAGTAGTACAAAGATTAATGGGATTTGGTTTCTCTTGTAGAAGATCCACATGCTTGCATTCTGTAGGGTGAATAGAGAGGCCAAGGCTGCAGACAGGGAGGTCAGGTAGAAATCTTGCTAAGAGCTCAAAGGAAACACATTCAGGAACAAACTCTGAGACAATGGGATAGAAATTTTTTTAAGCTAAAGGATAAAATTGATCAGATTAGGGATTTGAAGGAGAAAACATGGAAAATGACTATTGACTTGTATAGCTTGGGGTGATCATGCCATTTTCTAAGATTAGAGCAGAAATGAAAAACTTAAGTTGATTTAAAAAGAAAATAGTAGAAAACTCTTAAAATGAGATAATCTTAAAGAGAATGTACCACCTCTGGAATCCACAATGTGGAAGCCAGTTAAGCCTAGAGATTAATCCAGTCAGCCAAGTCTACCCTTCCATCACCCCATATTTCCACTCTGCACACTCTTGCTGACACAGCCTGGTGTTCTCTGTTCCATGTATTACATGGGACACATTAACTTGCTCTTGGGTAAAAGGGAAGATGTTCACCAAACTACCTCTTCTGCAGATCAAGTACTTGCCTAGAAGCCACAGGAACTGTTCCCTTTAGTGTTGCTTCTAGAATGGAGACAAATATCCTGACTCCTCAGTCACTGACAGAGGAAATGAGGCTCCACAGAGAGGGGCCAAAGTTTAGCCTTTCATAGAGCAAGAGAAGGAAGGGATGGAGCAAAGTCCTGTTGCTAAGGAAGAATCAGAAAGCATAGGAACCATGTAGGACTTGACCTGGTCTGCTGCAGGAAACACGGGAGTTAGCAGGTTTTCCCTGTCAGGTTGTGGAGGTAAAGGTATATGGGGGACAAGTAAAACTACAAATTTAAGGTGGCAAGTGATGTTTCTCAAATACAAATAGTTCAAATTATTGATGTTTTAGCCTATAAGAGGACAAAGGAGATATCTTAAATCATTAAGTATTTCAGTCCCCAACTTGATTTTTGGCCTGTATATCCAGTCCTAAATATTTTGCAGGCAGTGGAATCATTGATATTCATTTGTTTTATTTAAATATTCGGATTTCAAGAGCTTGACACTACCTTTAATACAGTCTAAGAACTCCTTTCCTCTTTCAAACCAAATTCCTTAGATCTTCCTCACAGAAGGAAATGGAAGAACTCACACCTCAGACTTTGCCTTTACTTCAAAACCAGCCCATTTTCTAATGAGATTTTCCTTGAATAGAAGAGTTTAGAATTCAGCTCCAGATAGCTTGGTTAGGAAGGCATCCTGGCAGACATAGTGTGTATTTCTAGTCGTTGAAAATTCCATGTCTACTTTAGAAGTTTCAGTCCTCTGAGTCCTTCTCAGATCCTGGAAGTCTGTCTACCCACCTAAAACCACTTCAAGCATTTCAGGAAACACAAACAAGTTCTCTCCTTTGTTTAACTCTAGTCTTATTTAAGAATTTTTGCCATGCTTATCACTGAATAAACTAAAACCTTATAGTGAGCACAATAAGGTTTTATTCAAATAACTCTGGTTGAATGTGATATTTTTTAATAAAGGAGCATATACTCTAGAACATGTCACTTTTGTTCATGAGGTGAAAAGAATAAAATTCTTTCTGTTGATTCATCATACCACCAAAAATTATAGTAGGAATACCAGCTCCTTTGCTGTTCTTTGTATTTACATAAGTGGATATATACCTATCCATATATGCATACACATATGTGTGTATCCACTTCCTTATTTAGCAAGGACTCAATTCAATTGATAACTTAAAATTCTTGACTCTCCCTTGGCTGAACAAGAGGATTCATTATTTTGTCTTTTTCAGTTATCTTCCTCGACCTTGAATTTTATCCATGAGACATTTGGTAAAGGCCTTTTGCTATATTAGAAAGGTCAACTTCATTGCCACTGTTTTTCTAACATGTTATGCATTGAACAAATTATTTTATTCCCCCTCTTACAAAGTTGTTGAAGTTTCTGGAATGCACTAATGTGATAACTATTGACTTTCATCCTGGTCACTCAGTTCCAGAAAGTCAGACTGATCAAAAACTAAGTTATATCTCACCTTTTCATCTCCCTGCCTACCAGGAAGATGGAAGGTAAACAGCCAGGTATAAGCCCCAATTACCAATACGAAGATAGAAATTAAATGGCTTTCTTTTTTCCACTTTAAAAGTATGTATGGGTTGGTGTAGAATAAATGTCAGAGCCAGGAGGATGTGCTAGCCTTCTTGTTGCAAACAATGGGTTCTAAATGAGAACCGATAGAATGGTTAGCACCAAGGGCAGATAAACTGACTACCATGTGTCTTCAATGAGTGCCATAACATCATGTTGAGTTTGAGCAGGGCCCTACTAGTGCACTTAACTTGCCTTTGCTTTTGAATTGTTTAGGTTAAAATTCTACTGGCATATCACTATTTGTACTTCTGCAAGAACCCATGTGCAACATCCATGGTTATGAGATTTAAAAGATATCCAAAATTACAAGGAAAGATAGACACAACCGGATATTATTATTTTCTAGAACAGAAAGTTAATAAGAATAATACCAAGGGACCATAAGACACTAATGCTTTCTTTTGAAAATTTTAATTAAGGGAGAAAAAAGGCTCTAAACAACTCCCTTTTGCATGTGGGTTTTCCTCTTTTTCCTGGCTGCTTCTTTGGCAAAATTGCTCTTTTATTTGCCTGAATTAACTAAAATAATTGGTTATTTTATATCCATTCTTTAAAAGATTCCCCACAAACCCTTTTTTCTCAGTCCTGTGGTAATAGTGAGGATATATATTCAAATTATAGAATCATTCAGCACTGAACTCTGAAAACCCCATGCCTTTGCTCATTTCTGTGCTTAGCTAGGTTACCCAAGTACCTCTCCAAGCAGGGTGCTGTGTGATCAGGAAATCCTGCCACCAGTTTGTGTAAATTCTTAACGTATAGACTTGTCACCAAGCAATAGTATAGAAAACTGGCTTTCTGAGGTTTGCTCCAGAACTAGCAGGAAGGCAGATATGTCTAATACCCATTGATATATCCATGTGTTTATATTCTTGTCTATTTATGCCATATTAATAAGTATCCAATTCCTCCTAGAAAGGCCTCCACTAGACTGTGATTTGGTATTTGTCCTTGGCTTTTAGTAGGGCAATTTAATAACTGGTCATATCAAATAGGCTTCAACATTTGGATAGTCTGTTATATAATTTACTTTTCCTTCACTATGTAAAATTATTCTAGAATTTAATGTCAAAGAACTCCATCTGCCTGCAGAAAATGTCACATTTATTGATTTCAGCTTGGGGTGTGTGTGTGTGTGTGTGTGTGTGTGTGTGTGTGTGTGTGTGTGTGTGTGTGTGTGTGTGTGTGTGTGTGTGTGTGTGTGTGTGTGTGTGTGTGTGTGTGTGTGTGTGTGTGTGTGTGTGTGTATTACATTGCTCATCTTTCCACTTTCAGGAAGCTTGACATAACTCTAAAAATGGCCTATGGCTAATAATTAGTAACAAGAAATCTTTTAGATAATTTACCTGATTCTTTCATAATTTGGAGCTGTTTTCCATTAACTTTTACTTGCATGGTATTTGTATCTTCTGCTTTATGTCACTGAAACTCTTTGTTGGAAAGAGTGTAAAAGTAAATTCAACAAAGTTGTCTTATTTTTGGCATAATGATTTCTGATTTTAAAGTTAGGATAAGTTTTTTTTTTACAGAAATTGTATTCTGATATTTTATCTCTTTCTCTAAAAAACCCAGACATGAGCATGATGGATTAGAATAGATACTAAAAATTAGTAAGTAAATATAAATAATTTTCTATAACTCACAAGGTAAATGAGGGAGATTTGGGAACATTTTCCAGAAGCCAAGAAATTGAGGATAGTTTTGGTAGTTTTTTTATATTCAATTATATACTTATATAAAATTATTTTAAATATGTGATCATTATAGTACTGTTACATTTCTGACTCTTCTATTGGTTGTTGCCTTTTTGAGATTATGACACACAACTTAGTCCCTCCTGGTTTATATAACAGTATCTGACTCTGGTAGGGTTTCAGTAAATATTTTTGAATGACAGAGATTTTTCACCTATTGAGAGATATTGCTCTTTTTTAAAATGTTTCAAAGAGCTTTGCAATCTGTTGAATTCAGTGTGTATGCTTTCATCTGATGTTGCCATAGATACGATTTTATCTATGATCAGGACACAATCAAATTAAAATGAGCCCACATCCAAGTATTGGTCTCACTGTTGATGAAATATATTATAATCAACTCTGAAAAACAGACTGTCATCTTTACAATCTAAAAAGATTTAAGTCAGCTATTAATAATCATTTTCTTTACTTTTGCTAAAAATGATTGCCCAGAAAATATAAGCAGAGGTTTGATAGTTGTTTAAAGCAAAATCATTAAACCTGCTTTTGAGTTTTGAAAAGCCAGACTTGCTAAAACACTTTTAAGTGGCTCTGCACAGTTTTATTTCTTTGAATGGTGCCTGTTCTTATCCAGCTGTGAAGAGACTGTAATCTCATTAAGAACTGAGGTGCAAAGTTTAAAGCAAATGTTGAAGGGCAATCTAATTACTTCATGAAATCTTAAATGTGTTCAAGACTATTGACGAAGGTTCTTAGTTTTAACCAAATTTTCATCTGACTCTAGCAATATATATAATTGCATACAGAGCCACAGAGACAGGCATTATCAGGCAAGAATTTTTATGTATTGTGCACTGTATATTCATTCCAGGTGTTTGAAAGAGTGCCTTACACCAATCTGTTCTCAGCAAACATTTGTTCAATGAATATAAAAAATTCATGCTGAGTGAAAACTTGCATTTCACTTTTAACTCTATTGTAATCCAACTAAAATTTTCTCATAATTTCATTTATGTAAAAATAATTGGTACAGGAAGTCCAGAAAGAAAAGCAAGGGACATTCAAGCTGTTCTGAGACTATCAATGTTTAGCTCCATTGTGTGATGCCTCCTAAAATTTGGAACTTCTAGTTTATCCTATGATCAAACAGTCTGAAACTTTTCTTGGCATTAAAGCAAATGTTTAGCAAGGGAAATCTACCACCTGCACTCTCTACCTCACATTTCACAACCATCCCCCAGTTTTCCTCCCCAACAAGGCAAAAGCAAACCAAAACAGAAGATATTCAAGTAGAATTATAAACTCAGCTTCCCTGCTTAACCATGAATCTTTGCGATTGTAGAATGATTTATTTTAAAAAAGATATTGTTAATAAGTTGTACAGAGGGGTTGCAGCTACACGAGTAAGGCAATGAGTTCATTACTTGTTGATCATTGTTACCCTTTCCCTTCCTTGTCCCACTATCCCTTCCCTCCCTACTTCCCACACTCTTATCCCCGCTTCCCCCACACTGCCCGAAGTTGTAAAGTTCGTTTCCAATATACTGTCCTGTGGGTATCTTTATTGCAATGGGTCATTCTGTGTCCTTGTTTCAGCATTTTGTATTCCCCTTTTGCTCCCCAGATTAGGGTATCAAAATCGAGAGAGTGACAACAGGGTATATGCCATAGGGGAAAGAACATACAAAGGAAACAACATCAACAAAAGATAAAATCACATGGTACAATTAAAACAATAACAATAAAGACAGACCGCTTGTGTCCATATCTTGGAGTTCATTTCACCTAGCATCATCTTATATAGTCATTTGTACATGTTTTTTGAGCTTTTCAACTTATCAGATAAGATTATCCTAGATGTATACTAATTATTACAAATAAGGAAAACCATAGGACCTAAATTTCTTTTGGACTGGGTAATTTCACTTAATATGATTTTTTCCAAGTCCTTCCATTTCCTAACAAATGAGGTAGTATCATTCTTTCTGATGGAGGCATAGAATTTCATTGTATATATACCACATTTTCTTGATCCATTCAATTTCTGAGGGGCATCTGGGTTGGTTCCATATCTTAGTGATGGTGAATAATGCTGTGATAAACATTGTGCTAGTTGCTTTAGTACGGCTTTGTTGGTAATCTTTAGGTAAATGCCCAAAAGTGGGATTGCTGGGTCATAGGGGAATTCTATGTGTAGTCTTTTGAGGAACCTCCATACTGCTTTTGAGAGTGGCTGAACAGGTTTACACTCCCACCACAATGCAGTAGGGTTCCCTTTTGGCCACATCCTCCGCAATATCTGTCATTATTATATTTTTTTATTAATACCATTCTATTTGGTGTGAGGTGGAATCTCAGTGTTGTGTTGATTTGCATTTCTTTTATGGCCAGAAAAGTTGAGCATTTCTTCATGTATCTACTGGCTATTCTTATTTCCTATTCGAAGAAGTTTCTCTTTATATCTTTAGCCCACTTAGTAATGGGGTGTTGTTTCTTTGAGGATTTGTTTTGGGGTGACTTAATGTTTTTGAGTTCTAAGTATATTTTAGATATGAGACCCTTACCTGTTCTATAGCTAGTAAAGATCTTCTCTCAGTCTTTGGGTTTTCTATTGATCTTGCTAACTATGTCCTTTGACATGCAGAAACTCATGCAATCCCATTTGTCCAACCTTTCTTTGATTTGTTGTGTTTCTGGGTCTACATTAAGAAAATTTTGGCCTGTGCCAAGGAGCCCTGGAGTTTCTCTTATTCTTTCCTGTAATGTTTTCAGGGTGTCTGCTTTGACTCTGAGGTCTTTGATCCATTTAGAGTTGATTCTGGTGCAGGTTTATATATAAGGATCTAAGTTTAGTTTTCTACATGTGTTTAACCAGTTTTTCCAGCACCATTTACTGAAGAGACTGTTTTTCTTCCATTTTATTTTTTGGCTCCCTTATCTAAGATTAGGTGGCTATAGGTTCATTTCTGGGTCTTCAGTTCTAATCCATTGGTCTTCAGGTCTATTCTTGTGCTGGTACCAAACTGTTTTGATTACTATGGTTTTGTAGTAGAGTTTGAAGTCTGGTATTGTTATTCCTGTGCTTTCTGCTAAGGATTATTTTTGCTGTCTGGGGTCTTTTATTGTTCCATATGAATTTTTGCATTTCTTCTTCTATTTCATTGAAGAATGAGGTTGAGATATTGATGGGTATTGCATTGCATTTGTAGATAGCCTTTGGCAGAATTGCCATTTTCTCCTCCCTATCCAGGAGCATGGGAGGTTTTTCCACTTCCTTAGAAGGTTCTGCGTTAATTTCATTTTTCAGGTTTTTGAAGTTTTTGTCATAGAGATCCTTTACTTCTTTAATTAAGTTAATTCCTAGTTATTTTATTTTTTGTGGAGCTATCACAAAAGGAGTTGCTTTCCTGATTTCAGCTGCACTCTTCTCATTATTGGCATACCATGCTACTTTGCCAAAGTTTCAAATGAGCTCAAGTAGCTTGGGAGTAGAGTCCATGTGGTGCTTTAAATACAAGATCATGTCACCTGTGAGTTTTACCTCATCTTTTCCTATTTGGATCCCCTTTATGTTTGTATTTTGTCTAATTGCTCTAGCTAAGCATTCTAGAGGAGTGGAGAGAGTGGACATCCTTGTCTTGTTCCTGAGTTTAGAGGAAAGTGTTTTAGCTTTTTCACCATTAAGTATAATGTTGGCTGTAGGTTGCATTGAGAAATGTTCCTAGCTTCTCCAGAGCTTTCATCATGAAGGGGTGTTGGATCTTGTCAAGTGCTTTTTCAGCACCTATTGAGATAATCATGTGGTCCTCATCCTTGCTCTTGTTGATGTGATTTATTACATTAATTGATTTGCATATATTGAACCAGCTTTGCATCCCTGGAATGAATCCTGTTTGATCATGGTGTATAATTTTTTTTTGATGACTTGTTGAAGTCGATTGGCCAAAATTTTTTGAGAAGTTTTGCATCGATATTCATCAAAGAAAAGGGTCTATATTTCTCTTTCTTTGATGGGTCCCTGTTTGGTTTTGGGATGAGGGTTATGTCAGCTTCATAGAAGCAGTTTGGTAGTAAACTTCATTTTCAATTTCATTGAAGAGTTGGAGGAGTATTGGTGTGAGTTCTGCTTTAAAGGCGTTGTAGAATTCATCAGTGAACCCATCTGGTCCTGGGCTTTTCTTGGATGGAAGGTCTCATTGCTGTTTCTATTTCGGTGCTTGTTATGAGTCTGTTAAGTTGGTTTGACTCATCTTGATTTAGTTTGGGCATGTCAATATTTGCTAGAAATTCTTCCATTTCATCCAGATTCTCAAACTTATTAGCATAAAGTTTTGAGAAATATTCTGAGCCTTGGTTGCTTCTGTGGGGATATTTCCATTCTCATCTCTGAGTTTGTTTATTCGGGTGTGTTCTCTTCTTTTTCTGGTAAGATTTGCTAAGGGTCTGTCAATTTTGTTAATTTTTTCAAAGAACTGACTGTTTTGTTGATTCTTTCTATTTTTTTGGATTCTAATTCATTTAATTCTGATTTAATTTTAATTATTTGTTTCTATCTACTGGGTTGGGGTTTGGCTTGTTGCTCTTTTTCAAGGAGCTTCAGGTGCATCATTAAATTGTTAGTTTGAGTTATCTCCCAATTTGTTGTGGTAAGAACTCAGAGCTATGAATTTTCCTCTGAGTTCTGCCTCTGCCCTGTCTCAGAGGAGCTAGAAATTTGTATGTTCATTTTTGTTAAATATCATGAACATTTGAATTTTCTTTCTTATCTCATTCATGGTTCAACAGTGTGTAGAATGATTTCTTGTGGCTGAATCAACTTGGCTTGAAATTAATTCCAATCATCTTCCCAGCTAGAAGAGAAAATATTCACTAAGGAACCAGAGGACTTCTGCTGATGCTCATCTTTTGCAGAGAAGTATAAACAGAATGAGTCTTAGAAGACCAGGAAAGCTGAGAGGCACAGCTTTTATTTCTTAGCCTAGGGGGCTATAGGCTCTTTTAGCTTTGAGAGGCAGAACCTAGAAAAGCCATTTGTAGAAAGAAGATTCTGGACCTGTGTTTAGAGAAACAGTCATTCATTCCCAGAGTACATGTGATGAGGGTTATTTCTTTGGAACAACAAAAAAATCATAATGAAGGATGAAATAGTCAATCAAACATATAAATAAGGAAATGACACATTGGCTACATGACAAAGCCTGCTTTTGGTTCAACTTCAAGAACAATCTATTAAGGAGTCAGCCATTTACAGAGTTTTGATACTCTATTGAAATTATCAGTGCCCTAAACTCTGATAGCATATGCCCTTCAGGACAATGAAAAAATCAAAATGATCTGCGTAGATGGGTTCTAGATCAAAGAACCCACCAACCAAAAAAACCACACTATCTTTTTGTCCTCTTTTTGAATGAATAAAAGAAAATCATTATAAGACATGGAAGTCAGAACACAAAAAAATGAGCCTTAGATTTAAATAATTCACTTTGCCCAAGTACATTTAAAATTTGAAGGTCTAATTTATGCATAGGATGAGAAACTTCTTGTATTAAGGATATTTTCATTCAATTTGTATACACATTACTTTATTGAAATTTGGCTGAATTCCTAGGAAAAAATAGTGCATCTATTTCTTGTGAAATTTAATTAAAGGAAATACATGTTTGCATTTGCTATAATAAACTACCTAAATGCCATGCAATAATGTGGTATGAGAATACTTGATCTGGTATAATTTACCAACACAATACTTTAGGAAGGAAAATATTTACAGTATTTTAGATTAACTTACTATATTAACTAAGGCAGCACAGAATTTGCATCAACTTTGCAAGCCTAGGTACTTTAAACATCACATGACCCCTGTTTATTCTTAATATTAAATACCAACTTTCATCAAATTATCTTAAGAGGTCACCAAGCACCAGCCCACTATAATCTCTTGGTATAGGAGGTTAGAGTTTTGTAAGCACTCCCTCCCAGTCCCAACACATATGTGGTGGCAAGAGGCAAAATGATGCTTTCTCTTCACTCCTAGGTAGTTGTGCCATAAGACAGGTAAGACAAGGACATAGTAGTGCTGCAACCCTCAAGTGCCTGTCTTGTATTGATGTGACTATTTACACTACAGTCTTCCCTGCAGTCTCAGACTTCATGTAAAATGTGCAGTGCAATCAGTGGCCTCCACCCACTTTGGGTATGAGGTAATCATGACTACAATATTAGAAACAGTGTCTACAGTTACAAGGAATGCAAAGCACCTCTCAGCTCCTGAGCATAAGTACAGCATAGAAAAGAGAGAAGGACCCTAGAGCCAGCTCATCATAGACCTTCAAAGAACTTATTCATCTTGTTTTATGTGATTGTTTATTATTTTTAATTATAAAAGGAATCTTTGATTGCATATTGTTGCAAGCAATTGAAATAATACAGAAGTAGAGAGAATAAATAGAAGTTCCTTTGTACTGGCTATGACACAATCCTAGTCCTTTCCCAGAAGTAATACTTGGGCATTATCTTAAAAGTGTTTCATTTGGGGGCTGAGTCTATATATCTTAATGTAATACAATCAAATGTTCTTATTAGGGTATTCATTCATAATCGAAACTTGTATTACATGTATATATATATATATATATATAATATTCCCATTATAATTTTATATACCTCTATGATGCCCTTGTTGGAACTATGTTGTCAGTAAAACTTGAAAGGTGGATATAATCCAAGAAAGATGGTCACCATTTAAGGTATTGTGGTTATATATTCAATGTTTTGATAGTTCACAGATTTAAAATAGTTAATAAAAATCTACAATGAATTTGGCAACAGTTTTAAATGAATCAATATTTTTAATAATAAAGATATGTGTACACACTTGAAAATATAATAGTATGTACATGGAGGAGACATTATTTAAGCTATAAATAATGAAATAATGACTAGCATGCAGATAGATTACAAAATCACCTGAAGAAATTAATTCATGCCTGTTGACCAGAGCCACCTAGCCCTAACACACACACCTAGAATTGAGATACACACACACATCAACACACACACACACACACACACACACACACACACACACACACACACACACACACACACACACACACACACATACACACACCCAGAAAAGTGACATATATCCACACCGGAGCCTCAAAATTTTCTATCAAGCAGGGAGATTCATTTAAAATAAATTCTTAAAAATTTGCAGTGAAGCAGTACCATTGTAAATAGGTCATCATTTAATTTTTAGGTGTGTTTTGAAGAGCAAATAAGACTTTCTATTCCAAAATAGCATAATTACATTTTGATTGCAACATCAGATTTTGCAAGGATCTTGAATCTCAAATACTATAATCATTTATACATAAGTTGGTAATTGCTTTACAAAAATAAACATTGTTGCTGGGGTGTTGTGGTATAGTGTGGGCATAGGTGGTGTTTTCTATTGTCCTTGAGATTTTGTAATTTGTTGAGCTCTATTGTTTTTAGAAAATACCTTTCTGGATTCTGGGTGATTTAAAGTCCCAGCAACATTCTAAGTAAGCAAGAGGAGAAATTACGCTGATGCCTGGGGCTCTGGCAGATCCTGTCTGGGGTGGGATGTTGTGTAGCTGCTCACCCATCTCTTTGACCTTTAGCAAATGATTTCCCTCTGCGTACTTGGCTCCAGTGGCTTCCTGAGCAAAGGTCTCAGAAAAGAAAGAACATTCAGTCCATTTATCCAACCTTCCCAAGGAAAACATTTTTTGTCTGTAAAGCACACTGTTACTGATCCATTTGCACTCTCACTCCATCACATGCATCATGGTCCCTTTGAGTAGTGAACAGTACTAGGGAACCCATGTAGCCCCATGAACATTGTATTTTACTTTCATGAAGATACAATTCACTAAATATTTTGTATATATTGCCACTTTTTTTCTAGGAGAAAAGGTTTTGTAAGAACTATACACACATTTGCCCTGATAGGTCATGCTTCTCAAAGAAAACTTTTTCCCTCTGAAAGAAAAAATTGAACTAACACAATGGGTATTTAAGAGCCAGACCAAGATAGTTTTAATCAAGGGAACATATGGGACTCTTTAAGGTACCATATCTTTGGAGTTCCTGTTGTGCTAAGTTTTATGCATATCGGGAGAGTCAGGTAACATTTAATGCTTAATATAACTCTTAACTGGAACATTGATCATTCCAACCATCTGTACTCTTCAGAGGCACATCATTGTTTAGTACCAAGAGCTTAAGTAACTTGCCCCTAAGCTTCCTAAGCCTCCTAGTTCTAACTTCCTGCCCCTAGCAAAGAAAACACACAGACCCAAAGACGGCTTATCAGATAAATTTTAATAGAGTTCCAAAAAACTGTGAACATATTTCCCAAGGTTGCCGATTGTTATCATGGCAGAAAAATAGTTTATTTTCCTCACATCTGTCCAGTTAAAATGCACAGCTTCCTATTGATAAGAAGTCCCAGCAAAAAGAACAACCCAAGAAGAAGGCAGATCTAGCTCATTCTCCCAGCCTCAATGCTCCCAGAGATTGTGTAAGCAACAGTTTAAGGTGACAGCGAATGACAAGGGTCTTTCTAAGCAACGATGAATGGCAAGTCCCTTTCTAGGATGCTCACAAACAGAAGATTGTAGATCTCAAGATTTGAAAAAAAATCACATTAACCAAAACACTGAACTACGTATAACATTTCATTCAAATTTACTATGGCATAACCACAATAAAAATTGAAAGTCCCCACTTCAGAATTTATTTCCTTTGTGTCTTACATTCAAATTTCATTTCTTTGTGAGATCTTTATGGGCTTCAACCATCTTCATTTTCAAAAATAAAAAAGAACATTGTTTTAAACACAGGTGCTAAGCACTTACAAGACTTTATTCATGATATCTCTAATTTTTCTCCAACTTAGGGGATGGAATCCTACCAAGGAAAATGTTCTCAATTTGAATGCAACAGGTGTGATTTTTTTTTCAGATAGGGTCTTGCTATGTAACAGGCTGGCCTAGAATGTGCAACCCTAGTACCTGAGGCTACTGAATACTGAGATTACTAGTGTGAACTGCCATGCTGCCCAGCTGATATATAGTTTTCTTTTTTGATCTAAATTCTCATAAATAAAAGCATAGGGATGAGAGAAGAGCTTTGTGTTTCAGAGGAAGATGTACTGACTTTCTCTTGAGTTCTGTGGCTTTCGAGGCCACAACTTCAGTAAGTCTCTTTAATCTTGGAATAACAAATCCCCATTCAGTGGGTCTACTGGGACAAAGGGAGTATTGTCAATAAGTCCCAGCTCCCAAACCCCTACCTTCTACAGGAGACATGATGGCTCCTCTGTCACCTCTCTGATAGGTAGAGCTACTGGGATCCTCACCAAATGGCCTGGAGGCGGAGAGCCACTTAAATCAGGAAGAGGGTTGTCTTACAGGCACATTTCAGGTCATGATGGTACCCTTTGATTTAAGAGATACTATTGTTGCTCCAGCTGTCTGTGGGGCATGCTCTTTAAGATATTGGTTTTATTTTGCTGAATTCCAGTGCTGGTGATATATGTGTACAGTTGCTGGCCTTTTCTCTCCTCCACTGTCACTAGCTAGAGATGCAATGTACACTTATAAAAAAGCCCGTTTTAGAACAGAATGCCTGTAGAAAAAGTTAAAGCAACTAGTCACAGAGGTCAACCTCAAATTTCCTTCAAGCTAACTGGATCCAGAAAGTGCATGGAAATCACAAACTTTGGGCAAACTCCATGAGCATAACAAAGAATACATAATATATGTGGGAGCATGACTTACCGTCATCGTGGTTGCAAGAAACACCAAGCAGGATCTTGACATACACCTGGTAGCTTTGAGAGATCCTTTTGTACACTTATCCAAAAGTGTTCTAAATTTTAAGGACTTAACTTCTTCCACCCGTATTTATAGACTTAAGCTCTAGTTAAAAATTCTAATAAGATGTAAAAAACAAACAAACAAAAAAAGATCGGTTTCTTCTTCAGCATTTGCTTGTTATATAAAGGTAAATTCATGTTTACCAAAAATCATTTGTGAAACGATTCACAGATCTAGGCTAAGATTATATAAGTAGCCATAAATATTTGTCTTCCTCATAAGGAATTATGAAATTGTATCAATTTTAAAAATAAAATTTATCATTTTAGTAACATTTTATGAGTATGTTGGATATTTGGATTTTCTTGCATAGCAAGACTTTTAAAAACAAGCTAGATTTTTCTGAATTCACATAATCAGTATCTGGCATGTGAATTAGATATAAAAGAAAAATGAAAATCCTCTTGAATTGTGAAAGATTCACTTATCTCAAAATCAAGGAAATTCAGCCAGATTGTTCAGGCTTCCTGTTATGTTCTTCATCTTCCCAATATCCCCTGTGTGATGAACAAGAACATTAACTACTTTCATATTTTGTAGTCACAAAAGAATTTTGCTCCTAATTATTAATATTTTGAGTACCTCATTCAAGAGAAAAATGAATGTAATCACATCAAAACACACATACACACACACATACACAGAGTTAGGGCTTTTCCTTTTAACGTTGATATCTCCATTACAGTACCTTATTAGCTGAATTATATCTATCTTAACCAAAAAAAAAAAGGGTTCAAGTTCCTCTTCTCTCCAACTCCTAGCAAAATATGACAGAGTGAAAAAATTAATAAATTGACTGTAGGGTCTAAATGTTGCCCTACCTACATCTCATCAATTCATATAAAAAAGTGATACAGGCCTTGGCCTGTGTTAAATTGTGAGATGTTCATGAGAGTTTTCTCCCAGTAATATTATGCCATGAAGGAATATATGTAAGTGATATTACTTACTCTCTTTGTTGATGCCTCTACAGAAAAGAAATAGATGATAGAATACACAGTTCTGAACTTTCTGCCAATGACTAAATTTCAGAATAATTCACACTTATCTTCCTGAATCTCCTAATCCCATTTACTAAAATCACAACTTCTCTCTACCACACCTATTGCTTTTCTTCTAAAAATAGATACCTAACTGATAGTTTTGCAAATGCTACATACTCAAGATTTCATGTGAGGATAGGAGTTAAGGAACTAAGCTGAGAGAAACTTATGTCTGGTCTCTGGCTGTTAAACATTGAGTCTCCTTTTAGTTTTCTCCCTGTGGAATAAAAGATTGTGTACATGCGGGGAGGTATAACTTTGATGAAGAAGATGAAATAGGACAGAGTAGTGTCTCATGCCTATAACCCAAGCTACTCTGAAGACAGAGATCAGGAGGATCATAGTTCAAGGACAGCCTGTGTAAAAATTTATTGAGACCCTATCTTGATTAATAAGCCAGGCTTAGTAGTAAGTATCTGTGATCCTAGTTAGGCAGGAAGTATAAGTAGGAGTGTCATAGTGCAAGTTCAAGAACTTGCACCCTATTA
The DNA here is from genome assembly GCF_024711535.1 of Dipodomys merriami. NCBI lineage: Eukaryota > Metazoa > Chordata > Mammalia > Rodentia > Heteromyidae > Dipodomys > Dipodomys merriami. Next base: position 47,366,399 of record NW_027202270.1, on the reverse strand, counting down.
GAACTAACTAAAACCAGAAGTTGGCTGGAGACATGGCTTAAATGTTAGAGTATCTGCCTAGCAAGGTCCTGGCCTCAAAACCCATTACAACCTGAAAGAGGAAGAAAAGAACTATAATAGATTGCATCTTTGTTTGGAACAGTCTCTCAAAAGTTTTTGGAAGTGGCGCTGTGGCTCAAGTGGTAGAGTGCTCACCTTGAGCTGAAGAGCTCAGGGACAACACTCAGGCCCTGAGTTCAAACCCCACGACTGGAAAAAAATTAAAAAATAAAAAATAATAAAAACTTTTTTAAAAGTTTTTGTTACCCCTATTACTTGTGAGCTTTCTCACACAATCTGTCTGAGTTTCCTAGAGATTTACACTGCAAATTCCTTTCCTCCAGCAAAATGGACTGTTGTAAAACTAAGGAGACTAAATTGCATAACCAAATATCATTACCATCTCATTATACTATTACATCACTAAGATTCTCTCTTAGCTAACACTTTCTAAGTAGGCTTACAAGATAAATGGATTTCTTAACCATAAATGGCATTGGCAAAATTCTTCTTTGTCACAAGAAGCTAAAAAGAATGGACAGTATTGATGAATTGTAATAGAATAGTGCACTAGAAGAACAATAAGTTTTAGGTGTGGTAGGTAAAATCATAAATTAGATTAAAGTGTGGGTGACAAATATTGAGTCTAGGCTATTTTCCCAGAAAAACACCACAATTTATATGGTCAATTTTCAATTATCTGCCTAAGGAGAAATAGCAATAATAGCAATTATCCAAAAGAGTAGATAATGAACAAATTCATTTCTATTTGTCTTTGAAAGATTATTTTGTATTCTAAAACCAACATTTGAATGTGAATGTATTTTATATTCTAGAAAGTTACAATGCTTTTAACTTAAAGAGTGAAGTTGTACTTTAAAATTCAAAGTATGAAAAGAAACCTATATTTTTCATCATGTCTATCCACTAACAAGTGTCACCTTGCCCTTTTTGCCCAAACACCATCCTAAGCACTCCATGTTTGGATTCACTTAATCCTTTGTACATCTGTATGATTCAGATATTGTCATTATCCCTTCTTTAGGTAGGGGGTACAGAGGAATTAAGTTACTGTCAGTTAGTATTTAAACCTACCCCAGACACAATTCTCACATGACACTCACATAAATAGACCAGCCTTTCATAGGACAAACTGGATTGATCCATTGGATCCAAAACTGACTCATGCATGCCTCTGCTTGTGTTCCACACTGCCAGTACTCACATTACACTGCCAGTACACCACACTATTTAAACACTCTCCCAAACAAATGCATCAACAAAGAGAGTAAGTAATATCACTTACATATATTCCTTCATGGCATAATATCACTGGGAGAAAACTCTCTCATGAACATCTCACAATTTAACACAGGCCTTGACACAGAAAAGTTTCTGACTGTATCACTTTTTTACATGAATTGATGAGATGTAGGTAGGGCAACATTTAGACCCTACAGTCAATTTATTAATTTTTCACTCTTTCATATCTTGCTAGGAATTGGAGAGAAGAGGAACTTGAACCCTTTTTTCATTAAGATAGATATAATTCAGCTAATAAGGTATTGTAATGGAGATATCAATGTTAAAAGGAAAAGCCCTAACTCTGTGTATGTGTGTAGGTATATTTTGATGTGATTACATTCATTTTTCTCTTGAATGAGGTACTCAAAATATTAATAAATAGAAGCAAAATTCCCATACTGCTTATGGGAGGGACCATCATGGCTCAATCACTCAATACTATCCAGTCCTCTTTTCCAATCATGAATGGTGACCCATAAGCCATCATACCTCCATTAGGAAGTTTTTGCAGCTTGAGTTCCACGAATCACATGAACGGAAGGCAGTTTCTGGTTGGCCTTCAACATGTCAGATCTGCTCTGCGAGTGATTGTAGTCCTAAGGGAAAATGAAAAGTCACAAGAGTGTAGGCTCTGCCACTCTTTATCTGAGTGTCCTTGCCCGAGTGGCTCTATCTTCTAACCGTTTTCCTTTGGAAAGTGAACATGTTGCACTAGAGTATTTTCTTTCCTTAAAAAAAACTTTCAGTAAGACTTTCTTCTAGACATTTGATTTTGATATTTTTCATCTCTATACTGTAATTTTCCATACAAAATCCTATGGTTTTTCAACTGGAAAAAGAAATGATTGCATACAATTGCCTGAAGGACAAGAGAAAGGCCAGCTGCCCATGAGCTCACTCTAACCCTCCTGTGAAGTTTGACTTCAGTCTGGTCTGACTTGTACAAAGTTTTGTCTTATTACTTAAATTCTAAAATGTAAAACACAAGACATTTCACATAGAGTTCTTTGCTTCTGCTTTCTCCTAAAAAGCCAGAAGTAATGTTTTCTTCATTCAGATCCTATGCCCTTCCTCTCTTTCCTCTCCATTCTCTTTCCTCCCTTCCTCTCCCCCAACACCTTCTCTCCCTTCCACCCTCCCTTCCTCCCTTCCTCCCTCCCTCCCTTCTTTCCTTCTTTCTTTTCTTCCTTCCTTCCTTCCTTCCTTCCTTCCTTCCTTCCTTCCTTTCTCTCTCTCTCTCTCTCTCTCTCTCTCTCTCTCTCTCTCTCTCTCTCTCTCTCTCTCTCTCTCTCTCTCTCTCTCTCTCTCTCTCTCTTTCCTTTCTTTCTTTTCTTTTCTTTTCCTTGTTTTGCCAGTCCTGGGGCTTGAACTCTGGGCCTGGGCTTTATCTATAAGCTTCTTTTTGTTCAAAGAGAGAGTGCTCTACCACTTGATTCACAGTGCCACTCTAGCTTTTTTCAGTAATTTATTGGAGATAAGAGTCTCACAGAGTTTCCTGCCTGCCTTGGCGGTTCTCAGGTTCCTGAGATTGCAGGCTTGAGTCACTGGCGACCAGCAGAACTAACACTCTTGATTCTATTTTTCCTTATTGCACCAATGACAACCACCAGCTGGACCAGAATGCTAAATCCCTCCCCACACCATGTGCCCCCTAGAGCCCCACAGTCTGTACCATTCCCCATCACTTCACACACAGTCTGTACTCTCCTTTAGCAGATGTACCTAGCTTATAGGGCTCTGAATTTATAATCCTAGAAACAGCTTAACCCCTAATTAATTCACTTACCTATTTTTTTCATCCCTCAATGAAGCTCTCTTCAAGGCTGTGCACATACCATTGTACTAAATAGAAATCTTTTTTATGATGATCTTTAAGTAATTGTACAAGTGAGTTGCCGTTCAACAAAGCAGTTAATAAATACAGCATTCTTGTTCAATGCCATCCCTTTCAGCGTTCTCATCCATCCCTCCCCTCCCCACTCCTGGCTTCACTCTTCTCAGTATTGTAGCATATGACATTGGATGCTTGACTGCATTTTCCCTCTCTTCTCCTCTTCATTATGTGTCCATCTCTTTCCCTTTGACCTTACACAGCCCATTCCTTTCAAGTGTGAATTCTAGAATTCTATTTTTATTTCTGTGAACCAAATTAATGTTCATTATTTCTAAAATTTCCCCTCCTCTTGGTGTCCACTTAGGATTCTTCTGTGTACCAAGCAACCACCTCTCATGGCATAAGCCTCAAACATCTCCTTACCAGACATATCCAGATGTGTAGCAAGAAGTGGGAGAACACCTCACGCTTGGTCCAACAGGAAGGAGAGGCACACACTGCTCAGTTGGGCAGCCCATCCCTGACACAAAAGAATAGCAACATTATAAAACCAGAAATCCACATCCAATATCTATTGAGCAATAAGAAATATTAGCTTCTTTTTCTTTTGTTAGTGTTATAGGAAAACACTACTGGTTTACTGGTTTACTATATAATATAAACTAATTGTTTAAATAGGGATACAGGTAGACCCATTGCAACAATGAGATGTACAAGACATTATGTCAAAAAAATGAAATTTACAACTTTGGCGCTGGGGGGGTGCGGCAGGGGAGGGCGGGCAACATGGGAAGGGATGGTAAGGGGAAACAAAGGAGGAGGCAACAATGCTTGATAAGAAATGTACTCATTACCTTGCTCATGCAATTGTAACCCCTCTGTATGGTATTTTCACACACACACACACACACACACACACACACACACACACACACACACACACACACACACACACAAAGAATATAAACTAATCTTGCTGCTAAAGTCTTATTCCTAAATGACAAAACAGGCAAAAAATCATATCCTTTTGAAGGTGACTTTTAAAAAATTGTATTTACAAGTGTTTTTAAAACCTTTGATGGATTTTTGTAGTTGTCTCCTTTAAGATGAACTATTAGAGACTAAAGATATGTTTCAGGTGACCTGAGACAATTCTATTTAAAATCCATTTCTCCAAGGCCATTACTAATTGGTTCTTAAATGATCTTTGTGGAAAAAAATATTGTCCCACAGGCAATTGTATTTCAATCATTTCTTCTTTCAGTTGAAAATAATAGATTTTTATATAGAAAATGATGGTGTAGTTATTTAAAGTATCTAACACATCTAATAACTGCTAAAATGTTTTTTTACAAAAAGTGATGGACTACATAGAGATACTCAGAATAGTCATTTATACATGTGTTTCCCTAGATGACATTCTAATAAATAATGATTGTAGCTTTCATGCAGTGGGGCTCTTGTCTTAGTGTGACAAGAGGATATTTGGGCCCTACTTCATTATTTCTCTCCATGCCTTGGGGCTAATCAGTTGTCCTTCCTTGATTATAGTATCCTTGTCCATGAATTTCCTTGAGAGAGAGAGAGAGAGAGAGAGAGAGAGAGAGAGAGAGAGAGAGAGAGAGAGAGAGAGAGAGAGAGAGAGAGAGAGAGAGAGTATGTTTGTTATATGTGTATGCCCTAGTCCTGGGGCTTGAGCTCAAGGTTTGGACACTATCCTTGAGCTTTTTTGTTCACAGCTAGCACTCTACCATTTGAGCCACACTTCCATTTCTAGCTTCTTGGGGGTTAATTGGAAATATAGTCTCATGGACCCTTTCCTGCCTGGGCTGGCTGTGATCCTCAGATCTCAGCTTCTTGAGTAGCTAAGATTACAAGGGTGAGCTACTAGTATGCTGCTTCATGAACTTTCTAAGAGCTAAGTTCAACTGGGCACCAAGGGAAACTGTTAGTGGAGACTGTTAGTGGAGTACAGGACATGACTCTGAGCTAATCCCTACAAGCTAATTTGACAAGAGCAAACTCAACATAATGTCAGTTGATTTAAGCCCTTTCTCCTTTTCATTATTTACAAAATCTACAGCTTTTCACTTGGGCGTGTGGCATTTCACAGCCTTTACCAGTTTCTATGAAGTTTTAGTAGATTTTTTCCCCTTTGCTTCATGACAGCCTTAGAAACAAGTTTGCCTCAGTCTTAGCCCCTGTCATTGTGTGGTCAGAGACTGCTTTTATGAGGAGCAATGGAGCAGAGTCAGCCCAATAAAAGGGTTGGATATAGACTGAGAGTAAGGTGTTATAACCATGAAGATCTTCCTAATTCAAGCCAAACGGATTCAATATTTAAATAAATTAGACAGATTTAACATAGAATCAACTGCCAACATGATCCTTCCTCTTAAGGCTATAAGACTAAAACAGACTAAAAACAAAACAGAGAACAAATAAATAATACACCTCCTAATTATGCTAAGCACCATGAAGAAATAAAAAAGAATGCCCAGTTTGTGACTAGCTGACCACCCTGGTTTAGAATAGGAGAGATATGAAAATCAAGAGAGCTGTTCCTGTGTGGCTATTCTTCCTGGCTCATTGTAAGATCAGAAAACCTTAGTCTTTTGGAGATGTCCATGAGTCCACAGGAATCACAATGACTGATGTAAGAGAAGTAAATGTTACTTCTCAGCTGAAACATTGAGTTGGTGTTGCAGCTCCCTCTAGTCCCAGCTTCCTGTGACATTCAGGCTGGGGAAATGCCAGAGCCTGTGTAACTTCAAAGATTGCTCCCAGTGTATCCCAGCAACACACACTGGGTATGTGGCATGGACCAACAATAAATCTGTTGTTTCAAGGCAGCAGGGGCTGGAAGCTTTGGTTATGCAGTGTAACTAAGTCTGTCCTGACTATTCCAAGAGGCATCACGAAGAGACTGAAGGATGATTTAGAGAGGTTTTAAGAGCCTCCATGCTGGCTGGTTCACAGAAATGAAAGCAAACCACTACGCCTAGATTACAATAAATCAGAAAAAGTAGCAAATCATTTCTTAGCCTCCCCTTTGACCCTAGGCTGACTGGTTCATAGGCTGTTCTGCTGTTTATATGGCAATCCAAGTAGCTTGATCCAATGTGCCTTTGATTTGTTTACACCAAACTCTCATATTTTTCTCATGACTCTGCATTATGAAAGGTTTTTTTTTCTTTATCAAGAACTTTATGTGTGGTATAATGATATGATAATGCAATCCTAATGCCTATTCAGTGCTAAGGGCCTCATATCTTTCAGTCACTACTAAGATACACTCAAGTGTATAGGCCATTCATAGCTGAGCTGAGGATTGGGATGGGCAACGCACAGCCTTTTCAAATGAATAATGGGCAATACTATGCAATTTTTGAGCTCTCAGCTTTTTTTTATCAATTTATAATATTCTGGCAACAAAATCTAGGGAAGAGTCTAAACTTTTATAGGACTCTTCGTTGCCCCATTAATGTTTTATGTAGCAAGCAGAAATTGTCTCTTGCACTTAAGCTCTTGCTTGCAAACAAATCAAGAACCCATCTCAACCTCCACCCTCACACTCTGCCACAGCAAAAAGGAAATTGCATGATATGCAGCTTATCCTTTTGGGAAGAAAAGAACAGCTGAGTCAGCCTCCTGGGATTAGATAAGTAAGGTACTTTTTTATCCTTGACACTGCTCAGATAAAGCCACTGATATTATAACTGCCTTTATTGAGGTCTGGTAGATTTAGAGGGAGTATATCCGTCTGATATTACAGTCATTCTTGTAGAGTTCTTAAAGTCTTAAGGATTTTTATTTGAGCTGAATGAAGTCTTGCTTAAGAAAAAAGAAAGTGGGAGATGGGAAGGAAATTGAATCTAAAATTAATGAGTCTTTAATATAGTCTAAGCCTGGTTCTAGGCACGTTCATGTGCAAAGTTGCTTCCATACAGAGGAGAAAGCAACTCAGAAAGGTTTTGATCACCCAGCCTATGAGTGGTAGACCACAGAAAGACCCCACTCTTTCTCTGTGATGTTCAGACTACAGCGAAGAAGCTCTCTAAACCATAACCACAGTTGAATTCAAAATTACCAAATCCGATGTATCTAAAACTTCTGAAGCTTTCCTCTAAATGATGAATACCAGAACACTATCGATTATTATATATACTGATTGAACCCTCTAGGCAGAGCTGAGTGTAATAATCCGTGCTCTGCTAATTGTGCATCTCTCCTTATTCAACCTCATCCTCTATAATTAGCCTGGTTTTGAAAAAAGAAGTTTTCTATATGACATTAAAATTCTTACATGGAACACCCTCTAATTATTTCATATCTTCACATTAGGGACTAAGATTCTTATGGTGAAGGGTTGAATTCAATTTGTTGTTTAATTATGTATAAAAGGATCACAGAAAAAGATGAAGAAATTATTAAGATAATTTCTAGATTGGAAAATGGTATCTCAGAAATTATTAAAATAATTTCTAGATTGGAAAATGGTGTCTCACACCTACAATCCTTGCTACTCAGGAGGATCATGGTGTGAAGCCAGCCCAGGCATGAAAGTCTATGAGGCACTTATATCCAATTAATCATCAAGAAGCTAGAAGTGGGGCTGTGGTTCAAGTGGTAGAGTGCTAGCCTTGTGGGAAAAAAAAGTTCATAGCCAGGCGTCTGTGGCTCATGCCTGTAATCCTAGCTACTCAGGAGGCTGAGATCTGAGGATCACGGTTCAAAGCCAGCCCGGGCAGGAAAGACTGTGAGACTCCTATCTCCAATAAATGACTAGAAAACCAGAAGTGACGCTGTGGCTCAAGTGGTAGAATGCTCTCCTTGAGCTGAAGAGCTGAGGGACAGCGCACAGGCCCAGAGTTCAAGCCCCAGGACCAACAAAAAAAAAAAAAAAGAAAGTTCATGGACAGCACCCAGGCCCTGATTTCAGATCCCAGTACCCATCCAAAAACTAAATTAAAAAATGGATTAAAAATAATAATAATTTCTACTTTACACTGAGACACATACAGAAATACTACACATATAGAAATACTATATAGCTCATCTCCCTTGGCACAAGTTTTAAGTATGTTATGATCTATAAAGGACTTACATTTATTTTCAGACCTACTGGAAGGTCTCTCATCTGAGCCTTTTGTGATGTCTAGAGATATCAGAAAGCTCTTCTTCCCACTCTCCAGTATGCTAATTTAATACCATCTCTCTGTCCAGTTTTATAGGGTTGAGGAGGGAAAGAGATTGCTCGTGACTCACTCAAACATTATTTCTCTTGTTTCTTCATGGACATATAAATAGACAACACTATTTCTTTGCCTTCCTTAAAGCTGGATGTAACCATTTAATGAATTTCTAGCAAGAAGTGAGTGGAAATCATGTGCAGCATTTGGGGATCAGGGTTTTGAGGGAGTAGATAGATATGACTTCTTCAGATTCTAATCCCTGAGTGCCATCTGTTAGAGAATTCAGGATCCCTCTGAGCTGGGGAGTCCTAAAGAGAAGGGAGAATGTGATCTTGAATCATCAAGAAGAAACCTGTCTGGTCAAGCAGCAACACTCCATTAGGAAGAGAAAAAAAAGAAAAAAGAAAGTCTATTGCATGAAGGCTTAAAATTTTAGGGAGTGTGTGTTATAGCAGCAAATGTGGACTTGCTTCACACAAGATGCTGCTGTTTACAAATGTGTGAATGTATGACTGCTATTCCCTCTATTTTAGAAACCTCAGAAGGACTAGGGCTAAAATAAATCTTTAACTGTGAGTAAAATTAAACTGAATTGGTGCCACACTTAGAAATGGAGCAGATGGTCATCAAAATGAAGAGTGGAAGATTCTCTAAAACATCTCCAGCATGGGAATGCCATTTTCTCATTTGCAAGCAGCTGTCTAGAATTTTGTAAACAATTTCATAGGTGACTAATCTGGATTGCAGAACAAAAGGAATACCCGGCTAGTTTCCCTGTTAAAATATGTCCCTCATTGATTACTCATTCAAATGTTCATTATTTCAATCAACAAGTACAGACAGAACACGTTCTACATGCCAGTCTTTAACAGGTCTGATCACTGACAGACCTGGCTCTCACTCATTCCAAGTTCTCAGTCCTAAGGGAAAGCCAAATATCCAAAAATAAGTCATTGTTTACTGAATAGACACTCAGTTTATGACTCAGGTTCTTGAGTTCCTGTTTGATGAATGACAGAAGGATAATGTTTCCTTCTTCTAAGTTTTCATCTTGACATATGTACACAGTTATATAACTGTGCTTAGCACTTGAGTTTGGCCAGTCCTGCCTCAATAAATTGTAGCTATTAATATTCATATTATTTAGATAAATATTATGAGGTTTTGGAGGAATTTTTGTTTGGTTGTTCATGTTTTGCTGGTCCTGGGGCTTGAACTCTGGGCCTGGGCCCTGTCCTTGAGCTTCTTTTGCTGAAGGTCAACATTCTATCACTTGAGCCACAACACTACTTCCAGCTTTCTTGAGTAGTTTATTAGAGATACAAGTCTCATGGACTTTCCTGTGAACTGTGATCCTCAGATCTTAGCCTCCTGAGTATCTAGGACTACAGGTGTGAGCCACAAGTGCCTGGCTAATATTATGTTTTTATTTTATTTTTATTTTTATTTTTTGGGTCCGGTCATGGGGCCTGAACTCTGGGCCTGGGTGCTGTCCCTCAGCTCTTCAGCTCAAGGCTAGTGCTCTACTTGAGCCACAGTGCGACTTCCGGCTTTTTTCTTTTTGCTTATGTGGTGCTGAGGAATCGAACCCAGGGCCTCAGGCATGCAAGGCAAGCGCTCTACCACTGAGCCACCTTCCCAGCCCCTAATATTATGTTTTTAATAAGACATTTTATTAGACTAGTGGAGAAGTGTGGACCACAAGCTTCGCTTGAAAGTAAGAAGGTACAAAGAGTGTTCCAATTTATTTGAAGCAAAATAAAAAATGCTACATGCAAAATATTAGAGTAGGAGTGAGAAGTCTGAGCAGTTGAAGGGAGAGAGCCAGAGAAGCTGTAGTCTAGACAAAACGGAGAAAATTGCTGCAGGAGGAGACCATGATGAGCATTGAGAATCACTATGTAGCTTCGCTAGGAAATTTAACTCTTTCTATTCACAAAAGGAAAACCACTGACTGACTCTAACAGGTAGTAAAACAGAATGATATGTTTTTTAGGAAGATTACTGTAGCTACACTACTTGAGAGCTTGCCACAGAAGTTAAGATAAAAATATCCATAGATTTAGTAAGATGGGGATATGGAACTAATGTAAGTTAAGACATAAGAGAAATGTCTGGTGTGATATGCCAGTGAAATAAGAACAAAGTAAAGGACAGAGAGCTGGTAAGAGTGACTCCTGATCTCTTAGAAAGGAAGAGATGAATCTTACAGAGTCAGGAAAACCCTAGAGGACCAGGATTGCAGGATCATGAATTTATCTCTGTGCATTTTGCATTCAGCTGTCCTTCAAGTATCCAAGTACACATTCACTTGCACAATGAGATGTATAACTCTGGAGCTACATAGTCATCCCTGAGCTAGAGTACACATTCAAGAGTTACCATGCAAATGGAAAACAAGGCCATCAGAAGGAAATGGCTGCTTAGAAAATAAGTCAAAATTCACACAATCATAGGGGTCATAGGACTCATCCTTGAGGGACTTGTTAGCAAAGGAGGCTTGTAAGTTGGGGCTCTCTAGAGAGAAACAAACAGTAGATCTCTTTTGTGGGTTCACATGAACATGTTTACAAATGTATTCGTGTGTGTGTGTGTGTGTGTGTGTATGTGTATGTGTGTGTGTGTGTGTGTGTGTGTGTGTGTGTGTGTGTGTGTGTGTGTGTGTGTGTGTGTGTGAAGAGATTTCTTTTAAGGAATTGACACTTTCATTTGAGGAGTCTTTTGTTGTTGTTGTTGTTGTTTTGTGGTAATGGGGCTTGAATTCTGGGCCTGGGCGCTGTCCCTGAGCTCTTCAGATCAAGGCGAGCGCTCTACCACTTGAGCCAGGGTGCCACTTTCAGTTTTCTGGTGGTTTATTGGAGATAAGAGTCTCACAGACTTTCCTGCCCAGGCTGACTTTGAATTGCGATCCTTAGATCCAGCCTCCTGAGTAGCTAGGATTACAGGCATGAGCCACTGGTGCCAGGCTCATTTGAGGAACCTTGAGGAGTCCAAAACCTGATAGATGAGGCCACATAGGCAGAAAATTCAACAAACACACCACTGACATAACTGATGTTGCAAATGAAGCCCCAAAGTACTCTGCTGGATAATTCCTCCTTGCTAGGAATCCTCAGCCTTTTGTTCTACACATGCTTTCAATGGATTAGATGAGGCCTGGCCATATTATGGAGGGCTTTTCTCCAGGTCCTCTGATTCACATGTTTTTCATTCTCATTTCTAAGACTGAGACCTATCCTTGTCTCTAGCCTAACCAGAACATCTCAGAAAACTCTCCGTTCTTCCTTCCAGTGCTAGAGAAAATAGAGCATGATGATTGGGCACTGGCTCCTCTGACCCCTGCCCAGGGCTTGGATATGGAGTCTGTGCCACAGAACTTGGATCTGCTCTGCTGCTCTCCAGACATTATGAAAGTGTGTGACAAATTATCCAGCTCATAACTCAATAACCATTGGGAAGTTGGCAGGTTGCTTTATTTTTCTTTTTAAATTAAATACTGATAATGTTTTGGACTACAGTAAATTCAGAGGTGATTGCTCCACTGTTTTCCCTCTGCTTGCTTCTATTTCAGTCCTGCAAGCTGAGGCTTTTACTTAGGCATCATTAAAAAAAAAAAACACAACAGAAACTGGTGCTACACCATTTCCCTCAGGGTAGGCTTTGTGACAGTTTCAGCTGAATGGAGACTATCAAGTATTCGCATTTAGCTTCCACATTTCTCAATTATGTGTCTTCAAGTGTCCTGGGTCACAGAACAACAGTGAGTCAAGCCATCTGTGACTTGTGCTCTGTCCTAGATGCCACTCAGCCCCTTCCCTTTCTGCTTCAGAGCCATCTCCTGGACAGCCTTCTCACTCCTCCAGAGCTTCAGGAAGAGGGGTTGACAGGAATAGCAGGTATCTATGTCGTTCAGCTTTGAGGGTCCTCATCTCCTCATTTCTGGATCAATTTATGAAGCAGCTGAGCCAGTTCTGAGGCAGAAGCGATTACAGAAATGATTGGGGTAAACTGAAATCCAGAGGCTCTAACAAACACATTAAAGACTCAGCAAAATAGTTGCCCTTCTGTGGCTTTGAAGCCCTCAAAGGAACTGAAGAAACTGATGAGGTGCCACCACCCTGTCAAGAGCGATGAGCCGAGGCAAGAGAGCAAACAGTAGTCAGTGCTGAATGAGGGAAGGAGAAGGATGAGGGACAGGACAAGGTGAGAGGCAAGGATGCTTCTCAGGGCACACAGGAACATTTGTAAATAAAAGGCAGGTTTCTTCTGGGAACTATCACTTGTCCTCTGTAACAAATTAACCAAGCTTCATGTTCTAAGACAGAGATCCAAGCCCCAGAACACCAATGTGACAGAATGTAAAAAGGTTGAGACTCAGACACCAGTAAAAAGGGTATCTTTTCTATGTGTCAGATAGCTGCAGGCCATTTACAGTCCTGAAGGTGTCAGGATGAAGCTGAATGATTGAGCCTTTGCCTGGCATGCATGAATCTATCTGTATCATCATACACATAAAAGGAACACAACCCCTGAGGATAGAGGATAGGCAATTGAGGAAACAAAGCTCCAAAGAAGAAGATACAAGGAACAAGGCAGGTGTCAGTTATGGTAAGGAGTAAACAGGAGGATCTGCTTGGTCACTGCTTGGTTAATTCCTAAGGGCTCAGCATATGGACAGGTAGAAAGCTAAAGAGATTCTCAGCCACTCTGTTACTGACTTCAAGCCCTTTAAATTCTCCCTGACTAATTGCTATTGTCTGGCTCCTGAGTGAGACAGAACAAGCTGGAGCTAGGTACCTCTAGCCATGGACAGTAAATGACTAAGAATCAGAAAGTAGGTGTGCTTTCTGCAAATACCCAACTGGCCCTGTCTGTGGCCTTTGTGGCCTGGCTGCTGCCTAGCAGTTTGCTTTTCTGCTGGTGTGTTTGTTTATGGCTTTAGATGCACTCTCATCAAATTCTTCCCCAAACTATTCCTCGACCACCTGAACAAACGGGATTGGAAACCAAATCATTGCACAGTTCTGAGGTTTAAGAATATTTGAGGAAAGGCACCTAGAGTAGCTGTTGGGTTTAAAGTTTGCTGCAGTCAGTGTATTTTTCCTGGGACTTTGTAACTGTTTTTCTTAGAAGATTTCATTGAGCCCTGGAGAGACTACTAGAGATGACACCTCTGTGACACAAAGGGATCTGGAAGCTCAGTCATGACGTTTGCAGTCCACCATCCTGTCACAACTAAAATCTTCCCTTTCTCTCTGCCCTCATAGATAGGATGATTTAAGCTTTTCAACAGTACTGGAAGTATGGGCTTCTTTTCCTAGGGCTTCAACAAATATGTATTCAGCTCATGCTTCCCATTTATAGGTGGCAGTTTTTTTGTTTTAACAAGGACATACTTTAACTTGCTCTGATTCTAAGAAGTCAGAATCCTGAAAGAGACTTTACTGAGTGCTTCCTGTGCACTATGTACCATGAGCTCTGGAGATCTGATCCCCTTTGAACTAGTGACAGTCCTGTGGGGGTTGGTACCAAAAGAGCTTCATTTTGTAGATTAGGAAAAATACACCTATCAGACCTCCTGTATCTTTCCAAGACTAGTAGTATATATCTCCAACTGGAAGCTGAATATCGAGCTCCAGTTTAAGCACTTGGTGACTCCTGCTATAGATTGCCTGTGATCTGCCTCACCAGGTTGCATATTGTAACACAGAGAACCATTTACCACAGAACAGCACTCCTTTAATCAAATCCAGATTGTACGCCTTGGTTTGAACTCAATTCTCCTATATATGAATCACTTTGAATCTTAAAAAGAAATAAGATAGTGTGTACCTTTTATTGAAGGTCCAGTATGGCTTACTGTGTCAGACATTCTTCAGAAATTATTTCTAAGAGTAACAGGTATCTAAAATATTGTCCATTGGAATTAGAACAAGATTTTCTTTAAAAACCTTTGGATTTTCCTTTGCTGCCCTTCGAAACTCTCATCTGATGCCTTTCCTTCACCTCTGCTTGCTCATTTTCTTCTCTGCTAGCCCCATCTCAGGCCCTCGGCTGAGTTTGCAGCTTAAATTTACTCATGGCCTATGATGTGCTAGTCTGGTATTGGGGGAACTATCCTCTGAGATGTGTAGGGGAAAGGTAGACAAAAGTGTAGGAAGACTAGACAGAGCAAGACCATAAGGACCTTGGAGCAAATGCTCCAAGAAGGAGCACAAAAGCTCAATTAAGTTAAATAAAGAAGCCCAGACCAGGGAGTGTGGGAAGTAAGCAAGATAGTGCACAGCAGGGAGAAAACAGAGGGCTGGCCATGAGCCACCACTGAGCCTTAAGGAAGAGGAGGAGGAAGGGGAAATCTAGAGAGGAGTAACAGTTTTTGTGTGAGAGAGAAATAGCAGCTTTCCCCAGCCAGGCTCTGAGGTTTGTGTGCGAGTCCCATTGACAAATGACTAGATCATTTCTCTCTGTCATCTTCTTCAATTATTACCCATCTCTGGAAGTCATGGCTCAGGGACATAGGCTTTCAAGGCCTATGAAAAAGTGAATCCTCTCCTTACCTTAACACTCGAGTGGCCTCCTGAGTGACAAGCCTCATGAATCTTTTTTGCAGAGCAGGGAATGGGTCCAGGAGTGACTATGGGCAAAGCATACCACTATGTAGATATGGAAGAGAAAAGACTGAAAATCAGAACAGGAAGGAGTATAGAGGTCCATTCAGATTAAAACAAACAAACAAACAAACAAACAAACAAACAAACAAATACGTACATATATAAAAGTGTTGGTCAGAAAGGAAAACCATGGAGATATTCAAGGTGTTCCTTGTCTCAGCAAAATGCTCCCAAAGTTTAGGCTAGGAATTAAGGTAAGTTTGTTTATTTCACACTTTCCCATAGTTTTGAAACTTCCATATCAATATGGGCTTGTGGTGTTGGATATTTGATTATGATGCTACCTACCAGTGGTGAATGGGTATGGACTGAGTTGAAAAGACTGGTTTCCTATGTTGCACAAACAGTTTATTTCCTACTGTAGCCATTTGGAAATAGGTACTATCCAAATTAAGAATGTGATATAAGGATAAACAAGTTTGTCTCTCCCTGGCTTTTCACCAAGAGCTGATTAAATTATTTTGATTTTAAATTAGCAAGTTAAAAGATCAGTTTGATTAAACACACTTGTGCACAGTTAGTGGACTTACAGACTAAATCTCTTTCTGGAAGAAGTCATGAGTGATGTGATTTGATCCTGAAAGGCAACTGGGAAGACTTGGCTTTGGGTTCTTCCACCTACCAGTTGTAACAACTTGAGTTGTTACTGAGCACCCAGTGTCTACATGCTAGATTGTTTAGATCTGTATACCGTACTGAGATTTGAACTCAATGCCTCATGGTATCACTTGACTTTTTCACTATAAGGCTGCCAACTCTATTACTTGAGCCACACCTCCATTTCCCATCCTAGATTCTAATGTTAATCAAATAAGATAATGTAGACAAGAACACATTTTTATAATGAAAAGTTCTCTTCAAAATCCATTTATTACCATTGGTAAATGCCACATTACTCCAAAGGCAATTATTTATCTATCCTCTAATTTCTATTCTATACTTAATGTGCTAAGTTATGAACACCTTACCATGTTTAACAACTTCTGTCCCTCTTTTTGTGAATAAAACTTCTTAGGAGTTTTCAAAAGTACCCTCTATTAACAACCCATTTCAGTATTGCTGAAGATTATAAGCCCAGCCACTGCTGAAGGTATGGAAACTCTTATTTTTATGTGATACATCTGCTATGGCATCTGTCAGAAGCCCTTGGAGAGGAGTCAGTGTTCAGAAGCAAATGGAGTAATTACTATGTAATTACAATTTAAACTGCGTAGTCACTAATCTGTTCTCAAAATTCATATCATTTGGACATACTCAATATTAAAACCACCTGGGTTCTTCCAAAATAAGCAAGCAGGTTCTTAAAACATTCCAAATAAGGATTTGAGATAAATATCTGTAGCCAAAAAAAAAAGTATTATCTCTAGAAGAGACAGTGGTTTAAAAAAAAGAATAAATGAGAGTTTGGAATAAAGTGTTAGTACAGGAAAGAATTGGGCAGGCTATTTCAGAGATAGATTTCTAAGCATTTTCTCAGTCATCTAATAAAACTTGTGTGACTCTTAAATAGAGAAACCTAGAGAAACAGAAATAAGGAAGAAAGATCAGAAATGCAAGATTTTTCCTGCCCTAGGAAAATCCTATCACTAATAACAGCTATCTGGGTTTGGACAAGTTTTCTCCATGTAGAGTACAAGAATTAAGCATTCAAGAGATAATATCTAAATTTTAAACCAATACTTTGTCTAAGTGGTTACTTCCCCCAAACTACTTTAAAAAATGTCATCAATGAATGCTGATTAACCATATCTTATAATGAATATGAGATACATGCAGATGTCAATGGTGGGAAGATTAAATATAAGTAAATAAAGCAGCAGCAAGGTACCCTGAATGGAAGATTGGCACGGGACCCTGGCATTCACAACACTGAGTGTGAACCCTGCCATTCCTGAGTCACTAGTGAGTTGAGCCATATAAGCTTATTCTACTAAGCTGCATAGATGGCAATTCCATGTGCCTTCACCAAATGCCAACAGAAAAGACTAAATAACCAGCCTACAGTTTCATCATTTCTAACAATAGGAATTAGGAAAAGTAAATAGTATCTGTTATAAGGGTATTACACATTAGTAATTCTCTATTAGCATTGTTATTACTTTTTATACGATAATCACAGAAACAAATGAAATAAAGGTATACAAACCTCTTCCCTTCTGTCGCCCAGTCAACATACTGACACTATACTGTACACTAAGAATGGAAATTAGGTAAAGAAAATAGAGGAAAAGTTGAAACTTTCACTTTTGACTACCATCTATTTAAAATTTTAATTTTATTAATGATATTAGGACTCACTAATGAGAGGGCTAATTTTTTTTCTAATGGATTTTTTTTTTTGTCAAGGTGATGTGCAGAAGGGTTGAAGTTACATAAGTACATTTCTTGTTAAACTTGTTATTCCTTCGAGAGGGCTCTTTTATTAAAGCACAGTGTTTGTCCACCCATGCAAACAGATGTAGGTTCAGTTTCTAAACTAAACTTCTATCCTCAAAACCTACCTTCAACAAACAGCCTAGTTTAAAAAAAATGTTACTTAGCAATTATGTTAACATCAAAAGATTTGGTTTATTAATAACAAAGCACTTTCTTAACAAATAAGCTCCTCCTTGATCTCCAAATAGTATATTTAGGGGTGGGTTGGAGTGGTGCACTGTTGTCACTGAATTTGAAAGAAAACACCTCAGGACAGTCCATCCCCTGGGCATGGGATATTTCCTTTGGGGAAGTGGCAGCTGCAGGAGCGGCATCAGAGGTGACAGGGGGGGAAGGGACAGAGCCATTAGTGTGCTAAGTAGATTCAGGAAGCAAGTTCAATGGAGCAGAAATTTCCTGCTCTGTGGAGCTGATGGGGAGAAGGAATGTGATTGGTTTCTTAAGGGTCAGGCAGAGGGAGAAGCGTTAATTTCTGCCACACTTCACTAAACATGCTTGTTTACTAGAAATGAATCAACACTTTAGATTATACATTATGCAAATGACAGTGGCAATTTGACACTTACTGAAGTCTTCCTGCCAGACTTCAAATCTAGTCCCATTATGGAATGTAAGAAGTGAAAAGTCCATGTGTCCCCCTTTCTTTCTTGACTTGCTTGCCCTCAGCTTATAAGCACACAGCTCAGGCATATGACAATGGCTCCTGGAGAGGTTTTGAACCTGTAACTCAGGTTAGAAAATTAATTTAACGAAAACCAAGAGTCACCAATGACTTTCACAGACAGTACAGTGAGGAGAGCAAGGAAATTCCCTTCCTTAAACACAATTCATGAAGATCCTGGAGATGTTTTAGTGATTGCAAGTCAGAATGGAAATCATAACCCAACAGTAGTTATTTCCTGATTTTCCCACTGAAAAAGAACTAGGAAGAAATACAAGGGACAGTCTGCTTCTCTCTTAAAGGAAGAGAGATCAGAGAGCACAGCTTGCCACTTAGGAAACTAATCATATTCCTTCTTCCCATCAGCTCCACAGAGTAGGACTTCTCAGCTCCATTTAACTTTTATCCCATCTCTACTTAGCACACTGATTAATGGCTCTGACTCTTCCTCTACTGTCACCTCTGATGCTGCTCCTGCAGCTGCTACCTCCCCTAAAGAAAGATCCAATGTCCTTGGGGTGGACTGGATTGAGGTATGTTCTAGTAAATTCAACTTGTATACTGCATCATTTTAACTCCACCCCTAAATTGGCTTGTGGAGATCATGAAGAAACCTGTTTAAAAAGTTGTTTTGCTATTTCTGGAGTTAGCGTATCATAATCTAAAGAAAAGAAAACTGAAAGTTACCCATCGATTATCACGTAAGTACTATGAAAAGGTCATTGATTCGACAATACCGTAGAAAAGACTGAAATATCTATGCACATATATGAATAGCTAGTTTACACACACACACACACACACACACACACACACACACACACACACACACACACACACACACACACACACAAATGACACCTAAAGCAAACTTGATCAGATCCTGGTTAAAATTCCCTAAGGAGACACTGAAAAAAAAAATCTTTCCATCTTTCCCTGTGGTTCCTAAGCTCCATTTTTGTCCAAGGTGCTGTTTATCTCTAGGGGAGATAATTGGCTAAATCATCTTCTATGATTACTCCCCAAACTAAAAATTTTGGCTTTAAACATGAAGTCGGAGTTTTTAAATGACAAGCTCAATGTTGTTTTTCTACAAAAGTGAGGAGTGAAAACTTTATTGTAGAGTGGATCATTATCTTCCCTGGGCAAAACAGAGTGTTTCATTTTCCTTTAAAAAAAATATAGCATTCTGTAGTATCATTCATGTCAAAGTATTGGTGTTTCTGTAATGCATGAATATCTTTATGTACTCTAATCATAAAAATATTTCACCTTTTATCATAAGTTCTTCGTATAATGGTCTTCTATACAAATTTCTATTCCAACAGTAGAAAACTTAAGCTTGAAGTCAATAAAACAGCATCAAACTGAAACTTTGAATAATGGTCTACATAGAGCACAACCTTTGTAAGGAAACATAGGAAGATGAAGAAAGATCCACTCACTTTGGCTTGTCTGCCCTTTACAACCATTGTGTGATATCTTTTCTAGAAGATAGAAATCTCATATTCTAGTTTAGATTCTCCAAATTCTTTACTTGAGTCAGAATGGTTAATCTTTGTGGACACTTTCTCCCCATAGACTGAGCAATGAGGTTTCTAAACTAATTATTCTGTAAATGTTGAAATACTCTGATGCAAACTCGATGCCTAAGGACAGGAGCTGACATTTTCAGGCAGTCTAAGAAACGGCTTCTACCTACCATCTTGTCATTACTTTCATTGAGAATGCCAGCTGGGTAAACATGACTGCCCTACCCTCTATACACAGGGTTGGAGCCCAATGCAAGTTGGCACAAGATCCTCATCTCTTCAACAGGAAGGTGGACTTGCCTAGTTCATTCACATCTGACATTTAATCATGTGAACTGCATTCCTGTCTGAATGGAGACCAAAAGTTTGGGACATGACCTTTAGGTCGAGAAGAAAATAGAATCAAACTTTTAATTTTGCCAGTTCTTCAAAGATGCGGAAAATATATGAATGCTCTTTCACCTTCTCCAATTAGCAAACCTGGCCACAATGGCATGGCCACACTTGCCTGAGCAGCATCTGCAAAACGTACAAATGAAATGTAACAGCCATCTAATGAGGGCCAAAGACCTCATCTAGCTACTTCCTTCTTACAGAGAATGAGATGCACACACCAGCCTGATGCTTCACCAGCAGCCACTAAGCCACGTTCCTAATTAGGAAAGTAAAATGCCCCAAAGATCCAAGAAATCAGAATGAATACAGTAAGGCTAGCTCTTGCAATTTTGTATTTGTCCATGGACTCTTTCAAAGAGAAGGAAAGATAAAACCAACCATAAAAATAAGAGGAAGGCCAACATGTTAATTAATGTTTTGTTCCATAATATTTTCCCTTAAAAAAAAGTGTGTGTGTGTGTGTGTGTGTGTGTGTGTGTGTGTGTGTGTGTGTGTGTGTCTGTGTCTGTGTGTCTGTGTGTCTGTGTGTGTGTGTGTGTCTGTGTGTCTGTGTGTGTGTGTGAGATCTCCTGGGGTTTGAGCTCAGGACCTAGCACTTGCTAGCCTGGCACTCATCACTTGAGCCGTGCCCAGAACCTTTTTGCTTTATTTCTTTATCATTCATTTGATACATTTTGCTGGGGCCAGCCTGGATCACAAGCCTCTAAACCCTCAACTCCGACCTGTCTTATTGGTGAGATGGGTTTTTACTATGCTTTTGTCTGGACTAGCTTTCAGAGAGCTTCCTGACCTGAACCTCTGGAATAGCTGAACTTACTGGTCTGAGGCATTATACCAGCATAGAATTGTCTTTCCTTTTGGCATGTTTTTGTTTAAACACCAGAAACTATTAACCTGATTTGGTCCATATTTTTAAACACTGGAATAAAATGTGGTTTGGCATGTGTGTTAACAAAGCTGAAAAGGAGAGCAAACTAATTAAAATTTATTCCTTGAACTAGACAACATGAAGACATCTATTATTACAAAAGCAACTTCGTACAGAGAAAAGTAGGGACCTAATTTTTACATCTCTGTAAGACAATAAAAGGCAATGGTCAAAACAAAACACAAATATGGAAGATCTTTCTAGTTAGTTCCTTAGATTTGAGCCTTAGTTTAAAATCCTGAAGAGAAATAGCAACTGCCATCTTAGATTACCCTTGTCATTGTCTCGGCAAGTGGCACACCACATATGAGCCATGACCTGCATTATGCAATGCATCTTCAATATTCTCACTCATATTTGTACACATTATTGAAATAAAACTTGTGATTACTCCTAAATCAACTCCTTTAAAAATCCCATACATACAGTATAGAAAATGTTACCAGCCTCCATGACAGCTAATAGATTACGTTAAAGCACTTATATATGCTTATCATTTTCTTCAAATGCTAAAATTACAAATTGCTATTTATTAAACACTAAAATACAAGATAGATATCAACTTGAACTCTGGTTAACCATACTGATTACATAATATATAGTTTTAACACTTTCCAGCGGCTCCTCCTGGTCTTAGTCCCTTAACAAATGTTTCTTTGGAATTATTCACAAGACCTAAAAATCTCCAGAAGTAAAAACTGCATGTAGTTGCAAATTTTCTTTCTTTTCTTAATATTTTTATTTTATGATGTCGTTGTACACAGGAGTTGCCAATTCAACAAAGTGCCAATTTTCTTTAACGCTCAATACTTAGAGATAGCCAAGGTATGTCTAGTTGAGTCCCATCTGACTTCCTTTATTGGAAATATTATTTCAAGATGTATCACAGTTGAAGAAGCTAAGATGAAAAACACTAAGGTCCTCACAAGTTCCCATACATGAAATAGAGCTCCATTTAAATCAGAGAAATCTAGCCCTTAAGCTCCTTCAGGGCACTCTGGATGGTATTCCCAAAAACTTCCATGGCAAATCTGCAGGTAAGAACCCTTCATTACTTATTTGGTGGGCAGGCCAAGTCAGGATTTGGCTTAGCTAAGTACAGAATACCAGGATTACTGATTTCAGCCAAAGTGCCCCAGTGGCACTGAAAATACCACAGAGGGTGCAAGTGATATGGACACTCATTGCAGGATAAGCCCTGATATGTACAAACAAAATGACCAGAAAAAACAAACAGGGAACTGTTTAATGCTGCTAAGATCCCAGATCCCATACTGTTTTCATCCCAGCATCAGAAATATTGACTTGGTACTGTTGTCTGGACTTGATCCATATATTGTAGGTTTCAATGGCTTGCATTGTTCCTCTGAAATATTAGTGGCCCTGGAATAAGTTGTACTCACAGATTTATGAGCCAGGTTGGGAAGTTATGACTGTCACTAGAAGCATGAGTATGATTCCGGAAACTCCAGGCGACAGATCATTTTTGGTGCCTTTGTTCTTTGACACCACAATTGAGACATGTGAAGTTTCTAGGACAAGGCTCTGTAGAAGCAAGAACACTGCCATCTGTTCTAATAGTTGCTTTACTGCAGTCTCTGAGAATGCTAATAGGGTAAACTTGGGAGAATAGAGATCCTGTGAGACTAAATATCTAACCATGGAGGAATTATGACACAAATGGAGTATATGTCAGACCGTGGCACTAAATGGCAGGAGACTATGTAATACTTGACTGTGCTACTTAAATGGGAAAATAGCACATGAAAGAGTACATACGATATCATCCCATATTTGCAAATGAAACTTTATAAAATCCAAGTAGAAAAATGTCTACATCCACTTGTCTACAGTGCTTCTATCTGCTTGATAAGAATTATGGTTGATATTTTTGTCTTTTCTTTTCTGTTATTTTTCATTCTCTTAATTTTCTGTCTGGCACATGCATTATTTTGCATTATTTTAGTAGCACTGAAACAAAAGATCTCTCAAACATAAAGCATTAAAATGTAACTATAGAAGGGAAAGATTAAGAAAATTAAGAGTAGAGTAAAGTTAAATAGATTTACAAGAGAATTTTTGTTTAAAATACTCAGGATTATGATGACCCCATTGAACATACAAAAATTATTATAACCAATCTCTCCTTGCTTAGACCTCCTTTTAACAAATAAAACTGTAGTAGTGCTGGGCACTACTCATGCCTGTCATCTCAGTTACTTAGCAGGCTGAGATCTGAGCACTGAAGTTTGAAGGTAACATAGTCATGAAAGTCTGTGAGACTCTTAATTCCAATTTACTTCCCAAAGCTACAAGTAGAGCTGTGACTCAAGTGGCAGAGTGTAGCCTTGAGGAAAAAAATCAGAGGTAGTACCTAGGCCCTGAGTTCAAGCAGACCCAGGCTAGCACACACACACACATACACACACACACACACACACACACACACACACACAATGCAATAGTGGCAAAAAGTTGATGATAGTCCTTTACTAGTCTAAAAGAGGGAAATCATGTACCATCTTACCTGCCAGTAGGACATAGCATCCCATGCTTGTAGAATTTTCTTATAAAAACAAAATTATGCTATAGTCATGCTATAGCTCTATCTTGAGAACCTTATAGTAATAAATTCACATTAAAGGCTCTGATTCACTCTTCAGTTAATAAATCTGATGATCTCTATTTAATCCAGTGTTTCTACCCATTAGTATCTCACAGCCCAAAGTAATAAGACCGCATTTTGGAAAACTTCTTTCAGATCTCCATGCATTTATTAATCCTACTAGACATTCAGCCAGAATACATGACAAATAATCATAGGACTTCTAACATTTGCTCCAGGAACCATGCCTTCAAGCTCCTGAGTTGAGAGGCATTGCCACGTCTTTTTAATCATCTTCTGGGAAAGACTTGTGCCCAGGAGACCATAGAACCCATTATAGCAATTGTGTATCATGCCTGGAAAACTTTCCAGTTATTACGTGATTATTTTTTGCACTGTTCCTATTACCCCAAAATACAATCTATCATCTTAAATCTAGCAGTAAATGACTTGTATAGAATTTTCAAGCCTATTAAAATCAACTTAACAATAGTCTGAAGGTAACTTCGTGGAAGAGCAACTTTAGCAGTGAAGTGATGTTGTCTCCAAACTTTTCAGTAGAGATATTCTTATCAGTGGTTTGGATGTGGCAGAAGAAGCATCTTGTGAGGGAGGATTTCACGGAAGAATACCTATTGCAAATAATGGCTGTGGATATGGTAACCCAAGGTGAAAAACATTATTTGCATCACTTTATCACTCCTTAGAGATGTAATTTACACATGTTACTGATGTAGCTAGACAAGATGGATGTAATCACAAATGACCCACCACAATAGTAAGTCAGGTAATTTATAAAAACCAGTTCAGAAAGACATTGAGAAAAGAATAATTCAAGGATTTGACAGGTGACAACCTGTGAAAAACTGAAATATATTCGCCTCAACAAAGGTTCAAATGATACATTATATTTCCTGAATTTTTCTAATGTATATGATATGTATGTGTCTACAACCTTACACCAGGATTATTTCCCTAAACACAGTAACATTGTGTTTTATTGAGAAATATATTTGTAATCTAGAAACATTATAATCAATTTGTATGAGTTCAGGAAATAAATCAGAGGCAGAATTTTGACTTGAAAAGCATAGTAAAAATACTCTGGCATGGAAAGAAAGTATCATATACTCAAAACATAAAAGACTTTTTGGAGTGTTTTCCTAACACATCGCAGAAATAATTGCTCTAGAATACAGTCTACTTATCTATAATATCTCAGCAAAAGACTCGTGCTGAAGTTACTATTGGATGGGAAACTACTGTCTGTACCTATCTATCTGGAAGCCATTTACTGAAATTATTTTTCATCAACTGCAATGTCTTTTGTACTGCGTTCTTTTGTTAAAGTACAGTGATAAAGATAGCTATAATAATGAGAGTGATAAAAAGAGCAAGAAAGTAAATGAAACCTTTGCCCTTAGAGAGGTTATAGTTTATCAAAGAGATACAATTAAAAGAAACTGAGAAAATTAGCCTATTGATTGAGTCCTCTTTCTAGATGACAAAGGAAACATTCAGAAATACATTCAATGGTAAAGATTTGAGGGCAAATGAAAAATGAAAAATTGGTGAAGATAGAGTGAAGGGAAACATGATCAGTCCTTTTCAATTCTAATTATAGTCCACCACAAACTCAATAAATCCACTACATTGGAGAACTCTTTATGCTTGAGATGAATCAAATTACTTAATCTTTTCGTTTCTCTGCAAATACATTCACATTGCCATTTAATGTCTCCTCTCTGCAACTGATTGTCTCCAACTGATTATTTACTCTTCATTTAAAAAATTTGAGCTCCAAGTCAAAGTTCATCTCTTCCATGAATCATCAAATCATTCCCATCAAGAATTAACTATTACAAGCAATACAGGGGCTCACACCTGAAATTCTAGCTACTCCAGAAATGTAGATCTGAATGATCTAGATTCAAAGCAAGCCAAAAGTTAGCAAGACCTCCATCTCAAAAAAATAAGCCAAATGTGGCCATGCACCTATAATTGCAGCTACATGAAAAATATAGATAGAAGGAACATGGCTGAGGCTAGTCCCAGCCAAAAACAGACTTTATCTGAAAAAAAATTAACTAAAGCAAGTTGTAGAGCAGTTACCTAGCAAGTTCAAGAGCCTGAGTTCAATCCCCATTACTTCAAACACACACACACGCACACACACACACACACACACACACACACACACACACACACACACACACACACACACACACACACATATATATCAGCTGTAGTAACATATAGATTGTGCCTCAAATTATCTATTCTTTCTTCCCATATAGGTAATAGTATTAATGTATTTCTAAGCCTCTTGAAGATAAGGAGTTATTAGTATCCTTAAGTAGTTGTACATAAGGGTTTTGAGTCAATGTGTCCATTTATGAGTATAATGCCTCTTGATCAATGTCACCACTTCCATCATTTTGAATTTTAGTTTATATAGTACAATATTAATGAAGTTTAAATAGGATTGCCAAATATAATAAATAACTACAGAAGAAGCATCATGGTCCATTTACACTACCAAAATAAGGATAGACTTTCCATCATCACTGGTATGCATGATTACAAACTAAAATTAATACATCATGAAAACCAAATGAATTTCCAGCCACTCTATGAGTATACTTCTAGGGGCCTGTTTTTAAATGTAGACAGGGTGGCTTTCAGTTAATTAAATTTGAAGGAAGGGGTGCAAGAACTTTTTGAGATAATCAATTATCATCCAGGGCAAGGTCATCTGAGACCAAGTCAAAACCTCATGCCATATATTTTTAGAAAAAAGAAAATAGAGTTTTCAAGTGAAATCCTCACCTTAAAGTGCTTCTCCTCACATGGCAATTTATATAGCTTTTTCCAAGATGAATAAAGTTGGGACTTACTTAATTCATGAAAGTTTGTAGTTCTCTTGAGCAATGTCAAAGTTACCAGAAATTAGTAAGAATGAAAACAAATCTATGTGCCATTTAAAAATATATCATGTGCCTCAAAATCAGTTTGAAAGTTCAATTATCTTCATCGCATTTTATACGTAAGGAAGTAGAGTGCTGAGTTCAGGGCTCTTTGTTGCAAATAACACAATCCATATTATCAAGCTAAGTGGAAAGGAACTTATTCAAAGGCATGAAGTAGTTCATGGAATCTCTGGGAAGACAACTATGCTGCCACAACAGTGGGCTATGAATAATGAAGCTAAGAGAATATTTGATACTTCTTTGGAGCTATTTTAGTGGACACATTGTTAAACCCACTGCTTTTCTTAACCACTATATTCTCTGTATTTGTCGATGGGTATCTATCACTGTTATCTCAAGAGCTAAACACCTTTCTTTCTAGAGTATTCCAGTCTCTAGAAAGTAGCAGTACCTTGTGTTGCTCACTCTTGCAACTATGTCTTGCCCTGAGGCATCTAATTGATAGAAATTAGGTCATTTGCCCTGATTGTAGTTGTAAAAGAGACTGGGAAGCTAAGTTGTAGGTTTCACCTTCTTTTGTACTTGGGATCTTTGCAGGGGGGAGGGAGGAACAAGATGAGTTGGCTTCTTCCTTACCAAGTACCCCATAGGTGGAGAAGGTCTGGACCCCCAAGTACATAGCTAGTAAGTGTCAAAGTTTTCTAATATAAAATCTTATGGTTTTCTCAACAGAAAAAGAAGTTCTTTTCCAGTAGAGTAGAGATTAGTAATTCATCTGGTCTTTAGAGCTTGCAATACACCTGAAGAACCGCTATTTTCTTCTGATCCATTGTATGGATTGTATGAGTTCCCAAAATTATTACCATTGGCTTTTGGGATGTTTTCATATTGAGAAGAGAGTAGCCGAGTGAATGGAGCACACACACCAAAATAGTTCTTCATCCCTTGCCTCATTAAAAATACTGACTGATACATCTAAACTATGAAACAGCACTCAGAAAGGTGAGATGCAAGCCACTGTGAGTTCATTTATCCTACCTCTCATATCACATTATTCTTTTGCTCACTCAAAGAAAATAAGCCAAAAAAAGTTAATTTAACTCCCTATAAAAAGATGAAGTACACAACATAGCACAAAGGCACCCCCCCCACACACACACACACTTTACCATTTAATTCAAATCCAAGTTGAGTCACTCATTAGCTTGGGCAAGATGCTTAATCTCTCTGGGTTTCACTTTCCTCTTCTGTAAAATGGGAACCACTTACTCACTATTAGTAAGACTTCATGAATCATGGAATAACCCCTTAGGAATTAGGTGCTGCAATTTTCTTCTTCCCAGCCATGAGGATGGGAACACTTCTAAATGAAGAGACATGGGAAAGAATAGCAAGTGAGATAATTTTCTCTGGTGGAGTTTTATTTGTATATTCCCACATGCAAAAAATAAAATAAAAGAAGAAAAGAAAGGACGATTTTCTTCTACAATTGACTTGTTTCCAATTATGCTTTGAGACCTTTCCTAAATTATACTTCTACAAAACTTTCAAATTGTCACATGGGCTTTCAAATTATGTTCTAAAGGAAAGAGAAAGCATTTAACTTATAATTTCTTAGGGGAAAAAAATCACCTGTACTGTCTGTCCAGGACATAGTAAAGAAATGACTATGAAAATGTAGTTTAAAATTTTAAAAAAATAACCTCAGAATTTCATGGAAAGTCATATCTAAAGGACCAAAAAAAATGTGCTTTGAATATGGCTTTTTATAATATTTGAACAGTTTCAGAAAGAGCCTGACATCTAAAATAGAAAGCAAAGTAAAACTTATGTCTATGTAAGCTAATTAAAAGCATAGAATCTTTTTTTCCTCCTTTTTTTTTCTATGACAGTACCAGAGTTTGAACTCAAGGATTTGTGTTTGTTAGGCTTGCGTTCTACCACTTGAGCCACAACTCGAGCCCAAGAACCATTTTCTTAACTTCTGTTTTCATTAACAAAACCTGTCTTATATTAGTCCTTGTTTAGTTTGTCTATGATACAAACTTACTGGTGCAAGAAATTGGACTTAAACACCTGTGCTCTGAAATATATTTTCAACCAAGAAAAAAATGACAAAGGAACGAAACTTCTCTTCAGTATCAACTTTAATTTATACCCTAGAAAGAGAGCAGTGGTAAGAGAGGAAAGGATAGAAAGGTCACTGGTCTCTGATCCACCCTTCCAGTGAACAGTGCTGGAAACCATTATTAGACACACTGCTCTCCAGAGAGAGAGAGAGAGAGAGAGAGAGAGAGAGAGAGAGAGAGAGCGCAACAGCTACTGCTGTGAATGGGGCCAGGCTTAGAATTGCTTTTGAGAATGCAAGAGAGGAAGGGACTGGCTTAACATGTCAAAGCTACTAACACCAGAAAGGCTTCCTTCAGAATGCTATCATGTGCCATGCTGATGGATACACAATAGTTAAACAAGTGAAGGAATGGGGGAAACCAGGAGACAATGTTCCTTTAGGGGCTCTCTGGCTATAAAATCAAGAAAGAAAGTATGCCAGTACTTTGAAGGACATACCAGGGCCAAGAGAAGGTCTTCTTGTTGCTGCTGCTGTTGTTCTTGTCATTTTCTCTCCCTCCCTCCCTCCCTTCCTCCCTCCCTCCCTCCCTCCCTCCCTCCCTTCCTCCCTTCCCTCCTTCCTCCCTTCCCTCCTTCCTTCCTTCCTTCCTTCCTTCCTTCCTTCCTTCCTTCCTTCCTTCCTTCCTTCCTTCCTTCCTTCCTTCCTTCCTTCCTTCTTTTCTGTTTTGCCTGGGCACTGAGCTTCTTTTGCTCAAGGCTGCCCTCTACTACTTGAGCCATAATGACACTTCTGGCTTTTCTGTTTATGTGGTATTGGGGTATCAAAATCAGGGATTCATGCATGCTAGGGAGGCACTCTACCACTGAGCCACATTCCTAGTTATTCTCGTCATTTTCATAAGCAAAGGAATATCAGAGTTTCCTGAGACAAAAGAGGGACTATTGGATATAAAGATATTAAAATTCCCAGGTATGAGGGCAGAATTACTGATTAGTGCAAAGGAATGCAATTTTGAAACTAAGAAATTTTGAGGAAAATGTGTTTCCCAGGTTTTGTGACAAATGTACATCTGAGACTTTTTCTTCTATTTCCAAGACTCTCTGACTATGAGACTTTAATTGGGCATAAGAGTAAAGATGATGGACAGTAATGAAAATGATGCAGGGGCAAAAAGTGAGGAAGTAACAAAGAACAAGAATTGAAAAGCAAAGGCAGAGAGAGAGATTAGAACTGTAAACCCTTATAAAATCTGAGATAGAGGAATGCAGCATGGTCTAAAACAGATTCAAGAGCCATGTGAAGTTGATTGTGGCAAAGGATTCAAGGCATCAGAAGGGTAAGAACCCTCCAGCTGGATCTCTAACCATTGATGGATTAAGAACCTTAGATAAAAAGGAAGTTGTAAAGGAAGTTGGGGGAAGGGGGTTATAGATAAATGAAATTTCCAGCATAAAACAGTAGACCAGTGCAGAAGAGCAAACAGTCACTGAATAGGCTGTGTGGAGTGATGCTGCAGGCTGGAAGGGCAGTAGAAACTGATTAAGAAAGTCATATCTGTAACCCACTTTTCACATAGAAGAAGGTGTGTTAACAGGGCTATACTCTGCTAAACAAATCTGTTGGTCTCCATCCCCTAGGTTTTCCTTTCTGTATATTTCTATAACCATTTCTGTTGAAAATTGATATGTCCCTTGCTTACGTGATTAAGTGATGACACTGTAATATTACATTGCAAATAAGTACCATTACAGCATGAAAAGCCAATAGGAAATAAAAGTACAAGTTATATTGTATGTTGGCTTTTTCTCAAATTTCTGTAAAATAATCGTGGTATAACCATTTCCAGCTCTTTTGGTATACACGCAATGTTAAGTATGGATATATATCTATAGATATATATATATATATATACACATAGATATATACATAGATATGTGCTATTCTGGAGGCTAAATCTATAGACTTTTAAATTGTGCATTTATTTTCAAAAGAAATTCTAATTCTATTTCACTTAGCACTAATAATAAATAGGCATAATGATGCTTTCTTTTAGCCTGTGTACCCCCATTTTTTCACTACTTGTGAAAGAGGTTTTTATTTAAGCATTATAAAATAAAACTGAAAGCTTCTTATGGAAACAGTCAACTAGAGATGCCAAGTTTTATTTTTCTCCTTTTGAGCAACAGCCAAGTAAGAAAATTGCTTTTGCACCAATTAGTCAAGATGCATTGGCTGATCATTCCTCATGAAACATTTTACAGGCAATCCTTCCTGGGTTTGTCTTTATTTATCATGTTTATCTTATTAATGGCAGTGCTTTACTTTCACATGGTACTATGTAGCCTATAAAGTATTTTCAAATACACTGTCTTATTTGATCTTTACAATAACCCTGCAAAGAAAGCATGGACAGATGTTATCATTCATTTGGTAGGTGAAGAGACTGAGGCATAGATTTGCACAGAATTCAAAGCTGATGACTTAAACTCTAGCTACTAAATCCAGGTCTTGCAGTACTGTAGGACTGCATGCCTACAAAATGATTTCCACTGAAAGCAGCTACATAAAATTATTTTGGGCCATTACAAAGTATAATAAATTACTATCATATAAAATTATTCCCGTTAAAAAAACAAAGGGAAAGGAAAGAAAAATGCAAATTCTCTTACATGTTTTATTCGTTGCTCTTTGGAACTAAGCTCATTCCTGTGAAATATGACCTATAATAATATTACATTTACATGATGAGAAATATCTCCCTAGACTTGATGTGTTATAGATTGTAGACAGATTGTAGACACACTAACATCTTTCTGGTTTCTAAAGATATCCATTCTATCAGCCCATCCCTTCCCCCAGAATGCTCCAGATGATAAAATGAATACTCTTTCAGTATCATGTAGCTCATCATTTTAAAATTCTCCAGCTGTTGTTTACATTAGATGCCTTTCCTCTCATCCTCTTCCACATTTCTAATAAAAAAAATTGACATTTTTTAAAGCCCCAGTAGAAAAGCTCCACCCGAGGCCCATAGCACCACCAAGCTTCTGGGCACCTATGATTAAATAAGCGATTGCTCTGCTCGTCTTTAAAAATATGTCTTCTAGAAGGCGGTGAGGACACAGCAGCTATCACTGCAAAGGAAGCCAAGCATTTCTTTTAAATAATGAGATATCCTCATTTTCATTCTTCCCTGAGAGGATTGTAGCAATGTTACATTTTTTTTTCTCTGAATTTTGGAACTAGGGCAATACACTGATTTGAAGAAAGCTGTAATCTTCCCTTCTAATTTGAAGAGTACATTCTCTTCCGTGAAATAGAGTGTGGCTTTCAGAATAGCAAGCACCCTGAGCCCACACAAAGACGTCTGTACCTGACCACTCCTCTCTCAAGTTAGCCCCATTCTTCTAAATGCAAGGATTTATGCAGACCTTTTCAATAAATGTCAAGGCATATTGAACTGAAAAGGGAGAAAAGTTCGAATCATTTCTCGCCGATTTGAGAAGGAAATGATTTCAAGTGCTGAGTCGTGATGGATATTACCTTCTGCTTTATGCTGCTTTTTCCTTGCACATGATCTATTGGCTAAGTTCTATTCTGAACTCTTTGAGAGGAGTCATAATTACAGTTTTAAAAAGGAACAAATGAGCTCTTAGTCTATCAGAGGCAGAGGAGTCAGAATGCTTCCTTCCATGAACATTCAGGGATTTTTAAGTACTGTTGGCATAGTTCCTTCCACCGGCCAGAGGGCTTACTTCAAGAGAGGCTAGGAGCACAAAGCCAGCCCTCTGTGACTTGGAGAGATAGTAAGTTAGCAAGCTGGATAGCAAAATGGTTTGTGAAATTCTACCTTCAAGGACCATTATCTAGTGTTAATAATGCTTTATTTCTTCCTCTCCTGTGCTTATTTACACCATAATTACAAGAATGAGAGAAAGGGAGGGAGTTCGGCATGAAGATAACCATATGTCAAATTAATGCAGCCAACTAGAAGCTCCAGCCTTTGGGGCTCATTTATCAATTAGTTCTGTTACAGCATAAGTTCTTGTGTTTCCCTATAGAATGGAGATACTTTGATTTCACTCACACACCTGCTCAGAGGAAAGTCATCTGAGATTAAAACATTTTTCCAAAAAGAGCTTGTATCCTACTTAATATGATTATGTACTATACAATCAGCATCTCACCCACTTTCAGAACATTTCCTAAAGGTGAGAGATTACTCCTTCCTTCCTTCCTTCCTTCTTTCCTTCCTTCCTTCCTCCCTCCCTCCCTTCTTCCCTCCCTTCCTTTCTTTTCTTCCTTCCTTTTATTTTTCTTTCTCTGACTATTTGCCTGTCTTAATTCTCTTTGAATGACTTTGCCTCTTTCAGCTGCTTTACTTTCCTTCATAATTTTTAATTTTATATAGCTTCTATGTCAAAACTATTTTTGCAGTGTCATGCAATCTATAAATATTTCAAAATTAGCTCTGAGTAACAGAAAAACAGATTGTATATGGGATAGGAAAATTAGAAGCCAGTATCACAGGATCTGTTGGTTTAGAAATGGCCTTCTATCTGGGCTTATCTTTCTCAACTAATATAAGTTTTTAACAGAGAATGTGGCGGAAGTAAGAACTATTTAGGGCTATTCATATTCTTCATATGGCCTGAAAGTGGACTAGCTATTTAAAAATCTAAAATGAAGCTGGATATCAGTGGTTCACGCCTGTAATTCTAGCGATCCGGAGCCTGAGGTCTGAGGATCACAGTTTGAAGCCAGCCCAGGCAGAAAAGTCCCCATGAAGCTCTTCTCTCCAACTAGCCACTCAAAAACTGAAAGTAGATCTGTGTCTCAAAGTGGTAGAACACTGGTCTTGAGCAAAAGAGCTCAAGAACAGTGGGTAGGTGCTGGGTTCAAGCCCCACACTGACAAAAAGATATTGAAAATAAATAAACTTTTATGTCCATTTTCACATTTGTATTTCACTTTTCTTTGAATTATAATTAATTTTTTTCACTCTTTGAAAGTTAGTTTACCAAACTTGATCAGACACTGGTGACTCACACCTGTTATCCTATCTATCAGGGCCTGAGATCCAAAGGACTAAGGTTCAAAGCCAGCCCAGGCAGAAACTCTATCTCCAAAATATTCAACAACAAAAATCACAGGTGTGACGCAAGTGGTAGAGTGCCAGCCATGGAAGGAAGCAAGGGAGGCAGTCGATTTACTAAAATCAAAGCTGGTCATATACCACCTCAAATCAGGAAACTTAAATATGAAGAAGGAAAGTCTCTAGAGCAAAGTATTTCATTTTGCTTTTACCAAAGAAAGTAGAAGACATAAGCTGAAATGTGTCTCATCCAAGAAACACACTGAAGTCTTAACCCTCAGAATGTGACATTATTTGGAAAACTGATCTTTACAGGGATAATGAAGTTTAAATGAGGTCATTACGTTGGGTCATAATTCAATATGACTGCTATCCTTGTTAGGAGAAGGTGAGACATGGATAAACACATAGGAACAACACCACATACAGATAAAAGCAGAGATCCAGCTGAAACAGTCAGTAGCTACAGGATGCCAAAAACGTGACAGCAAACCACCAGAAGCTAGGGGAGAAACATAGAACAGATTCTCTCTCACAGCCTTCAGAAGGAACTTATCCTTCCAAAACTTTCTCAGACTTGTCAGAACTGTGAGGCAGTAAATCGATGTTCAGCTACACAGTTTGCAGAACTGCAAATTCATAGTGGGTCATCTGTGGCTCCAGATGGTGGAGGCATCCATCGGAGTGGCCAGAGTGTGACTGCAGCTGGGAGAGACAGACAAGAAGATCCAAGAGCTGAAGGTGGGCAGAGGTCAAAATTAGAAAGGTGTTCTCAGTGAAGTGTGAGCAATAAAGAACCAATTACTGGAGACAAAAATGAACTAAAAGAGCCAAAGTCTGAATCAGAAATAAGAAGGCTTGCTGTTCTCTGCCAAGATGGCACTTCTTTAAAAGAGTGACCAATTTATCTGAAGCAGCAGCTCTCCTCTAGCACCTTTATTCAGTTTGTGTCCCATTAGGTCACTTGATTTGCTTTGGGGCACTACTGGACACTAATTTTTTTTACCTCCCCCTCCTAGAAAGTAAGATACCACATGCATGTACCACTCTAGTGCCTAGAACTTTGTATGTGCTGGGTGCATTATTGACAAGCAAATGAAGGTTTCATGCAAAGGAAAGCAGAACCTAAAGATACTGTATTCTTGCAGAAATCTGAGGGTGTGAGCAAACGATTTGGCAAAACCCCTAAAACCAGGTGAAGGAAGCTGAAAGGATTGTCCTGCCAATTCAGTGTAAGTGACAACCGAAGATGTTGGAAAGACAGGTTGCCTTGTACCTGCCTATACTGGTCAGAGTTCCCCAGGGACACAGAATTAATAAGGCACATGTAGCTATTCAGACAGATTTTTTATCAGGTGGGATTGCCCCCATGAGATTATGGAGGTTCTTTGCTCTCCATTAAGGCCAAAAAAAAGTTGGTGGAATGATTCCAGTCTAAATCCAGTCCTGACAGTCAGAGGAACCAATATTGTAAATCCCATTCTGAATTGGAGAGTGCTTGTGTCCAGAAAAGGGATGTCTCAGTCCAAGCAGAGATAAATCTGTTCTTCCTCTACTTCTTTATTCAATTCAGCTTCTCAACAGATTGGGCAAAATCCACCTGTATTAGTGAGGGAGAATTTTTCCCCTCACTGTAACAATTCACATGCTAATCTCTTCCAGAGACATTTTCACAGATACACATCAAATAAGGTTTTAGCAGTTGTCTGGACACCCCTTAGTCCAGTCAAGTTTTGCATATAAATAATAGCACACTTTCTGTACCAGAATGGACACAGATACCCAAGTTTGCAGAGATCACCACAATCACTGCCCACCTTCTCATAGGCCTTACTTCTGGCTAGACAAGACTTCGGTTATTTTCAATAAATTACTCAAAATAACAGACAATCCACTTCACCATTTCTAGGAGAAACATGTGCTTCTTAAATGGAAAATTCTGCCCCATTAACTTCCTGAAAGGTGAGGGTGGATATTTACTGGAGAGTTCTGTGAATGAGCTAATCTACAATACAGTAAGGCCCTCAGGGGGAAAATTCTTCAAGTGTTCTAGTTGAATATTCCTATTTGGAGGGATTTGTATTCAACACATGACAAGTTAATGCGTTGTCATTGTCTTGTGGTTGTGGCAAAGCTGCTAAAAGAAATGACAAACATTAAGTGTTCAATTTTCTATTTCGCTGATACATTAACTTGCCTGTTAAAGAAGATTTTTTTAAAGCTGTAAAACTGAAAAGAACCAGCCCGAAGATTCAGTGCCTCCCCTAGCTAGAACTTCCCAGCTGACTTTTATTAGTTTGAGATTTTTATTTTGACTTTTAAATGGTCACTTTGCTTTGAGTTTTCAAAGAAGGAAAAAGATTTCCCTAACAGGAGAAAATCGGTATTATAAACTCAATTACCTGAATGAATAACCTGAAACATTGAGAGCAGTTGTAGGAATTTAAAATAATGGATTGATCAGTTTGGGCTTGGTGGCTCACACCTGTAATCACACCTACTCAGTAGACTGAAGCAGTAAGATTGGAAGGTTGGGGCCAGCCTGGAAAAAGTTAGTGAAACTGACACAGACACAAATTTAAAAAAGAAAAAAGCCTGGTAGGTGGCTGTTGGTAGCATGTTTACCTAGCATGAACTGATAAGCTCTTTAACCCATTAACTCCTCATCTTTGCATCCTAATACCATCTACCTGTACAGAAAACTTCCCCCATAAACTCAAATCTTCTGGTAGTGATTAAAAAGACCTTTAAGGTATTCTTCTCTTGTTCTTGTTTTCTATTTAAGACCACTTAGACAAAGAAAATCTGAATCACAAATTAATATTATTCAATGAGTAAACCAATTATTCTGTCCCATTACCAACCACTCCATACAACATATATAAAATTAATCTTTACAATTCAGTGTATCATCAGACTCTTGTCTTTAGTAGCGTTTCTATTGCTTGTCTAATATGCACCATGTAGTCAGTTAACTCTTTGCTTAGACAAGAGTAAGCATTTTGTCTCTGTGCTGCTCATTGTGTCTTTCCATGCACAGAAGCATGACTTTCAACATAATCACAGTTATATTCTTTAAACATAGTCTGCCCTTAAGCAGATTTCTTTGAAGGAAACCTCATTGCAATTGCTATTATCTACTACCTCTGCCTTCTAAAACTACTAGTACCTTCTTCTTTAACTAGGAAAGAAGAAAATTTTACGTGACTGGACTTTGTAACTTAGCATATATATATATTTGACTGGGATAAAGTTTAAAAGTTCTGGAAAACATGAGAAGTTCTAGAAAAGATTAGTATTCTAAAGGACAAGTTTTTAATTTGACCTTCAGTTTGAATCTTTTGCCATATTTTCATTGAATGGATGACCATGAATTATTGCTCTCATTCTATTTGTGTATGGTCTATGGGCAAATGCAACTAAGCAAAATGAACTAATAGGGGCCAGTATAATTTCTTCAAGAAAGGATAAGGGTGAGTTGTTGAAAATCATTGAAAGACACATCATGTAGACCAACTCCAAGATAAATGCCACCAGCTGTCTGGACCATCTCGGTTTCCGTGGCTGAAGGGTGTTCTCAATATGAAGCCTCGTAGATAAGTATAATTGTAAGCTGTGCTGTGAGAGCCACAAAGTTGGGAACCCATGGGAATTGCTTTTACATTTGAGCCTACAGAGGCACCTGTTATGTTAGCAAAGGTTTTCCAGTAGTGATCAACAAGTTTAGAGTTAGAGAAAGCAAATAAATCTTGAAAATTGATTCCTTCAGAATCAAACAAAACCTCAGACTTGGAACAATGAAAAAGAAAGCTGAGGCCATGTGTGTGGGCCACTCTTGTCTAATTTAACTGCAAAGAATCCCTGCTCAGATGGGAATACTATTTAACATTTTTGAGTATTCAGTTCACTTCCTATTCATCTACAGCTTGTTGTCAACCTATTTGTTTGTCGGATATGAATATGAATTAGCAATATATGTCAAGGGGAAAAGAAAAGGGAGTATGTCACCCAGTTTTAGGACTTACAGAAATTAATGATCACATTTGTTTTTGTAATCCTTACACTTGTATTATACTTATTCAAGGATGCAAGAATGACTTATGTGGATCTGAACAAAAACTGTATTTTATTGATTTTTGCAGAGTTAAGAGGAAGATTTATGAGGCATGGAGCCTTTCATCAGATTTGGAAGAAAGTAGAGTGGATGCAGAGGTGCCAGACTGCCGCTAAGGTCCATGGACAATCCCCAGCCCACTCTTCTCTATCCAACTTTCATATTTATGAGTAATATGCTGTCTTTGCAAGATCAACTGAAACTAGTGCCAAGAAGGTATAATCTTCAATCCGTGGAATAGACGTGCTCTCAGGACAATGGCTTCAAAGGTCTCCTGTTTATATGTTTTGACCGTTGTGTGCTGGGCCAGCGCTCTGTGGTACTTGAGTGTAACTCGTCCAACTTCTTCCTATACGGGCTCCAAGCCATTCAGCCATCTCACAGTGGCTAGGAAAAACTTTACCTTTGGCAACATAAGAACTCGACCTATAAACCCACATTCTTTTGAATTTCTTATAAATGAGCCCACCAAATGTGAGAAAAACATTCCTTTCCTTGTGATCCTCATCAGCACCACTCACAAGGAATTTGATGCCCGCCAGGCCATCCGGGAGACCTGGGGGGATGAGAATAACTTTAAAGGGATCAAGATAGCCACACTCTTCCTCCTGGGCAAGAACTCAGATCCTGTCCTGAATCAGATGGTGGAGCAAGAGAGCCAGATCTTTCATGACATCATCGTGGAGGACTTCATTGATTCCTACCACAACCTTACCCTGAAAACATTAATGGGCATGAGGTGGGTGGCCACTTTCTGTTCAAAAGCCAAGTACATCATGAAAACAGACAGTGACATTTTTGTAAACATGGATAACCTTATTTATAAACTCCTGAAACCTTCTACCAAGCCAAGAAGAAGGTACTTTACTGGCTATGTCATCAATGGGGGGCCCATCAGAGATGTTCGCAGTAAGTGGTATATGCCCAGGGATTTGTACCCTGACAGCAACTACCCACCATTCTGTTCGGGGACTGGGTATATCTTTTCAGCCGATGTGGCTGAACTTATTTACAAGACCTCACTCCATACCAGGCTGCTTCACCTAGAAGATGTGTATGTGGGGCTGTGTCTTCGAAAATTAGGCATACATCCCTTCCAGAACAGTGGCTTCAATCATTGGAAAATGGCCTACAGTTTGTGTAGGTATCGCCGTGTTATCACCGTGCATCAGATCTCTCCAGAAGAAATGCACAGAATCTGGAATGACATGTCAAGCAAGAAACATCTCAGATGTTAGGATTTTTATCCATGTAAATATATGTTTCTTTCCTTTTTTTAAAGAAATGTGGCCTAAGATGTTGGGATTTTACAGGTGTCATTGGGGAAAATGAACCAGTGAAGGGGTTTTGTAAAATTTTTGCTTCCCACTCGACGTTCCTCTCTTGGATTATCAATTTATAATTGTTAGGCTCTGGTCATAGAAACATTGAGTGAGAAGGGCCAGTTCTATTCTCAGTCCTAAAATACTGCTATTTATCTAAAAAAAAAAAGTGACAAACAACTCCTAGGACCGCTGTGCATCCTGAGATAATAATGTCTTCATGTCACCTCTGAAAAAATAAGTAAGCAAGTAACTCTTCTATTTAAAAAAGTTTCAGAAACAATGCACAGTGAGGAAGACATACTGAAAGTGATTATGAATGTTGTGTATGTCATTGTTACATTAAATTTTTACATATAGTGTCATATAATATGTACAGTAATTGTGGTTCCACCAAGAATTGAACTTCTTCACACTGGCAGGGAAACTGCAGTGAAATAGATGAAAATATAAGCTTCAGAATCAAATATTCTGGATGTTTGGAATACAACTCTGCTTGCTCATTCAAGGATGTAACCTAGCCAGCAAGTGGAATGTATATAAAATGCTTTTAAAATAACAATATTTTTTGCTCTTTCAGAACAAACATTACATGGTGCCCCCAAGGAGACCCTGCTTCCTTCCATGTAATGTCACTAAGTGCATTCCACAGTTTTTCTGAATCAGGCAGGTTCATGTCTCCAGGTGTCGAAAAACAAGTAGGAGGCCCCAGAAGACTACATCACACTGAGAAGATGCAAAGTTAGATATACATTTACATTATAATTAACAGAAGCTTAGAATAGCATCAGATACCTCTCCCATACATTTGGTAAGCAGAGGAGAAAAATCTTTAATGGGCAGCAGTATTATTGAAAGATTTGGCCCTAGTTTTGACAGACATACTTTCTAACATCTAAATATCCAAGTAGCTTTAGTAGCAGAACTGTTATGAGGCATTATGGGAAGAAAGGAGGAGAAAACCCTGGATTCAGCCCCTAGTGATGCCACCAAACTTAGAGGATCTTATGAGCATGTCCCTGAATTTTGATGGACTTCTGTATGCTCACTTGTGAAATGATTATTAAAAGAAAGAAACAAGGAAAGGAAGGAAGGAAGGAAGGAAAGAAGGAAGGAAGGAAGGAAGGAAGGAAGGAAGGAAGGAAGGAAGGAAGGAAGGAAGAAAGGAAGGAAAGAAGGAAGGAAGAAAGGAAGGAAGGACCACCTACCTCACAGGTACTATGGAAGCAAATATTTGCTAAGTATTTTGAGATCCTTAGTTTAAAAGGTGCTATGCCATGAAATGTATCATGCATTATGCTAGATGTTAAAATGATTACAGTATTTATGAGGGTCATCAGTAGTAGCAGTAACATCCTCTTAATATAAATACCAACCAATATAATGATCCATTATGAACTGCCAGTGTACATACTTTCCCCAGATTGGACGGTTCCATGGCTGTGAATTACTTGTCTGGGAAAGCTTTGATTTCTCTGCTATTTCTTCTGTTTTCAATGAATAAGTTGTCAATTCAGTGTGATGCTTAGGCATCTGCAGGTGTAGAAAGTAAAGACAGCTTCCTTTCTTTGGGTAGGAGCCTTGGCTTGAGGATATTACAGAAAGTGAACCACATGTTTTCAAAATGCATCCTGACAACGTAGATCTCAGGAAACCTTTGATTTGAATTACCCTCCAGAACTGTGAGGACAGGTAGAGCTAGTCCACCTCTGTTAGAAGATAATTAAGCCTTCAGCAAATTTATACCTTGCCTATTTATCATCCATTAGAAAACTCCATGTTCTCATTCAAAAACAGATGCCCTGCTGAAAGTGTGCACCTTTTCATTTATTCATTTTTTGTTAACCTGACCTCTGCAAGGCCCTGTAGAATTGATACCAAAATCAGGGAGAAAATGAACAAATGGAAGTCAGAGCTTCTTTCTTGGAAACACTGGATCTCTCATCTCAAACCCTAAAGTACCCAATATGAAACAAGACTTCTATCCCATAACCCATCTTGGTCTTATGGTCTGTAAAACTAATGAGTTTGGTTACAGAACAGTGTTAGGTGGCTTGGGAAGAGATGGAGCATCATAAGGTGTCACCCTCCTACCTGTATCTTCTGCTGCTGTGAGCTCCAATCACTGGGAAAATCTCACAGCTTCAGGCTTCTTTGACCTCCCAACTGTAGGGAGGAATCAAGTTTCAGTCTCATACTACTGCCTTGCAGCGACTCCATACTCAGTCAAGACATCTGTGGTGTCAAAGAATTGCACATTATAAACACCCTATATGTACATCAATGAGTTATTTTGTATGTGTGTATAGAGTATGAATATGACCCTAACCTTCAAAAGGAGCAAAAATCAAAAAATCATATGTCTTAAAGAACTATTTCCTAACTTTTTTTATGATTAGGTAGTATCCATGTGACAACTATGTAAATAGTCATCAAAGTCCACATGTATATATTTTAAGGGCATTTTTTTTCTTCTCCCCAGGTGTATGTAAAGCTTGAATCCGCTTGTTATATAACATTTCCTTCTGCATGGAGATTGTGAAGACAGGGCCATTTGTCCAGTATTTCAATAGCCTTACGCATGTTTGCCCTTTTTGTTTTTTGAATGTCAAAAAAATGTTTAAGTGATCAAAAAAAGTGCTAATTTTCTACTTTGTCGATTCTTTGACATGATGTTGGCCAAACTATTGTTGTAACTTGTATGTCAAACCATTCTTCTTATTTCTTCCACATAAAATAACGTTTCATAATAAGGCAGCAATCTGGGGTTGGAGATACAGTTCAGTGGTAGAGTGCTTGCCTACCATAAAAAGCACTGAATTTGATCCCCAGCACTGCAAAAATATAGATAAATAACAATAATTATGGCAGTATGCTACCAGGAGTCTTTTGGACAATCTTTACAAAATCTCTGTCCCCCATCTATTTACTCATTATGCACTGGGTAACAATGCATAATAGTAATCTGTGTCTGTATTCATAAAGTTGCCTTTGGAATTTTTTTTTGAAAAAATAGTTTTATCTTTGGTGGCTACTTTACATGGCTTTTTGTCTTCTTACATTGGAGCAATTTTAATATATAATAATGTAGTTTTAAATAACTAGAATTGAAATATGGAGATAATTTCTGATTTGGATTAGATTCACAAGAACAAAACCCTTGTGTGATCAAATACAGGAAAACAAACTCTTTATAGAGAAGACTAAAAGGATTTTTCAATCAAGTTTCTTCACCAAAAGATAATAGAATATTTATGTACAGTGTCTGAGATTCGTTTTCTACCTTTCCTAATATGTGGCTTCCATGGGGAAATTGATTATGTCATTTTCTTCTGTAAAGGTGAAGATAGTTTTTATAAGCAACAAAGTAACTTGTGAATGAAAGAAGTAATTTACTAGAAATGCTTGTTGATGATAATTGACATTTAGGTATTTCATTATATATGAGCGATTGTATTTATGTATTTATTTGTTCAAAATTGTATATACAGTTTTGCCAAAAGTAATTGTCTGTAAAAGTGCACTCTGGGTTTGTAGAACTATTTAGGGTTACATGGGTTGCCAATCAAGCTGCTAATCAGAATACTATTTTTTGTATCAATGTTATCAAACTAAAAAAAATGACAAATAGATGCTGGAGATGTCTTTACATTCAGTTTCTTTACCTTCTTCTTGAAATGTAACTTAATTGAAAGCACGATGCTAATGT
Source organism: Dipodomys merriami (assembly GCF_024711535.1). Classification (NCBI taxonomy): domain Eukaryota; kingdom Metazoa; phylum Chordata; class Mammalia; order Rodentia; family Heteromyidae; genus Dipodomys; species Dipodomys merriami. The sequence goes on along the minus strand of NW_027202270.1, from coordinate 47,323,556 downwards.
ACAGCCCATCTGTTCTGGGGAAGATTATGGTTCTATAAAACTGCTTTTTTTTAACTATTGGGGCAAATAAACAGGAGAAGAACATACACCATTTTGTTGCTCTTTTGAATTAATCTTTGGGATGGGGGGAGGAGATGAGATTCTTAAAGGTATTTGATGCTCACCATATGTCATCTCCACAACTTCAATGTAGGCAATAGTTTAAATAATTCAGAGTTCATCCCCAGGAACCCATAGCAAATAGCAGTGAACTGTAGTCCAATAAGTAAGCCATGGGCGAATCCAGGATTTCGGAAGCAGGTGTCATATTTTGTACTTGTTGGCCCCAGAAAACATGTTTTAGCTAGCCTCAGTGCTAAATTTTATGGATTGAACATACCAATGAATTCTAGTGGAGAAGAGGACAGCATATTGATAATATGCTTGGGGAAGTAGGACGGGTTAAATCTAAGACAAGAATGTCTTGTATTACATCCACTGATATGCTTAGCAATAGTCTATGCAACTTTAAAAGTTTACTTGGACTGGGAAAGACCTACTCTGACACTCTTCAGCATAGACAAGTACTTACTGATTGATTGCTGTAAGCTTGCAATTATGTAAGTAAGACCTATTTAAGAAACAAAACCATGTTTTATTATCAATCTTAATTTAGCTAAAAAAGACTGCTATTTTTAATGAAAATATATTTTTCAACTTACTCTTCCATATCTTTGAGTTCAGAAAGGTAAATCTTATTAGGAGTTGAAATACATGAATGAGCAAAAAAAAACCCACACACAATATGCATATTTGTATTCTATGTGATTTTCTAAAAACAAAACAAAGACATGAGCTGCGTTCTCAGGGGATGGTCTCAAAACAGTACATTATATTCATCTAGAAACTTGGGAGAGATGGGAAATCATGAGCCCCAACAACCAGGAGGTGTAGCTCATCAGTGTTCTTTATCCAGCCCTCCAGTCACATGCTGATGCATGCTAAATTGAAGACACTCATCTATAGCAGCACTAGAAATTGCAGTGTATGAGTTACAGCCAACCTGTGCCAAGAACAGTTTCACTATTGACTTTTGCATATTGCCCTTAACAATGAATCTCAAGTAGGAAAAATGCTATCACAATATTCATAAGCCCATTCATTGATTATTAGAAGTATATTGAAAAAAGCTCTATTATTTGTATATTTTGAATTCGATCAATCTAAAAATGTGAAAATTTAAAGTACTTTTATTTTTTTCTGTAGAACTGAAAGTTACAAATATTTTTCATCTAAACCTTTATAGGAAAAAGTTGCCAACCTCTAACCTAGAGAAATGGAGAAACATTGAAGAAAGTGTACACACAAAATTTCCCCAGTTATAAATGAAGAATCATCAATAAAGCCTGCTGGGATTCTTTTTCCATGCAGCTAGGAAACTGACAGTCATCATGATGAATTATGCTAAAATCCAACAGCTGTATATATATTTTAAATAATCCTTTTCTTTCTCTCTCAGTGATTTTTAAAAATTGTAAAAGCTTGATTCTAATTATTACAATTACCCATGGTTTAATTAATATATTGTTTTAAGACGTGTGGGTATCAGACCTAAAAGGGTGGGTTTCATATGGCATGATTATCATAATTACAAGCATTCTATTTTCTCATTTACTTAATTGATTGTCATAGATTTCCAGATGAATTCGCACACTGGAAGAGAAGTGAATACATTTCTAAGAGAGAAAGAGAAAAAAAAATAACAGAAACAGAGCTATTTGGAAGAGCAATGTGTCCCAGAATATAATTCATGTGAGCATGAAAAATTGCCCTTGATAATATCTCCTTACCTCTTCGCTGGTTAAAATGGGCATTTTTGTGAAATGAAAAAGAAATGAATGAAAAGTATTATTGATTCAATCACATCTATAATAGCACCGACTCTGCTGTCGCTGCAGCAGAGTTGCCCAGCGCTCAAGAAAAATTTTCCATTTAGTTTTCCTTATAGAATCTATTAGTTTTGTACATTATGTTGACTATTTGTTATGCCTCTTGCCGTGACCTCAGTCCTCACCTGGAGGGAGTATGGCATAGGAGGTGATTTATTCTCTCTCTGAGGTTTATTCCAGAACATTTACTCAGCAGTACTTGTGTGATATGGCAAGCAAGGCCGAATTACATGTGGGAGAGAGGAGAGATGATGAAGACTGTTTTCAGAGGAGGTGAAGATGACCATCATAAGCATGGAGAAGTAGGGGAGGGAATCTATAAAGAATTCCTCCCATTGAAAAGCTTTCGGTTTGCAGTACCCATTCTTCTGTGTTGCTGTAAATACTTTTGTTTAATCCTAACAAAAGCCATTGCAAAGTAGATGCGGCTATTGCCCATTGAGATTAGAAAATGGGCTACGGAGAATTTTGTAATTTACAGGATGAATTCAGATGCTGACTTTATACGCCAGGTCCACTGCCTCTCAAAAATAAAAAATATATTTCATTCCCATATCATTCCTCCCCAGGCCCAGTTCCTGTGGAGCTATGTGGCTATTTTGTTTTTTAGACTGAATATTTTACTCCTTAAAAATTTTAAAGACATAATTTACTTCAAAATTTACTCTTTCAAACTGGAAGATTATGAGTTTTCGAAGGGCACACATTTGGGTAAATACCACATAATCAAGAAATAGAACATCCTATTACTTCCCAAGGGTTGTTGTTGTTGTTGTTGTGTTTTGTTTTGTTTTTAATGCCCCTTGATCATCAACCCTTCCTACAGCCTACACCAATCCCTGGTCACTTTGCAAACAAACATCTATTTTACATCTACAAGATATTGAGAGGCTGTCTTTTGGACCTAGAAATAACCTAGGTCAGATAGAGCCATAAATAAGTATTTTTCACACACACAAGATAAATCATCAAACTTTTCAGTGGCTTCACATGCACTTATTTCATTCTCAGCAAAGACTGAACAGAAAATGACTCTGAAGTAATAAAGGAGAAGGATAGAGAATAGAGGCAAAAACCTTTTCTAAATGGCACTAAGCAAGGAGTCTGGAGAATTGGAAAATAAGAACAGATAGTAGTAGTGCAGGATAAGATGAAAGGTAAAACCAGTCATACCCGTCTTAGAATATGCTGGCCAATAGCCTTCCATTTTTTTGCCACTGTGAAAAGCACCTATCATGGATTTCAATCCACTTCCCATCAAATTCCTTTCTAGATAGAAGAAGGATGGAGGGCTGTTCCCAGAGGTAGATAACAATCCATGTTTTTACCCCTAAAATACTCTATTTATCAAATCATATTTTCTTACATGGCAGCTTGACTGGTCACACTTGTGTTTGTTTTGTTCCCCACATCAGAAGTATCATTTTTCAGATGTGCTCTAGATTGGACACCAGAAAGTAGACCTAAGGATGTCTAGGGGCACAGATTAAAGCATAATTGAAAAAGGAAAGAGTTGTTGTATTCCTTGTCTCTCCACCACGCCAGAAAGCTGTTACAACCTGAAGCTATCTCACTTTAAAGATAGCTTTGAAATAAAAATAATGAAATTCACATTTAATTACTGACTAACTATGAAATCAATTTCAGTTCAGAAACCTGTCATTTTTTTAGCATCACCAGAATGATGGAGGTCTATGGATGCATATTCACTTATTCAACTATTCACCTGTAACTATTGCTTAAGAATGACAAGCACTTGGTTAGCACCAAGTGGTATACATTTAGGAGTTGATTGCCTATATTCTTTTTGAAGCTAAACCTCCTTCATGGTAACATTCAAAATCAGAATATTTCTTAAAATCCCTAATTTGTGGATGTCTTCACACAAGATGCTTTACTCTAGTAGGACTTGTGAGCCAGAATTTTTCATACCCTTGTCCTTGGAATAAGCACTTTATTCTTTTTTTATTTTTTTTTATTTTACTTTATTCTTTTATAAGGAAATTTACTGGTCTGTTGACCAGAGATGAACCATTGTAATGCATATGTAGTTATAGATATTTGAGTCTCCCACATATAATACATCTTCTCACTGCCCAGACCCAACAAAATATAAGTTTAGTTTACATTTTGTACTAATTCTTTTATTCCTTCAAATACATAGATGATTGTATGGAATTCTAAATTGTCAACAGATTTAATAATTTCATATAGATATATATATACCGTATTTTGTGAAATTAAGAGAAGTGTAGTGTACAATGGGCAATAGAATTTGCTGGAAAGCCCAAGGGGAGCAAAACTGTCCCAGCCCTTACTGGCCCTCACAGCCATAAATTTGAAGCTGTTTTGGAATGTCCAGACCATTCAGCAATGGTCCCACTAAGGCTGATGCATCATCATTCACATAGCTTTATTGAATGAGTACTTCATATGAGCTTCTTTATGGTCTTCTCCTCTATATAAGTTAGCTGTTCCATCATGACCTCCACACTCCACACTACCATTTTATCTAAACTTCAAGACCTAAGTCAAATTCTACTCACTTATGAACTTCTCGTTTACACTCTATCACTCAAAAAAGCATGCAAGTGTGGACAATCAATGCTCACTCTATAATGGAAGCTGTGTATCTTTCAATGCATTTGATGATTACACTTAATCATTCCAATATAAGGTTGACCAGGCACTGAAGATACTGAAGCCATAAATCTACCCTGGTGTCAATCTAGTGTTGTAACAGTAAGATTCTTCATATTTAAAGGGCTCATGAATTTCTTTGGAATAGATCAAAACAAAGATGATCAACATTGTGACATTTTCTCTTCAAATCTGCTTTTTTCCCAATTTTCCCATCTCAATATATGGGCCCTGAAGCCCCAGTAGTTCACATTGGAACTTCAGGAACTCATCTTGACCCAAAAATGTTCATCACTACTAGGTTCTCTTACTTTTATTGGTATTATAACATTTTTTGTTATAGTTTGTAATTCATTTCTCTAGTCCCATTCTCTCTTTTCAGATCCACAAAGCATCCAGTGGAAGACTTTTAGACACAAAAATCATACCATCGTATCACACATCCCAACTTAAAACATTTCATTGATTTTTTTCCCCTAGATTCCTTGAGGAACATACAAAATCCTTCATGCAGCTTGCAGAGTTTTGCACAGTGGGATCTTCAAGTCTCTTTAGGACCTCACCTCACATTCTCATACCCTCCTCGCATTCTAGACTCCTCATTCTGATGTTCCTTCATTCCCATGAACCAGCCTCTCCCTCTTCTTCTTCAGGACCTAGACTTAGCTCTGTTCATGAACTCTTATCTCTCACAGTTCTCCCTCCCCAGGGATTTCTAAAGGAGACTCCTCATGGAGTACATATCATCATTCCTCATAGAGACCTTCCGAGGTTTTCATCTGAAATTAGTTCCTTGGTCACTTGCTTCAGTAGTATTTTATAATATTCATTTATATATGTATCAATATTTATAATTACGCATTTATGTATTTGCTTGCTGAAAGTTGATCTCTCGTTCTAGACTACTATCTTTTTCTAAATATTTTTTGCCAGTCCTGGGGCTTAGACTCAAGGCCTATGTGCTATCCATGAGCTTCTTTTGCTCAAGGCTAGTGGTCTACCACTTGAGACAGAGCACCACTTCCTGCTTTTTCTGAGTAGTTTATTGGAAATAAGAGTCTCACAGACTTTCCTGCCCAGGCTACCTTCAAATTGTGATCCTGAGATCTCAGCCTCCTGAGTAGCTTGGGTTACAGGTGTGAGCCACCAGCACCTGGCTTAGACTACACTCTTCATGAAGGTACATCCTCATTGACTTTGTCAATATTGTATGTGCAGCACCAAACATGGAGTCAGACAAGGACAATATTTGGTAAACATTTATGGAATGACTAACTAAGTTCCTCATTACCTTAAGGGAAATGCCAAAATCTCAAACAGTTCTAGTAAAAGTTATTTTCCCCATTCTAATGTTCTCTTATTCCATGTTTTATGTACAAGAAGGCTAAATAAATGTAATCCACAAATTTTGATAACCACATGCATGTTTATCTATGTGTGATTTCCTTAACTCCAGAGACTGAGAGCTCACTCTTCCCAGGCCCTTTCTTGGGCAGGTCACTAGATTTCCTAGAAAATAATATCATTTTGTTCTTTGGTTTTTATTGTTTCCGAAAGACCTGTGTGTGACATGTCATTTTCTCACACTCAGAGATCTGATTGTATTGTTTCCTTCAAAAGTTTTTAACTAGGAGACCAAGAATGAAAACTAGGTGGTTTACCAGGGACTACCTAGTCTTGAGAACCAGGCCCTGGGTTTCCCTTACCTCTCCATACACATTTGCTCAGGTACTAACGAGTACACATTCTCTAACTCCACACCTTTTCACATGTTATCCTCTCAGCTGAAACATACCCTTGCCCTCCCTATTTCATTCTCCAACCTATTCACCTGATATTCATGCCTCAATCTGTAGTTCTGAATTCTAAAGGACTTGATTCTGAAAACCATCCCAAATGCTTCTCTCCAACACTCTGTAAGATATTGTATTTGTTATCCACTTTCAAATCACTCTCTATCCTAAATCAGATGGTTACACTTCAGAGTGATGGCCTGTGTCTCTAACTCTTATGAAGCCTTATGAAGGCAAGAGTTGCACCTGTCTCTTCATTCATTTATTCACTTGATCATACATTCATGCAACAGACATTCACTGGAACTGATTGTATGCTACCCACTATTCTGGATAATGATAAAATATCAACAAATGAACAGGCAAAAAAGTACCTTATTATAATGTTGCTTTGTTTATACAGAAATTCTATAGTCAGTTGCTAGGACAATGCTGGGAAGATAGTATGTGTTCATTAACTTATGAATTAGTTCAATAAGAACATACTAATCATGTACTGTATTGCCAGCACGGTACTAGGAGCTGAGAATATAGTGTACGTTGACTCAGTCTACAGTGTTACTGAATGTATGGTCTATTGGAGGAGTCAAATTTCAAACAAAAATAATTACAAAAGTACACCCTATTTAAGTCCCAGAATTCAACTACCTTTTGAGAGTTATTTATTTTATATTGCTTTTCAATTTTCATGTCTTCCATAGAACAGGGTCAGAAAAGTACATCCATACCAATAAAACATGTTTCTTTAGCTCCCATCACTCACCCTAGAAGGATCCTGCTTTTTTCACCTGGAATTTCAAGCACCCGTCTATTTTCTGTCTTTTTAGGCTTAAATAATATTTTACTAGAATACAGTCATGCACATATAGTTGCAAATTGTTAATAGCTGCTCTCATGCTAGAAAGTCAGAGTTGAGTAGTTACAACAAAGGACAATTTCCCATAAAGTTGAAATATTTACCATCTGGACCTTTATGAGAATTTTTTTTCAACCTCTGTGTTAGGGCATAATGAAGTCTGTTTATTCGATTTGGTCAGCAACTTTTTAATGAAATAGGATGGAATGGAAGAGAATGGATGGAAACACACAGAACAAAAAAGAAAACTAAATAGAATAGAATAAAGAATAATAGAGAACTGAATAGAAAAGAATTTATATTGTGTGAAAGCTTTTCAGCTTTACACATAAATGCATACAAACCCTACATTGGAAAGTAAAATTTCTTTTTTATTCTGAGCTACAATTGAAATTCACTCAATCACATGTAAGAATGAGTAGAAGTTTGCTCTTACAGAGTTTCCTTAGTTGTCTATTCAAAAAGACTTCTCTTCACCGTGAAGATGTTTACCAGAAAGCCCTGAGCCCTGAATAAACATGATCAGTGGCACCAGCCAAGAGAACTTGCTTTTGGTCCCATTATTTACTCCAGAGACAGATCTTCCATCCTCAACTCAAATTTGAAACTCAAATTTGTTTTTTCCTCTCACCTATTTTTTTTGCCTATTCTAGACATTTCCTATACATGAATTATGTGATCTTTTCATATCTGGCTGTATTTTGCTTAGTATAAAGTTTTAAGGTACATTCATACTTTACACCTTCATTTTTTGTGACTGGATAATATAAATATATTACAGTGATGTACACTTTTCCTTAGTATTTCCTATAGTTGTCTGTATTTTCTATAGCTGTAAAAGTGATGTCCCCTCTTTTAATCTTGATTTTGGTAATTTATATCTTGCCTTATCAATTTGTCATCTTTACAATGATAACAAAAGTTTACAGAGTTTTATCATCATTGACTTTCCCTATTGCTTTAATTTTCCTATCATATTGATTTCAACTCTAATCTACATTAATATTTCTGCTTACTTTTGCTTTAATGTTTGTTATTGATATCTTCAGTTCTTCATAGTGAAGTAGGTGTTATTAATTTTACTTCTTTCATCTTTCCTAATATATGCTATTTGGAGCTATACATTGCTCTTGAGTCTGTTAGCTGTAGTTTATAATTTTCTAACATAATAGTCCCGTTTTCATTCAACTCAACTCAAATACTTTATAATATCTCTTGTGACATTTTCATTGATTTGTATGTTACTCAGGAATGTAATGTTTGATTTTAAAATAATTGTGGATTTCTCAATATACTTCCTACTGTAAGTTTCCAAATAAATTTTGCTATGGTTGGCAAAAATACATGTAATTATTTCAACTATTTTACTGTGATTCATATTTCATGGCCCAGTATAAGGTCTGGATATTATTTCATGTACCCTCAGAAATAATTCTTTTTTGTCATGGGCCTTGAACTCAGGGCCTGTCTACTGTCCCTGAGCTCACTGGCTCAAGGCTAGCACTCTACCACTTTGGGTCACAGCTCCACTTCCAGTTTTCTGGTGGTTAAATGGAGATAAGGGCCTCATGGACTTCCCTGCCTGGGCTACTTTAAAACCACAATCCTTAGATCTCAGAGTCCTGAGTAACTAAGATTACAGGCATGAGCCAACAACACCCAATTTAGAAAGAATTCTTATTTGGTTCTTTCTTCTTTATAATTTCTTTCTCTTCATTGGGATTTCTTTTTTAGTTAGGCATTATTTTTATATTTTCCTTGATTTCTTCAAACATAGAATCCTCTAGAGTTTTAAAAACATATTTTAAATAGTTGATCTAATTTGTTTGTCTACTAAGTTCAATATCTGGGCTTTCTCAAGTCCTCTATTGACTAATTTTATTCCTCTGAGTAATACTTCTTGGTTTTTATTTTTACACATATCATTAAGTTTATTGAAACTGAAAAACTTAAATAATACAACATGCCAATTCTAAAAATTGGATTTCTCTCTCTGCTCCTTACCCAGGTTGTTATTTCTGACTATTGTGGCAGTTGTTGCTAGTTATTTAATGATTTTCCTGGATTAACTTCATAAAACCTGTATTCTTTGCTGTATGCAGCAATTGAGTCTCTAATAAGGAAGATCAGTGTCTAGTTAATGATTATATCAGCTTTCCTTAAATATTGTGAATTAATATGTTTGGCTGAAAGACACTTACTGCTCTAGAACATGGATAGTAGAGTTTTTGAAAGGTTTTCAAAACAAAGTTGGCAATGACACTGAGATCATCAAGGTAGTTGCCATGATGTTGGGTTTTAGGAAAGGGTCATTTGAACTCAAATGAAACAAGTGTAGAGCAAAGGGAGCAGGTGCAGCATTCAATTGGCAGAATTTCCCCATGTCCCTACATGTCAATATTCTTGCTATGATGAACTGTCTTTTACTTAGTACAATAGTCTAGATGTGTTCAGTGATCCATCAATCCTAAATCACCTAACTCATTTTTTGTACAGCCAGACATAGATGTCATAGCCTATGGACAACTCAACCTTCTATGTCTTTCCTTTATATGAGCATGTTCTCCTATTGTGTTACTCTGACTAAAAGAATGGATAGAGAAGCAGAAGACAGGTTTCAGATGATTCTCATGAAATTAGAATTAATTCTCTTTTGCTGTGCTGAGAAGAACATTCATTCGTAATTAACTATCTTACAGAAAGTATACAAAAGACTATTTAAAACATCGTATTTTAAATGATTAAAGTACTTTTAATTTTTTTAAACTATCTTACAGAAAGTATAAAACAGAAAAAGATTATCCATCAGTCCCATTCTAATGCACTTTTTTTCAGTCCTCTTTTACTTGGTACAGAATAATTGTACCTTCTATGAGGTATATTGTGATATTTCAGTACATGTGTAACAATATGCAATGATCAGATTAGGGTAATTGGCATATCCATCACTTCTGACATTTATCATGTGTTTGTGTTAGAAAAATTTAAAATCTAGTATTAGCCATTTTGAAATATTCAACTAATTATTGTCAACCATAGTTATCCTACTGTTATGTGCATTTCCTGTATCTATTTTATATAAGTAATATTTTCCACATTATCATGAATTCTTTTTTATTATAGACATAAATATTTTATGTGTTGTTCTAGTCTTTGTCTATATTACTTTTAGTGGATACATTAAATTTCTGCTGGGGTACACATTATAATTTAATCACAATGGCTGCCACTATCAAATATTGCTATCAAACAAAGTGATTCATCATTTCAAGAAGACTGAGAATGCCTGGGTTAGGAAATTTTATATTAAAAGTATTTTCTTGCCTTCAAAACAGAATTGCTACCTGCCAAATAATAGCACCAAGTCAGTAAGGATCCCTGAGTAGGGAAACACAGTCCACAGTTCCAGTTAGAGGACTGTGAATACCTGAATATCCCAGTGTGCTTTGGGAGAAGCCACTGTGTTGTTACATTCTAGGATTGCGTGGTGATAGCCTAATTGGCCTTTGGCATCCAGAGGGTGCATTCCTTTCCAGCAACACACGGATCACTAGTATTTCAGACCATCATATTGATGTCAGCTTCCCTTTCAGAGAACAAGCTGATTCTTTACTTCTCACAGACAAAGCAGAATAAAACGCTTGCATTTGAGCAGTAACATTTATGTGGCACAGGCAGCTATCTGTCACACTTTTCTCAAAGTTTATTTCATTCTACTCCCAGGAAAACAGAATGTGAAATTCATTAATAGTAGCCAGGGTCCCTTCTTTGCATGCAAGGTCTCATTCAATTTATTTTAAAATAAGCTCATGCTGAGAAGTGCTGCCTTTCTAGTGTTTAAGAAAAGATGAGACAATAACAGACATTCACTTGCCAGACTAAAATGCTTGTAGTGATCAAAATATTCTGCCAACCTCGTTTTAGATCGTTAGCAGTACTCTACCTATATTAATTATCAGCCGGCCTTCCCCAAAGTAAGTTTTCTTTATGTCATTTCTATATCTCATTATGTTCTTTACGTGAAGGGGGCAGGGAGAAACAAGTAAATTCTACATGACTACATGTGTGAATAAGCTATATCTTCAAAGACTCACTTCCCACACAAAAATTGGGGGTGATGGTGATGCTGGATACATAATCCAAAGAGTTTCTTTTTAGTTGTTAAAAAGAATGGAGAGAATAAGCACAGGACTGAAAAGGACCTTTGAGATCATCTAGTCCAGTGATTCTCAAACACCATCCACTTGTCAGTTAAACCTGACTACAAAACCTCACCATTGGAGCTTTGAAAAATACAGTTTTACAAAGCTTGGCCCTGGGGATTCTAACAACAGAATAATGTTCATAGGTTATTCTCCTGCCCAGCCAGGTCTGAAAGCCAATAAAATTGTCCAACATTTTTATCTTATGGAGAGAAAAATGGACATCCAAAGAGGATAATACTCAAGTCAATTATGTACAAAGGCCTACAAAAAACTAAAACTACATGCTATGGGCTTCCAAAAAAGTTGAGGGTTCGCTTACTGAAATACTGATGAGCTAAATGCTCACTCTTTTTAAGAGCAAATCTTTGCTTTCCTAACCATATAACACTCTGGTGACAATTTACTTGCAGGTAGAATTCTAGTTTAATATTATTATTTTTTTTGTATTTCTTATGCTCTTCCTTCTTAGCTCAGACTCACCTACATGACCCAAAGGAGGAATATGGAAGGTTTACTTAACATGTATTTGTAAGTAAATCTAAATGCCTCTAAATATATCAGACTGTGCTAGCTGTAGGAATACAATTGCTAAATAAAAATGAAATACTCTGACATAATGGAGCTTATAGGGTAGTAGAGTTTAAGGGTAATTAAACAGTCTGTTTGTAACTTGGTGTGATGTATGTCATTAGAAGTGGATTCTTATACATCACTACAAAGAAATGGTTTTGACCAAAAACATTTCCTATTGACTCAAATGTTCAGAGGAAATAAAAGATACGCATATGCTGAGAGGTTTCTCAGAACAGTTAGTTGTTAAATGACACATGACTGTTAGCTAAGCAAAAGCAACATGTAAAATATATTGTATACTCAGATCAGGTAAGATTTATCCCAGTAACTTAAGGTAGATTTAATACTTGAAAAGGAATAAAAGTAATAACATTATAGAAATAAAATAAATTACCAAACAACCTTTCTCAGTAAATAAAGTGTGGACACAATTAAACAATCATTTTTTTTAAAAGTTCCCAACAAGGTAAAAAATAGAAGCAAGTTTCTCAACCAGATAAAGAACATCAACAAAAACAAGAGCTAACCTATTTGATATTGAAATACTATTTTCTCCCCAAACTGAGAAAAAGCAAGGCCATCTATTCTCACCTTCTCTGTTTAACACTTTACTGGATGCATTAACCAGTGTAATAAGGCAAGAAAAATAAACTAAAAGTTCACAGAATGAATGGTTGTAAGGTAAATCATCCCAGAAACCACATTTTGAAATAATTGGAGTCCTTATTACAGTTAGCAGGCTGCAGGAACCCAGTTGTTACTAAGGCCTGCAGCTCCCATAACACAGCTAGGAAACATGCTAGAGAGGAAAGAAAGAATAAAAATAATACCAACATGATGACTGGAGACAGACAGGACCATGGAGACACACGTGGCATGGCATAATGGCATCTGGGCTGGGCTGGGCCTAAATAGGCCCCTAACAGTGTGGACCCACAGTAAATTCCTAGTCCCAGGCACTGGATTCAGTAACCTATCATCCAAGTACCTGCCCCTGCCTCCAGGGTTCCAGGCATGCCCATCACCTTGGAGGCAGGTGATGGGCAGGGGGCGTTTCCCTACCCCAGCCTGAAGACAAGATGTCAGACCCTACCATTCAACCATGTGGCCAATATGGCACTGGCCAGACCTGATCTCCTTACTTTAGTATGTCAAACATTCCAAAGAACAACAGAACAATCTCAATTTTTGGATATACTTTCTATTAGTCCAAGGTGGCTTTGAACTCACAATACTACTGTCTCATTCTCCTGAGCACAGGGGTTAAAGGTAGATATTAACCGGCCTTCTAGAGCAACATTTTTTACTAACTGAATGTGAGTTTCAAATTTGAGAGATGCAAATTCTGGCAAACCAAATTGAAGAACCTAGAATTATACTACCACCACTTTCTGGCTCCATCAATTGGCTCTTTTCACTTTTAAATAGCAGATAATCTTATCCAAACTGAGTTAAGCAAAGAGGGAATTTATTAGATTACCAATGAAAAGTTACAAGGTTTCTTGGCTTTGGGGATTGTGGTCACAGGACAAAAACCATCCCATATATATTCCAATACACTCAACACATTCCTTGCATTGAACTCAATTGTCAGGCAGACTGTCCTTTGTGATTCAGCAGTGGCTATGAGAATCCAACACCACATCTTTCCAGATCAAGTCTGGTGGAAGCATATTTGCCTAACAGTCTAGAAAAAGTCTCATTAATTTCTGGTCCCTGAAATAAGCATTTGGGCCATACCTGAATCATGTGTTCAGTGAATACCCAAAAAGCATGAATTGCGGTTATAAGGAGAAGGTGGTTTCCAGAAATAGACTGGCTAATTATTCCAGGGAGAATGGATGCTAGGTGGTAAAAAACCACACAGGTTTACCACCCAAAATACTCATCAGATCCACAGGGATCTGTAAATAATACATTTGACTACCAAATTAAGATAAGAGAGGAAGAATGACAGGGAAAGAGAGAATGGATACAACATTTGAATTAAAAAAAATTATTTTACCTTTTGCATTTGTTCCCCAAATCTGCTCAGATGCTGAGTGGGACAAAGGGAAAAGGGACAGGATTGGGGGCAGGCGGGGCTGGGAGAGAAATGGAGGACTGAATCACTCTCCCTTACAAAGTAAGGTCTGGCCCCTCATCTCACAAACCATGGTGAAAAGAGCAAAGGAAGTCCAGGAAAGTCAACCACAGCTGCCAGATGGTAGGCGGGTCTACTTGGATGCAGAAGGCTCTGGAGCAGCCAACCAGCTGCATGGAAAGAAGAGAGAGCATAAGGTGGCAGAATCTCCTTTTGTGAGTGATTGAGTTTGAGTTTTTCATATTCAAGCCTGAGAAAGGAGGAAACAAATTTTTCAGGCCTTTTCATGAATGAATGTTCTCACATGGAATGGTTCTACTAACTCTGAAAGGAAGCCAGTTGTCAGAGTAGTTGTGAGCCTTCAGGAAGAAAAAAGGAGAATGTGGAAACTACTTTTCCCTCAAAGATTTACACATCCATGGATGTGAACAGAATTTGTAAGATGAGAAGAAGGGAGGAGAGAGAAAAGGAATTGAGGGTGGATTAAGAATGGATTTAGGACCAGTCATGGGAGAAAACTCACCTTAAAGAAATAGGTAGGCCTTTTTTTTTTCCTTCACATTTTGTTAGTTTTGGTTTTCAATCTTCTTACTTCCTGATTAGTCAACCATGGGATACATAAGCTTTTGCTAGAATTGCACAGAGATCTGACAACCGAAGAGGCGTCTAATATGTTCAAGACCAAAGCTAGAATAGCTCTTGCAACTAGTACAGAAGACTAGTTAACATTACCTGAATTTGAGAGGTGGTGCTATCCTTTGTGAAATCTGATGTAACCATTACTATCTCCTCATGTAAAATAGTAAGAATCAGGTTTCCACTTGCACACCAATGTGAGAAAACAGCTAAGACTTGGAGAAAGAACAGCTACAGGGACAGAAAGGTGCAGCTCCCTCATAAGAAAGTGCTTTTGAGTCTGAAGATTTAATGCTAGCAAGGAGAGGTAACCTAAACTGTCTGTATTTCCTAAGGGGATACAGTGTCTGATGAGAGAGAACAGATTGGGCATGGAAACTGATAGCTTTTCAAATTCAGAGTCAATTACATGTAAACAGATTGTACCTGCCTTTGGGAATCTTTTGTTTGAAATCCTAGAGCAATTTGTGTTAAAGATAGGAAGGTCCTATAAAGAGTATTGGGGAGAAAAATTATTCCTTAAAAGCCAAAAATCAATTATTACAATATCCAAGGTTTCCATTAAAATCCTACAAAAATTGTGCCACTATGATCTTTCCTACTCAACAGAGACCTAAGGCACAGAGAAACTGGGTAGCTTGTCACAGGTCACAGACCTAGTTAGAGATGAAGCTAGGATTTGAATCCATGTGATATTGTTTTCAAAATCAAATCTGGAAACCACTGGGCTAAAGACTGTTGGTGTAAGGGTTTATGTCAAATCTAGCATGGAGAGAGTCTGTGAACAGAGCAGACACCTCGCCAAGACTAGTAAATATCTCTTGCCTGGTTAAGCCAGGATAGGCAGATAGCCCTAGGCTATTTTACCTGAAGGTAAAAGACTATCAGGGAAAGGTTCTGTCAAGTGGGGAGAGGAAGAAAGACAGGTATACTAGGTTTTGAAGAAAGGTATGCATTTTGCACCTGAAACCCAAATAACAGACCCATCTCTTTCTTTCAAGAGCCATTTTCCCTTCAATGAACACTTACAGAGAAGAAGCTAAATTCTGTCCATTGCAAAAGGGCATGCAGTTGAAAACCAACTTGAAAGATACTTCAACCCATAAATGCTTTGAGCTACATCACGGACAAGGGTTTACAAGCTTATTTTCAATTTGTGGTTATGCTGAGCAGACATTTTGGGCTGTGCAGCAGTAACTCAGGCTGCTAGCAAGCTGTAGCCCTGTCTGCTGAGTGTCCATCTGCACAGGAGTTGACTGTCACAGGCAATCAGGTGTGGATTCATCCAGACAAAACCTCCATAAGATGGCCAGCCAAGACAGCCTTCAGAATGATTTTTTTCTCACCACTTTTTGCTAAGTATACAATTCTAAGAAAGTAGATTTCTTAGCAAAGGATATTTTTCCCTCCCATGTTCAAAAGACTTTGAACAGAAGCAAAGAAAGCCTGAGCCTTAACTACATGTTTGAAACCTAGCCCTAGCACTTGCTAATTGGCCACCCTTGAACAAGTTGTATAAACCCTCTACACTTAACTTCCTCCTTATAATGTGGGGAAAAAAACACCTGGTTTACAAAATGGGGCTGCAGACACAATTAGAGGAGATAATAGCCATTATTTTCTCATGTTCCATAAAAAGAAAGGAGTTTTCCCCCCACTATTGTATCCCCAGCACTCAGCATTGCAATAGCACAAAATAGGTGGCTGTTAATAGATAGAGGCCAGATGAATAGAGGAGCAGAAAGCACACCCCATGGAGTTTGACATTTAGAGACCATCAAGGAGAAAAACCGAGCTCTTCCTCTCAGTCTCTGTTCCTGTCTAAGGTAATTGTGGTCCATGACTTCAGCATGGCTGTTAGCTTAGGGATTTCTTCTACTACTCCTTTGCTTTAGGTGTTTTGTTTTCCTACATTCTGTGCCTTCTGCCTTATCCTCTTGTTTGGTAGTAAGTCATTATTACTGAGCTTCCTAAAAAGATATGTAAGCATGCCTTGACTTTATCCTGCCATTGATAAATAATTGTACTGCAATTGAATTCTAGACTGAAAATTCTTTACTTTGTAATTTTAAAAGATTTTTCCATTGCTCTCTACAAGTTGGCATTGTTTATTTGGTTAATATAGAAAAGGCATGAAAAAGAGGGGAAAAGTATCAAGAAGTCTATTACCAGAATAGCCCTGTTAACAATGTAGCATATAACCTTCTAGGAAAGTATATGCACACACATACACACACACATGTGTGTGTGTCTATATCACATATATGTAGCTCATATATAAATACACTCATACATTTATTTATTTATTTATTTTTATTTATTTATTTATTTCTTAAAAGGCTGAATTTTTTTTTTCTTTTGGGTCCGGTCGTGGGGCCTGAACTCTGGGCCTGGGCGCAGTCCCTCAGCTCTTCAGCTCAAGGCTAGTGCTCTACCACTTGAGCCACAGCGCCACTTCCGGCTTTTTTTTCCTTTTTGCTTATGTGGTGCTGAGGAATTGAACCCAGGGCCTCGAGCATGCAAGGCAAGCGCTCTACCACTAAGCCACCTTCCCAGCCACACATTTATTTATATATCATATATTTCATGATTTGTATATTTTTATATAAGATTTCAAGTCACTCTAAATATATCACATGTATCTCATACACACATATATAGTATATTATGATATATGTAATTCTGTATCAGACTCTCAAGTCACTCTGTATGTTACTTTTAAGGTCCTTTGTAACAGTAAGGATCAATCATTCTATGATTTGTTAAGGATAGACTGTCACATACGGATGGTTTCAGTAAAAGTAGCAGACAGCTTAGGAGTTGGTTTCATTGATACCAGCATGAAATAGAACTGTGGCAAAAGAAGATAAGGTTAACTACCTGCCAAGTGCTATTCATTTAAGGATACAGAAGGCTCTCAGAGAGTAGAAAGGAATCAAAGACATATTACAGATGAGGTTCAATAAATCACCTGAGTACAACCTACAGTCAGAAAAAGCATGTTCATTTTGGAGCAAAGTGCACTGTTAGACCCTCTGGGGAAAAAGACATGCTATGCAGTCTTTAGGATGAAAGGGGGCCATGTCATAAGCAAAGTACTCACGGTCTCAAATGTCTCAAATGGGGGACAAGCACCTAGTGCCAGTTTCAAAGGCCTATAATTTCTGACAATAGTGATAACACAAACAACTGACCAACTAAACACAAAAAGGCTTTGGTGCTGGGGCTGAGAAGGTGGCTCAGTGGTAGAGTGCTTGCCTTGCAAGCATGAGACCCTTGGTTTGATTCCTCAGCACCACATAAGCAGAAAAAGCTGAAAATGGTGCTATGGCTCAAGGGGTAGAATGCTAACCTTAAGCTGAAGAGCTGAGAGACAGCGTCTAGGCCCAGAGTTCAGGCTCCATGACCACCATCACTACCAACAACAACAAAAAATACACACACAAGTGGGGCTGTGGCTCAAGTGGTAGAGTGCTAGAAAGTATATCAGGGATAGCACACAGGCCCTGAGTTCAAGTCCCACAATGAACCAAAAATAAAAGGCTTTGGTACTATAATAGCACATAGCAGAGATGGGCTGCTGATAGAAATGAAAAGGAAATAAAGAAGAGGAAGGGAAAGGGGAAATAGAGCATTCAGCTAGTGATGAGTACTCTACAGAAATGAAGATTCTGGCCTGGGACACAAACAGGAAGCACTTACATAGTAAAGTTGACTCTGCAGGTTGGACTTCCAGGTTGGACAGGGGTACAGATTCACTCTCTTCAATATTAACAATAAAAGACTACAATGAGTCATAAAGATTGGACAGCAATAAAAATTGTAACTATTTATCAACAATGTGGCTCTTTGAAGGAGTTTCCACTAAATAAATCCGAGATTAGGCCAAGTCATAAAAATATCATATGAAGCAACAGGTTCATGAGAGAGAGAGACAGAGGCAGAGACAGAGACAGAGAGTGTGTGAGAGGGGTCTCATATGAATCTAAACTTAATCTTGAACATGAATAAATACGTAGATTTCTGGAAAGAGTAGTTGGAGTCTATTTTCTTACCAGTCATCC
Source organism: Dipodomys merriami (assembly GCF_024711535.1). Lineage (NCBI taxonomy): Eukaryota > Metazoa > Chordata > Mammalia > Rodentia > Heteromyidae > Dipodomys > Dipodomys merriami. Next base: position 47,304,778 of record NW_027202270.1, on the reverse strand, counting down.
CCTTAGCCACCTTCACAATCACGACATCCACCTATCTGGTTGTTTCTTTAACAAATTAACTGCAAAAATGGCTTCTTAAAACAGTAAAAAAAAAAATTGTCTTCAAATTCTGTAAGTTGGAAGTCCAACCTAGGTTTCTTTTTTTTGTTTTTGTATGTAAAGTTTTTCTTTTCTTTTCTTTTCTTTTTATTGTGAAAATACTGTACAGAGGGGTTACAATTACATGGGCAAGATAATGAGTACATTACTTTTTTTTATTGTGAAATGAGTACATTTCTTATCAAGCATTGTAGCCTCCTCCTTTGTTTCCCCTTCCCATCCTTTCCCATCCTCCCCCTTGCACCCCCACCCAATCCTCCCCACTCCCCCTCTCCCCCCACCAAAGTTGTAAAGTTCATTTTTTGACATAACGACTTGTACATCTCATTGTTGCAATGGGTACACCTGTATCCCTATTTAAACCATTTGTTTTTCCCTTCCCCTCCACAAATCATACTGACATCAAATACAGTGAAAGCAGGGGTTATACTGTGGGGGAGGGACATACAAAGCAACAAAGAAATAATCTTATAAATATGTTAGAAACAAATGCATGAAAGAAAAAAAAACATTTGAACACATATCTTAGGGTTCATTTTCCTAACATCACCTTATCTGACCTTTTCTGCTTGACTCAGACATATACTAGATATTGCAAATAAGGGAAACCATGGGACCTACGTTTCTTTGGGCCTGGCTTACTTCACTTAATATAATTTTTTCCAAGCCTTTCCATTTCCTAACAAATGGGGCAATGTCATTCTTTCTGATGGAAGCATAGAATTCCATTGTGTATATATACCACAATTTCTTGATCCATTCATCCACTGGGGGGCATCTGGGTTGGTTCCATATCTTAGCTATAGTAAATAGTGGTGCAATAAACATAGTCATGCTAGTAGCCTTAGTTTGGTCTTGTTTGTAAACATTTGGGTAAATGCCCAAAAGTGGGATTGCTGGGTCATAGGGGAGCTCTATGTGGAGTCTTTTGAGGAACCTTGATACTACTTTCAAAAGTGGTTGAACTGTCCACATCCCCTCCAGCATCTGTTGTTATTAGAGTTCTTGATTTTTGCCATTCTAACTGGGGTGAGGTGGTATCTCAATGTTGTTTTGATTTGCATTTCTTTTATGGCTAGGGAGGTTGAGCATTTCTTCATGTGTCTATTGGCCATCCTTCTTTCCTCTTCAGAGAAGTTCTCTTTAAGTCTTTAGCCCACTTATTCATTGGGCAGTTGTTTCTTTGAGGATTTGTTGTTGGGGGATTTAATTTTTTGAGTTCCAGGTATATTTTAGATATGAGACCCTTGTCCGTTGTATGGCTAGTGAAGATCTTCTCCCAGTCCGTGGGCTTTCTATTGATCTTGCTAGCTATGTCCTTTGCCATGCAGAAGCTCTGCAACTTCATGCAATCCCATTTGTCCAACCTTTCTTTGATTTGTTTTGTTTCTGGGTCTTTATTAAGAAAATTTCGGCCTGTGCCAAGGAGACCTACAACCTAGGTTTCTTATTGACTTAAAATCAAGGCTTTTTTCATGCCTATGTTTCTTCCAGAGACTACAGCGAGCTGATCTCCTTGCCTTTTCCAGTTTCTAGATGCTACACATATTCCTTGCGTTATGGATCCTTCCTCTTTTACCTTTAAGAGCCTGTTTTGGTTGTACTGTGGCCACAGATAACCTAAAATAACATCCTGATTTTTTTTCTTTTTTTTTTTAATTGTGAAAATACTGTACAGAGGGGTTACAATTACATGGGCAAGATAGTGAGTACATTTCTTATCAAGCATTGTAGCTTCCTCCTTTGTTTACCCTTCCCATCCCTTCCCATCCTCCCTCTCCCCCACCCAATCCTCCCTGCCCCCAAGTTGTAAAGTTCATTTTTGACATGACAACTTCTACTTCTCATTGTTGCAACAGGTCCACCTGTATCCTTATTTAAACAACTTGTTTTTCCCCTTCCCCTCCACAACTTATACCAACATCAATTACAGTGAAAGCATGGTTTATACTGTGGGGGAGGGACATACAAAGCAACAAAGAAGTAATCTTATAATTGTGTTAGAAACAAATGCATGAAAGAAAAAAAACATTTAAAATACATATCTTAGGGTTCATTTTCCTAACATCACATTATCTGGCCTTTTCTGCTTGACTCATACATATACTAAATATTGCAAATAAGGGAAACCATGGTACCTATGTTTCTTTGGGCTTGGCTTACTTCACTTAATATAAATTTTTCCAAGCCTTTCCATTTCCTAACAAATGGGGCAATGTCATTCTTTCTGATGGAGGCATAGAATTCCATTGTGTATATATACATTTTCTTGATCCATTCATCTACTGAGGGGCATCTGGGTTGGTTCCAGATCTTAGCTATGGTAAATAATGCTGCAATAAACATAGCTGTGCTGGTAGCTTTAGTGTGGTCTTGTTTGTAAACATTTGGGTAAATGCCCAAAAGTGGGACTGCTGGGTCATAGGGGAGCTCTATGTGGAGTCTTTTGAGGAACCTCCATATTACTTTCCAAAGTGGTTGAACAAGTTTTCACTCCCACCAACAATGAAGTAAGGTTCCCTTCTGTCCACATCCCCTCCAGCATCTGTTGTTATTAGAGTTCTTGATTTTTGCCATTCTAACTGGGGTGAGGTGGTATCTCAATGTTGTTTTGATTTGCATTTCTTTTATGGCTAGGGAGGTTGAGCATTTCTTCATGTGTCTATTGGCCATCCTTCTTTCTTCTTCAGAGAAGTTTCTCTTTAAGTCATTAGCCCACTTATTTATTGGGCAGTTGTTTCTTTGGAGATTTGTTGTTGAGGGATTTAACTTTTCAAGTGCCAAGTATATTTTAGATATGAGACCCTTGTCCGTTGTATGGCTAGTGAAGATCTTCTCCCAATCAGTGGGCTTTCTATTGATCTTGCTAGCTATGTCCTTTGCCATGCAGAAGCTCTGCAACTTCATGCACTGATTTTAGAATCAATCTCAACTCCTTCATTCTTCTTCACTGCGGAAAATAGCACATTCACAAGTTCCATACACAATGAGTACACCTGCTTACCACAATCACTACACATAGTATTAGTAAAGAAAACTCACTTCTATTGTTAACATATTTATTATTCCTAAATTTTTATCCTCTCTACCATGGTGTTTTATTGTAGTGAAAATATATAACACAAAAAATTACCATCTGAACATTTTCTAAGTGTAATCAGTAGTGTTAAGTCTATGCACATGGTGGTGCAACCAATTTTCAGAATTCATCATCTTCCCAAACTGAAATTCCATCTATTAAACAACTCCCCTAACCCTAACAAATCATCATTCTGTGTTTTATTTCTATGAATTTGAATGCTCTAGTTACTTCATTTAAGCGTTATGTGTATTATATCATAGATAGTGGAACTATATTTTATTTTTGAGATAACTTTTAATATGCAGTATAATATCCTCAAGGTTCATATGTAGTAGGATATAGTGGGATTCCCTTTCTTTTTACTGCTGATTAATATTCAGTGAAATGTTTGTTCTGCAATTTATTTATCCATCCTCTAATGGATATTTGGGTTATTCCCACTTCTTATCTTTTACAAATAGTGCTGTGATGAACATAACGTACTGATGTTTTCATTCATCAGTTATAATTCAGAGACATTACAATATTATGTATAGGAAGTTTGGGGTTTTTGTTTTTAAATACTGGTGTAGTATTTTTCTCATATTGGTTGATCATGTAGTTAATTACTCCTTGTTGATGAACATCTGTGTTCTTTCCACTTAGTAGAGTTTTGAAGACAAAAAAAAAAATTGTAATCCCTCTTCTGTTACTTCCAAGCTTTCTTAGAAGAAATCAACAGTAGATTGATTTCCTTCAGAATGTTAACTGAACATCTCTGATAAAGCTAAAAATGTAGTCTAATTTACCTGGAAATAAATAGAAATCTTGAATGCAAACTTGGGTTAAGATAATTTACTGCAACAAAGAATGAAAGAACTCAGGAATAGGAAAGAGTGACAATGGAACTGAGCCTGAAGTATAAGTGTTCTCATCTGGCATTCTGTGTGTCTTTTTTTCTTTTTCTTTTCCCCTAGCACTGCTCAAAAACTAGAATAAAGAGGAATTGAGTAGAGTTGCCAACACGCCACTGGGATTTCCCCCGAACAGGAGGATTTTCAAAATACACTGCCAGGGCTCTACTGTGCGGCCCACTTCATTAAGACTATTGGATCAAATCACAGGTACCAGTGGTTCTTCCCTCCTGGCTCAATTGCCTGCAGCTTGGGAAATAATTATACTCTCCTCAAAAGTCATCAGAATAGGCACCTGGCTCCTTGGAATGATGACAGGGAAACTCCCCAGCCTGAATCACCCCTATCATCTCCAAAATCCAAGAGAGTTCCCTTCATGCCTGCTTGAGCTTCCTACCTACTCTCCTTCTGCCCCAGAAGGTCCTGCGTACTCTCCTTCCACCCCAGGAGGTCCTGTCCTCCTTACCTGTCACATTTAGCTCACTGCAATTCCTCAAAGAGGTTACACTTATCTCGTCACAGCACTGACACAACTGCATACACATCTGTGTATAAATGATACAGAATAGGGCAATGACCCTGATCAACAAAAGACCAACAACTACACACACACACACACACACACACAATCACTGTTGAATTTCACTGAAGAACAAAACATGTTCTCATAAATATTGCATAAATGAAAGAAAAAGAAAAAAGAAAGAAGGAAGGAAGGAAGGAAGGAAGGAAGGAAGGAAGGAAGGAAGGAAGGAAGGAAGGAAGGAAGGAAGGAAGGAAGGAAAGAAGGAAAGAAGGAAGGAAGGGAAAAGAAAGAAAAAGAAAAAATGAGAAAAAAAAAGAAAGAAAGAAAGAAAAAGGAAACATAGATAACCCATACAGAAATGATACATGAGAGTAGTGATTCTAAAATGTGATTCCTGAACTTCCAATATCTACTTATCTGAAGAGTTATTAGGTGGATGCTGGTGGCTTATACCTGTAATCCTTGCTACTTAGGAGGCTGAGATCCTAGGATAATGGTTTGAAGCCAGCTGGGACAGAAAAGTACATGAGACTGTCATTTCCAACTAACCAGAAAAATGGCTGGAAGCATTCATTGTTCAAGTGGTAGAGCAACAACCATGAGCAAAAAAGCCAAGCAAGAGCTGGAGATTAAGTCTCAGTACTGGCACACACAAAAAATACGAAAGAAAGAAGGAGAGAGAGAGAGAGAGAGAGGGGAAGGAAGGAAGGGAGGAAGGAAGGAAGGAAGGAAGGAAGGAAGGAAGGAAGGAAGGAAGGAAGGAAGGAAGGAAGGAAGGAAGGGTGAGTAAGAGAGATGGCGGGAGGGAGAGAAGGAGGGAGGAAGGGGAAAGGAAAGGAAAAGAAAAAAAAGAATTGGATATGCAAATTACACATTCTCAATTCTACCAGAGACCTATTGAATAAACCAGCTAGGGATAATCTAGCCATCTTTGATTTAACAAACTCTCCAAATAGCTTTTTTCCCCATATGTGTGCTTTTTATGAATTTTATTTTATTGTATAGATGCTGTACAGAGGGGTTGTAGTTACATGAGTAAGGCAATGAGCACATTTCTTGTCAAGCATTGTTACCCCTTCCTTTGTTGCTCTCCCACCTATCCCTGTCCTCCCCCACTTCCCCCACTCCTCTTCCCACAGAAGTTGTAGAGTTAATTTCCAATATACTGTTTTGTGGGTATCCTTGTAATGGGTCATCCTGTGTCCTTGATTCAACATTTTGTTATTCCCCTTCCCCTCCCCAAATCATACAAACAAGATGTAGGGTACCAACATCAAGAACAGGTGACAACAAGTGACATATGATAGAGGGAAGAACATACAAAAGGAACAAGAAAATCACATAGTACATTAAAAACAACAACAAAGAAAGGCCTCTTGTGTCCATATCCTTGGGGCTCATTTTGCTTAGCATCATCTTATATGGTCATATGTACATAGCTTTTGAGCTTTTCTCCTCATCTGATAAAACATACTAGATGTATGCAAATGAGGGAAACCATGGGACCTATATTTCTTTGGGCCTGGCTTACTTCACTTAATATGATTTTTTCCAAGTCTTTCCATTTCCTAACAAATGGGGCAATATTATTCTTTCTGATGGAAGCATAGAATTCATACATATATATATATACATATATATATAATTCCATTTTATGTACATTTTCTTGATTCATTCATCTCCCGAGGGGCATCTGGGTTGGTTCCATATCTTAGCAATAGTGAATAATGTTGTGACAAGCATAGTTGTGCTGGTAGCTTTAAGTTTAGTATGGCCTTGTTTGTGATCATCAGGATAGTTTTTATATGGGTTAAAGGGAAAGAACCACAAATGTAATGATAAACACTAAATCAAACTCAAACAACAGTACATATATAAAACAACAAGTAGTAATGAGAATTATAGCAAAAAAAAAGAGCATGAACCTATGTCTAGCCTAAAGGAGGGAGGCCAAATCTTTTGATTTGTTACTGTTTAAGATATTATAGATATTTGGATTTTGATGTGATACTTACCAACTTCGCTGTGAGGCCACATGAAATTTGTTAGTCAAATGTCACCTGTGGATGTACAAGTTGTTATGTTAAAAACGAACTTTACAAATTTGGTGGTGGGGTGTGGGGGGAAGATTGGGTGAGGGGGGGAGGATGGGAAGGGATGGGAAGTGGAAACAAAGGAGGAGGCTACAATGCTTGATAAGAAATGGACTCATTATCTTGCCCATGTAATTGTAACCCCTCTGTACAGTATTTTCACAATAAAAAATAATGTCACCTGTGGAGATGCTAGATTTAAGGACTCATACAAGGAATCACAGTTGTTTTGATTTCATGGTTGGGGAATCTAGGCAAGGGTCAAAATGATCCTGAATCTGTTCTGAGGTATGAGACAAAAAGAAGGAAATACTTGCTTTTATCAGTTTGATAACCTTTACCTCAGCCTAGCAGCAGGTTTGTTATAAAAATGCAATTAATATAGCTCTTGCTGTAAGATTTCACTGGCAAAGTGGATATAGAGACTTCACAGAAGTAAACAGTGTAACACAAAATAAAATGACAGGATTGGGTGGGGGGCGGGGAGGAGGCTGGGAAGGGATGGGAAGGGTAAACAAAGGAGGAGGCTACGCTTGATAAGAAATGTACTCACTATCTTGCCCATGTAATTGTAACCCCTCTGTACAGTATTTTCACAATAAAAAAAAATGACAGGTTTTTCACTCCAAATATCACCCCAACCTTAAATCATCTGAGAGAGGTTGAGATGAAAGGTTTGAAAGATTTGATTTTGTTTTGGTCTAGCTTTGTTTTTAGAGAGTTCATTTCTTTTACTGGTTATGTAACTTTCTAAACCATTATGGAAATAGCTAGATTTTTTTAAAAATCATCATTGTTTTTAATGTACTGTGTGAAGTTATTTCTTTCCCCCCTTTGTTTTAGCCCATGTTATCACTGTATTTGATTTTGGTACCCTGTGTCTTGTATATATGTTCATCTGAATTGGGGAAGGGAAGGGGAACAACAAAATTGGTGAGAGAAAGGACAAAGAGTGAACCAAAGCAACAACAATACTCATGAGACACTATGTTGGAAATGAACTTTACAACTGGGGTGGGAGGATGGTGGATGGGGAGGGGAAGTGGGAGAAAAACAAGGGATAGGGTAGCAGTGTTCAGCAAGAAATGTACTCATTACCTTACAAATGTAATTGTAACCCCTGTGTACATCACCTTGACAATAAAATTAATTTTATTTTTTAACCAAAGATCTTTTTTATTGTCAAGGTGATATACAGAGGGGTTACAGTTACATAAGTAAGGTAATGAGTATATTTCTTGTCACACTTGTTACTCTTTTCCTCAATTTTCTCCTACTTTCCTTCCCCCACTCTCCTACCCAAGTTGTACAGATCATTTTGAACATATTGTCTTGTGAATATGGCTGTTGCATTGGTTACATAAATTAAAAAAGAAAAAAACTAAATAAAAAATTCAAGAATCAAACAAACAAAACAAAAATAAAAACACCAGCAAACAAACCACACAAGCACACACTACAAATGCTCCCATGAAATTCACCAAAGCACTAAGGGTCTCTGAGTCTTTCTCAGAAGCTGACAAATGAAGAATTCCATAAACAGAAGTCCTACCTGAGACACAAGCCACAAATCTTGGGAGGTTTTTTATGGAGATTGATTCAGAGAAGTGATTTTAATTTCTTAAGAGACTGTAATGATAGCTTGTGTCTCTACATCAACTGGTAAAAGGACAGCCAAATCTCAGAGGAATTCTCATAAAGCCCGCACATAAAAACACTAATGAGACATTTAAATTACCCATTGAAGGAATAGAAAAGCAAAATTGATCATTTTTTATTCAAAGGAATATTCATGCTTCCCAAGTAAACAAAGACTAGTGGGTAAATAAAAGGAAAATAACAAAAAAAAGAACTCCTGCTCTCCTGGGAGAAATTTGGTGAGAAACTCTTGGCAATGAGCACCTATAGAAATCTGCAGGTAAAATGAAGCCATCTACCATGTGCCCCATGAGGAAAAGGGAGGGACAAGGGGAGAAGTGGCCCCAAGACCCCAGCCCAGAAACCAATCCCAGCCTCCTAGGGGTGAAGGTGGGATTTAGTTCAATGCTAGGGTTTCCTTCAGATGTCAGTCTTGAGGACACTAGAAAGAGAAAAGACTTTCTAGAACTCTTCCATATCAATGAATATCAACCAGGATTGTCTGGTCAAATAATCACAACCTCCTTAAACAATTTTTTGCATTCAGAGTCTTCAACTTACTAGGTGAGCATTCTATCACTCAAGCCATGGTTCAGCCCTTTTTGCTTTCATATTTTAAATATATTTTTTATTGTAAAGATACTGTACACAGGGGTTAAAGTTACATGAGTAAGGTAGTGAGTCCATTTTCTATCGAGTATTGTTACCCCCTCCTTTATTTTCCCCTACCATCCCTTCCCTCCTCACCTCCCAACTCCTCCCTCCTGAAGTTGTAAAGTTTGTTTTCAGCATGGTGTCTTGTACATTGTTACAATAGGTCAACCTCTATCCTTATTTTAGCATTTTGTCATTTCCCTTCCTTTCCCCAAATTAGAAAAATGTATATACCAGATGCAGGGCACTGGAATGAAATACAGTGAAAACAGGGGTTATACTGTGGGGGAAGAACAAATAAAATAAACAAAAAAAATCACATAGTACAATATAAGTACATTGAAAACAACAGCAAGAAAGACAAAACCTCTTGTGTTCCTATCTTGGGGTTCATTTCACTTAGCATTAACTTACATAGTCATATGTACATAGCTTTTGACCTTTCTGCTTGTCCTAGACGTACACTAGTTATTGCAGATAAGAGAAACCTTTAGACCTATGTTTCTTAAGGCCTGGCTTACTTCACTTAATATAATTTTTTTCCAGGTCTTTCCATTTCCTAACAAATGGGGTGGTGTCAATCTTTCTAATGGAGGCATAGAATTCGACTATATATATATATATATATATATATATATATATATATATATATATATATGTACCACATTTTCTTAATCCATTCATCTACTGAGGAGCATCTGGATTGGTTCCATATCTTAGCAATGGTGAATAATGCTGCGATAAACATAGTTGTGCTGGTAGCTTTAGTATGGCCTTGTTTGTGATCGTTTGTATAAATGCCCAAAAGTGAGATTGCTAGGTCATAGGGGAGCTCTATGTGGAGTCTTTTGAGGAACCTCCATACTGCTTTCCAAAGTGGTTGAACAAGTTTACATTCCCACCAACAATGCAGTAGGGTTCCCTTTTGGACACACACCCCTCCAGCATCTGTTGTTATTAGATTTCTTTATTATAGCCATTCAAACTGGGGTGAGGTGGAATTTCAATGTTGTTTTGATTTGCATTTATTTTATGGCTAGAGAACTTGACCATTTCTTCATGTGTCTATGGGCCATTCTTATTTCCTCTTCAGAGAAGTCTCTCTACGTCTTTAGCCTTAAGTCTAAAGTAGTTGTTTCAACATAGTGTCTTGTATGTCTCATTGTTACAATGGGTCAACCTGTAACCTTGTTTCAACATTTTGTTATTTCCCTTCCCCTCCCCAAATTAGAAAAATATATATACAAGATTCAGGGCACCAGAATCAAATACACTGAAAACAGAGGTTATACCTTAGGGGGAATAACACACACACACACACAAAAAACAAACAAAAAAATCAAGTAGTACATTAAAAACAACAGCAACAAAGATAAAACCTCTGTGTCCCTATCCTGGGGTTCATTTGGCTTAGCATCATCTTATATGGTCACATGTACATAGCTTTTGACCTTTTCTGCTTTTCTGATAAGATTAGCCTAGACGTATACCAGTTATTGCAAATAAGGGAAACCATGGGACCTATGTTTCTTTGAGCCTGGCTTACTTCACTTACTATAATTTTTTTCCAAGTCTTTCCATTCCTAACAAATGGGGCGATATCATTTTTTTCTGATGGAGGCATAGAATTCCATTGTGTGTGTGTGTGTGTGTGTGTGTGTGTGTGTGTGTGTGTGTGTGTGTGTGTGTGTGTGTGTCACATTTTCTTGATCCATTTATCTATTGAGGAACATTTGGGATTGCACCTTATCCCAGTTAGAATGACTATAATCAAGAAATCCAATAATAACAGATGCTGGAGGGGATAGCCAAAAGGGAACCCTATTGCCTTATTGGTGGGAATGTAAACTTGTTCAACCACTTGGGAAAGCAGTGTAGAGATTCCTCAAAAGACTATACATAGAGCTCTCCTATGACCCAGCAATCCCACTTCTGGGCATTTACCCAAATGATCACAATCAAGACCACACTAAAGCTACCAGCACAACTATGTTTATCATAGCATTATTCACCATAGCTAAGATATGCTTTCATTGTTTTTTAAACTGGGCCTCACTTTTTGTCCTGTCTAGCCTAAACTGTGATCTTCCTAATCTCAGTCTTTCAAGTAGCCATAATTATAGTAATAAGCCACTGCATGAGGCTTTATGACTTTTTTTATTTCCGTTTTAGAAGAAAATGATTTTTGAGACAATAAAAGTGGTACATAAAATTCTTAAAATTTCAGAAAAAATTGGGCACTGGGGGCTCACACCTGTAATCCTAGCTACTGAGATGGCTTAGACCTGAGGATTGTGGTTCAAAGCCAGCCTGACCAAAAAGTCCATGAGATTCTTACTTTCAACCAACTACCAGAAAACTGGAAGTGGAACTGTGGCTTAAAATAGTAGGCTGCTAGCCTTAATCAGAAGAGGTCAGGGACAGTGCCCAAGCCCTGAGTTCAAGTGCCATGACTGAAAAATTTTTTTAAAAAACCAGAAAACTTCAGAAGATATAGGAAAGTACAAAGAAGAAAATTAAAATGACAATCACTAGGTATAATAACTATTAAAATGCTATGAATATCTTCTAATCTTTATATAGTTATATATATGTGAATGTAATCAGACATGAGTTTGGATATTTATGTTGGGATCCAACTTCATCATCTATTTTGTAACAGGCTTTTCCTCTGAAAATATTTTATATAGAATACAAAAGTGTTCTACATAAATACAAAATTTCTGCATTTTAAACATTTTGCTGTCATTAGTATTCTTAGTAAGAATTTAATGCTTATATTTTCACAATTTTATAAAATTGTGAAACTCCTTCTTTTATTGTTAGTATTATTTGCATTTGATCTTTGTAAATTCCTTTGATTTTATTCTCACATGAATAAATTAGATGGAATTGCTAAGTCAGATACTATGCTAAAGATTCAAGAGCTATCTCTTTAAGGAAAAAAATAGTTCAAACAGATTACAAATAAGGAAAATCTTGGCCATTCAAGCTGTGCAAACAAAAAAGAAAGTAGAGGTCATGACCTTAATATCAAGGCGTGACTCATAGCCAAAAAGCAATAAATGAGACGCAGAAAAGTACCTTATAATATTGAAGGTACCTAATAAAGTTATAATAAGTATTCATAACCATGAAGCAAACAAGTTGGCAGCAACATTCATAAATCAGAATCTTTATGAATATAAGAAGATAAAGGCAGCAATACATTAATAAGAAAAAAAGAACTGTAGTTCTATTTTTCTCAGGCAAAAACTAAGCAAGTGGATTAAAGAGTAAATATGATGTCTTATTCTGCATGCTGGTAGCTGAGATGTCTACTTTTTTTTAAAGACTCTAGAATATTCAGCCAAATGTGATGGCTCATGCTGTATTCCTAAATACTCAGGAGGCAAAAGCAGAAGGATTTGGTTCCAGGGAAATTCGTACAAAGTTAGCAACTATCCTAACAAAGTGAATACCAGGAAGCTGAAATGAGTTTGTGGGGAAGGGAGGCAGTGAATGTGGAGGACAGGTGGACAAGTGAAGTAATTATATTTAATGTACATTATGTAAAAGTTGAACTAAATAACTTCAGAGTAGGGATGGGATGGGAGAGATGGGAGAGAATAATGGAAGAGGTGACATAGATCAAGATGCATTGTACTTACAACCTGACTCACTGAAACCTCTTTGTACCACTACTTAATGAAAGAAAAAACTAAGAACATGGCTCAAATAGCTCTTATCTATTCTGCATAAGACCCTGATGGATTTAATACAATCAAAAGAAAGAAGGAAAAAGAGAGTAAGAAAGAAAGATAAAGGAGAAATAGAGAAAGAAAACCTATGGAATATTTATAAAAATAGATTAACTCACAAAAAATACATTCCAAAGGTAAACACAGTATGTTCATTGATTCTAATACATTAATACTGGACATTAAAAACAAACCCAGAAAACAAGCAGCATTACTGGGAAACTTACTATCTCTTAGTTATGAAAATAAATAAAAGCTCCAAAGCAAAATTTAAAATACTTTGGTACAATAAGAACACAATATGTGAGGGTTCATGTGACAGAATAAAGCAGAACCTGGGAAAAATGCAGAGACTCCAAAGTTCCTGTTAAGAAAAGAAGAATAAAAATAAGTCATTATCTACCCAATGTTAAGACTGAGCAAAAGAAACACAAGATTAACCAAAGGAAAGCAGAATAAAGCAGGTTATAAATGTAAATTTACACAAAGTATGCCAGCCTGGGCATAAAGCAAAACCCTATTTTGAAAATATCAATGCATAAAGGGACCAGAGTTATGGGTTAAGTGGTAGAGCACCTGCTTAACAAGCAAAGGATCTGAGTTCAATTCTCAGTATTGTAAAAATCAAATGAAAGTCTTCAAAAATTAAAAAGGACAGATAAACTTGACTGCATACAAATCAGAAATGGCCACCTGGCAAATAAGTTACTAAAAGTAAGGGCAAAAGTCAAAAGACAAACTTGGGAAAGCAATCAAAACTACTTTCCTAACACACAAAAAAACCTCACAAATCTATTTTTACAACAGCAAGATTATGAAGAGAGAATTCACAGGAACAGAATCCAACTTTCTCTTCAATGCATGAAAAGACTCACTTACAGTAGGCTCATTCCCTCTAAAGTCACACTTTCACATCCTCTTTTTGGTTGTTTGATCATTTGCAAGTGACTTAACTTCTGTGAGCCTCAGATTTTCATATCAATAAGTTGAGCACAGTAGTAGAAATTTACTGCTTATTATAAAGTTACCTGTGAAGATTAAATGAATTGTTATTTATACAATACACATGACAGTTTGGACACCTACCAAGAACAGCTATATCATATTGTAGAAATAAATAAATACGAATTAAAATTACCTACCAAGAACAGTTATATCATATTGTGGAAATAAATAAATATGAATTAAAATTATATGAAAATCCTTTTACTTACCAGATATGCAAAAATTGGGCCATTTGATAATGCACTATATTGATGAAGGTATGAGGAAACAGGTGTTGTCCTACAGTGCTAGACTCCGTAGAAGGCAATTAGGCCATATCACTACAAGTTATTGATGTCATCAGTAGGAATGGGGACAGGAGGAATAGAGGGTCACTAGAGAGGGGGTGAAAATTTTTGAAGTTAGATTACATGTACATGTGAAAATAACACGATACAATCTATTAAAAATTGAAGAGGGCATGAAATTGAGACAAGTACATTGTATGCATGAATGTAAATAGCACAATAAAGCAGCTTTGTACAATGAATTTATGCTAATATTTTTTATTTACAAAGTGAAAAAGAAAAAAATCATTTGCAGCAACGCACTCCTACAATTTTCTTGTAGGAATTTACAGTTTATAAATGCCTGTATTTGGATGAATTGAGGTAAGACCAACAAGGCTATTCTATAGTAATGTTTGTAGTAACATGTGATTGAAAACAACATAAATCTAGCTCTTAAAATTTTTTATTCTTGGGCTGGGAAGGTGGCTCAGTGGTAGAGTGCTTGCCTTGCATGCATGAGGCCCTGGGTTCGATTCCTCAGCACCACATAAGCAAAAAGAAAAAAAGCCGGAAGTGGCACTGTGGCTCAAGTGGTAGAGCGCTAGCCTTGAGCTGAAGAGCTGAGGGACAGCGCCCAGGCCCCGAGTTCAGGCCCCACAACCGGACCCAAAAAAAAATTTTTTTTTATTCTTCTTGAAACCAAGATAAACTCATACATAAAGCATTAAAGTTGTCTGGATTTATAAGGTGTCATGTGATGTTCTCTATAAATGTATGTATACCTTGTGTATTATTGAAATAGGTTAAACACATCTAGCTCCTCACACATTAGTTACATCTATGTGACAAATACATGTAAAATCCTTTTTTCTAAATTTTTAAAAAATTGTGAAAATACCATCCAGAGGGATTACACTTACATGAGCAAAGTAATGAGTACATTTCTTTTTTTTTATAGGATTTTTTTAATTTAATTTAATTTTATTTGTGAACATACTGTACAGAGGAGTTACAATTACATGGGCAGGATAATGCGTACATTTCTTACCAAGCATTGCAGCCTCCTCCTTTGTTTACCCTTCACATCCCTTCCCAGCCTCCCCCCTCCCCCCCATCCCAATCCTATTCCTTCCCCCCCCCCCCCACCGCACCGAGGTTGTAAAGCTCATTTTGGACATGACAACTTGTGCTTCTCATTGTTGCAACAGGTCCACCTGTATCCTTATAGAACTGGTTTTTCCCCATCTCCTCCACTAGTTATACTGACATCAAATATAGTGAAAGCAGGGGTTATACTGTGGGGGAGGGACATACAAAGCAACAAAGAGATAATCTTATAAATGCGTTAGAAACACATGCATGAAAAAAAAAACATTAAAATACACATCTAAGGGTTCATTTTCCTGACATCACATTATCTGACCTTTTCCGCTTGACTCATACATATACTAGATATTACAAATAAGGGAAACCATGGGACCTATGTTTCTTTGGGCCTGGCTTACTTCACTTAATATAATTTTTTCCAAGTTTTTCCATTTCTTAACAAATGGGGCAATGTCATTCTTTCTGATGGAGGCATAGAATTCCATTGTGTATATATACCACATTTTCTTGATCCATTCATCTACTGAGGGGCATCTGAGTTGGTTCCATATCTTAGCTATGGTAAATAATGCTGCAATAAACATAGTTGTGCTGGTAGCTTTAGTGTGGTCTTGTTTGTAAACATTTGGGTAAATTCCCAAAAGTGGGATTGCTGGGTCATAGGGGAGTTCTATGTGAAGTCTTTTGAGGAACCTCCATACTGCTTTCCAAAGTGGTTGAACAAGTTTACATTCCCACCAACAATGAAGTAAAGTTCCTTTCTGTCCACATCCCCTCCAGCATCTGTTGTTGTTAGAGTTCTTGATTTTTGCCGTTCTAACTGGAGTGCGGTGATATCTCAATGTTGTCTTGATTTGCATTTCTTTTATGGCTAGGGATGTTGAACATTTCTTCATGTGTCTATTGGCCATCCTTCTTTCTTCTTCAGAGAAGTTTCTCTTTAAGTCTTTCGCCCACTTATTTATTGGGCAGTTGTTTCTTTGAGGATTTGTTGGGGGGTTTAATTTTTTGAGTTCCAAGTATATTTTAGATATGAGACCCTTGTCCGTTGTATGGCTAGTAAAGATCTTCTCCCAATCTGTGGGTTTTCTATTGATCTTGCTAGCTATGTCATTTGCCCTACAGAAGTTCTGCAACTTCATGCAATCCCATTTGTCCAACCTTTCTTTGATTTGTTGTGTTTCCAGGTCTCTATTCAGAAAATTTCGGCCTGAGCCAAGGAGACCTAGGGTTTCTCCTATTCCATCCTGTAATGTTTTCAGAGTGTCTGCTTTGACTTCAAGGTCTTTGATCCATTTGGAGTTGATTCTGGTGCAGGGTGATATATAAGGATCTAGCTTTAATTTTCTACATGTAGTTAACCAATTTTGCCAGCACCATTTACTGAAGAGGTTGTCTTTCTTCCATTCTATTGTTTTAGCTCCCTTATGGAAGATTAGATGGCTATAGGTCTGTAGGTTCATTTCTGGGTTTTCAATTCTATTCCATTGGTCCTGAGGTCTGTTCTTATGCCAATACCAAGCTGTTTTGATTACTATGGCTTTATAGTAGAGTTTGAAGTTTGGTATTGATATTCCTCCAGCAGTGTTCTTTCCGTTGAGGAGCGTTTTTGCTATTCGGGGTCTTTTATTGTTCCATATGAATTTTTGGATTGCCTCTTCTATTTCCTTGAAGAATGAGGTTGGAATTTTTATAGGTATTGCGTTGAATTTGTAGATAACCTTGGGAAGAATTGCCATTTTCACAATGTTAATCTTTCCAATCCAGGAGCTTGGGAGGTTTTGCCATTTTTTAAGTTCTGTGTTGATTTCCTTTTTTAAGATTTTAAAGTTTTCATCATAGAGGTCCTTCACTTCTTTAGTTAAGTTAATTCCTAGGTATTTTATTTTTTGTGGGGCTATTACAAATGGAGTTGCTTTCTTAATTTCAGCCACACTTTTCTTTAATGAGTACATTTCTTATCAAGCATTGTTGCCTCCTCTTTTATTTCCTCTTGCCATCCCTTCTCATCCCCCCCTCCAACTCCCCTTCCCGCCAGCGCGGTCCCTCTTCTCCTGCGCCAAAGTTGTAAAGTTCGTTTTTCATAACATCTTGTACATCTCATTGTTGCAATGGGTCTACCTTCCCCTCCAGAAATTATACCTACATCAAATACAGTGAAAACACGGGTTATACCGTGGGGGAGGGACATACAAAGCAACAAAGAAATATCTTACAAATATGTTAGAAACAATAGCAAGAAAGAAAAAAAAAACAATTGAGTCCTTATCTTGGGGTTCATTTCGCCTAATGTCAACTTATCTGACCATTTCTGCTTGTCTCAGAAATATACTAGTTATTGCAAATAAGGGATGACATTGCCCCATTTGTTAGGAAATGGAAAGACTTGGAAAAAATTATATTAAGTGAAGTAAGCCAGGCCCAAAGAAACATAGGTCCCATGGTTTCCCTTTTCTAGCTTTTTGATATAATGCACTGGATGGTTGTTAGCTATGGTTGCTCTACCAAGCAAAGCACAGCACAATGTCTAACTCCTACCTGTACCTCACTGCTCACTATCGATGGGCATGAACTCTCTTTATGCCTGTCTTCCCTTCCCCCGTCTACTTCCAACTTCTAAGATCATCTTTATTTTAATATTTCTCATAATGTTCATTCTGTCCTTGACCTGTGTCACTTAGCATTATGCTTTGGAAATTCTGGAAAAAAAAAAAAGATTCTGTTCGTTTATCCAGTTGAAGAGAAATACATATAAATAAATAAATAAATAAATAAATTTCTTTTAAACCTGGACATGTATGATTACCAAAGCATATTAAATGAAAAGAGTAAGAAACAGAACAAGAACAGTATGTTATTATTAGTGTAACAAAAAGTAAAATTACATATATATGTAATTTCTGCACATTATATATAGAGAGAGAAGAGAAAAGTGATACTATTGGTTAACACTAAAGAAGGCAGCCTGATGCTTGGGACATAGAAGGAAGGTGACTACTTGCTGTGTATTTGTAGTGAGTACCATTCTTCCAGGTGCTGGAAGTGCCAAGTGTCCAGTTAAGCCCCTCTCTAATAACTGCCATCAGCTGGAACTAAGGACAATCCCTATGGGAAGTGTCTTGCTTTAGTGAAGAAACTGGGGGGAGTTACAAAGCATCCTCCTAAGTTAAAGACACCTGAAGGGCCACCCTAGAATTCCTCAGCATAGACCATTTTACAAAATGGTTTCACAATTCAGTTTTTCCTCTACCCAGCCTCATTCTTTTCAGGCCCCTGCTGATAGAGAGACCCAAGGCTCTCCCCTACCAACTTCTTATACACAATTCTCAGACTCCTTTTACCTCCAGAATCCAAGACAAGCAATATCTTTTGAGTATTTTCACACCTTTGGTTTGGTTTGGTTTAGTTCTAGTAGAGCTTGAAATCCAGGTCTCGTTCTTCCAGTTGGCCTTTTCCCTCAGGGAAGACACTCTGTCACTTTCCGTGTTTTGCTGGTTATTTGGACATAAGAGTCTCTTGGATTGTCTGCTCAGGCAGGCACCAAACCACATTCTCAGATCTCAGTCTCCCCAGCAATTAGAATTGTAAGCTAGGGCTATAGGTACCTATTTTCTTTCAAATGTTTTAAATCTTGAAACTTTCTGTGGGAAGAGGGGTGGGACAGAAGTTAGAATTACTTAAATTAATAAATACCTAACTACTTTTAAATTACTTTTTAATTTCTCCATATCACTAATATTAACGAAATAGAGTTTCCTTTTCATAATTTATCTTCAAGTTTTATTTGTGGATTTTTTTGATAGCACATATTTCAATCAACAGCATGCCTGAGTGCTAAATATATTGAAGAACTGTACTGGATATCAGAGGACTTCAGGGAGATAACACTGGATTATTGACCTTAAAGTAGTTAAAATACAGCTAAAATACTGACTTCTTGTTAAAGGTGACATTAAAATACTTCATATTTTTTAAAAATTGGAGAGGAGAAGGGAAATAACAAAAGGCTGAAACAAGGATACAGCTTGATCCATTGTAAAAGTGAAATGTACAAGACACTATGTTGAAAAGGAACTTTACAACTTGTGGGGGGCAGGAGGGAGGAGTTGGGGAGGTGGGAGGGAAGGGAAAGAGAAAGGAGGGGTAACAATGCTTGATAGGAAATGTACTCATTACCTTACTCATGTAACTGTAAACCCTCTGTACAGTATCTTGACAATAAAATATTTTTTAAATTGAGGAATAAATATCTTTCACAATAAAATATAGGCAGGAAATGCTAAGTGCTAAATTGATGATGATTACTGTAAAACTGAGAGGAAGGAGGTCATTTCAGGGGAATGTGGTCATGACATATTGATTGAATAAATAAGTACTGAAGCTAGAGCCTGCAGGGTAAGTTGTCTGTGAAATGAGTACGAACACCATTTTGGGGAGGGAGAGCAATGCTGTGGATGCAGGAGTGTGACGAAAATGCCCTGAAATGAGCAAAGGCCCACCTGGAGCAGAGGACCTAGATCTGGGAAAACAAAGTGTGGGAAGATTAGAAAGGGCATTAAATGCCAGGATAATGAGTTTGGGCTTTGCTCCTGAGAAGCTTCTTTAGACTTATGAGCAGGGTCATAGCGTGATGGAAGTAGCATTTTCCATGGATGACATTTTTGGCAGCCAGCCACATAGATTGGGGTCAGCAAGATAGGCACGAAGGTCAGAGACCAGGGCTTTTAGCTGTGGGCCAACCATTAGCTAATAAGGCACCAATCAGGTGTTATCAGTGAAAAGAGAGTGAAATTGAGGAGAATGTTGTAAGAAGCAGAACTGTAAGAACTGACCAAAAGAATTCACATAATTGTGTTTAGATAATGCTGATGAGGGTTTTCACAGATGAAGTATGCATTGGAAGCCTGGGTGACTAGACAGTAGTAATACCAGTGGACAAACACGGAAGAGAACAATTCCGACTTTTGAGGGGATATGATTTATGTTGATCTGTCCTGAACCTGAGGTACAGATGAGGTGATCTATTGAAGAAATCCACTACACAGTGGATTTCAGTGACACTTTCTGTCTGGCTCCAAGGAGAGACAATAGGGCTTTTTCTACAAGAGACAAGAGGAATTTTAGAAGTACAGTTCATTGGCAGATGACACAATAAGGGCATAAACTGAGTTGTGAGTCTTTGTACTAGCAGGATAGCTTGGGAAAGCATCCAGACACAGGTGGGTACCTCTATCTGGAGGCAATTGGGAAGGTGCCAGGGCAGGGGCACACGCTGTGAAGCCATGAGGAAGAGGAAACAGAAAGGAGCAAAGCCCACGAGGGAAGAAGAGCAGAATGTAGGTTGAAGAACACATGATGAGTCAGCCTAGAAAAGAAGATCCAGATACCACCTGAAATATTAGAAAGAGACAGGGAGAGACAGGGAGAGAGAGAGAGATAGTTCATATGAAGGTAGAGTTTTACAGAGACAGGAGAGAGGGATGAGAAAAGACACACTTCTGTCTTATTGATAAAGAAAGCAATTAAAGTCATTGACCAAAACTGAGTGGGAAAGAGGTTCCTGCAGGCTTTTGCAAAAATTCATTTTTTTAAATCAGCATTTGAAAGTACCTAAAGACTTAAAAGAAAGCAAGCAAACAGAAGCATCATGGTTACAAGTAGAAGGTAAAGAAGAAAAGAGAGTAAAAAACAATTAGAAAATATGATAGGATTAACAAAATGTCAGTCAGTAGTATTGATAAAGGAGCTGGCAAAGGCCTTGCCTCAACCTTCAACCAGGTAAATTCACATACTTCATGCTTGAAGGCAAACTAAGGACCAACTTGGTGATCTTTGACTCTGTCAAAGATCTAGGTGAACCATACAAAGACTTCTCATCTGAAATCTTGAACAACATATCTAATATCCTGGAAATCTTGACTTCTTATCATATTTTTAGATGTATGCATTTAGGTTTTATTTTTAGAATACTATTTGATGTTGCATAGCCTTCCAGATTAAACTTCTTTATAGGAAAACAAATCATCAAAAGCAACCTTCCCTTTTAGCAATTTTTAAAAATTTAGTCATTTTAACAAATACTGTATCTAGTGTGAATGAGGACCTAAATTTGAGGGGTTCCCAAATAGTGTTGGCCAGTTGGAAGAAGCATGTGGTCATTCACAAAAATGGTCCTGGTAGCCAAAATGCCACCCATATGTGCCTTCATCTGCTTTGTGAGTTTTCTGTATACAACAATTTCTCAGGATGCACCAGCTTCAGACGATAACCCAGAAAGTGTGCAGGGGAGAGTTTTTACCTGCAAGGGCCACAAGATTATGTGATCTCAAGAGAAAATGAGAACTTCAGATGCTATAAACAAGCAGGGGAAGAATCTGATGAAGATAAAGTACTGTGTGCTATTGCTCATTATTTTGAGCAGCTCTGAGGCCACCTGCCCATTAGATTTGTTTCTAACTTTGCCATCAATACTGCCATGGAGATGACTTGTTTGTAAAAAGAAGCTAGAGGTAGGAGACCCATTCATTTGTAAAAGATGCCACCACACACATTCTGTATCTAATACTGTGTTGGTGAACTTTACCTGTGACTAAATACATTTTATTTCTTACAGCTGAGCTTCGGTAATTGCTTTTTGCAGCCTCAGACACATCCAGAAAGGAAAATATGAGAAGCCCAGTTCGTGTCCTGCTTTTTCAAATGGCTTTTGCTGCAGATGGGAAAAGCCATCTCCGGTCTGAGTTGGCAGTTCCCAAGGTCAGTTCTCAAAGAGCTGGCACCTGGAAACTCAAAGGCGAGGAGCAGGTGGCTTTGGAAGAACGACTGACCTTGAGGGTAGGCAGTCAGGGAACAGAAAAGCAAATGGGAGTGAAGGGAGGTGTAGTCACGGAGAAGGATGACTCAGTCCCTACAGACGCTTGCCTCATGCCCATGGTTCATGGCAGCCCAGTGTCGTCTGTTTCCTCAGTTCTAATCCAGGCAGCGAGGTCTCCAGAAGTGATTAGTTAACCACCAAATCATATAGACAACCAATTCTAGATACCACTGCCACTGGGGGCCGGAGAATCATTACTATGTCATTTGAGTCTTGGCTGTGAAAAGAACATGTGGGCTCAACCATTGGATTGATCAGTTAATTTATTCAGGAAAAAAAGAAGGCTAAATGTGCAGCATTTGCTTTGGCCTTGAAAGCAATAAATTATACACTTTAATAGTTTGGTTCATAGGTCCTACATTGCCCTGAGAATAAGACTAATTGGCATATCTCTGATAGCTGAGCTTAAAATAAATATCAGAACTTCAAATGTGCATCAATGAGATTTAGACAATAGCCATAATCTTCCCTTTAAGGTAGTTAGAATTTTTTTTGTGTGTAATTTCCCCATCCAGTCCTTTCCTTAATATCTATAGTTTTTCCCCTTCTGCAATACTTTCAAGTCTTATTCTTTCCTATTTCCCTTTTCTTCTGAATTTCACTTTTTAAATTATCTTATATTATACTAACAGGACCACTGAAGAATTATTTTCTCACTGTTACTTGCATTTTCCAAAACTCCTTGGTGAGAGTGACATTAATCAAGATACATTGCATTCACAAACTGCTTTGTTAAATGGCCCCTCCTTTGTACAGCTACTTCAAGATGAAGAAAAAATTAAAAATAGTATGTCATATACAGAAGCAAAGCCTTAAACCTTTTGGGGAACAGAAAGATTATCTTAGGAAATGTGAATTTGATCATCAAAGCTGTTAGTGCCACGATGTACCTGTGATTCTCTTCCTCTTCCCATTTTCCCCCTTTATCAACCATAGGACCTACTGTACATGGATATATTATGCTTGGGGCAAAGGATCAGTGATGGGAGAGATGCCTTTTTCTCTTGGTCTTATAATCTTGTGGAAGTACAAGTCTATAAACAACCAATTTTAATGCAATTTGGCAACTATAAAAACAGTAAGTAAGTTACCATCAAAATTCAAGGAAGGGAATCTTATTTATGGAAAGATAAAAAGTTATCAGGGAATTGGTAAGGCGTAAGTAGATGCTTTTTAAATAAAAGTTGCCTGGTGGCAAAAATGATGAATAGGGCTCCACTAAGTATAATGCACGATCATTATAGAAGATAATCTGGCTATCTTTAGTCAACTCTGTTAGATTAGAGCCTTTCTCATCTATCAATAAAACTTGCAGATGTAGACGCTTATGCCAAAAAGCAATCTAATGGAAAGAAAGCTGAAGACATTGCTGGCTTATTTTGAGCATACAGATAAGACTAACACCAAAGTGTTAGTTCTTGAGATAGATTTTTTTTCTCTGAGTGATGTGTACCCAAAAGCAACCTAGAATCAGACACACTTGTCCCTGTTATTCAGAGGGTTATAAATGAAGGCTCTGGTTGGATTCCAAATCAATAGAACAGTATTCCTCATGCCTAAATGTAGACCTACATTCAATTCCATTTTGCTTATAACACAGGATAGATAGATAGATAGATTTAGGCATGAGGTGTAATAGTACAAAAGAAGACTCAGGTTATTTCTTCTCTTATTCTGTTTGCTTGTGGATAGGTGTATAAAATCAATCCTTCCCTGGCTCATCCTTTGCTCACATTATGGAGGACCATACTCTTCCAGAATCCAGGATTGACACTATATTTGAAATGAAATTCATGTGGTTAAAACTACAGACTTTCAGAGACAGATGACCTCCTCAATTTTCAGCTTTTCTGTATAATCTTAGAAAAGATTCAACATCTTTATGCAAAAGTCCTTTGGCTATAACATGGAGATGATATCCATGCATGTCCTAAATGGTGGTTGTATTAAATGGCTTAATGTATATGAAAGGCAAATATAGCACATTACAAACCATCTACTGATATTAGCTATTATTATCCTTCCTACAGCTAAACACACTATCTCTCATACTTCAACACTCAAGAAGGAAGTTCAAAGAGCCATTAGGATATTTTGGTCGTTTCACATCCTGTGAATGACCAGCCAGGGCAATACTTCCTTAGTTTTCTTTCTAGCTGAAAGAGAGATTTTTTGGTAGGATTAAAGGCAGCTGGCCTGAAGAGAGCAACTCTGTTTCTTCAGCTGCCTACTGATTGTTGAGACATGACCACATGTCCTCTGTTCCACATGCCCTCAGTATCGTGAGTTAACTAGATCCTGGGATAAGAAATACATAACCTTCATTTGAGATCGTTGGGAAAGACTTAAAAGAAACCTCAATGGTCTAAATGGTCTAGATCGAACAGGTAGGGTTTTGAAAATGAAATATAATATGGAAGAATATAGAAGCAGATTTTGGAGTATATTGAAGTACATGGTAGCTATTGCTAAATAGAACATAGACCTTGGGACATTAATATTTTTAATTCAGCTGGTGGAGCTTTGGGGAAGTGATTGAAGTATGAGGACTCTGATTTCATCAATGGATTAGTCCACTGGTGGCTTCATCATTTGATATAATCTAGATCTTTATTAATTCTTATTAGATCTATTGGTGGTCTTACAACTGTCCAACTCTCCCATTGCTGGTCTCTCTCCTTTCTAATTCACTTTACCAGTAACAATCAGATCAATCTTCCTGAAGCATGGTCTGGTCACTTCAGTTTCCTGCAGGAAACTTCCTCAGTCTCCCCACTAGTTTATCTAACTAATGGGACCAGAACATATTGTAAATGACCTTAGTAGTTGGACTATATGAGATAGACCCACTTTGGATATGAAAGTCAGGAAGCAAACATAATCTCTATAATGAAATGTGTTTTGTCTAAATCATTTGGAGAATGAATATCCTGTGGAGCTGTAGTTCGTTTTCCATCTTCAGTCAAGATAGAAGAACTAAATCATTTCTCTACTATATGAAAAATTGCTATACCAGTCATCCACAAGCATGTGGTTTAATTGTTAAGAGATTAAAGTATAGCCTCCAACATAAGAAAGACTTAATCTCTGTAAGTATGTGATCAGGGTTGGAAACTAGAAGGTTCTTCTCCATGAGATCAAATGGGGTTTGTTTTTTCTACCTTATCATTAATAGTATTTCTTCTCAAACTGT
This sequence comes from Dipodomys merriami, assembly GCF_024711535.1. NCBI lineage: Eukaryota > Metazoa > Chordata > Mammalia > Rodentia > Heteromyidae > Dipodomys > Dipodomys merriami. Next base: position 47,279,605 of record NW_027202270.1, on the reverse strand, counting down.
GGTCCTGGAACTCCTGAGAACCCCTGGGAATCTTTCAAGGGTCCTGCAAAGTTAAAATGTTTTTATAAGAATACTTATATATTTTAACTTTATAATTTTCATTCTCCCCTAAGTATATAATGGTATATTCTAAAGGTCACAAGAATAATCATTGGAAATTCAAGCTACCAAGATTCATTTCAGTGTATGTGTTTATCTATCACGTATTCACGTAATTACTTACTAAGCCCTGGTAGAAGTGTGGTTATTAATATAATGTGAACCGCTGAGGACACAGGGAAGGCAATGGAGGTAGCTCTTGCTCTCATGATGAATGTTGGTCTAGTGGGCAAGTTAGCTATCACACTGGGAACTCTATTACCTAATTACAACTCTGATGATGAAGATAGGAAAATAGGGCTATAAGCATGTAGTAGAGTCCTATTGGGAGACCTTCATGAAATAGAGCATACCACTTCAAAGTTGAATAACACTGGTATTAAAAGTTCAACCTGCTTAATAAAATCTTTGCCTATGTGCATCTGATTATGCAAAATCATGTTTATTGAAATGAATTCCAGGAAATGGAAACAAAGAAGTTTCATTTTCTTTTTGTCTATTTTTCTTTTCTTTTTGTTCTGTTTGTTCATCTAGATGCCTTTGGGACTATAAAGAGAGGCACAGGAATGGAGGGACAAAGGGTGAACAAAATACAGCATTGTATAGTGACCAGTGAGTACAATAGATGAAAATAAATTATGTAGCTTCTGGGTAGGCATGGGAGGGGAAAACTGGGAAAGAGTGAAGGGAGGAGTGACATTGCTCAGAAGGAAATGTACTCTTTACCTGACTTCACCTTTGTAATAACAATCAAAATACTATCCAGAAGAACAATAAAGAAATTGAAATCTGTCTGCTGTGTCATGATAGATGGCAACTATCTCTGGTCAAATGCTGATACAGGAAACCTAGGTTGACAGAGTCAGGGGGTTTTCTACTTCACTATACCAGTCATTTCATCTATATATCTAAGGGGAGGCCATATCTCTCAGTTTGCTTAAGATATATTCTCACCCCCACCTCAGTGAATTTTCTTTAAATTTACTGTCATAAGTGTTATGATTTTAAAAAATCAATTACGTGATCATTCTACTATTTCATTTACCTAGGAGTTAAGCAGGCTTTATGTTTTGAATCTGAAGTTTCTCCTGGAGGCTCATATATTGAATATTTGGTTGCTAGTTGGGGCCTTCTGGGAAGTGATTGGACCATAAGGATTTGAGCTTCATCAATAAATTAGTTGCTAATAATTTGAATGATTAATAATTTGAATAATGGCATTACTGGAAGGTGATGGAAACTATGAGGTGATATCTGGTGGGAAGAATTAGGTCCCTGGGGAGATGTGCTTCAAGTTATACCTGGTCCTTAATCTCTTCCCATTGATCTCTCTCTGCTTCTCAGCAACCATGGGATGAGCAGCTCTATTTGACCATGTCCTTCCAACATGCTGTTCTAACTTACTACAGGCCTACCAACAATGGCGTCAGCTAGACATGAACTGTAACATCTGAAATCAGGAGCCCAAATAAAGCTGTCTTCCTTTTCATTATTTCTCTCAAGTGTTTACAACAGCAGCAATAAGCTAATATATATATATATATTTTTTTTCCGGTCATAGGACCTGAACTCTGGGCCTGGGCACTGTCCCTCAGCTCTTCAGCTCAAGGCTAGCATTCTACCACTTGAGCCACAGTGCCACTTCTGGCCTTTTCTGCTTATATGGTGCTGAGGAATCGAACCCAGGGCATCATGCATGCAAGGCAAGCACTCTACCACTGAGTCACCTTCCCAGTCCCTATTAGTATATCTTTTAGAATTTTTTTTAAAAAGCTGTTATTCAGTGTTAGAAGATGTTATGAGTTGGTTGTATCCTCTCAAAAAGGATAGGTTGGACTCTGGCATTAGTGGCTCACACCAACAATTCTAGCTACCCAGAAGGCAGGGATCTGAGGCTCACAGTTCAGAGTCAGCCTGAGAAGACACATCTGATATTCTTAATCTTCAAACAATTAGCAAAGCACTGGAAGGGGAGGTGTGACTTAAGTGGTAGAGCCCCAGTCATGAGTGAAAACAGCAGAGCAGGAAGAGCCCAGGCCCTGAGTTCAAGCTCCAGTATGGGCACACAGGCACAAACACACACACACACACACACACACACACACACACACACACACACACACCACAAAGTCTTGTTGAAGTCCTAACTTGAAAATATGAACTTGACATAATGTTTCATATAGAATTAATCAATTAGATATGAAATAATTAAAGTGGGTCATGATCTATTAAGACTGGATATTTTTACAAAGGAATTTTGAATGTAGACACATAGGCAAAAAGAACATTATTTGAAAATGAAAGCAAGATCAGGTTGATGCATCTATCTATTCACCAAAGGATGCCAAAGATTGATAGCAAATCACAAGAACCTTAGAGAGAATCATGGAAGAAACTGATTCATCCAATTCTTGCTCTTGGACTTCGAGCTTTCTGGATGAAGAGAGAATGAATTTCTGTTGTTTAAGCCACCTGTTTATGGTACTTTGTGGCAGACCCAGGGAACTAGTACAGAAAGTAAAGCGGCATGAGAAGATACCTTGCTCAACTAGTAAAAATGACCAGACATGGTAGAGATGGTCTGGTGTTTTTCAAAGATATGTGTACTGTGTGACTAAAGTACATGTGTGCACATGCATGTGTGTATATGTGTGTATACACACACATATATGTATATGTGTCCAAATGAATCATATGTAAGTGTCAAAATGATTCCCTCTAAAATATATTCCTTCCTGTTAAAATAGATGATTTGCAACTATGAAGACAGAACTAGGAGATCTGTTAGATATGCTATTTAGGAAGAAGGGGACAGGAATGTGATAGAGTAGGTGAAATCAATTGGAATTCAAGCATGTGTGGGGATGTAACTAAAATTCTCACTTGTATAATTGATTTAAGTGAATATTAAAAAGATATCCTACTGTTATGGTTAGTTTTATGTGCCAACTTGATTTTGAGCTATTGGGTGCCCAGACACTAGGTCAAATATCATTCTAGGTGTGTCTAAGAAGTTGTTCCTGGAGATTAATATTTTAATTAATAAACTAAATAAAGCATACTGTGCTCCTAGTGTATGCAGACCTCCTGTAATTTATACAAGGAGATTAAACAAGAAACTGAGAATTCAATCTCTCTCTGCCTATCTTCATTAAGACATCTATCTTCCTCTAGTTTTTTTTAATTAAGGTTACTCAATAATATTAACTGTACAAATTATACTTCCTTTGATACTCTGTGCCTTCTCTTATACTGTTTTGATGTACTTCTTCCTCTCTTACCCTACCCCATCTCTCTCCCTCTTCTCTCTTCCTTCCCTACTTTTCTAGTAGATCATTTTCTATTATTAACTCATCCTCGTGTTTTGGGGGGGAAGAGAAGGTATGTTTTTCTGTTGTTTAATTTCAACATATAAATGTTATTTAATTTCAATATATAAAAGAAAATATTTGATATTTATCTATCTGTGTCTGGCTAACTTGGTTTAATGTGGCATCTCTAGTTCTGTTCATTTTCCTGTAATTTCATTTCATTCTTTATGGCTGCATTAAGCTCCCTTATGGATGTAACATATTTTTCCTTTCCTTGAGTCTTGAGCCAATTAAAATATATAACCAATTCTTTTGCTTCTCAGGCCTCGCATAGTCAGAAACTACTTAATTGTTTTACCAGGTCTCCATGTTGTCAGTATTGCCAATACAGATAATGAGGCTTGTCAGCCTGGGCATAATTCCCCCAGAATTATGCCACACACTCTGTTTCTCTGGAGAACCCCAACCAATATACCATCCATGTTAAAAAAATCTTGTTTGCAATATCTATGTTGCTAACACAAACTGTTAATAGCAGCCACGTTTCCTATCAAGTGTATTTACAATTTTGTGTACAGTTTTGCTTTAGCTCTCAGATTAAGTATAAATGCAAGAATTAGAAGTATTTTTAAGCTTCAATTTACCTATACTCATTTCCTTGTGAAGAACATAGAGACTTACACATGCTAATATAATAAATGCTGTATCACCATAATGTTATATTAAGAAAACATAATTGAATTTCAAAAGGAAAAGAAACCACTTTTTCTCCGTCTCAAAATGCACGGTTAAATCTGTTTTTTTTTTTTTTCATTTTCTTTTTTCATACTGTTACTATGGAATCAGCAGTTTTTTACCAAGGTATTTTCTTTGATATGGAACTTTGGAACATACAAGGTTATTACAACAAATACTTAACATGATTCAGCAAATAAAAATAGGTAAAATGTAGATAAACCAAGATCAATATTCCATTTGGTGAGCCCACCAATTCCAATATCTAACCTTTAGAACTGAAGATTCACAGCTAACAGTTCATATATGTAAAACTTTCTACCAGTACCTGAGATTGTTTAACATATATAGAAAGATAGCAAATCCTTGGAATGGAATTAGACGGGTAAATAAAGTTAAGATGACACTTTGGTTACAGAAAAGTGAGATGGCCTATCTTGATTCAATTTGTCTGATTTCTGGTCATAGTCTTACCACTATTTGTGAAATTATGATCTTTTGCTTACTGGCTGGCACTCTACCACCTGAACCTTGACTCTCTAACCATGAATAATGATCAATACTCTATGTAGGCTCAACTGTCTTCATATATAAGTAGACATGATTGGTAACAGATTTTCTCAAACTCATGACTATAGAAATGTGCTCCTGATTCTAAATAAACCTCTCAGGTATTTTGATATCCATTTGTTTTCACAATCCAAAAAATGGGACAAGAAAATTTACGACCTTAGTTTGACTTGAGTACACACACACACACACACACACACACACACATACACACACACACACACACACACACACACACACACACTTATTTACTTGTTGTTTGGCTTGTTGATTGGTGTCTGATTATTGACTATGGGAAGAATCTATTTTGTCTCCAAAGTTTTCTCCAGTGTTGTGTTGGATAAGAAAGCCTGTTAGCAAAGTCAGAATTCAACAAAATAAACACCAGAAGGTGAATATTTGAAAGAGGTGGGGTAAGATCAAGGGAAAAGGGGCAGATGAATAAAGAGCAAAGACGGTGAGAATGCAGTCAATGATTCAATATATATCGTATGAAACTAAGAAGAAGAGGTAGGTAGTAGAAGGAATGTCAAAAGGGTGACATTGACAAAGATACATAATATTCATAAATGGTTTTGTCCAATCCAATGGCAACTCCTTTGTACAACTGCTTAAAGATAATTTATACTTTTTTTAAAAGATAATTTAAAAAATAACGAAAAGCATGTTGAATTTCAGTTACCTTCTGTGGGATTCCAGAAAGACTCCATGGACACCTAAACAAGGTTTATGATAATATATAATAACATATGATAACATATATACAATATAGAATTCTCTCTCCATCTTTTTCAGTCAAAACTGAAATATCTTCATCCTTCATCTTCCTTTTAGTTCATTGACTAGTCTTTCTTGTTAGATATTCTGGAATTCCTAACATTTTATATAGAGAATTTGCTTTAAGTGCCAGTAATTTGCTATTCAGTGTGGTGGTATAATAACAACAAATTGTAAGCCACAATTAGTTTTTATTGTAATGGAAAGTCAAAACAATATATATAGACCAAGTATTTGCAATATTGTTTCACAGTGAGTAACAGAAATAAAAGAAGAAAAAAAGAGTCACCTGTTTAGGATTACAGCACAGATAATGGGCTCAATTCCTTCACTTAATCAGAGGCTAGTAGCATTTCACTAGCATCTGATTAGTTTGATCATTTTGATTGAGTTTTAATGTGCTACTTTATGTTTTGGCTTCTCAGAAAGATTAAGATAGTTGGAAAATACAAACGACGTTTTTTATTTGTGGGCTTTCATGGATTTCATGTATTTTTTGTACATTTTTATTGTAAAAATGCTGTACAGAGGGTTACAGTTACACGAGTAAGGTAATGAGTACATCCCTATTGAGCATTGTTGCCTCTTCCTTTGTTTCCCCCCTACCATCCCATCTCTTCCAACTCCACAACTACCCCTTACCCCTCCAAAGTTATAAAGTTCGTTTTCAACATAGTGTCTTGTACATCTCTTTGTTACAATGGGTCAACCTGTATCCCTATTTAAGCATTTTGTTTTTTTCCCTTCCCCTCCCGGAATTTGAGAAGTGTATATACAAGATGCAGGGCACCGACATCAAATACAGTGAAAACAGGGGATATACCATGGGGGAGAAACATACAGAGCAACAAAAAAAAAATCATATGGTACATTATAAATATGTTAGAAACAATAGCAAGAAAGAAAAAAATATTTGTGTCTCTATCTTAGGGATCATTTCACTTAACATTATCTTATATGGTCATATGTACATAGCTTTTGGCCTTCTGCTTGTCCTACACATGCACTAGTTATTGTAAATAAGGGAAACCATGGGACCTACGTTTCTTTGGGCCTAGATTACTTCACTTAATATAATTTTTTCCAAGTCTTTCCATTGTTACAGTTACATAGTTACATAAATAAGTTAATGAGTACATTTCTTTTTGGACAGTGTTACCCTCTCCTTCCTTTTCTCCTGCTTTCCCTCCCCCTCAACTCTCTCCTCATCAAGTTATAAAGTTTATTTCCAGCATAGTGTCTAGTGAGTATCACTGTGGCATCGCTTCACTCTTTATCCCATCATTTCTGTGATCCCACTTCCCTTTTCTTCCCCAAATCAGATAAACTTATATATAAGACAAATGGGTACCAAAGAAAAAACAGTGACCACAGGAAATAAATCAGAGAAAAAAAGAAATAATGTGCAAACTCCACACTAAAGAAAAAGAAGTACAGTCTTGTTTGTGATCATTTGGGTAAATGCCCAAAAGTGGGATTGCTGGGTCATAGGGGAGCTCTATGTGGAGTCTTTTGAGGAACCTCCATACTGCTTTCCAAAGTGGTTGAACAAGTTTATACTCCCACCAACAATGCAGTAGAGTTCCCTTCTGTCCACATCCCCTCCAGCGTCTGTTGTTATTAGAGTTCTTGATTATAGCCATTCTAACTGAAAAAAGGTAAAGACTCAGTAAAAACTCTCATGTTATTCCTGCAGTCTTTCTAATGTACACTCACTTTTCTTGGTGGTATTGTTTTCTTATAAATAAAATGTTTTATTTCCACACACACACAAAGAAAAGAACAGAAAAAGAAAAAGAAAAATGAAAGAAAAAGAAGCCGGCGGAGGTGGCTCAAGCCTGTAATCCTAGCTACTCAGGAGGTTGAGATCTGAGGATCACGGTTAATAGCCAGCCCAGGCAGGAAAGTTTGTGAGACTCTTATCTCCAATAAACCACTAGAAAACCAGAAGTGGTGCTGTGGCTCAAGCAGTAGAACACTCGCCTTCAGCTGAAGAGCACAGGGACAGCACCCAAAATCCAGAGTTCAAGCCCCTTGGCTGACAACAACAACAACAAAACCTCTTTTTTCTATTTTTTGGAGATCCTTTTGATTAGTATCATATTATATGGTCATATGTCTATAGCTATCGGTTTGTTTTGATCCTCTGCTAGGACTATCCTAGACATATACTAATTATTACAAATGAGGGAAGCCATGGAACCTATGTTTCTTTGGGTCTGGCTTACTTCACTTAATATTATTTTTTTCCAAGTTTTCCCATGTTCTTATGAATGGGGTGATATCATTCTTTCTGATGGAAGCATAGAATTCCATTGTATATATTGTGGTGTCATTTTCACAAAACGCATTTCAGGTTAGTTAAAAAAAAGTGCTTCATGGCAGCTACACTACATAAATGTACTCAGAGGAACATATGGAAGAAACAACTTCTCAAGAAGTCATCAGATGGATCTAGAGCATTTAATGGGTCAAGGAAAAGTTAAGAGAACTCTTTTCCCCTTCATTTTTTTCTTACTTGTTTCTGTGTCACTTTATAGGTTGTCTAATCAACCTCCCCCTCTGTGATAGCCAATGGCACAGTACTTACAAAGTTTACCATCAAAGCTGAATATGCACTTCATTTTTAAACATGTGGTTCTTCCCCACAAGTCCCTCCATTAGGGTTCTTATGTCTTGTTCCTGCGCAAGTAAAGGGAAGCATTTATCTCCAATGTCTTCTCAATTTTCACCCAAATTATTCATTCTCACTTCCCAAAGGCATTTGGCAACAGAGAAATGTAATGTTTGTTCGCATTAACCCATTTTAAAAATACTTAAGGAAACAACATGAAGTCACTTAATCCCCATATCAGTGCTACCAACTAATGACAACTCTCCAGGATCTTACTTTAGAAGAGAAAACATTTGGTTCATTTTGTGAAGGAAACAAACCGAGACCTTGCCTTATCTGCATCGCTTTTATTCCTTCAAGCCTATAGGGTCCAATGGTGAGGTTGCTTTAATAAATGAAAGAATACAACTCTAGGTATACTCAAAGAATTTCATAGCTTTTACAGGTGTGACCATGGAGAGTCTATCTTAGGCTAAAATGCATCACCTTTGTTTTAAAATGGTTTTAATTAAAAATTTTCATCTTAGTCTAAATTTTTTTATTAAAAAAATCTCATCCTATACTAGTGATACATATACTTCCAAACCTGATAACAAGCTCTCATGTGGGAAATTCTGATAAGGAGTAATCTATTAGAACATTCTCTTCAGGGACAGAGCCAAGATACAGAGAGGCAAACTGTCCTAGCTTTTGTGTGGAGACATTGTAATAACTTGAAAACAGGGAGTCTACTCCATCAATGGTTTGAGCCCTAAATCAGCTGCTTCCTCACTTTGGGACCCATAGCAATTAACAAACCAGGAAAAGTTTAAGTGTTCCCATTTGTAGAGCAAGCACAGCATTCATCTGTAAGGGCTGTTGCAAGATTATGTGCAATCATGAGTGTATAGTGCTTGATAAGGAGTCATCAATCAGTAAATGGTAGCTAACATGACTTACTATAGATTAAAGCCAGAATGGTTTATAGAGAAATACATATCTCCAGGGAGTCTATATCTTTTCTTATCCTATTCTTTCTTCTTTGTTTATTCCAAAACCTCAAATCACACTACAAACAGTAACATAATTTCTAGTAAATATGACAGGATTTTTTTTTATTAAGCTTCTCTAGCCCTATGTATGGAGACTATCACTGATGACTACAAACTTTTAAGCATGAGCTCCTCAATCTGCCATTGCTTGTGCTTCCTCATAGCTGTCCCAAAGTTGTTCAGGTCTTTGATGTGTCCAAAATCTCTGAACACTAAAGGATGATGTGTTGATTCTAAAAACAGCTTGATCATCCACAATCTAACAATTATAAAATTGCCATAAAGTGATGTTTGTGTGGGCTGGAATACTGGCATTATTCACGGTGGCCAAGAAAATTATGAAAGTGCACAATGCTGGGCAATGAAATCTGGATCATTACTCAGCTGGCCCAGCCTGTGGATAGATTCCTGGGAAACAGTCATTCTTTCTAGATGAAGCAATTCTGATGAGCATTTTCAGTCTCGGGTGATACAGGAAATCAAATGTCCATCTTTATTCTCATTTAGTCCTTTAAAATAGTTCCTGCAGGGCATATTTTGGGATCTAAGCCACACTTGATCAACAGATGTTAATGGTTTGAGGGAGAAGGTCAGTGATCTAAGCAAGTTTTTATTGGAGGGATTTTTAAAACATCACAGAAACTAAACATTAATATGTAAATGTGGCTATTCCATTCTCATCTCTTCAGGCTGAAATATCTCGTGAGCTTTAAACTGCTTTAATTCTCAGCAAGGATTTTCCTGCTCCCCAAGTGGCAGTCTATGTCCCAAAGTAGCCCAGAATCTCTCTGACATTCCCACCCACAATGGGAGAGAGTTATGAACCCAATAATTGTTAGTAACTGAATACTTGGCACCACTGCTACAATATTTGTACTTTAAAAGATAACTCCCTGAAGCAAAAATAAATCCATACTTGGATAAATTTTAGAAATTAGAAAAGGAAATGAAATGCTCCAGGAGGAGGTTCTTTGGTTAGTTTCTCTTATGTTGTTATTGTTTCAAAGCTTCCCTTATTTACTTGTTTTTACTTAGGAGATCTTTCATTTATCCACAAATATTTACTGAAAGTCCTAATGTACTCTTTATTGTTCTGGAGCTTGAGTCCACCAGTAAATAAGTCAAAGGTCTAACTGTAGAGATTTGTTCACACAGTGTATACTAGACATGAGTGGATTTTGAAGGCTGTTAAAAGGTGACAAGTGTTATAAGAAAAGAAAGAAGAAATAGGGAAGAGGACCAAGCCTATGGGAAAACTCAGGAATTAACATTTGTGCAATGCTTTGAAGAAAGATTAGCCAAAGAAATTTGGAAGAGGCCTGACTCCAAAGAAAGGGCTTAACGCAGTGTTGGTGTGTTAGAAGATAGAAGAACAGCAAGGAGGTCAGTGGAGCTGAAGTGAAGAGGAAGGGAAGGGGGAGAGATAGAGAGAGCAAGCGTGAAGAAAGCATCCTCTGCTACTAACCCCAATTTCCAGCCAAACAAGGGGTCTTGGCAGAGGATAAGAATGGATTTAACTTGTACACAAAAGTTGTTTTGATTTTTTTTAGGCCAGGAACTAATTATATTTTTCTCAAGGTCAGTACTATAATAAAGAGCTCCATATTGAAATAAAAAAGGAAATTCGAAAGAAATTATTAAAACCAACATGCCCATCCTCATTGTTCCAAAAAGTCAGAATAGTAGAAGCCTTACCTCTCATTTCACAGAGTAGATAAAACTTTGCTCAAAGGATTCCTCCAAGGCTGATTTTACAAACTTGGCCACCTTGTAGACATCAATTGTAGACATCAATTGCCAAGTCAAGGGCAAGTATTCAATACAGAGGCTCAGCCTTAACAGTATGCAACATAGAATGCAGGTATAGAGAAATTTGCTTGACTCCATAATTACTAAAAAATTAATTGTTTCTACCTATCTGACAGCTTCAAGCTTATTTGGTAAAATTTTAAGCTTGTAGATTAATATCTTCTTGTAACATATATCTATATGTTCATTCTAGACCAGGAGTCTCTGGGATGACATTTTTGGGACCACACTACTTTCTTGCTATGATTAAAAGCTTCAAGCCCTTGACCTTGCCCCACTCAGATCTCCTATTTACATCATCTGAACAGTCTCCTATTTGCATCATCTTTTTCCTCTAATGGTAGGAAAATTCCTATCTGTAAAAAAATACAAGGCTGAGAGACAGAAGCATGAGCTCCAAAAAAAAATAAAACTGCCAGATTTGATTAGATCATCTCTGAAATCACTAGCTCTATTAAAAAGAATATATTCAATAAGTGTAAGTTTCTGGATATTGGTATAAATTATCCACAATCATTTACTCACTCATTCACCAACAATTACTGCATGGTTACTATAAACTAGGTTCACTATCTATGGTTTTAAAAGAAATAAACATGAGGTTCTTATCTTCCTCGTACTTCACAAGTGCTAACTCTAATTGGTTGGGGTTGTCTGAGGTGCTGAAAATAGTTCAAAGCCCAATGAGGATAAGAGCTGTGACTAATTAGCCATGTCCATCATGAGCAAAGGCAAAGGTCCCTTGAACCAGTTGAGCACAGAAACTAATGACAGTCTTTCTAAAACACAACAGTGAACTACTTCCCGAAACATGGAAGTGCCTACAAAATAAGAGGCCATTTCCAACACAGTGTCTCATGAATATCATTGTTGCAATGGGTCATCCTGTGTCCTTGTTTCAGCATTTTGTTAATCCCCTTCTCCTCCCCAAACTAGATAAATGTATACACAAGATGAAAGGCACTAAAACCAAATACAGAGACAACAGAGGATATACATAGGGGGAAAACATACAAAAGAAACAAGCAAATCACATAGTACATTAAAAACAACGAAGAAAGACTTCTTGTGTTCATATCTTGGGGTTAATTTCGCTCAGCATCATTTTATATGGTCATATGTACATAGCTTTTGAACTTTTCTGCTCATCTGCTAAGATTATCCTCAACATATAATAATTATTGCAAATATACTTTACAACTTCATGGGGGAAAGAGTGGAGGAGATGCGGGAGGGAAGGGATAGTAGGAGAACAGCAAGGGGGTGACAATGCTTCACAAGAAATGTACTCATTACCTTATTCATGTAACTCTAATCCCTCTATACAAAATCTTTACAATAAAATAAAATTTAAAAAGAAGAGACCAGTGTTACACCATAGTTGAAAAACAAGTCTTTTGTCTGTCTTTTGTCTATGGCAGTGAACATCTAGGGGAAACTTCCAGAAGAACTTTAACCCTTTCCTTCACCATGCTGTACCAAAAAGTTCAAGAAAAAAAATAAATAACTGGTCTCTATGGTGGCTCTATGATGGACAATTCTTTACTCTTTCATTCCCAGTGAAGTTACCATTCTGTTTTATAGCTCCTGGCTGATATTTTCAACAATTTGCTCCTTGATGCTACTTTTCTGTCAATCATTCTTAAATTCATTTTTACAGCTAACTGTGGTCCTGTAAAGTCTCCCTTTTACTAATAAATTGAATAGTTGTGGCTTTGAATGACTGCCAACTCAGAGACACAGCTGAAAATATTATTACTTAGACACTGTCCTTTACTTTTGCAATTTATAGCTTGGATTCATTGAAGTATAACTACAAGCATTGGTTTCCTGTAGGATATTCTGAGGCTTTTGTTTTGCCTGTTACCTTGTTAAATTTTCTGACACATAGTGAATAAAGGTCTCTACCAAAAGTTTACTATCTCCCAAGTTTTATTTAAAACAACATCTATGGGAAGTTACACACTAGTTGTTGATGGGCCGAAAGGCAATTAAGTGACATAATAAATAAGGGAAAAATGCAGATTTAATTTACAGGCAATGTGGTAGGAAGATACAGTTCAAATTCATTAGCTGCCATTAAAACCTATGCATTTGTAGATAAGTTACTTCTCTGAATTTCCTTTTATCTGATAACTAAATATAACTGTATTTATCTTGCATAACTATAAATATAATATATTTACATATTCAAACCCAAATTCACAGTAATATCCAAAAGAAGAGGAAACCTCCAAGCAAGAGGGCCGGTGCCTCAGATAGTATAGACAAAAGCAGCCGAGTGCTGAGATAAACTCTTTTATGTGTTCATCTGGAGCCCAGAGCTAGCTGACAGTGTCAGCTAAAGATTAGGGCATCTCACTGGCTCTTGCCTGTAATCCTGGCTATTCAGGAGGCTGAGAGTTGAGGATCATGGTTCAAAGCTAGCCTAGGGAGGAAAGTGTGGGAGATTAATATCTCTAATTATCCACCAAAATATGGAAGTGGAATGTGGCTCAAGTGGCAGAGCACTAGCCTTGACAGAAACCAGCTCAGGAACAGCACCTAGGCCCTGAGGTGAAGCCCCAAGATTGGGATGAAAAAGCAAATTGGGGCATTTCCTTTCAACCTCTTACTTCCTTATCCACCAGCCTTTTATAAGTGCACAGCAGTAAAGATATGCTGTGGAGCTATGACCTTTCTCCTCCTTCTAACTTCTATTAGGTTGGTGTGAATTCTCCCTGTACAATTCTTGCTATTACGAAAGATCCTAATTAGCTGAATGAAGTTTCTAAAACCTAATTCACAGCAGCTCAATGGTTACAACTGAATGGAGCAGTTCACTCAAGCAGCAACCAGTTTATTTGGTCCTCTGCTCAATTAGGCCCCTAGAATGTTCATATTACACAGGAAGTTAATGATCAGCTAATTAATCCCCCTCAATCTAAAGACAAGTAAACTGAACTTGAGTGCAGTGAGGGGAATGTCACACCCAAGCCAGCAAAGAAGTTTGAACAGAGGCAGTATGGTTTTACATGTTAATTCTGCAGAATGTCATTGCTTTATGCTTTCATTTATTTTTATGTTTATTTTTAAAGTTATTTAAGATTTTAGAAAATCAGACAGAAACTGGGATTTGGTTCCTCAATCTCAAAAAATGTTACTTACCTTTCTGAATTTAGAAGCCAGATTGAAAGTTGAATAAAAAGGAAAAAAACCCCAGCTATACACTGGGCATTGGTGGCTCATACCTATCAGCCTAGCTACTCCGGAAGCTGAGATCCGAAGATTGTGGAAAACTCTTAATCACCAGAGAGCTGGAAGTGGTGTCATTCATGCCCTGAGTTCAAGCTCCATGACTGACAAAATACATACATACATACATACATACATACATACATACATACATACATACATACATATATACATACATAAAATAAAAAACTAAAAACACCTGCAATACAAATAATGATGTGAAACTCAAGGGCAACTTGTATGAGAGGGTGGCAATTATTATGGGCCATCTTCAGGCCTCATCTATGATTGTGTTTAATTGTCTACACAAAATCCTGTACCACAAATGGAGTCTTAGGACCCTACAAGTCGTGGACTTGTCCTTAGCACAGGAGAGGCTAAAAATATGACAGAAGTGGAGAAAATAGGAAAGCATCACCAAGAGGAGATCCTTTTCATTGGGTTTAAATCCTCTCTGTCACTCACTGGCTGATTGACTTTGGAGAAAATTACCTAAAAGCATAAAATGTGTAGAGGAAGGTCAATTTACCAAGTCCTTATGAAGCTTTAGCAAAGAATGTTCAGGATAGTCTTTAACTTAACACATGATCCACAGCAAACCTGGAATAAAATGTTTTATTTTATTTGGTATAATGATTGAGCATAGGCTTGGTAACCAGATACACCTATATTCAAGTTACTGCTCTGTATTTCAATACTTCTTGCATTATCTTGAACAGCTTAGTTTTCTCATCTTTACAATGAAAGTAACTGAGAGTTGGAGAAATGGTGGTTTGCTGACAGCCACCATTCAGTGTTTCCTTGGCCCAAGAGTAGGTTTTAGAGGCAGGTTTAAACGTTTTAAGAGAAGGTTTAAGATGGTTAAATAGGGAAAGCCAGCTTAAAGTGAGTATGCAAGGAATAAGTAGTCAGTGACTAGAGAAATAAAAATTATTGAATCTTAAAGCTTCAAAAGGGAAAACAAACAAACAAAAAATCCTTACATGGAGCCTAGAACAGAGATAGAATGGTCTTCAAGGTGAAAGCCAGACTTGTAGTGACAGAATATTTGGATCTGTGGTATTTTCTTTCCCCCTCTCTTTTTTCACTTTATTTCAATGATACTACTACCATGGCACAAGCTCCTAGCCCCCTAAAAAACAGTTCCAGCCTGGGGATAGCACAGACCTGTGCAACAATTTGTGGCAGCCATTGCCCAAGGATTCCATGGTGAACTGTGTTAGATAAATAAGAGAGCACCTTCCTGATAACGGGCCAGCATATATCTCCATGGTAGGTGAGTGATTCATATTACAGCAATGATGAATTCCCAAGCTCCACCTGAGCAGGAAAAGGACCAAATGACAGTGAAGTAGAGAAAACCCCATCTAATGAACTTCAAGGAAATGCTGATATGAGTGTTTAATAAAACAAAAGAGGACCCCTACAAGAAACTACACAAAGAGTATACAAAAAGTAGATTCAATAAGAACACAGTTAAAAAGTTTAACAAATTTCAAGTGAATATAAAAAACTATTTGAGCTAAAAGAGTACAACTAAACAGTTAACACATTATAGAAGACACAGATAAATTAATAAAGTAAGGGAAAAAGATAAAATTCCTGAAAAATGATCAAATTTTGAAGGATATCATTGGGTTTAAATCCTTTCTGTCACTCAAAACAAAAAAAAATGTGGAAAGCATATCCAATGGCAATGATATGGAAGACAGAATTTCTGTTTATAAAGACAGAGTAAGAACAGTTGAAAAAGTAGAAGAGAGATGCATAAAATGGATCAAGGAAATATGAAATGAATCTACAAGACTCCTCAACTCCCAAAAAGACCCACAAAAATTTACATCCTTATAGGTATTGATGAAGGAGAAGAGAGGATAGCTAAAGGCTTATGCAATATATTCAACAGTTACAGCAGAAAACTTTCCAGGTCTTGAAAGGAGAACCTCATCCAGGTACAAGATGTTTTTAGAAAAGCCTGCAGACCAGACCTTAAAAGAACTTCTCCACCACAATTTTGTAGTTAAAATATCAAGCACAGAGAACAAAGAAAAACACTAAAAGCTGTAAGAGAGAAAAGACCGATCACTTATATTGGAAAATATGTTTGAATAACAGCAGATTTTTCAACACAAACCATAAAAGCAAAGAAGTCATGGAATGATATATTTTAAGAACTGAAAGCAAACAAGTAGCACCTCCAAATACTCTAGCCACTGAGCTTTCATTCACAAATGAAGGACAAGTAAATATTCCATAATAAACACAAACTAAAATAATTTACCACCACCAAACCATCACTAAAGAAAACACTCAAAGGCACCATGCACAGAGAAAAGGATCTTAGACAAGAAAATGTGGAGAAAATATTTCCCATCAGATGAGTAGATAATTACAGGAAAACCAGGAAAAAGTACAAAACTAAGCTTTGGTAAAAGATGATATAACTACTTCATATATTTTAACTCTAACAATATCTTCTAGATATCAGTGGCTTATACTCATAATCCTAGCTACACAGGAGGCTGAGATCTGATAATCATGGTGTGAAGCCAGCCTGAGCAGGAAAGTCCCTGAGACTCTTATCTCCAACTAACTATAAGAAAAAGCCAAAAGTAGAGCTGTGTCTCAGGTGGTAGAGTTCTAATCTTGGAAAAAAGGGACAGTGCCCACTCCCTGAGTTCAGTCCCTACAACTGGTATACACACTGGTATACACAAATAAATATTCTAACAATGTCAATGGACACAGTTTTTCAATGCAAGACATGGAATGAATCAAAAGGTAAGACCCAACCATCAATCATCTATAAGAAACACCTAATGTGACAAAAACAAACACTATCTTAGGGTGAAAGATTGGAAAAAGTCTAACAAGCAACTGATCTCAAAAGCAGGCAGCTATAGCTATACTTACACCTGACAAAGTAGAGTGCAAATCAAAATAAGTCAGAAGAGACAAAGAAGATGATTTCATTCTAATATAGAGAACCCTCCACTAAGAAGACAACTATTCATCAAATGCTTTGGCAATCAACTTTTCAAATGAACGCTATTGGACATAAAAAGATACATAGACTCCAAGCTACGGTAGTTAATACTTCAATACCATATTCTCACAAGTAGATATTTCATTCAGTCAAAACCTGAATGAAGAGACTTTATGTTTAAATGACATCACAAACTAATTGGACCTAATAGACATCTCCAGAATATGTCATGAACTAGCTGTACAATACACATTCTTCCCAGCAGTCCATTCTCCTAACAACTTAAAACGCCATATTCTATCAGAAAATTGAAAATAACTCTTTGTATCCTGTCAGACAGTAATGAAATAAAATTAGTGGACAACAGCAAAAGAGATTACAGAAAATATTCAGACCCATGGTGACAATCAATCATGGTTTAAGGATGAGTAGGAAGTAAAGGAGAACCAGAAATATGTTAGAAAAATGATCATCTTTCAACAAATGGTGCTGAGAAACTAGATATCTATATGAAGAAGAATGGAACTAGATTCCTGGCTGTCACTTAGTATTAATATCAATTCAAAGTGGACTCTAATTGTTCAATGCATGACTTAAAATCTTGAAACTATAAGAAAGAATAGAGGAAAAACTACAGGAAAGAGTGGGAGAAAAACTAGAATATATTGGCATAGGCAGGAACTTCCTGGGTAGAATTCCAGGGACTCAGCAAATAGCAGAATTGACAAATGAGATTCCATCAAGCTAAAAAAAACCTCTGCACACTAAGCTAAATGTACAGCTGAATTAATGGGGGTTCTTTGCCAGCTCTATGTCTCATAGGGGTCTAATAACCAGAATGTACAAGGAGGACAAAAAGCTAAATCCCCAAAGAATCAATAACCCAATTAATAAATAGACAAGGAACTATATAGATAATTCACAGAAGTATAAATGGCCAATAAATACATGAAGAAATGCTCAACAAACCTTGTCATAAAGGAAATACAAAGGAACATTAAGATTCTAATCATCAACAATTAAACAAGTGGCAACAAATGCTGGTGAAGATGCAGGGGAAAAGAACCCTATTATAGTGTTGCTGGAAATGTGAATTAGCAACTATTATGGAAGTCAGTATGGATATTCCTCAAAAAGTCTAAAAATACAACTACCTTATGATATAACATATTTATCCAAAAGATTGCAAGTCAAGATTACAATAAAGGGACACCCACAATAGCTAAATTGTGGAAATGCCAGATTCTTTGTAACTGATGATTCTTTGTAACTGATGAATGGATCAAGAAAATACTAAACACACACACACACACACACACACACACACACACACACACACACACACACACACACACACACACACATGAATTTTTTCAGCCATCAGAAAAAGTGAAATTAAGTCACTTGTGGGGATGGACTTGGGAGAAAAATTGTATTAAGTGAAACAAAGGTGCCCTTTTTTCTATCATATTTTGAAGATAGTCAAAATATATAAAGAAAAATATACAGGACCATATGCATAGTCTTATGAACATACATGGTCAAATTGACTTGAGTATGACAGAAGCAAAAGGTGAGATTCTATGGTTTAACTCTTTGAACAATTAACAGTTTAATAAAATGATTACTAGCAAGCTGAAACATGTCTTGCCTGTAGGAGGTGAGAATTAAATGAGGGGGAAGCAGAAAATAGAGAGTAATGGTGGCAAAATATAGTCATAATACTCAATATTCATATGTGAAAATGGAAGCAGGTGATGGTGGGCATGGGAAAGATGGGGAGGAGAACAATGAAGGGATCAAAATTAACAATACACATAAATGGACATGTTAAATTGAAACCCTTTTGTAAAACTATTTGAAAATCATAATAAAAAGGAATATGGGCCCAATCAGTTTTTTAAATTAAGATTATATTTAAGATGATGAAAAATTTTGGACAGAGTGATTGATGGCTAATAACAAAACTATAAGAATGACTTAAAGTAGTAATTTCCCAACTTTTTAGTACAGTGGCAATAACAAGCATATTTTACATTGCTTTCAAATGCATGTATGTATATTATTAACACAGAACCATTGTGTTCAATTCAAATCAAATACAACAGCATCTGGAATTATGCTTGGAAAAGTAGAGTGGTGGTTCTGCTTTCAGTCTTTCTAAATAACTAGGAAGAGCACTGTCATTTTAGTATACCACGTACTTGCGCTTTTCCTCATACTTACAGTTCTTCATTTCATTAATTTACTCCAATTTTGTTCATGAGAAACGAAATGACTACAAGTATGGGTGTCCGTAGAAATCTGTTTTGTTACTGTGTTTCTGATTAGGTGTTTTACTGGAAAGAAGTGTTGTTTGAGGCTATTTTGAACAAAGTTTTTTTCTTCTAATTTTCCCATCTACTCATTGTTGTATACAGAAAAGCTTTATGTTTATATGTGTTATTTTTATGTGTGCTACTCTGCTAACTGGGCTTATCAATTCTAGGAGTTTGAGAGTGAAGTCTTTAGGGTCCTTTAGATATAGGAAGTCTGCATATAAGAATAGTTTTGACAGCTGGGCTCCGGTGGCTCATGCCTGTAATCCTAGCTGCTAAGGAAGCTGAAATCTGAGGACCGCAGTTCAAAGCCAGCCCGGGCAAGAAAAGTCTGTGAGACTATCTCCAATTAACCATCAGAAAACTGAAAGTGGCACTGTAGCTCAAGTGGTAGAGTGCTCACCTTGAAATGAAGAGCTGAGGGACAATGCCCAGGCCCAGAGTTCAAGCCCCATGACTGGCAAAAAAAAGTTTGACTTTTTTCCCCCACACCAACTTGTTTTTTGTTTTTTATGTTTTTTTGTTATTAACCCCTCTGATATACAGAGGGGTGACAGTTACATGAATCAGTCAATGAGTAATGAGTACAGTTCTTTTTGAACCAACCATGTCTCCCTTTCTGTTTCTCCCTAGTTTGACCTCTTCCTTCACTATTTGGATCCATTTTATATCATTTGCATGCCTCATTGCTCTGGTGAAAAATTCAACATTTAGTATGATATTGACTATGTGTTTATCATGTGTAGCTTTTATTATTTTATGGTATGATTTTTTTAATGCTAACTTCTCCAGAGATTTTATCATAAAAGGATTTAGGATTTTGTCAAAGGCCTTTTCTATATGTATTGAGATGATCATTTGATTCTTGTCCTGGATTGTGTTGATGTGCTATATTGTATTATTGGCTCCATTGTGTTTATTGATGTGCTTTATTGTGTTTATGCATGTGGCGCGTCGCATTTTTTAATCCATCAAAATATCACTGCCAGCATTGTTTAGTACCAAATTGTTTGCTTGGTTCAAGGTTAGCCATCTATTATCTAACATTTTTTTATTTGAAAATACTGTACAGAGGGGTTACAATTACATGGGCAAGGTAATGAGTGCATTTCTTATCAAGCATTGTTGCCTCCTCCTTTGGTTCCCCTTCCCATCCCTTCCCATTCCCACCCCCCACCCTCCAAAGCAGAGTACTATCTTACTTCTCCCAGATCATAGCCCCATCGGTTTTATTTTCTACTTAAACAATAAGCCAGTTTTCTTCTTTAATAATTTTACTCTGTAATACAATAATTGGATTCTTGATTCTACATCAAGGATAAATACCCTATAGGATGTTATTCAATCACTGACCTTTACCTACAGTAAATTCTATTACTAACAACATAAGATTGTAACAATAAAAATATATTTGCCCTTTGAGGAATTTTGATGGCCCAATAAACCTCTTCAGGCAATGATGTTTGTTTTGGGGGTGAAAATTAATGTAGAGGAAATTTCAGAGTACTTTTCCTGGCTACATAATCCTAGTTCACCTGAGAATACTCAATTATAAAAGCATCTATTAGCTTGAGACAAAATGCACAGTAGTAACCAGATTGTGTAGATTATATTTTCACTGCTCTTAGATCCTCAAACTAGCCCTGGCAGATAAAAGGACATCACTGGGGCTGGGAAGGTGGCTCAGTGGTAGAGTGCTTGCCTTGCATGCATGAAGCCCTGGGTTTGATTCCTCAGCACCACATAAGCAGAAAAAGCTGGAAGTGGCACTCTAGCTCAAGTGGTAGAGTGCTAGCCTTGAGCTGAAGAGATGAGAGACAGCACCCAGGCCGAGTTCAGGCCCCACCACTGGCAAAAAAAAAAAAAAAAAAAAAAAAGACATCACTGTGTTTTCACTAGGATTTTTTTCTGCAACAAAACAGCATTTAGAAACTGGATACCAGTGGTCCACACCTGTAATCTTAGCTACTCAGGAGGCAGAGACCTGGAAGATGATCTGAAGCTGTTAACCAGCAAATTCTATACTGGAGGCAGAGCTCGAGTGTCAGCAAGAAGTAAACAAGAAAGCTGAGTGAGAGCTGGAGACCAAGTTAAAGCTCCATTACCAACACACACACACAGACACACACACACACACACAAGGACACACATGCACACATACACACATATGCACACACGTGTAAACACATATGTGCTCACATACACACTTATTTACTCAGTAGGAATAGAAATGTCAAATGATGTTAAAAGGCCCATGATTACAAAATGTCTTAGTGATTGTTTAAATTGTGTGTGTGTGTTTGCACTACTAGATGATATTATTTCTAGAGAAGGGAAACATAATCATATTTTAAACATGCTTTTACAATCGAAACTGCAACACTATTGAAACAACTTAAGAAACACTTTCCCTCTTTAAGTCAAAGTCACTGCATTACAACTTTTAGTTCATGTTAGTAGATGAGGGAAACTGCCACTGAAAGACCAATTGTTGAAGAATACAGGTGGCTCACAGCTGCAATCCTGGCTACCCAGGAGGCTGAAAACTGAAGATTGTGGTTTGATGGTAGCCTTGGAAGGAAAGTCCACGAGACTCTTATCTCCAATTAACCAAAAAAGCTGGACATGTAAGTGTGGATAAAATGGCAGAGCACCCACCTTGAGTGACAAAGCTAAGGGACAGTAGCCAGGAACTATACCTTGTACCAGCACAAAAACAAAACCCCATCTGTTTATGAACAGTGTTTCTTCTACCTCTATTTTTATTCTTAAAATTATATATTTACATATATTTAAGGTGTACGGATAATACTTTGATACACATACTGAAGAGAATACTACCATCAAGCTAATTAACACATTCACCTTTTCAAATTGTTTCAAGGGCATAATATAGTATCATTAATTCAAATCACCTTGCTATTAGATCTCCAGATTTTTATTTTTTAATTATCTTTAAGTAGTTGTACAAAAGAGTTGCCATTTAACAAAGCAGTTTATGAATACAATATGTCTTGATCAATGTCATCCCTTTCAACTCCCCTACCCACCCTTCCTTTACTCTTAATTTTGTATGATATACATTGGATTGTTGAGTGCATTTCCGCCCCCCTCTCTTCATTTGTCTACCCCTTTCCTCTTTTTCTTTTTTTCTCTTTTTATATCCCCTTTCCTCTTGACCCCTTACCACACTTTTCAAGTACTTGCTTCCTGGCGTTTTGTTTTGCTGAACTTTGATCTGGGCTTTCTAAAGATTTACACTATTGGAGAGCTCCCTTGAATCTACTATATTTCAGTTAATACATTTTTATATACTTGTATACCACTCAAAGTATTTACTTATGAGTTTGTAAGCTAAATATAGCTTCAACATACAAGGAAAACATGGATCCTTTGTTTCTCTGGGCCTGATTACTTCACCTAACATAATTTTTTCTAAGTCCTTTCTTTTTTCACAAATAGTACAATATTTTTTCTAATTGATAAGTAGAATTCCATTGTGTGTATAACATATAAAACACATCACATTTTTTTGATCCATTCATTCCTTGAGGGTCATCTGGGCTGGTTTATACCTTGGCTATGGTGAATAGTGCTGCTATAAACATGGTTGTGCTGCCTTTACTGAATCCTGGTTGGCAATATTTTGGGTCAATGCCCAGGAGAATTGCTGTTTAATTTCTAAAGGAATCTTCACATTGCTTTCCAGATTGGATGGACAAGATTACATAATCCTGTAACTAAAAGAACCTATGGACTCCTCCCCAAGCTAATAGATTTGATTCAAAACTTTGGTAAAAGTAGCAGGGTATAAAAATAAACTAAAAAACTCAGTACCTTTAGGTATACCAATGAGATCAATACTGAAATCAGGAAAGCAACTCCATTTACAATATCCTCAAAAAACTTAAAATAATTAGGAATTAATGTAAACAAAGATGTGAAGAATTTCTACAATGAAAAGTTAAGTTAATTGAAGAAGGAAATTGAAAAAGATTTAAGGAAATGGAAAGACCTTACATGCTCCTGGACTGGAAGAATTAACATTGTGAAAATGGCAATATTTCCCAAAGCAATCTACAATTTCAATGCAAAATCCATCAAAACCCCAACATCATTCTTCAATGAAGTAGAGAAAACAATCCAAGAATTCATACGGAATTAAAAAAATACCCCAAATAGCAAAAGCAATGCTTAGTAGGCAGAATAGTGCTAGAGGAATTACAATACTAAACTCCAAACTCTATCACAGAGCCATAGTAATGAAAACAGCTTGGTGCTGGCACAAAAACAGGCCTGAAGACCAATGGAACAGAACAAAAGACCCAGAAATAAACCCACAGATGCACAGCCATTTAATATTCGGCAATGTTGTGTCATCAATCCCCTTAAGTCCAACTTCCATTCTTTAAAGAATTGTGCAGAATAAAACACATAATTAATAGTAAATTATAAAAAATATAGTAAAAATTATTTCTTTCCTTCTTGAAGAAAAGAACATGGCAGTAAAGACAGGCAGTCACAAAAACTGGCTTGGGATGTCTAATACAGATATTAACTAGAGGTATAGGCTCATCTACTATAGAGACTGGCTCTTTATTAGATAGGTAATTTTTAAATATTTTCTCTCAATCCACAGATTCCATTTCCACTTTGTTGACTGTTTCCTTTTCTGCATAGAAATCAAAGCATCCAACTTTGTCCTTCTTGTCTAAGATTGTCTTGGGTATGTAGGGTCTTTATGTTTCTTCACAAATTTTAAAATTGGTTTTCGATTCCTGTGAAAAATAGAAGTTGGTAATTTTGATAGAGATTATATTGAATCTTTAGGTAATTTTGCACAGTAAGGGAGTACGATGGTTAGGAAACTCTAGTCTGATGTTCATATTCATCTCACAATAACACAAGTCTCTTGGTGCATTTTTGTGTTCAATCTTTACCCTTGTGTTTAGCCACTTTGTATCATTCCTTCACCCTATATGAATACATGCAATCTACTTCATATACTATTAGGAAAATATGTAATTTTTTTGAAAAATAAGGAAATATGTGTGTGTATTAAATACAGACATTAAAGGCTTTTGTTACCTCATTGGAGTGTTCTTGTTATTCGTGTGCATTTTTCCCTCCAAGTAGATGACTCTTTCTCATACAGTGTTCTTACCCACAAGGTACTGAGAAGACTGTTAAGAATCTGTTTTGGTATCAGGAAACCTGCACCCTAGAAGTCCAGCCCTGGAAGCCGTTCTGTGAAGGACCTTATACAAGTCATTTAACCACTCTGTACATACCTCTGAATCTCTAGCACTGAAGGGAATAAAGTGGTTTGAAGGAATTGTTCTCTCTTGTCCTCTGAAGTGCTATGGATTTAATTAAAAGACAGCCTGTCTACATGGAATATCAATATTTGGCTTTCACTCTGTCCTCAAGCTAATTTAAGTTACTTGTCAAAACTCATTCTTTGTTACTTGACAGATGCCTTATGCCTTTTCAGATACTATATTTTATAAAAGTGTTAAATATCATTGCAGCAAAGCAGATAATACCTAAAGGATGAAGGAAACAATCTGACACCATTTCATTGTGCAATACATTTTTATTTTCCTTTTACCTTTGCAGTCATCTTTGAGTAATCGTTGTGTAAACAATAGAATGGAATGAAATTACATTAAATTGTATGCAAATGGCTCTAGAACACCTTAACAATTATGACAAGGCAATTATAAATAACTTTTTTCCTTAGTAATATATATATATATGTATATATATATTTGCTTTTTAAAGTACATTAAAGAGCTGCCATATCTAGGGTTAGCTAGGAAAGAGCAATGTACCATCCTGGAAGCCCGTTCCCCTGAAAATTTAGAGTCCAATTTTGGAAGTTCTAAGGTTTACTAGTTTTATAATAGATATAGCCAAGCAAAGGGCTTTTGGGGATGGAAGTATTTATTCTGGAAACATTATTTGATTTTTAATCTTTGAGTCAATGCACAACTCTTTCCATCATTTTTGCTCTACCTGGGTATTCTGAAGAATTTCAAGTAACACTAAGCTTTGGGTATTTTCAAGTTTATCACCTTTGCAATAACAAATCCTATCACTTAAGGAGAACCAAATCAGAGGTGTGTTTGTGTGTGTGTGTGTGTGTGTGTGTGTGTGTGTGTGTGTGTATGTGTCTATCTATCTATATATATCTCAAACAAACAGAATGACAAAAAATCTTTTTTTAAATAGCATTCTAAATGTTCCAATGAAGCAGAACTTACATATGCCACCTTATGTAGAGGAAATTTTAGATCTGAGACTATTTCAGAGTAAAGCAGCCTCAGGCACATTCTTAATATGAAAGTTTGCAAGGCACCTCCCTCTCCCAAGAGACAAGCAGATTGTGGGGTTGGATTTTTTTAGGCAAACAAACCAAAAGGATAGGCATCCAAATTCCTAATTCAGTCAGTTCAAAAATTAGAAGTTACAAATACTCCAAAGATAGACCTGAAAGTTTTTGTTTAAGTAAGAAGAGATTAACTGCAAGAAGCATATAATCAAAAAACTGTTTTCTTATAGCTAAGGTGTATAATGCATAAATATATGAAAAATAAAATTCACAGTCATTTTTAAAACTAGAATTCAAGTTTGGCTAATAAATCTTAATTTTATAAGTATATTATTTTCTAAATACAACATAAAAGAGGCAGTACTGTCAGATGTACAATTAAAGTATCATAACAGAAACACCAACAATGAAAGAAGAAATAGGCTTCTGATAGAAAATTCCTTTTGTTGCCAATAAATAGGACCACCTGAGTGTACTGCAGACTCCTTTCACTTAAGGGCTATCCGAATTGATTGCTAAGAATATTAAATAGCTTTTGGAAAAAATCAGCAACAGTCGTGCAGCTGTGGCATTTGCTTGTTCTTGTCTTGTGGATTGCTAGAGAATAAAGCAGAACTCAGAGTGTTGTAAGTTTTAAAAAATTATTTTTTTATCCCATTTCATCGAAGCCAGCCTCTTCACAATCTTCTGATTTTGATGGGAATTGGGAGTGAGGGGTGGAAGGAGGCAGGTAGGAGTGGGAAGGGAGGGGGCCACAACAGATTAGGGCAATGGCAGGGGACATACATCAGCTCACACTCAGCTGAGCAAACCCAATCAGCTTCACCTCATCAGGAATCTCCGACCCATCACAGCCAGAAGCCTGAGAAAGGAAAAGAAAAAAATTCAATGCTCGCAGGTGCTGCTTTCTAGAAATGTGTTCATGTGATGGCAGATTCAACTAAGCCACTATCTTCTATTGCAAGAGAGACCTGAAGAATCATTCCTTTAGCTCGGCACAGATGGCTCAGGCCTGTAATCCTAGCTATTCAGGAGGCTGAGATCTGAGGACTGAAGTTTGAAGTCAGAAATCACAGAAAAAGCTCGAAGTGGTGCTGTGACTCAAATGGTAGAGTGCTAGCCTTGAGCAAAAGGAACTCACGACAGCGCCTAGGCTGTCAAGCCCAAAGCCTAATTTAAAAAAAGAAAAGAATCAGTCCTTTGAATGTCTATGCAGTGCTGACTGTTGTTGGCATTAGTCCTTGTGCATCAAGCACCTGTTACTCACTAAAGCAACACCATGTCAGGAAGCCACATTTGAATATTTCACTGATGCAACACAAACAACTCATCTTAAATATTCTTTCAAATGATATCCTCTGAGAAATAACTTAAAAAAGAATATTGCAAAAGCAAGAATAATAGATGGGCTACGCCACTCAAAGATGACTGATTTTTTCACCCACATCACCTGCCGTGAAAAACTGGCCAGTGGAAAAGCGAGTGGTTAGCAAGAACTAGAAAGTCTATTTATGGACAAGTGCTACTTTAGGTACAAGGACCTAGTTTTTCAGGGAAAGGTAGTTGTACATTTGATTGTGTTTGGGGTTGGGCCCCGAATGATGCCATTAGAACCTTTAAGAGATGGGAACTAGTGGGAGGACTTAAGTCACTGGGACTGTTCCTTTAAAGTAAGAGCCTGGCCCATTTCTCTCTCCAATTCGCTTCCCAGCTATGAGGTGTGTTCTGTTCTGCCTTGCACCATGGGCACAAAGCAGCAGCAGGAACCTGATCATGGACTGCAACCTCCAGAACTATGAGCCAAAATGCATCTTTTTTTTTTATTGTGAACATACTGTACAGAGAGGTTACAATTACATGGGCAAGATAATGAGTACATTTCTTATCAAGCATTGTAGCCTCCTCCTTTGTTTCCCCTTTCCATCCCTTCTCATCCTTCCCCCGCCCCCCACCCAATACTCCCCGCTCCCCCCCCAAAGTTGTAAAGTTCGTTTTCAACATAACATCATGTACATCTCATTGTTGCAATGGGTCCACCTGTATCCCTATTTAAACGATTTGTTTTTCCCCTTCCCCTCCACAAATTATACTGACACCAAATACAGTGAAAGCAGGGGTTATACTGTGGCGAAGGGACATACAAAGCAACAAAGAAATAATCTTATAAATGTGTTAGAAACAATTGCATGAAAGAAAAAAAACATTTGAATACATATCTTAGGGTTCATTTCCCTAACATCACCTTATCTGACCTTTTCTGCTTGACTCAAACATATACTAGATATTGCAAATAAGGGAAACCATGCATGGGACCTATGTTTCTTTGGGCTTGGCTTACTTCACCTAAAAATTTTTTTCCAAGCCTTTCCATTTCCTAACAAATGGGGCAATGACATTCTTTCTGATGGAGGCATAGAATTCCATTGTGTATATATACCACATTTTCTTGATCCATTCATCTACTGAGGGGCATCTGGGTTGGTTCCATATCTTAGCTATAGTAAATAGTGCTGCAATAAACATAGTCGTGCTGGTAGCTTTAGTATGGTCTTGTTTGTGATCATTCGGGTAAATGCCCAGAAGTGGGATTGCTGGGTCATAGGGGAGCTCTATGTGGAGTCTTTTGAGGAACCTCCATACTACTTTCCAAAGTGGTTGAACAACTCTACACTCCCACCAACAATGCAGTAAGGTTCCCTTCTGTCCACATCCCCTCCAGCATCTGTTGTTTTTAGAGTTCTTGATTTTAGCCATTCTAACTGGAGTGAGGTGGTATCTCAATGTCATTTTGATTTGCACAAAATGTATCTTTTTATAAGATGATTACCTCACATATGTTTGTTACAATAGAGGAAATCAGACTAACATAGTATTGAAACAAAATTCTTTTCCACTTACAAATTTGCTTATAATATTTTAGGACACATTAATAGCCAAAGTTAAAAGTGTTTTGAGTACTTTATATTTCTCTTCAAAATCTTAAGGTGTTGGAAAAAAAGCCGTAGCCTTCCAATTCTTTCACTGGTCCTAATTCATAAGTCATCTTCACTTCCTTTGTCACCTATGTCTTGTTTTTACAGACAGACAGACAGACACACACACACACACTTCTCAGATATCGTTCTAAACTAGCTCTTCACCATATAGTCAAAACAGGAGATTAAATGAGTATCACAAAAAAGGGATAAAAGTTTAACAAACAGCTAATTACCAAGGAATCATACAAAACTTTTCTAGGTTATTTTCTGCTGAGTTATTGCCATAAATATTAGTTTCCCATGGAAAGTGGCCCCTTCAATCACCACCATTAATTTCACACACATAGCACAGCTAGTATGTTTAGGATGTTCAGAAAGTAGACCAGCCTTTACCAAGTCTAGAATTAACAAAGCAACTATCTGAAACATATTTTAGACATTTAAGACAAGTATTACGTGTAAGTTCTTATGTAAGAATATCAATAGTCTAAAGAATAGGAGTATCAGAAAAATATTAAAGATTTTAATATTCTACTTTGTGCCTGTCCAGTGGTACCTCCCCAGTTTTCCTTCACAGATAAGCTCCTTAGTGAAACACAATGGTCACTACTGGCATAAGATCAGCCAGATCAGAGATGCAAGATCAGAGATGCTTCCTTAGTGTTCACTTAGAACATGCAAGTACAAGCACAGTAGGCGTTAGCCATACTGACACTGGAATAGTTAGTCACATCCCAACCTAATCTCTCATTCTAATCCCCTAACCTCTCCCTTCCTTGTTCTTGGGTAGCTCTTGCTAACCTCACTTACTCAACTGAATAGTGGTGGTAAGAAGATGAGTGACAAGCATCTGAGGACTAACTACTGCTATTACGGGTAGCATGAAGGTCAGACTGGTAAGTGTGGTATGGTAATGAAGATAGGAAATTCACATAACTAGGAATCAGAGCAAAATATTCAGTTATTAAGCTGACCAGAAACAAGAGAAAGTCATAATCTTCTTTGTGAGGAGTAGTAGAAATGGGCTTTATAGGGAATGTGGATTAGAGGGCTCTGAGTCTCTGGCATGCATGTTTCCTGGTAAGCCTGGGGGCTTCAAGGCAGTTCAGGCCCTCCTGCCTTCCACTCTCCCTGTATCTCTCCTTGTCTCTCAGTCAAAACACACAAAGGAAGACATTATATAAATATCCTGAAATGCAGACAAAAGGGAAACCCTTCCATGTCTCAGAATTTCCTTATACTCTTAAAAATTACTAAGGACTTTCAACAGCCCATGAATGTGTGGGTTATATTTATTGCACTGACTCAAAAATTAAAACTGAGAAAATTTAAAAATATTTTAACACTGTTAAAAGCATGTATATGTATATTACTGGGATGGAGTTAATCAACTCAGGGCTTCCTACTTGTTTCGGCTTGCTCAGCTGGTGCTCTGCTACCTGAGCTATTTGCTAGATAATTGAAAATAGTCTCACTGAAATGTCTACCCTGAATGCTTTGAACTGCTTTCTTCAGAATCTCAGCCTCTTGAGTAGCTAGGATGGTAAGTTTGGCCCATTGGCACCCAGCTGGTTAAAATATTAAAAATATAATAACCATTATATTAAAAATACAAAGCATGTGTACTTAGGTTATATTTATTATACTATTTTAGAAGTTAAAATACAAAAGCAAAAATTATTTATTGCAGTTCTCTTACCAAAAAAGTAACAAAAACCCTTAGAAGATTAACATTGAATTTCATTTTTGCAAATCTCTAGTGTCTTGCTCAGTAGAAACTAGCTACCTGACTTTCATATTTATTCTACAGCTTCATGTTGCTTTCCCGAAAGTACCAGAAGAAAAATCAGCCTCTCAGACAAATGTAGTTAAAAAGGGGAACAATATTTCAGTAGTTTTTCTAAGTAGTCGTGGATACAACTTGCTACCATCCCCAAACTTTCCAAGTGGTAGTTTCTTAAAGGTTATTTGCAATGTGAAAACTGAAACCAAGAGCACTGAACTTTTCATTCTCCGTCACATTAAAATCCATTGGTCCACTTTGCCCTTTGAATGGATCTTTTACCTGTGTGTGATAGTTAAGCATCATTGAGCTTTGCAGATCTTCCAAAGGTTGACATATTTCATAATACAATATGAAAGTTTCATTGTACAGTGCTAATAAATCATATTCATTAGTATTGCCCATTACCAACCTCACCAGAAAAATCTTTTAGTATTAGGGGACTATTGAACTTAAAGAGGCTATTATGAGTTTTCCTTGAGTTTTACTCAAAAGCTCCAACTTATTATATTGACAACAAATACAGTGTTTTTAACTGTAAAGATTACTTTGTTCATTTGAAAAAAGTGTGCTAAATACTTGAGTTAAAAAACAGGAGTTTGTCAATTTATTCTAGCCAGTAAAAATCACTTTTCATTGCAAAAAAAAAAAAAATAGTCGGGCGTACAGTTAGTTTCAAAAGGGCTTTTCCTAGAGACTACCACTGTACTTTAGTATATTGAAGAAGTGATTCTTGTTTCATCACACAGATGTTAGAAGGATATGTCCACAAATTGAGATTGAAT
The DNA here is from genome assembly GCF_024711535.1 of Dipodomys merriami. Lineage (NCBI taxonomy): Eukaryota > Metazoa > Chordata > Mammalia > Rodentia > Heteromyidae > Dipodomys > Dipodomys merriami. Next base: position 47,248,241 of record NW_027202270.1, on the reverse strand, counting down.
GAAAATGACATATGACTTGTCTCATGAGCAAAGTTCTCAAGTGAAACTGGCTGCATTTATACCGAGTGAGTAATGACCACTAGCATAGTCTGATGCCTCTGCCCTATCTGTGTCAACAGAGGTTTGACACCAATAGCAACACAGAAGGAAAGGCATTATCTTCCTATGATAGTATCCAAAAGCAGCTAGAAGGGTCTTAGGGGAACCTCAGAAGTCCAAAACCCATACTTTGTAAACCCAGGCTCCTAAGTGAAAATATTGTCTCAGAACACACCACTCTGGCATGTTGACTGTTCTAAGTTAATGTGTCTTCCAGAAGGTACATGGAATGTACAGCAACCCAAACTCCCTGGTAGAAGGTGTTTTCTTTCTGCCTAGAAGATACCTTTGTTGTCAGAGGTGGGGAGTCAAAGCCCCAAGAAATCTGTACAGTTGAACCTTGTTAATAACTAAGTTTTATGTTCCTAGTCATGTCCTCACAATGTGCTGTGCTTGGTCCAACTCCATATATAAGTCCAGCTTCAATTTGCTCAACTCTGTAATTGTTTCTTTGGTATTTATCTCCTTATGCAAATGCCCATGTTGTGTAAAACATTAAATAAACTTGTATACCTTTCACTTATTTCTTTCCCCTGCTTCCTTTCACCTCTCTTTTCATCTCTTTCTCTCTCTTTTTCTTTTCTTGTGCATGATGCTGAGGACTAAACTCAGGGCCTTGCACTTGTTAGGCAAGTGTTCTCCCACTGAGCTAAATCCCCAACTTCTCCCTTTCTTAGGCAGGGATATAGCCCAGTCTTGCCTCAAATTCTCTATCCTCCTACATCTGTTTTCCAAGTACTGGGATTACAGGTATGTACCACCATGCCATGTTTGTCAATTTAACTTGTAGGACCTATGAAAAATTCTTATGAGGCAGAGGTAAATTGTTCCTCTACTATAAAAGGAAAATGTGCACATTCTCAGAGATTTAGCAGGACAGTACATAATGTCATGCATGTTATTATTTAAGTATACACTCTCGTTTCTAAACCTTCCTGCCCCACCCCCTGGCCTGACAGGCTTGTGCCTGTGGAGGCTCTGAAGATGTTGCTAAGCAACCATCCAAGGATTCTCTCAACCCCAAATGTGGGTGCAGTTTGGTATCAGCTGGAGAATTTGAAAACTAATATTAATGCCTGCCCTTTGGTTTGTGATTTTGAATTAGAGTGTGGCAAAGCCACAGAGATTCTTTGAGCTTCTCTGGTAATTCTAAGGGGCTGCGTTTGACTACCCCTATGGTACTCATGCTTCCAGAATGGGAAGCTCCAAGTTTTCTCAGTTTTGCCTTTTCAGGGTGTGGGCAAATCACTCAGAAAGCTTTTTAGAAGGGATTGCTGTGCCTCAGCCTTGGAGGCTCTGATTCCTTGAACCTGAAATGAGGCCCTATCATTTACATTATAGCAAATCTCCAGTCTCCAGGAAAAGCTGACACTATGATCTATGGACACTTGGAACACCACTGGCATAGCTGGAACAGGAAGAAACAGGGAGGCTGACCAAGCAGTACCTCTTTTCCTGTTGGTCCACCTTATCCCTCTTCAGCAGGGGAGAAAGTTGAAACTCCCAGGTAGTTGTGTCCAGTTCAGCCTTGACTTCCCCTGTACCTCAGGATATGATGATTTAGTAAGGCAACATCCAAGTGTGCCTAAGCTTAGCACCTCTACTAGTAAGTCCTTTATCAATAATTGCCAAAATGCTTATGAAATCCTTAATTGCAACACATATGATGTCATTAAATATTAGCAACTGAAATTTACACCATGTGTATGCATACCAAGTGGATATTTATTATATGTACTTAAATTTGTATTCTTTCAAAGGCAAATTAAATATAAAATATTTCATATTTTTACTCATGTAATTTCAAAAATTTCACATTGAGAGCAGCAGGATTCATCTATACTACAAAACTGCAAGCATGAAACTTAAAAATTATCTTGAGAATATTAATAAAAACCTGTCTTCATAAAAACTGGAAAGCAATATTGCTATCTAAATCCAAAGCCATGTAATACTGGGGCTGAAATGACCAACAAGCCTGAACCACTTTACTAAAAGTGGCCATGCCAGCAATAGACATCATATCTATTATCCTATATGCCAAACCGGGCCAATGAGCCCATTGAACGGAAAAAAAAGTAAATGTACTTCTTTATAAAAGCCACATCCTTGTCCTTGCCCTTTGGGCTATTATTTTTATGCAAGCAGAGATAAAAGATAAGGACAAGCATCTTTCCAAACTTGAACCAGACATAAGAGGAAAAAGATCAAAGACATTGTTATCTATAAATTGAATGCTTCTCTGCCTGAGCTAAACACTTAAATCTCCTAGATGTGGTCAAAATTCCCCAAACCCAGGTCTCACAATAAGCAATTAAATCAGGGTGCCTGATGTAAGACCCTGGCCCTGGGGATTGTTGTGTTTTAAAGTGTTCCCATAATCATCTGAGCAAAGCCACAATGCAGGGAGCTGAAGAACCACCATAACAAGATACTGCTGCCCTTCTGACGATTTTTAAGCCCCTGACATTCTCCTTTAAAAGCAATGAAACCTCTGAGATTAAATCACGATAAACAGCTGGGAGATGAAAAGACCGTGTGTTGCTGCTGCAGCAGCTTATGAGGAAAACACTGCGGAAATACTTTGATCTTTTATTCTTCAATAAAATAACTAAATTGATGAATGAAAGCAAATGCATTTGGATTTCTGCAGTTTTCATCTGGATGTTAGTGGCCTACAGAAGATTAGGCCAAAAATCAGTTTAAATTAGCTCTGTCAAGTGAGTTTCAACCTGGCTGGCTGCTGATAACAACAAAGAAGTCGCTCAGGCTTTAACACAGCCTCGACAGAGAGTTAAGTGACAGAAATAGAAGGTCACTCTTAAGTTTGACTTTATTGTGTGTGTGTGTGTGTGTGTGTGTGTGTGTGTGTGTGTGTGTGTGTGTGTGTGTGTGTGTGTGTGTGTGTGTGAAAGAAAAAGCCATCAACTTCCACTTACTGAGAATAATATATTATTTCATTGTGTAGCTGTAGCAGAAAGGAACATGTGTGTGAACTTATTCCCAGATCCTTTTATGCAGGACTCCATTGGTCAATCTTCAAGGTATAAAGGAGATTCAGTCTCAGCCAATGGAATTGCATTCAGTCATCCAAAGGAGGTACTCAAAAGGGATACATGGACTCTGCAATAGACCACAGCTGATTTTGTAGCTTCCCCTGTGTGATCCTGGGCAAGCTGATCCCAATCCTGAGGGCTCCCAAGGCAGAAAGAGACCTGCTATCAGAGACAAAGAAGGGAGGTGGATCTAAAGAAAGGACTCTGCAGTGGATTTGGGGGGTAGAGGTTATAGGAATGCACAATAGGAAGCTACTAATGCCTTTGGAGAACTTGGGGACTGTAGAAAGATTACGTTGGCTATACCTACAGTGTGGTACACAAAACTGTGGACACTGGCCAGTTTCTGAAGAAGATAGTAACTTGTTCAGGGGATGGAAGTGGAGTTAGAAAGTTGAGAAAGATTGAGGAAACTAAAAAAAAAAAAAAACAGATTGGAGGAAAGATGACAATGTCACATTATTCTCACTGTTTTCCTAAAGATGATGTCATAGCAGCTTTTAGAAAATCTTCAGTGTGAGGAAATGGCTAGGGCTACTTTTCTTGTATGTAGCAAAGCAAATTCAGACACAACTGGACTAAGCCAGCAGGGAGGTTTCAAATGCTTATCTCTGTCTATATGTCTAAAATAACAAACATGTTCTGAAGATGATATATACAAATACAACAGGTTTGTAAACCTGCACTTGAATTAGAAATGGAAGATACAAACAACAGTCTTGTCCCAATGTGAAGAGGAATTTGGCAATTTCTTTGCTCAGCACTCTTATCTGAATAAAATATGCTTTTACTATCAAAAAAATGTGAAGTTCTCCATATACATTCTTAGTGTTTTTTAAAACTCTCTCACACAGACTCACTCTCTGAAATTAGATGTGCAGCAAGTCCCAGAAAGTTAATTAGCACCAGGCTCACATTTTACTGTAACTAATCATTTAGTATTTTTGGCCACCCACATTTTCCATTTAATTTCACAAGAAACCAAAAAAAGCAGATCATCAATATATGTTGTAGACAGCAAAGTATTAGTCATCTAGATCTTAAATTGTCATGGCATTCTGACTGGCCCATGATAAGATTCATTTATAATTCTAAAATGAACCACTTATTCAGCCTTAATGTACTGTTTGCTAAGACTTCCAGGAAAACAGTCACCTTTGACTGTCTACACTTCTCCATCTCTAGCTGTGATCAGTTCCTAATGGCTTTATAGTATTCTATCTCTGTGGCTACTCAGTATTTAGATTTAAAAGCTACTGGTGCATAAAAACTGGTTTTAAAAAAAAGGTGCTCTACCAAAACCTGTTACTGTGATTTGAAATGTGGAGATAAAATGCTATGCCTTTGTTCACTAGCCTTTGGTGTGCTGTTCTGCAATTGCTTCCAATTACCTAAAGCACTTTTGCAACAATCAGCTTCTATTTTTTAAAAGTTAAAACCACTTGGCTTTCACCTCAGGAAAGCCTTAGTAAGAGCACTGCTTTCAATAGGGCTTAATTTTGTCTATGTGGTCAGGTTGCCACACAAAGTTAAAGCAAAATGGGACATACAGGCTTTGAGATTCTCATGGCCACTCTTAGTCAAAGATGACACAGGAGAGAGAAGAAATGAGGATTACAACAGCCATGCTCAGAACACATTCCCAAATGTTGCAGAATCAAACAATGAATGTAATAACTGATCATCAAGGAAAACAACAACAGAAGTGCAGAGTAGGTCATTAAACTATATTATTATCTCTAGCTGGCAAGAACATGGTAAAACATTGTCTTCTTTCTATAACTTTCTACTTACCAACTTAAATGTCAATGTTTTTAAAGCTTTGGGATCATCTACAATCTTCTGTAAATTAGCAGCCACTATAAAATACAAACAGAGAGAAATAGTGTTCATAATTACTTCCAATAACATTTGATATTCACATCAATGATAGAAAAAAAATTGACTAATGATGCAATAAACTGCAAAATCATTTCCTTCACAGACATTACAAAGTCCATATAAATGACCAAATTACTTTCATACAGATATTTTCCACAACCATTTATATCACTTCAGCAGTCTTGTATCTGTGCACATCTGAATTAATCACTGTATGTCAACCCCACATTTCATTTAATAAAATTTGAAATCACTTTCTAATGGAAAGTAGAAATGATGGCAGCTCCCAGAGTCTCAACGACTACTTTTTTAAACTGTAACAACAAAGACTTCTGAAACACTCAGTAAGAAATTTATTAACCAGGAGAGGGCAGTATGAAACAAAGAAGAGATATTGCAAAAGAACTTTCAATAGGAAATAACAGGTCAGCACAATCAAACTCATAGACTATAAATTCACTTGATTCTCAGCACTCATTTTTATCAAAGCAACAAAATCCAATCGATAACCTTGAGGACTCAAGCATATGTGTGAATGCTTTCAGAGCACAGTGATCTGTCAAACCAGTAAAGTGCCATCTGAACAACACAAGTTGGCTGATCAGGATCAAGCACGGGGGCTGTGAGATTGGGGCCCAAAATGAAGATCTGTTTCCAGTATCTGCTGGATTCATCAAGTCCCAGTCCCGTTCTCTACCATGGTGTGATATATCTGATTCCTTACTCAGGAAGTCCTCCTTCTTGGCTACTCATCTGACTTAGGGTACTGTTTATGAGAATTCTCTAAAGGTCATGGTGATAGAATTTTAAAACTTTGCTCTATCCATATCCAAGCTTCAAGGTTAAACTACTGAGAGGTCAAGCACTAATACTTCTTTTCCTTAGCTATTCCCTAGGGAAAAAGTTGCTGATGGAAAAAAAAAACATAGAGGAAGAGGTCCTGTTTGTCATTTTTATTAGTCATGGGAAAAATTATCTGCTGCTTCAGTAACTAGGTTATCTTTAGCAAAAAAAGTTACCTGAATTTTTTCTGGTAATAAATTTTAAGAGTAAAGAGTCTCCATGAATATTTTGAGAAAAGTATCTTAAATAGAAAGTTTCTAAGTAGACAGTTGAAGGAAATTTGAAATGTTAAGTGAAGTACCAATAATCATTATGATTTTCAGTGTACTAGTTTATTTTACCTAATGCTTCAACTCCAAAGGAGGGGGGGAAACGAAGGTTATATACTTAAGATAGCCCATTTCTCTTTATCAACCTTAATTATAAAGCACCATTTTATTTTTGTTTGTTGCTCTCTTAGATTCATTTGGCAAGGTTTCATTTCATCTACCCCTCTCATATTTTTCTCTTTTTCCTTTGCCCATGCAAGCAGGGCTACATTTATCAGGCAAATCCTGGGTCACCAACCCTAGAAAGGCTAGCATCACCCAGCTTTGGGGACCCTTTTTTTTTTTTAACGGTTTCCTAAACATATTCTCAATCTCAAGATATGTATCCAGTAACTCACATAAGAAAAAAAAACCCACTGGGTTCTGTAGTGAAAAGCTCTGCTGTAAAATTCTGTCTACCTAAGCCAGTATTTATGATGTAAGGACATTCTGACTATATGCAGATTGCATCAAGTGAACGCTTAACCCATTTTCTTAAAACAGAAGTGTTCTAACAGTTCCTTTGATTTGGGCTGATTTCACCAGTGGCCATAAAGCCTTCATAGGAATCTCAGTCTTTTTGTGAGTCTCTCAGTTAATGTGGATGATTTACTGCCTTGTTCTGGATCATCTACTTCCAGTCTGCTCTCTAATGTTCAGCCAAAAGCAGAGCTCTGTCTTACACTAATTCACAGCCCTTTCTCTGCTGTCCATGAACATGGACCAGGGCCAATGTCTCCGGAACCAGTGAAGCACACTGTAGGCTGATTGGAAAGCAAGCCTGAGCTCCTAACATCCTAAACAATCATCACGAGACCCATGCTCCCCAATTGTGAGTCCCACACCTCTGGGACATTAGAAATTCAAATTCTGTCTTTTGCGCAGAGCAAAAATAGCAAAACTGGCCACTTACCTGATTACTTATCACAGCTGCTATGCTTATTTTCAATTTAGTTGATTCTAATTTGTTGTAAAGTGCTATAAAACACCTTCATTTAACTGACATCACATAAAATTCAGGGTGATGCTAATTTCTCTTCCAGTAGCAATGCTCATTAAAAAGATGGGTGTCACTGTTTTCTCCCTTCTCCTAACTATGCACCTGGATTTCAAAAATAAAAATACTCTATACCTGGAACGTGAGCAAAGAATGAAGGGCTTGGTAGGGCTGGGTTTGAATTTAGGGCTCCTCACACTTGTGCAGAGAACACTATACTTATGGGACTCTAGTTTCCAAAGCCCGAGCCTTCTCAAGCCTGTTTCCTCAGTGGCCATCAGCTCATTTCAAATCCTTCCCAACTCTCCCTAATAAACCTTATACCCCTGGTTTTCGTTATCTTCTTTGAGCTTGTGTCTCTCCTCCCCAGACCACTGAATCCAGTCCCAAGTGTTTCTGCCACTTGGGAAAACAGACACCAATAATACACACCGAAGCCTAAGGGACTGCGGCCCTCCAACTCCATTTCATAATTCTGTTCCCTAGTTTCACTCTTGGGATTTGAGTACCTGTCAGGAAAAGAAATTTATATATATAACATGTGGCCTGGGGTATGGTAAGCATTGTGCTTTTGCAAATGGCAATCATTTCTTTAACAGCCACATGGAAATGACACTGATGCTCAATACCTCTCTGCACCTGAACACAGAAGAAAAGAAGGAATACAGACCATCCTGGGAGGTCTAGAAGAGGTAAGATGGCAAAGCCATGCTGATGGAACAAACTAAGCCAGGCCTTGCTCCTGAAAGGTTGTGATGCTCAAATTCTCCACATTTTGCTACTTAGAAAAGTAACAGTTTTGACTATTTTTAGGCTGTGAATGGATTCTGAGTAACTAGTCAAAAGATAACTTATTTTTATCTCCCAGATATCAGCTTATTTCACAACAATCTCATGAATACTGACGTTCTGGTAGTGGTGAATTAATTCTTTTAATGTGGGCCCATTCCAAACAAAAATATTGGCAAAAGAGAACCAGTGATTACGGCATCTCAGGTCCTCCAATAGTAAGACATTGTGAGATCAAAGTGTGGACTTGGGATACCTGCCGAGGTGATGTCTTCAAGATACTGCTTCATCCAGGGACAACTTGCGTATCTGTTCTGAACACTGCACTGATGCAGAAAGGCAGTACGAAGTAACAAAGGAAGACAGAGCTAATCCAAGCTTAAAGGAGAAAAGGAAATGAGAAGGGAGTGGATTTCATACGGATGTTCCTCTACTACTGATGCAAAATGATGGCTAGTTACATTTTAGAGATTGGCTCAGGGTTTCCCCCTAAATCTTCCGGTTCTTGCCTTCATGACATACACTGAAGCATCATGTACAACCTGAATTCTCCAGCCAGAGGATCTGAGTTCAGGTGCTGCCTCCTGTTTGGAGCTAATAAACTGGGGAGGGTTTAACTCCACCTCTGTGAGCTCCACTGCCTGGTGGAATGTGATATTGACAATGTCTACCTGATGAGATGATTTCAGTTGATTAATTGGGTTAAAACACGTGTACTTTCTGCCCTGGACACAATACCAGTCTTAACTGGTTTCCTCGTCTGTCGTCTCAGTTTCTGATAATTTTCCTCTCATATACTCATCTGTTGCAAGGAGAATCTAGGTCACATATCCTTCAGTAGCAACATTTCATTTTCTTTATAAAAGTCCGAGTTTTTATGTAGCCTGGCTTCAACTTATTTCCCAGCATTTCTTTTGCCACTTCCTACTCTGATTCTTCCCAGGAAAGGCCCCAGAGCTTCACTCACCTTCACATTCCCAGTGCTCTCTGCATTGGGAGAGAACTACATAGAGCTCATCTCTCTACCTGGACTAACTTTTGAAACCCAGGGAAAGCTTGGCCTTTGTAAAAGGTAATGCGTCTGTTGTTGTTGCTGCTGCTGGCCTACGACTTAAACTCAGGGCCAGGGCACTGTCCCTGAGCTATTTTGCTCAAGGCTGGTACTTTACCACTCTGAGACACTTGAGCCACAGCTCCACTTCTGGCTTTTTGGTGATGAATCAGAGATTAGAGTTTTACAAACTTTCCTTCTTAGCCTCCTCAGTAGCTAGGATTCAGGCCTGAGACACCAGCATCTGGCTTTCAAAGGTAATGTTTTAAAACATTGATAACTTCTTACCACCTCCACTCTATACCCCAATTGAGGCTTACACTCTACCAGAGCTGTTCTGAATCCATGTTCATCCCAGCAATCAGCAGCCAGGTAAGCCTGCTAACCTGAAGTCAGACTGTGCTATTTTTCCTTCAAAGTCCTCAGACGGCTTTCCTGCACAGAACAAGAGTCTTAGGTCCTGACCAGGCCATCACAGACCACCTTCCTGGTCTCCTGGGCTCCATTTCTGACCTCTTGGACCACCATTCTCTTCCTTTCTGTTCCTGCTCCAACCACAACAGCCTCCATGCTGGGTCTTTCACATTCAGTTAGGTCTCCATCAAGAGTCCCTGAACCTGCCAGAAGAGGAAGTGCTCTTCCTCCAGAGCTGCCTTCCTCCCTCTCAGTTTCTGTTCAAATGTCCCTGGTTATCCTATTAATACTGCTCTCCTCTTCCACCCTGTGCATACACTGCCTCAGTCTGTCATTCTCCAGATTTTGTCTTCCTCATCACACCCAGAACATAAGCTCCAAAGAGTGCAAGAAAGCTCTTCTGTTTCATTCACTGCTCTGTTTCTACTACCTGACTCAGTGTCAGTCTGTGCTGAATGTCTTTGAGGCATTACCAACCAGCTGCAGTTGGCTTCTTCCTATAGGCTACTATGCACACAGAAATTTTCATAAAATTGTAGAAGGTTCCAAGATTCTAAATACCCCAGGTTAAAATGCCCTGAAAGGTGAATTCTACTTATCTTAGAATTTCTACATAATCCCATTTGTTTTCCTGGTAAGCTAACTTTTGACCCGTCTGAACTGAATATTGTATTGCAAACTAACCCAATCATAAGTGTGTTATGACTGGTCATTTTTCACTCAGTTTTTCTCAGAAATCAGATTTCAAGTCACACCCCCTTCCTGGAAAGCCACTAAAACACACAGATGATGGCTCAGATGAACTGAACTTATAATGGACCAAAGAGATTAAAGATGATGAATATCACTTCAGCCTCAAGACTAACTGTGGGTGGAGACTACATTTTATACCACTCATCTTTCCACTGAAGCTTCCCCCTCAGGAAAAGAGATCAACCAACCCTGAAGTACTAGTCCCAGTGGAATCTGGCAGAGCAAGGGGTAGACTGTTGTAGATAGTGTGGTGTACTTACCTTTAGAAATGGAAGTGAATGTCTTATCATTTGTTGGAGGAAAAAGTTCCTATTTTTCTTTCTGCCACAGAGAATTCCTCAGCCCTTTTTATGCTATGTCTCTGAATTCCAGTTATTTGTATTCATTGGAGCTTATGTTCTGGGTGTGATGGGTTAGGCAAAGTTGGCTTTGCCGGGGGAAGTCTTAGCTATTAAAACACAATTTAATTCCTCCATCTGACACATTCTACTTCTTTTAACTTTAAGGTAAAGATACTGACACTGAGAGTACACCTCAGAAGACTGCTTGAAAACAAATCAATGCCTCTGATTCTTTTTCTATCAAAGCCTAAGGCCCTGCCCATGACATTTCCTACTATCAAATTCATGAGACAATTGTAATGATAAGTGAACTATTGGAAGAAAATAATGAATACATAACACATAATCCTTTCTATTTGCTGCAAGTGTGAGGACTTGAAGTTAGGATCATACCTTTACTGGACTTTTTTGTTCATAGCTGGTGTTCTACCCACTTGAGCCATGTCTCCAGTCTGCATTCTGCTAGTTAATTGAAAATAGTATCTCAAAGACTTTTCTGCCTGGAGTGGCTGCAAATCATTTTTACCTAAGTCTCAGCTTTGTAAGCAGTTAGGATTACAGGTGTGAGATACTGATGTATGACTAATTTTTTTTATATTTCACTTAATTAAAAATAATTAAAATTCTGGGTGGGAAGAAAATGCAGTACAATAGTTAGAAGAGATTCTAGTCATTAGGGATACTACAAGGAAGCAGCATTTTGTCCAAAATGTGAAATCATTTTGAATATTTCTTTTATTTATACATAGTAGGAAGGAAATTTATGGGAAATAAAGGAAATACAGACATAGTACTGGTATTCTTCTTGAGATTCAAGTAAATTCCAGTTTGGAAGAATTATTTGGGGCACAGTATAAAAATCTTGTGACATTCTGATGTAGAAAAGTTGGCTGAAACTGAATCTGTCCTTGAAATATAACCATAAAATTTCCATTTTGATCCTGAATTTCCTTTACTGTGTTCAAGGCAGAGTTTTATGAACTGGCTGACAGTATGATAATGGAAGTGTCCAATAATCATTATGTTATTATTGCTCATTTCCAAAGGAACAAAATAGCAAAATCAATAAAACTGTATTCTCATTTAGCTTGTGGTAGTAACATACCAGTAAGTTTATAGTTTAATACCTCTTCAGAATGAAGATGTAGACAGTAAAATGATTTTAAAAAAACACCACCACTGGATGAATACTGATAACTTTAACATCATGCTTGCTAAGAATACCCAACATTATGAAGGTAAGATTTAATTTATTTGCTTAGAAAAATCAGGAAGAATATTTCTTAGGAAATGTATAGAATGTCCTTTGTTTCCTTAAATATACAGCATTTAAAGCAGGTATCTTAACCTGAGGTTCTTTTGTTGGTTTTGGAATCCTCTAAGTTGCGGGCAAAACACTGTGGAGATTTCCAGAGAAAGGGTGTAATGTTTAATGAGACCATGTCCTTCATATTTCTCCTAATAGCTAATGACATTTTCCCTTAAACTAGTGGATGCAGCTCAGGGGGGAGATCTTTAGTTTGGTTTTATAACTGCCTTATCAAAATATAATTGGCATGCCATAAACTGTACATATGTCAAGTGTAAAATACAAGTTTTGACATCTGTAGACATCCATGATACTATCATCAAAATCAAGATAATGAATGTATCATCATCACCCTTACAAGTATCCCTGGACCCCTCAGTAATTCCTCCCACCTTTATTACTTATCTCTCTATATATTCAATTTGGGAATGCACTGCTGATTTCTATGCTTTAGTGTACAGTTTCCAAAATTTTATATGTCATACTCATTTTGTCTGGTTTCTCTCATATATCATAATTTTGAAATCCATCAATGTTGTAATATAACCAATAACTCTCTTTTTTATTACTAAGTGGGTTTCTGTTGTTAAATATCATTTGTTTATATATTCACCTTGATGGGTATATGGATTGTTTCTGAGTTTTGCTGTTGTTAAAAAAGAAATTATTATCAATATCCATGCTTAATTCTTGTATACACATACATTTTCTTTCTTTTTTAATTTTTGGTTTCTTGAGACTGGAACTCAACTATGTAAGCCCAGGTTGGGCCTGAACTTTATATCTTCCTGCCTCCATTTCCTGAGTCTTGAGATCATATGACTAATTTTCTTTCATACCCAGCTACATTTTCTCTTTGGTTGGCTAGATAACTAGGGATAGGATGACTGCTATCACCTGATAAATACTTAACTTTCCAACCACTGCCAGATTTTTTTTTTCCAGCGGGATACTTTTTTGTATTCCCACCAGCAGTTCATGGTGTGAGAGTTTCTGGCTTTCAGACATTCACCAACATTTTAGTATGATCAGTCCTTAACTTTAATAGTATCTCACCATAGTTTAAATTAAGTTTTAATTCCCAAGGAGAACATCTCATATTCATATTCAATGGGAGTCTTTTTAGAGCTACTTCTTAGTAATAAAGACATGAAACTTTTCCAAATATGCAAGTGTGGTTTTTGTGACCTTCAGCTAAAGGTGCCAGCTCATCTAGGTAAGGAACAGAACGCATATATGAAGATGGCAGCCAAAATGCAAGTCCATCAACCCACATCTGGAAAGTGTCCTGTAACTTCCTGTCCAGTTCAGAAACTAGTTCTTCCATTAGGGATTTTATATACAGGTTAGGAGTCTAAGTAAAATCAAAGGAGAAAAGGAAATGGTTGTGAAGCCTGACACAGGAAATCTATGGAATTTTGATTTGTAGAGGCACAAGGAAAAACCTTCCCAGGTCTTTGTTGTCTCCAGGAAGGTCTTGCTTTATTATTTTAGAGGTCAAGGTTAATACCCAGGAGCATATTCTAGAAATTTTAGCAAGACTATCTGTCCATAGGCACACTGGGATCTTAATGATGGTACCACAACCACAGTTAAGGGAAGATTCTACAGCAGCAAGAACCACACATTAAAGCACCAGGGCAACTGCTCTCCAATCCAGCCCATCCACAAGGCTAAAATTAATTGTTGTCTCCTTCAACTTGATTAAAACGAAAACACAGAAATAAACTGTAAGCTGTCTTTACAACCTTGTCAAATCATACAAATTGCAGAAAAGTTCTAATCAAGCAGGAACACTTAACTTCCCGGGACTAACTTTTTCATATCGTTTATTTCCATTTCACCTTGATCTGTTTCATAGAACAGTTTTTTTTCCATAGTAAAATATTAATAGGACATCCACAGTTTGAGATTTCGCCTAGTGACTTCTGGACCAGAAAAAGCTTTGGAAAAGTTAAAATTAATGAGACAGTAAATACAATGATACAATGAATGCTACCTAAATTATGGGCCAACGCAGCCAAATGAGGCAGAGCCATCTGGCTGAAACACAAAGCCCCAAGAGAAGTGACAAAACTAGAGTCCAGCACATGGCTACAGCCTTTCAACCAGAAGCATGTCTTACACATGTGGCCAGCCACGCAGAGGAGTCAAGAATCCTGCCTCACTGATACCTACTGTCTTTATCTTCATCTTTTGTGTAATTTCTTTCTTTGGAATCTATTTTAAAGCCTTTACAGTAAGTTTAGTAGCCAGTGTAAGATAGAAAGTAAGAGTGAATAGTTCATTTCCTTAAGAATAGAAGAATCAAGTCCATTCAAGAGTTAATGAAGACCCCATTCTAGCTTAAATCATAGCCTGAAAAGCCAAGGGTTTGAAATGTAATCCTATTTCTAATATTTAATATGAGATTTCAAAAAATCATTTTTTGCCAGGCATCAGTGGCTCACACCTGTAATCCTAGCTACTCAGGAGGTTGAGATCTGAGGATCATGGTTCAAAACCAGCCAGGGCAGGAAAGTCTATGACACTCTTATCTCCAATTAACCACCAGAAAATCAGAAGTGGCGTTGTAGCTCAAGTTGTAGAATGCTCTCAAGTTGTAGAATGAGCTGAAGAGCTGAGGGACAGTGCCCAAGCCCAGAGTTCAAGCCCCACAACTGACAAGGAAGGAAGGAAGGAAGGAAGGAAGGAAGGAAGGAAGGAAGGAAGGAAGGAAGGAAGGAAGGAAGGAAGGAAATCATTTTCCCCTATGCTTTAGACCACTGCAATGCACCTATGTGCAGACTTACAGCAATTTATTTATTTTCCTGGCTAGTAATCACTTTTATTTTGAATTAAGTTCTTTTGACATCCATGAATATTTTTTTTGAAAAATACAAGTCTAAATAAAAATTTAAATAGTTTCTTTCCCCAAAAAGTTTCTTTCCTACCCATTCTTGGGGCTGTAGTTTGGATGACAAGTTCATGCTAGACTGGAACTCCTGTACCTCTCCAGGTTACCAGTCATCACCCAACATATGTCTGGCACCAGTAGCATGGACTGAATTAACAAATAAAAGATCTGCCAGTGCCAGTTGGCCACAAATAGGAAATCGTTTTCAGAAGCTGCTGTTTTCCTCCACAGAGATGAAGATTAGTGGTGCTAATTATAAAGCTAAAAGTCTCAAGTCTCCAAGTCCCCCTCATTCTACACAAGTAGCCTTCCCAACACTAACAGCTGCTGAGAACTCTTCCCACTCAAATAGTAAAGACATAGGTAAACCACAAAGACAGACAAGATCCACTTGGTTCACCTGCTGACACTCAATACCCGGTACAGTGCCTCGCTCTCAGGCATACACAAGTTTATAAGCTCAATGAATGAAAATAAACCAAAGATACATTCAACATAGTCTAGCAAGCTCAGGTAATTAGAAGCTAGTAGAGACAGAATTCTTTTCTTTTGGGGAAGGAGGGATGGATACTCCCTTTGTCCCTAAAACTTGGCCAAGCCTATCAAAATTCAGTCATCCTCCTGTGCCTCCTCATTAGAGTGCACTGAGTTGAAGACATCCTCTTTACTCCTTTGTATTAGGTATAATGTCTCCCAGAAACTGGAAGCTTGGCCTGTAGCCCTTGATATGCCTGAGCTCTTCTCTCTGGAATTTACAATATGGGCTTTGATGCAGCTTGCATTTTTGGGGACTGCTCTGAGCCTCGCTTGAAAACTCAAAGCTTTCTGGCCCCTAACTACTTTTGTTTCCACACTTTAGGAGCTTCAAGCAGTCAGGCAGTCGAACATTTATTCAAAACCCTTTAGATCCTATACTTACTATGAAAAAGTAGTTCATGACAGCCCCTCTAAGCTCTAAGTTGATACAAGGTTTGGGGATTGAGAAGATCCAAGTGGTGAGAAGTTATATATTAGGAAATTAAAGCATTTGCCTGTAATGGTGCAGGATTTGTTTTTAAGCAGATATGTATTACAATTTGCATATTGTGATCATCCAGTTACTAAATCCTCACAAAGGATGCATCATAAGTGGGGAGGTTAAAGTAGTGGAAAGCTTTTCTCGCACTAAATGTGGGTGATTCACATACACATTGTTATAATGGAGTCATAAGGGTGTTGAGAGAAGAGCAGGAAGAAGCAATCACATCAGCCCACAGGCAAGATACCTGGAGGGTTCTAAGTAAGACTCCAAGAGGAGATAACACTTAATGTCTTGAAAGAACACCAAGAGTTTGCCAAGAGAATGAGAGCATTTCAGGCAGAGGAAGAATACATGACAAGCATGCCCAGGAAGGAAGACCAAGTCTGAGCCATGTATCATGCTGGTAGTCCAGCATGTAGAAGCAAGACTGGAGCTGGAGACTAGAGGGCTACAAATGAGGATGCCAGTCATCTAGGTCTTATCCACCACAGAGTGTGGACTTAATCTCATGGGCAAAGGGTTTTAAACATGCTACCATGTTAACTGTACACACTGAAAAAAAAGTTATCATTGGATCCATTAATCCCTCTGATTTCATCACTATACAATGTATACAAGTATCAAAAGAGCACATTGTACCCCATAAATTTCTATGGTCATTATCTGTCCATTCAAAATGAAATGTAAAAAAAATTAATTCAAAATGAAATGTAAAGAGCTAGTATAATACAAAGAAAGCCTGGAGAAAGTACAGGGATTACTAGAGAAGAGTAAGGAGACCAGGTGAAGAAGGGAGAAGAGGGTAACTGGAAAGGTGGGTGTGACCAAAGCACTGAATATCCAAGTACATACGTGTCATATGAAAACTATTAATATGTGGAATTAATATTCATTAGTAATTATACTTAAAAAGGAAGTGGCTTAATTTGTGAAGACTGAAGGTCATGGGAACGACATAATTCAAAATAACATCTGCTATTTTAAAACAATGAAACAAAAATATTAGAGTTTGAGGCATAAAATCTAAACTTTTGGGTGGCTCTGTAAAAATAAATTTTACTAGTTATGTAATTTGCTAATTGGAATTGGGCATATCATTGCATATGTTAAGTGTAACTTTTAAAATGTGTTTTAAAATGAAGACCTTTATGGACATACAGTCTCCATAATGACTGCCCATGTAAAATAATGTTCCCAGAATGTAAAAACAAATGAACACTAAGCCAGACTGAAGTGGGTATTAAAACACCTGGCTTTAGACTCTCAAGCGTGCAGCTCTGCAGGCCTATTCTAAGGCACCTGTGTGCACGTGACCCACCTTCTAATGCTACTAACTCTATGCAAGGAGGCATGGGTCATCTCCTGCTTATTCATTAATTGAGAAATATCTATAGCTCACTGTAAGATAAGAAACCTTCTATCAAGAAATTAGGCTTGTTTTTGTCCAAGATACGGCTCCTTATCACAAAAGTAATTGAGAGGAGCTATTAGTGCAAAGATGATAAAAACAGGAGCTCTTGTATAGCTCCTGCTATAGTGGTATAGAATGGTGGTAGAGCATGTGCTTAGGCCTTGGCTATATCTACATAGGTGCAAAGCAAACTCAGCATGTAGGAGGCTGTGGGCTCCAATTGTACCACTGCAGGGTGAAAGGTAGGGAAATAAAATAACAAGGAAAGAAAACCTTTTTCTTTTCCCTCAGTGGAAGAGCTTCTGAGTAGCATTTTTGTTGGTCTATTTGTTTTGTTTTTTTTTCACACAATACATGAATAAATGTAGTAGAAGAAAAGCAGTTCTAATGTGTCCTCAGGAGATAAAAGACTGGATTTAGTCTTTTATCTTCAGGCAGGGCTGTCTGTATATAATTTATGATTAAGAAAAAGTATATTCTACATTTGAGATTGGAAGATAGGAAGAATTTCTGATCTTTCTTCATTACCTATTTCCAGAGTATAGTGGTTACAACTTTATTACCTGTCATTGTCTCTTAATGAAACTAGCTTTGCTGAATGCTTGGTGGACATATGGCATGAATATGGGAGGAAAGCAGACAACTAAATAATAAGATATAGCCTCAAAGACTCTATAAACATATATGTATACATATATATATATATATACATATATGTGTATATGTATATACACATACATCTCTGGTAGTAATAAATATTAACTTGTACATAAAAATTCAGTGTTTACCATAGGGCATAGGAAGGTATGTTCAAAAAACTAATACCCTAAAATTTCAATAATTTCCAAGCAACCTTACATCTTAAACTCTTAGCAACTCAAGACTTACTTTTGTAATGAGACTGCATGTTTATTTCTTTCATTAAATGAAATACATTGTTTTTGGAAGAAATGAAATACTGTGTAGACACACATATAGTCATAGCTTTTCTAAATTTTCATCCCATTAAAACTTCTATCCATTGGGATTCACCTATAATAGCTTGCATAAAAACTGATTTAGCTGGGTGCCAGTGGCTAACACCTGTAATCCTAGCTACTCAGGAGGTTGAGATCTGGGGATCATGGTTCAAAGCCAGCCTGGCAGGCAAGTCCGTGACACTCTTATCTCCAATAAGCCACCAGAAAACCTGAAGTGGTGCTGTGGCTCAAGTGGTAGAAAGCTAGCCTTGAGCTTAAGAGCTGAGGGGCAGGGCCCAGGCCCAGAGTTCAAGCTCAATGACCAACCAAAAAAAAAAACAAAAAAACCCAAAACAAAAACAAACAAAAAAACTAAGAGTTCAATCTTTCTTGAGAAAGGACAACCAAAGACAGTTTTACACCTATGTTTTAAGAGCATTACCCTTAATGCTAATTGTAAGGTCTGTACAGGGACACCTGCCTACCTCTTGGCTACGTTTCCACCCAGTATCTGTTACCTAAGTAACTGGCAGACCTGGAAGCAGTCACCTTCCCCTCCTGATAGGTCACATCCTGGGCTGCCTCTGGTCACATGCCTCCCATCTGACCTTAGGAGGGTCTCAGACACTGAGGTCAGATCCCAATCCAGTGTGGCCACACCTTTCCCCCACCTGGCATACTTCTTCCTGTCCTTACCCTATAGATAAATCCTGGCCTAGGAGAGGGTCGCCCCTTCCTTTTCAGCCATGCCTCTCCATGCATGGCGGGGGCAGCAGTTTGGTAAATAAACTTCTTTTCCTGCCTGAATAGCATGTGGTGTTCTCTTCATCGGCTATATAATGATACCTACCTATTTAATACACCTTACATATGGTGCTGTGACTCGGATGGGGTTTTTGAGTTGGAAACGTTAGAATTTCCTAACCACCCCTTTTCTGTGAACTGAACTGCCTTGAGACACCACGCGAGACTTTTCACCAATACCACTGCTGACCTTCACATCCACATCCACAGCACTTCTCTATGCTGGTGAGTGAAATTACTCTCTATGGTTCTCTGTTGCTCAGGCTCTGACTAGACATGGCGCCATGCCAGAGAGCTCTTAGGGCCTTTAGCTGAAAGGCCAGTCACCTCTGGAGCTGAGGACGCTTGGTTTCAGGGGCTTGGCCATTTCTCTCTAGAGTACTCTGGGCAAAGTCAAGATACTGCTTCTGCCTGGTCAGCTCTCCTTCACTCACCAGACTGACTCTCCTACACATTTAATAGGGTGCTGCGAGTCATACCCAAGCCATGAAACCCCTTTGAAATGCCTCCTGTGCTCCCTGGAAAGCCAGAGTGCCTAATTTTTATGCCATTCTCAGTTTTAAAACAGTTTTTGCCACTGCAATGGTAAATGGTCAGAAGTCTGTTTACTTTCAGGCTGTCTTTGCTCTCTCTCTACCAATCATGTCCAACTCTCCCTTTCTCTTTCTACAACATTTTGGCTTGTGCCCTGAAGAATGCAACACAGGCTGGGTCCTGGGGACCCCCCACCCCCAGGTTCCCTCTTAAAGGCTAGCCACTTAGGTTTGAAAATTTTCAGAGTTTCCATTTGTTCAGGATTTCTTTGTGCTTTTTCAGAAATTCACTATCTTGAGTTCGCCATCTTGGCCACATGGTGGGTTAAGGGTTTGGTCTCATCTGACCCTTAACCTTCTTAACCTTCTACCAAGCTTATTACTACTCCACCCACCCATTTATTGCTGCCTCTTTTCACAGGCCCTGGTAGCCCAACCATCTGATGTGCTTTGTTAGCAAAGATGTCTAAATATTGTTGTCAAAATTTTAGGTTTTGAGTTTTGCCTTTTTTGTTTGGTGTTGTGTCTTCTACTACTGCCCACGTGGTTCTAGATATTGGGCAAAATAATGTTACCTTACTACTGGAATTCCAAGATTCTATGGCCATTATTCATTTTGGGGCACTATAAAACTTAATGTGTACTGTGTGTGTGTGTGTGTGTGTGTGCACAAGCGTGGACACACACACGCACGCCTATGTGTGTATGTCTGTGGAAACGTGTTATCTGGCACTGTAATCAAGTTATTTGGCTTAAATTGTCTGAGATTCCTTGAGTTTGTTCAGTTTGGATTCGTAATTCAGTGCCAGACAGTCTACATGCAGTCCAGATCTAGTCCATCTCTTCCAACCTGGAAGACAGGCCTCACTCCTGCCTAGACCATCCTGACTACCTCCACCATGTTTGTAAAAGTAGACTGGAGTCTCGCTTGGCTCCATCATACCCAGCTGATTTCCTGGTGAAAGACTGCGAAGGCTATTTCTGTAACTTTGATTAACTTAAGCACTGTTAGGGTTACCAGAAAGAAATCAATATTATAATCTGTGCTAAAATTCTCATCACATCTAACAAGTTTTGTCATTGCAGATATCTGTTGGTCAATTCTTTTTTTTTATTGTGAACTCACTGTACAGAGGGGTTACAATTACATGGGCAAGATAATGAGTACATTTCCTATCAAGCATTGTAGCCTCCTCCTTTGTTTACCCTTCACCTCCCTTCCCAGCCTCCCCCTCGACCCCCACCCAACCCTCCCCCCCCACCAAAGTTGTAAAGTTCATTTTTGACATGACAACTTGTACTTCTCATTGCTGCAACGGGTCCACCTGTATCCTTATTTAAACGACTTGTTTTTCCCCTTCCCCTCCACAAATTATACCAACATCAAATACAGTGAAAGCAGGGGTTGTACTGTGGGGGAGGGACATACAAAGCAACAAAGAAATAATCTTATAAATGCGTTAGAAACAATGCATGAAAGAAAGAAAAAAAAACCCATTTAAATACATATCTTAGGGTTCATTTTCCTAACATCACCTTATCTGATCTTTTCTGCTTGACTCATACATATTCTAGATATTGCAAATAAGGGAAACCATGGGACCTATGTTTCTTTGGGCCTGGCTTACTTCACTTAATATAATTTTTTCCAAGTCTTTCCATTTCCTAACAAACAGGGCAATATCATTCTTTCTGATGGAGGCATAGAATTCCCTTGTGTATATATACCACATTTTCTTGATCCATTCATCTACTGAGGGGAATCTGGGTTGGTTCTATATCTTAGCTATGGTAAATAATGCTGCAATAAACATAGTTGTGCTGGTAGCTTTAGTGTGGTCTTGTTTATAAACATTTGGGTAAATGCCCAAAAGTGGGATTGCTGGGTCATAGGGGAACTCTATGTGGAGTCTTCTGTTGGTCAATTCTTGATAAGGACCAGGTAAACTCTATTCTATTTGATATCCTTGTTGCTTTAATTGGAAATAATAAAGGGTTTTTGTGGCAAAGATTGAAGTTCAAAGCCAGACCGGGCTGAAAAATTCCTAAGACTCCATCTCTCAACTAACCTGCAAAAACCCAGGCTGGAAGCATGGTTCAAGACTCTTATCTCTAGCCAGCAAACACTGAAAGTGGTACTGTAACTCAAAGTGGTAGAGCACTACCCTTGAGCAGAAGTACTCTGGGACAGTGCCCAGGCCTTGAGTTCAAACCTCCATGAATACCAACTGGGACAAGCCATCCCAACAACCAGCACCTAGACTCAGCCAGTCTGGGGAACAAAGGACCATAGAGAGGAGTAAGAGGAGATGATGTCACATCAACCACTTTGTGCCTGCCCTTTCAAAATTAACCAGAGCCGGGAGGTCAATAGAAGTAAGAAGCCTGCCCATCTAATGTCCATACCTGTCTACCTTTTAACTGGACAGGATTTTACATTCTTGCCTTTGTTACCTGACGTTCTCCCTACCTAGTTGCCAGATGTCAGAAGTAGCTAGGGACATTTCCACCAACTCCAGGACAGCCTGGAATGCAGGAGATAATTTTCTGCCCCAAATTCTTCCTCTTGATATTTGTTTACTCTCTTTTTATTTCCCTCAGCTCCTCTCTGCCTCATCAGACTTCCTCCAGACTTCATCCAAGAGACTTGCCTCCTAAGGACTCTTGCCTACCAAGTGACAGCTTCTGCCTGCTCCCAGAGGGGGCCACATTTCAGCCTTTTGCCCCTACTGTGGATGCCCCTTGCCAGCTAGAGAGAATCTTCACCCTTTTTCATAATTATCAAAAGGCTGGAATGTAAGGTCTGCACAGGGATACTTCTCTACCTCTTGGTTAAGTTTCCACCCAGTATCTATTAACTAGGTAACTGGCAGACCTGGAAGCAGTCATCTTCTCCTCCTGCTAGGTCACATCTTGGGCCACCTCTGGTCACATGCCTCCCATCTGACCTTAGGAGGGTCCCAGACCCTCAGGTCACATCCCAATCCAGTGTGGCCATACCTTTCCCCCACCTGGCCACATCTCTACCTGTCCCTAGCCTAGATAAGTCCTGGTCCAGGAGTGGGTCGCCCCCTTTCCTTTTTCAGTCAGGCCTCTCCTCCATACACAGCGGGGGCAGCAGTTTGGTAAATAAACTTATTTTCCTGCCTGAATAGCATGTGGTGTTCTCTTCATAGGCTACCTAATATATTTAATATACCTTATTTAATATACCTTATTTAATATACCTTATACTAATCACCGTCAAAACTGTCAAAAGGATTTTGTTGTTTTGGCCATTAGTGGAAATCATTTAAAAGAAGGAAGGTGAAATCAGACTCAGTGAGAATGTGCTGCTAGGTCTCTAAGTACTGGAGGGGGACTGCTGATTCTCATGTTAAATCATTCAGATCCAGGGCACAATTACTGATTGTTGCCTTGTACCTCCTAATGACGCTGAACTTCTGAAATAGGAGATAACCAAAGTTTCAGAAACACTGTGCATTTATACAGTAATCAGATATCACAAGTTCCTAACATATATAACAAAGCAAAACCATTTGAATATCAGAATTCCACTCCCTCCCTATTAGATAGGGCACCAACTTGCTGTCTTTCAGTCTTGGCTTCCTGAGCGCACAAGTAAACATTCTGAGACAGGTAACAGGTAAAAACAAGAACACATGTCACATTGATTTAGGGAATAAGAAACAGAAGACAAACAAAACTGTACTGGCATGGGAACAGACAAGAAAGGAACACCATGAGGTTACCACTAGGTACAAGGAAGGCTGCTATCTAAGCTTGTGCCATGTATAGTAACTAGGCTGAGTGTGAAGAGGAGTCACAAGCAATGCAGATATAGCCGAAGAACCACAGAAGAGATGCTGACTTGAGGTGATCATCAATAATGTACTAAGGAATAAAATTCAGAAGAATGTCTGACAGCAGTGAAAAGGGCAACCAAGGCTGTAGGCTCTATGTGTAGCTGCAGAGAGGACAAGCCAGCACTGCTTATTCGTGCTATTTAAGGCAGCAAGGTCTCATTAACTCAGTATAGATCTGACTTTTTCTTCCCATTAGAAAAAAAAATTCAACTAAAAAGCTTCGAGCTGCAACTTCAGTCACTGCATGGTTCAAAAGACAGTCAGGGTACAAAGCAAAGACAATGCAGTTCTCAGCCTATAGTAGTTCTGCTACTAAGCAGACTCCCTTCCTCACCCCTCTATCTCTCTGGCTTATGGTAATCCAGTACTTTTAGGGCATTGAGAAGAGGATCAACGGACTTAAATTAGCCAACTGTGAGAAGAGTGAAGATGTCTATACGCTAGAGCCTTTTCATATTCTGTGATAAGATCCATTCACTTCAAAGCAAGTTACATGGAAGCAGAACACGTTAACTAAAGAAGGCTGTAGAGATTTTATGACAAAAACTAAGACAAAAGATATGACCATATAAGATGATGCTAAGCGAAATGAACCCCAAGATAGGGACATAAGAGGTTGTATCTTTGTTGCTGTTGTTTTTAAATGTACTTATAGTGTCTTGTGTGATTTTTTTTGTTTCTTTTGTATGTTCTTCCCCCTTATATAACTCCTGTTTTCACTGTATTTGATTCCGGCGCTCTGCATCTTATATATACATATTTCTAATTTGGGGAGATGAAGGGAAATAACCAAATGCTGAAATAAGGATACGGGTTAGTCATTTTACAATGAGATGTGTAATATACTATGTTGAAAGCAGACTTTACAGCTTTGGGGTGGGGGAGAAGTTGGGGAGGTGGGGAGGGAAGGGAAGGTAGGGGAAAAAACAAAGGAGGGGGTAACAATGTTTGATAGGAAATATATTCATTCCCTTACTCATGTAACTGTAATCCCTTTGTACAGTATCTCTACAATAAAAATATATATTTAAAAAGATATGAAAAAAACAAGACAAAGCATTTCTCTTTTCATTTTTTCTTTCTCCTTCTTTTTTCTACCTCTGACTCCTCCTCTTTTCATACTCAAGCTAGCTCCCAGTCCTGCTGTTTTGATTTTGTTTTTCTGTGAGATAGGGTTTTCCTATCTTTGACCAAGCTGGTCTTAAACTTGAGATCCTCCAGTCTTCATCTACCAAGTAGCTAATGTCTGTCACCTTACTCAGATTATCTCCCTCTTTCTTAATGTGTTCGGTTTATGAATATCCAGTTATTTAGCAAGACATTTACTTAAGCTGACAATCGCTGAGATTCCTAACAGATCCTAGGAAATACATGGCAGAGGTAAGCACGGTTGGCTGAGAGCCTAATGTGTTCACAAGCACCTCTGTGTAACAGAACAGCTCTGTGGTAAGCCACTCAAGCAATACTGAAACCTCCATATAACCCCCAAACACCATGCTGTTCTGTTTCTTTCATGTGATTTTCATTTCATTGATTGCTAATGACTACTTCTTGAGGAAGGACCTGAACTGACAATTCCTCTTATTGCTCTAAGAATGAGGGACAGGTTAGGCAGTTAGGGATAAAGGCAACTGGGACCAAGGCCCACATAGAAGGAAACAAAGGAAGGATATAAATTATCTTCCTTGTTCCTGCACAGGGAGACAGGTTCGAAGTCCTAGCACGTGTGCTTACACCAGAGGCAAACTGTCTCACTTTCACCCCCGATGGAAAGGTCCGACCAGACAGAAACTTACATTCAATCAGAAAGGTCTTCAGCAGTGAGTGACTACCACTTAACAAATCAAACCCAAGACACATCCCCCAAGAAGCAAGAGACCAAGAACCAAACATCTAGGAGGAATCAAACAAGAAGCCTTAGGTTCCCTCACAGGGTGATAGGGAGATTGTCCCTTCACTTGGGGAATCTGCTATCTTTCTTCTTACTTTCTTTCATGACTTTTCTTTGTCTTCAAATAAACTTTATTTACCTTAAACACTTTCCTGTCCTTAACAAAAATCTTTCAAGTACAGAGAAAAGACCCTATCAATTTTATAAAAGAATTATGGGAGGAAAAAATAACTTGTCTGAAGTCACACAGCTTGTGAGAGGCCAGTGCAGGATGCAGCCATGTAAGCTGCCCGACACTTGTATACACAGGGACAGTGTGTGTCACCTCTTGGATAGATATCATTCTTCTTAAAAACACAGATACTGCTTGAATGTAGGTACTGAAAGTAAAAGTCAGTACTGCAGAAGCACCAATCATGGTCCATGAATATAGGATCAAAGACAACTGTGACTTCTACCACACTTAAGCACTGACTTTGCTTCTGTTATCAGGCATGTAAGAAGATAACTTTGGCAACCCAAATAATGAACCAAGGAAAGGAGATTAAACATACATCAAAACTCCTCTATGTTTCCTATCATGAACATCTAAGAAAGAATTAGAGCTAAAAATTCCCAACATAAGATACAATCATCTTTTTTATCTTGGGGCCTTTCAGTCAAGATTATTCTAACATGTAAATTGCTCAAAAACTTGACATCTGTTTTCATTAAGCTGTAAAAAGTGCTAGGTGCTTGTGGCTTATGCCTGAAAGCCTAGCAACTGAGGCTGAAATCTGAGGATTGAGCTTTGAAGCCAGCCTGAGCAGAAAAGTGTATAAGAACCCTCCAATTAATCACCACCACCACCAACAAAAAACTGGACTAGAGGCATGGCTCAATAGGTAGAGCACCAGTCATAAGCAAGAAAGGCAAGTGATGGTTACAAGTTCAAGCCCCAGTACCAACATACATGGGTGTGTACTCACGTACACACACACACACACACACACACACACACACACGCACACACACACACAGTGCTATAAAAAGTAAAAACTGCTTTGAGGATACTTTGTTGCTTATATTTCTATATGTTTTCCTCTGCTTTTCACAAAATAAAATAAAATAAAACTTTTATTGCTCCAGGGTATATTTTCCTCTCCTCAGACAAGGATTTTCTCTAATTAAAATAAGAGAAAAAAGAAAAGAAAAACAGCAACAATGGCATATAAAAATTGTCTCTTGTGGGGCTGGGAAGGTGGCTCAGTGGTAGAGCGCTTGCCTTGCATGCCTGAGGCCCTGGGTTCGATTCCACAGCACCACATAAGCAAAAAGAAAAAAGCCGGAAATGGCACTGTGGCTCAAGTGGTAGAGCGCTAGCCTTGAGCTGAAGAGTTGAGGGACAGTGCCCAGGCCCAGAGTTCAGGCCCCATGACTGGACCCAAAAAAAAAAATTGTCTCTTGTTCCCTTTTCTTTGAGTTCATTTCATAGAAGATTATTTTGTATGATCATATGCACACAGCTATTGAGCCTCTGTCAACCACTCCTATGCATATCCTTCCTTTGGCCTCAGTGTGTGAAGGTCTAGAGTCTCATATAATTTATCATGTTCCAGTGCGTGTGCATATATAGATTCTGTGATCAGAGCTCACACCTGAAGACATTCATGTACCTTCAGTGTGACATTTACCTGCTTTTTCCAAAATAGCAGACTAATATGCATCCTGGAAATGATAGCTTTTATGTTTAACAGCATCATTCCACAAGGGTACCTACTCAGTCCCATAAGCACAGACATCTAAATTCAATTCTATACCATGCTCTATACAGAACTTTCAATACAATTTTGAAACTCAATATAAAAACAGGAGAAAAAAAAAGACTGAATAGAAGTGATGGAAGTGATTTAGCTAATATTAACATCAATTTTAGAATTTTAGATGTAAAATCCCTGATCCCAAAAATGTTTAAAACCACCTTAAAGATTATATCTTGGTGATATTCAGAAAAATGCCATAGAAAAAGGGGGTAAAAAGGGGTGGTGTAACTATTTGCGTACAGGACAGGATTGTTGTGAAGAGCAGCTACAACACAACAGGGATCATCACTGAGGCATGATGGGGACACCCAGAGCACTCAGTCCCACAGAGCCTGGCTGAGTAGTACTCCCAGCATGCATCTCATGCTGTTTCATTTCTTGCTATATACAGAGCTCTCTGTGTTGGTAGAGCTGAGGGGGAAGGCCAGTGAATTTTTAATGCAAGAACAGCAGCAGCAACAACAGCAACAAACAGAAAAACAAACAAACAAATCCTTGACAAACCCAGGATGTTAAGTAACTATCAAATCCTAGAAAGTAGGTGGTCAATTTAATATCTGAGAAGCCCCTGATGAGGATGGCCAGAGAGTGTTGGATGATGCATTATTGAGGCTAAGCTGAAGTCCTGGACTTTGAGTGCAAAACAATGAACAGAAACTCAAAACTTTGGCTTTGTAAATTTTCATCCCTAAATACGTGTCTAGAAACAGAGATTTCCCCTCACCCACTGAAAGTGAAAAAGAACAGTCACTAAATCCAATTAAAGGTCATGTCCATCATTACACTATGGACAGAGAATTTTTTTTATTGTAGAAATTCTGAACTTAATCACTAGAAGCACAGCTACATAGGAAGCTAAGCAGTAGAAAAGTAATGATCAAGGTTGCCTATACAAATGCAGAAAATGAATATTTATTTTAAAAATTGTTTGTTTAGTGTATATATGTGTGTGTTTGTACCGATGTTGAGAATTGAACGTGGGGCCGGGGCACTGTCCCTTTAGTTTTTTACTCAAGGCTGGTACTCTGTCACTTAAGCAACAGATTTCTCTACTTCTGGTTTTTTGATGATTGGTTAACTGGAGACAAGAGTCTCCTGGAATTTCCAGGAGACTGGCTTCAAACATAACCCTAGTCTGGCTTCAAACATAACCCTCACATCTCAGCCTCCTTGAGCAGATAAAATTACGGGCTTTAGCCACTGACACTGGGCTAAAATATAAATTGAATTTTAAGCCTATGGAAGGTATATTAAAATTTCGTATTGGTATTAAAAGAAAACAATGTGATATACAACTCAAGGGTAAATGAAAAGCAACAAGACATTGAAACTTTAACAACAAACCAGAAGCATTTTTAACATTCACTAAATGATTAGTAGAAACTAAACTCAAAAGAGAAAATTTCAGTAAGGCTAGTCTATCTATTGCTAATGATAAAGAAAGGAATGGAATGGCGGCAATATGTCTTAGCTAATCAGCTTATTAAAGATGCAGCTGCTGGGAGGACAGAAAAGCAGAGCAGACTACGGTGCCCTGGCACTTAATATTCAGGCTCTCCCGCGACAAATGAGGGTCTCTGTTCACAACTATATGACATTTTGGCAAGTTTAAGAAGAGGATTTATTTCTAGCTGGAGTGAGGTTACTCAAACATATATATTTTCCATTTCCAAAGAGTTAATCTGCCATGGGTCCACAGTGTGCTGTCCAAACACATCCAATTCTTAGTTTAGCAGAAGGTGAAATCTGGCACTATTCTGCAGAGGATATTGGCATTAGCCTTCTAATGAGAAATGGAGAGATAAAAATGATGAATTCATCCTTGCCTGTGTAATGTAGTAAAAAATGACTTCTCATCTAACTTCTGGTTTCTGAGACATAATTCTGGAAGACAGAAACCTTTTGGAATGCACATTCTGGCTCAGTCTATAAGTCAGAACAGAGCAAATGTGAACCCCCAAATTTCACTGTGAATATATGCCAGTAATTTAATTAAAAACTATGAAATCCAAAAGCGATTATAATAGGTACAATGGTATGCTTTAAGTCAACTTAATAATTCACTCAATCAATGAATATCAAATAAATATTTCATTGTTCTAGTGTTCTAGGAAACACTGATCAATAAAACAAACAAATTATCCATATGCACGTAGCTTAGGCTCCTGATGGGTGAACTCTCTTAACAAAGCTTCTTTCTGAATGACCAAAATTTTCTAAAAATTACTTTCTATTAGGCATTACTAGCCACTGTGCTCAACTAAGGTCCAACGCAGCCACAAAACATTATAAACCTGGGCTGGGCTGGGATGCCATGGGGAAACAAAAGTTTAGATTTTAAGGGAAATCCAGATCATAAACTTGGGCAAAGTAACAAATGCCTCTATAAGCTTGGCAGACCTTCTAAACAATTTTGAAAGTTTG
The DNA here is from genome assembly GCF_024711535.1 of Dipodomys merriami. Lineage (NCBI taxonomy): Eukaryota > Metazoa > Chordata > Mammalia > Rodentia > Heteromyidae > Dipodomys > Dipodomys merriami. The sequence continues at coordinate 47,218,793 of NW_027202270.1, read as the reverse complement.
CTAGTCTGAAAAGATCTCAGTGATTATAAAAACATTTGAATGGCCAACTAAGTCACTACTGACAAAGGATTCTAAAGGGCATACTCCCAAAGTGATGGAACTTGTCATGATGCACAGCTAAATCAGGACAAGTAAACTAAGACAAAAAGAGATGATTATTTCCAGTGGCAAGCCTGATCTGTAATGTTGGAATTTCTAGCCTCGACAAGCTCTCTGCTGTTGGAAGGAGGCTTGACTAAAGGCCAAGAGGATGAACTGCCTAAGGTAAAATGAGAAGGAAGAGCTGGAAAATGAATATTTTTGATAAGAGTGTAAGAGATCATACAAGTTCAGTCAAATGGTATAATACAATGGCAATACTCAAGGAAAGTAAGAAAATTACTGGAATCACCTTTGTGTAAGAGCACCAGGTCTTGTAGCCGATTAACTATGCAAATGCCATATATAGGTAAATCTTATCATTTTCCCCCCTAATGTGAGGCTTATGTGAAAAGGAATTCAATATTTCATGCTGAAAATGTTGAATAGTATAAGTGGACAGTACTTTGGTGTCCTAGTACTTACAAGTACTCTCTCACTTGAGCCATGTTTCTAATTCCTTTTACTTAGGTTACTTTTCAGATAGGGTCTGAATTTTGTCTGGACCATCCTCAGAACATAATCCTCCCTTTGATTTTGTGTACATAGGACTCTTAAACTTTCACTACACTGGGCAATTAGTAACCTACTGCATTCTTCTGGCTCTAGATCATGTTTAAGGATGCTGGTGATTTCTAGTGAGGTATCAGATTGATAAGAATCTTGAAAAACTGTAGCCAGATCACACAGAACAGTCCTAATTGTTTTTGTTGTTGTTCTTTTTTCCTTTTAAAAATATTCTTGAACCACTGCGATAACATGTTGTATGTGTGTAGGAAGATAATTGGTGGCAGCAGTTAGCATTAATGCATTCTATGTGGGTGTCAGAGATTACAATGTCTTCAGGGGATTGGAGATAAATGTCTATCAGTGGAGAGAGAATAGAGAACTTGAACCATTCAATGTTTCATGTCTAATTGCTTTCAGATATTTGGGAATTTCTAAGGTAAGAGAGCACTGGATTCTTATGTCAATGGTTCTTCTTTTTCAATGCTGACAACTATTTCTGAAATCTTATTTGTCCAGATCAAACACAATATATTTGAAGGCAAGACTGGGCCTTTGGCCAATAGATTGCAAACCTCTGCACTGTAGCAAAACCTAAAGATACCGCTAGAAACCAGAATCAGAGAAGAGAAAAAGGATGTGGGATGGATTATTGAATAAACTGTGATTCAGAGGCTTTGCAGTAAAACTTGAAGCTCAACAAATTTCAATTTTGGTATGCCAACAGAGGAAAAGAATTCCACAGGCACAGAGGCACTCAATTAAGACTGCCTAGGTTCATTTCCTCAAGAACTGTGATTAAATTAAGACTTGAGATAGGAAATGTGGGCTTCAGTAATTTTAAAAATCACTTTTTCACAGTTTGGGATTTATTTTTTTTCACATATTCAAACAAAAGAAGTCATGGCTTAAAGTCAGGGAAAAGCCTATAATATATAATTAAGTTTGAATTTCTGCATACCAAATAGAGTGAAGAGAATGGAACAAACAACACAATCAGCAATGAAGCACCAACTGAGTGCCAACTATAAAAGAGAGTTTGCTTATTAAAAAGCAAACACACATAGCATGCCAAATCCAAAGGGGAAAATGCATAAACAAACAAGATTCTGCTCTCCTGTCGAGTCTGAGACACTCACCAGTGAAAAATGAACATCAGGCACACATTGGTTTCCATTCCTCTTTAATATTCTTTGCTTTTGAAAATGGGCTGCAAATAATACATCTCAACAATGACTATGCAACTGTGGCATAACCTAAAAGTGATGTAATAAATTTTCTGGCAAATTCTTTGCACCTAAAATGAGTATTTTATGGAAGACATTTTAAAAGAGCTAAGACTACTGAGTGAGAAGATTAAGGTTTCTGCAGTGGATGCTGTGGCTGATGCTCCATGACTGGGTCATGGAGATGTCAATCTATTCTCAGGGCATGTGCAGGGATGGGCAATAACCCCATCATGGACCAGTAAAACCAGCATGGCCCAGTAGGAGAGGAACATTGTCCTTTCCTTGGGATTTCTAGTTCTGTGAGCTAAAGCCTTTGTGACAACAATTTCAATGGTTTTCTATTACTTCTTACTAAAACGTTTTAAACTACTCTACTTGAAAATGTGTTTTAGGGCTGGGAAGGTGGCTCAGTGGTAGAGCGCTTGCCTTACATGCATGAGGCCCTGGGTTCGATTCCTCAGCACCACATAAGCAAAAAGAAAAAAGCCGGAAGTGGCACTGTGGCTCAAGAGGTAGAGCGCTATCCTTGAGCTGAAGAACTGAGGGACAGCGCTCAGGCCCAGAGTTCAGGCCCCACGACTGGATGCAAAAAAAAAAAAAAAAAAAAAAAAAGAAAAAAGAAAATGTGTTTTATTCTTGAGAATCATTCAAATTCTTCAAAATTCTAAGGGTCAAGTTTTACACAACATGGGTTTCCATAGGCATCGATGGTATTCACATGAAAACACAGAATTAGAATAGACTGCCATTCTTTTATCTTCTCAACACTTTGATGAAAACACCACCTTATGTTAGGAATAATACATTCAAGGTTGAAATGAATGTTAACAGACTTAAATAGAAATGAAACAATTTGTACAACTCAGTTCTAGAGATTTTTTTTTTAGTGTCTCTAAAGTAAAACTTGGTGGATTTGACCCAACTACTTTCATTTACATTCTAGAATGAAACTTGTACTAGCCAATAAGAAGTGAGTGGTAAGGACACACTAGTACCCAAAACAATACTTAGATGTACAGAAATTTACACTGTCATAAATGAAATGAAATGAGAGCCTCAAATATTATATGAACTTATTTTGTTCTTACTGCATCATCTATAACATCTTCCTGTATTCAAGAAAAATTACCATCTCAACCTGTGTATATAGAAAATAATACTTGGAATTACTATTAAACATTTGCATACCAAGCTAGGCACTGGTGGCTCATGCCTATAATCCTAGCTACTCAGGAGACTGAGATCCGAGGATCAAAATTTGAAGCCAGTCCAGGCAGGAAAAGTCCGTAAGACTCTTATCTCCAATAAACTACCAAAAAGCTGGAGTAGAGTTGTGGCTCAAGTTGTAGAGTGCTAACCGTGAATTTTCAGGGACAGTGCCCAGGCCTTGAGTTCAAGCACTACGATCAACACACACACACACACACACACACACACACACACACACACACACACACACATACACACACACACACACACACACACGCACGCACGCACGCACGCACGCGCGCATATAAAACCTTAGATCCCAAGTATTTCAATGTGATATCAGGACACTTATTTTTATTGAGATGATTTATATAAATTAGATCTTTTAAAAGTGGGCAACTCAGGGGCATTTGATACATTCAAACTGCTGTGCCACCGATACCCACTTCCTGGACATTCCTTCCCCCCAAAGAAATTTTGCATATATTGAACAGTCTCTTTCCATTCCTTCTTTCCTGAGCTAGCAGCAACCACAGATCTATCCCCATGGATTTACCTATTGTGGATATTTCATATAAATTAAATCACATAATAACTGACATTTTGTGCTGGGCTTCCTTTATTTAGCATAATGCTTTCAAGGTTCATTATATGGAACTTTAATAAAGTTAAAAATTATTATTATTATTAAAATTATTAAATGCTTGCCTAGTATGCATGAAGCCCTAGGTTTGATTCCTTAGTACCATATAGTCAGAAAAAGCCAGAAGTGGTGCCATGGCTCAAGTGGTAGAGCGTTAGCCTTGAGTAAAAGAAGCTCAGGGACAATGCCCAGGCCCTGAGTTCAAGCCTCAGGACTGGCAAAAAAAAAAAAAAAAAAAAAAATGCCAGAAAGAGTACTGATTTTTGAAACTCCTTGAAGAGAATTCTCTAGTAATCTATAGGTTTGAAGGGACTCAAAAAAATTCAAGTGTTCAGGTCACTAAAATGAATGGCACACATGCAGCACTGGGAGAAATCAGGTAAACAGTAGTGGGAAAGGGTTTTAAAAAGATTGGGAGTAAAGTAGAGAAGGACAACGAAGCAATTAAGTCTCCTTGATGAGTGCCTATACATTCCAGTTTTGCGTATATCTCTATATTTGAAATATTTTATCTCAAAAACATTTAATTTGTTGGTCATGGGGCTTAAACTCTGGGTCTGGGCACTGTCCCTCAGCTCTTTAGCTCAAGGCTAGCGCTCTACCACTTGAGCCACAGCATTACTTCCAGTTTTCCGGTGGTTAACTGGAGATAAGAGTCCCATGGACTCTCCTTGCCCAGGCTTGCTTTAACTGTGATCCTCAGATCTCAGCCTCCTGAGAAGTTAGGATTACAGGCGTGAGCCACTGGCACCTGGCCATTTAAAAATTTTTAAATGAAGTTTTTTGTTGTTGTTAATTAGATCAGAATAAAACAACAGTATTTATTTTTATCAAAAATTCTTTTTCTTCTATTAATTGTTACCTTTAAGTAGTTGTACAAAGGAGTTGCCATTTAACAAAGCAGCTTATGAATACAATGAATCTTGATCAATGTCACCCTTTTCAACATTCTCACCCATCCCTCCTTACCCACCTTTTCACTCACTCTTTAGTAGTATATACATTGTATTCTTGACTGCATTCTCCCAGAGAATGAGAAGATAAAGGAACCTGCAATGGACGCTGTGGTTGATGCCCAAGATTGGGTCATGGGATGTCAATCTCATCTCAGGGCATGTGCAGGAATGGGTAAGAACCCATCATAGACCAGTAAAACCATCAGGGACCAATGACAGAGGAAGAGAGGCCAGTTGAGGCTTTCAAGAGAAACCCATGTTTCTCAAAAAGGACCACCTAGCCGGGCGCTGGTGGCTCACGCCTGTAATCCTAGCTACTCAGGAGGCTGAGATCTGAGGATCGCGGTTCAAAGCCAGCCCGGGCAGGAGAGACCGTGAGACTCCTATCTCCAATAAACCACCAGAAAACCGGAAGTGGCGCTGTAGCTCAAGTGGTAGAGCGCTCGCCTTGAGCTGAAGAGCTGAAGGACAGCGCCCAGGCCCAGAGTTCAAGCCCCACGGCCGACAAAAAAAAAAAAAAAAAAAAAAAAAAAAAAAAAAGGACCACCTAAGTCCCCATTCTCTTCATTCTTCTATCTTTTTCCTCTTGACCCCACCCCTTGTAGTGCCTGCTCCCTGGTGTCTTATTTTGCAAAACTTTGATTATGCCTTTCTAAGGAATTACACTATTTGTGATTTCTCTTGAATCTACCTCATTTCAGTTATGTTTCTGAACAAAGTCTAGCATCCACATTTAAGAGAAAACATGCATCCTTAGAAGTCTGCAAGCACCCTAGTAATTTCTTCTTTATTTTGGTGCTGGTATTGGGGCTCAACCTGGTGCTAGCACTTTACCATTTGAGCCACAGCTCCACTTCTGTTTTTGTGGTTAACTGGAGTTAAGAATCTCACAGACTTTCCTTCTCCAGCCTTGCTTCAAACTGAGATCCTCAGATCTTAGCCTCCTAAATAGCCACTGGCACCCAACTTAATTTCTCTTTTTGAGAGTGCATATTATGTCTATTTCCCTTACCCTTGAAAGAAAATATTATAGAGAGAAAGCTAATTAAAATGACTATTCAAGGAAATGAATGACCAGGGCTCTCAGACACCAACTTACCAACTCTCCAGGGCTCTTGGACAGCATAACCAACTAATAAATTCTCCAGAAACCACCCCTATGATAAAACAATGGGCAAGCTCTATATCTTGTTCAGTAGGACAAAGTATACCTAAACAAAACTTCTTTTACTGAGCCTACATTCTTAACACAAAGCCCCTTGAATACTGACATTCATTTAAGTTATTAGACTGTTAGTACCTGAAAGAAAATTCACTAAATTCAACAGCAATTAATGGACTTAAAATGGCAGGTTTGCTTTAACTCAATGAAGATGAATATTTTATGTATTCTGTAGACAATTATAATGATAATAGTTCTACTGTATGTACAGTACTAGCCTAGTTCACACCATAATTTATATGAGAATAAAGAAATATTATGAAATGGAAAATACACTTCATCCTCTAAGGGAATATATAGGAAAGCCCTTTGGTTATTAATTAATCTAAAGAAAATGCCTGTAATTAATGATTGTTTTGCCTTTTCTAGGAATTCTAATTTCCTTTTGCTAGAATAATTGGATTCATAAGTACTGAACATCTCTGAAGTTCTTAAACATTAAATTAAGGGCTATTGTCAATGCTCTGAAACATAAACCAACCTAGGAATCAGAAAACATCATTCAACTTTTATTTCTCCTGGCCTCCAGGGCTGTGTTCTAGTCCCACTGTGGTTATTTCTCACCCCAGACAAATAACAATAAAATGTAAACACCACAGGGATCTAATCTGGAAAAAGCAATATATTGAGACCATCTCCAGAATGAAATAAGTCTAAAAGAAAGAATCACTTCTCCAATTTGATGCAACACAGATTCACATTACCTAGTTTCTCAATGAAAAGTAGAGCAATTGTAAGTAATTATAGTTGGTAGCTATTTACAAGATCCCTTCATGATCTGACCTCTTCTTCCTTCTCTCTACTGTTAGATCTTATCCTTATTTCTGCTCATTGGCTGGGCCTGGCCACTCTGGTTTCTTCTACAAAGTCCATTGCATCCACACAGTCCAGCATGGGCAGGCTTAACCTGAGATGTCTTAACCTCATATGTCTCAGCTTCACTCTCTCAGGAGCTCTTTTGCCCCAGCATCCAAGTGAAGACCCTGTCTTTCTTTATAGGATATTCGTTGTTTTTTTCCTCCAGAGCAGCACTTCTCACAATTTATAATTTCACTGACATCTTTGTATTGGCTTATCTAATGTCTGCCTCTCATTCTACACTGCAGATTTCACTAGGGAAAGGCCCCTGTCTGTTTTGATCACCACAAGTACTAGCAGTAAGTTAAATGCTTTATTTACCAAATGTGGAAGGACAGCAGCTTCAGGGGCTGGAATACAAAGTATGATAACAGGCTCTTATCTCCACCTCTGCAAAGAAGAAAGCAGAAAGTACTGCTATAGCCAAACTCAAGAAATGCCCTAGGATCTACTGGAAGCAGCAGACCCCATGAAGGCAATGGACCTCTCATGCTGGTGACACTGGTGAGAATGCTCCCCAAGAAAGGAGTAAGTGGGAAACCAGTGAGAACACCACACACTAACAGCACTGAAAACATAAATTAAGGATCCTGGGGGACCCCCAGTAATAAGCATAAGTACATCTGTTTATAGGATCTAAGGACTGTTAGGTGGTAGATTGTTGAACTACATAGATATTTCATAGATTTGCCTAGAAGATTATATTATTGCTAATTAAACATAAAAAGCCACTGTTCAGAATTATCTCAAGTGCAGAATTCTATATTTCTGACATGAAACTTAAACACCACAGGGCTCTAATATAGAGTAAACAATATCATCCTGAAAAACATAAAAATTGAATTTGTCATACACATTATTAACTTAATAAACACTTTCATGAACACTAAAAACAAAAAAAAAGGACCTATTCTTCTTTTTAAAAGAAATCCTGAGAGCTTCAGCAAACCTCAGTGCCAGGGGCTACAGAGCACATTAGTCAGAATAATCTGTGGCATCTTTGTACTTCCCAAGAGTAATGCTGTCCCAATCATGTTCTCTAACCTATATTCTACAGCTATTAGATGTGTTAACTTCTCATCAAATGGCCTTGTTACCTTATCAATCACCACCACTGACAAAGACGTGATTCAGAAGCAGAATAGTGATGATATGTGAAGAATTAATAGTTAAGCACACAGGGACAGAAAATCAGGCTAGTGCCTAAGCCTTGTATGCCTTCCTCTCCTGACCCTGTGTATAACAGAAATATAAAAAGGGACAGAGATGTGGCAGCAAAATTTTGACCTGGGACCCACCCATTCAGTGAAGGAATGAGACTGAGGAGTCTATTCGGTTTCTGGAGATCCAGCCAAAAACCAGAAACTAGGAAGAAGGCTGAGTCTGTTGCAAATAAGCCCTCCAGGGAGTCTATTATTAAAGAGATACTGTATTTCATGTCCTCCTTTCCAACAACAAACAATCCACTGCTGAAAACTTTCCCTAAGGGTAGAGCTTAAGACATACAGCAATTAGGAAATTAAGTGGGGGGAAAACTGCTTCCTAAAAAAAGTGCCTTTACTTTCTTCCACAGTGAACTTTGGTTAGAAAGATACAGTTTGCACTCGTGACTGTTAAGTGCTTCCTAACTATAGATTCCTGTTAGATGGTCTGTGACTCATCAGATATAGAATCTCATGGGAAAATCTGTATTTATGGAAGAGCCACCATGAGTAACAAAGCATAGTGTGTGTGTTTTTTAAAACAGTTCAAGGCCAAAACTGGACACAAATGTTTACCCTGCAATGGACAGATTATCTATCTAATGATGTGGACAAGTTCTCAGTCTATCAGTTGACCAGGAAAGTCTCTTCTTATCTTAAAACAAATCAAGGGTAATAGCATTCTTTTTTTTTTTTCTTTACTTAAAAAATTATTATTCTAACATAAAGGGGATCCAAATAGGGAAGAAGAAATAAAACTCTCCCTCTTTGCAGATGACATGATCTTGTATTTAAAGAATCCCATAGACACCACTCCCAAATTACTCAAGCTGATTCAAAACTTTGGCAAAGTAGCAGGTTATAAAATTAACCCCCAAAAATCAATGGCTTTTCTATATGCCAACAATGAGAAAAGTGTGGCTGAAATTAGGAAAGCAACTCCATTTGTAATAGCCCCACAAAAAATAAAATACCTAGGAATTAACTTAACCAAAGAAGTGAAGGACCTCTATGATGAAAACTTTAAATTCTTGAAAAAGGAAATCAACACAGAACTTAAAAAATGGCAAAATTGGCAAGATTAACATCGTGAAAATGGCAATACTTCCCAAGGCTATCTACAAATTCAACGCGATACCTATCAAAATTCCACCCTCATTCTTCAAGGAAATAGAGGAGGCAATCCAAAAATTCATATGGAACAATAAAAGACCCCGAATAGCAAAAACGCTCCTCAACGGAAAGAACACTGCTGGAGGAATATCAATACCAAATTTCAAACTCTACTATAAAGCCATAGTAATCAAAACAGCTTGGTATTGGCATAAGAACAGACCTCAGGACCAATGGAATAGAATTGAAAACCCAGAAATGAACCTACAGACCTATAGCCATCTAATCTTCGATAAGGAAGCTAAAACAATAGAATGGAAGAAAGACAGCCTCTTCAGTAAATGGTGCTGGCAAAATTGGTTAACTATATGTAGAAAACTAAAGCTAGATCCTTATATATCACTCTGTACCAGAATCAACTCCAAATGGATCAAAGACCTTGAAGTCAAAGCAGACACTCTGAAAACATTACAGGATGGAATAGGAGAAACCCTAGGTCTCCTTGGCTCAGGTCGAAATTTTCTGAATAGAGACCCGGAAGCACAACAAATCAAAGAAAGGTTGGACAAATGGGATTGCATAAGATTGCAGAGCTTCTGCAGGGCAAATGACATAGCTGGCAAGATCAATAGAAAGCCCACCGATTGGGAGAAGATCTTTACTAGCCATACAACGGACAAGGGTCTCATATCTAAAATATACTTGGAACTCAAAAAATTAAACCACCCAACAACAAATCCTCAAAGAATCAACTGCCCAATAAATAAGTGGGCGAAAGACTTAAAGAGAAGCTTCTCTGAAGAAGAAAGAAGGATGGCAATAGACACATGAAGAAATGTTCAACATCCCTAGCCATAAAAGAAATGCAAATCAAAACAACATTGAGATATCACCTCACTCCAGTTAGAACAGCAAAAATCAAGAACTCTAACAACAACAGATGCTGGAGGGGATGTGGACAGAAGGGAACCTTACTTCATTGTTGGTGGGAATGTAAACTTGTTCAACCACTTTGGAAAGCAGTATGGAGGTTCCTCAGAAGACTTCACATAGATCTCCCCTATGATCCAGCAATCCCACTTTTGGGCATTTACCCAAATGTTTACAAACAAGACCACACTAAAGCTACCAGCACAACTATGTTTATTGCAGCATTATTTACCATAGCTAAGATATGGAACCAACCCAGATGCCCCTCAGTAGATGAATGGATCAAGAAAATGTGGTATATATACACAATGGAATTCTATGCCTCCATCAGAAAGAATGACATTTCCCCATTTGTTAGGAAATGGAAAGGTTTGGAAAAAATTATATTAAGTGAAGTAAGCCAGGCCCAAAGAAGCATAGGTCCCATGGTTTCCCTTATTTGCAATATCTAGTATAGGTATGAGTCAAGCGGAAAAGGTCAGATAATGTGATGTTAGGAAAATGAACCCTTAAATATGTATTTTAATGTTTTCGTTTCTTTCATGCATGTGTTTCTAACGCATTTATAAGATTATTTCTTTGTTGCTTTGTATGTCCCTCCCCCACAGTGTAACCCCCGCTTTCACTATATTTGATGTCAGTATAACATGTGGAGGAGATGGGGACAAACAAGTCGTTTAAGGATTCAGGTGGACCTGTTGCAACAATGAGAAGTACAAAATGTCATATCAAAACCAGCTTTACAATGTCGGTGTGGGGGGGGAGGGGGGGTATAATTGGGTGGGGGGAGGGGGGTAAAATTGGGTGGGGGGAGGGGGGAGGCGGGGAAGGGAAGTGAAGGGTAAACAAAGGAGGAGGCTGCAATGCTTGGTAAGAAATGTATGCATTATCCTGCCCATGTAATTGTAGCCCCCCTGTACAGTATGTTCTCAAATAAAATAAAATACAATTAAAAAAAAATTATTATTCTAAAGGTGATATACAGAAGGATTACAGTTGTAGAAGTCAGGTAATGAATGCATTTCTTTTTGGACACTGTCACCCCTTCCCTTCCTCTCATCTAGTTTTTCCTTCCTATCCCCACATACAAGTCGTATAGTTCATTTTCAACAGTGTCTAGTGAGTATCACTGCTGCATTTGTTTATCCTTTGCCCCACCCTTTCTAAGTCTCTCTTGCCTCCCAAAGACAGAAAGATGAACAAACAAGACATAAAGAAATAAAAATAGCAATAAGGTTACATGAAACAAAAATGTGGATCTAATTTCTTTCTTGGCTTTTAATTGTTTTTTGATTGAGTAAATAAGAACTTATTTTTCTACTGTAAAGGAAGTTATTAAGGAGTGTACTGATAAAGTAAAAAAAAATCAGCAATGAGATTACATTTGGGATGAAGAATCATGCCAGCAAGGCCAGTAATAAGCACAGCCGGCATCTACTTATTTCTACAATATTGTACTTATTTTTTGCAGCCCCAGAGATGTCTGAAATGGGTAGACACGCACACATACACACATACACAATGATGATAGCCAAAGATGGATCAGTCTACTAAGGGAATGGACTATAAACAAGCCACTGAATTTAAACCCTACATCCTTGGCAAAGACAGAAAGGAATATTGCCACAAATATTACAGTAGGTTCTTTCTGCTACACCTACTTTGCTTCTACAGAAGGACATCCTTGCCAAATAAGAAAGGACTGGCTTATTTTGATTCAAAACTTCAAAGATTTGACTTGGATTGATCATAATCTACAGGTACAGGGGATTCTTATTACTTATTAATATTTATAAATATTTGTTGTGCACCATTTTTTAACATTGATACTATATTTTGTATAGGGAGTAACTTCCTCAATAAAGGCTTTCAACCAAAGACACTTGCAAAGCCAGTAGTGAGGAGCTACAATACATTGGCAATGGTACTTTTTCATTGTTTCACATTTATTTTTAGTAAATACATACAAACACATACACATGGCGGGGGTGGAGAGGGAGAGAGAGTAACCAGCATAGTATTTCCAAAGCATGTTTAATCCTTATTCCCCTTACAGAATTAAATTTAACATAAAACTTTCGATTGAAGTCAATAAATATAGCTAACCTCAAGCCTTTGTAAGCCCAGAAAAAGTTTAGGAGTTTTCTTTCTTTAAAAATTATCTACTGTAATAAAGACACAATTTTGTTAATGAAATCATTTGTTCACTGAATTTCAGCCTCAGTAAACACCACAGCACAATGAAGGACTAAATATAGGAGAGACTACCGTCTCTCTTTCCTAAGACTTCGGTTGTGTTGGGTGCATTGCTGCTCACTCCTAACAGACTTAAATGGTCCTGATGAGAGCTGGGGAGCAGCACTGTAAACATCTAACCACATGCTCACCAATGAGCAAAGACTCTGTCTGTTGCTTTCCCACTTGGGAGCCTGAGGATCCTTGGCCAATATATTGAAAGATAAAAGCTGAAGCCACCTGGAGGATCTTCTGCACCTGGAGCAATAATATTAGTTTTAATAACGTTGTAACTACTCATTATGGTAAAAATAAACCAATGAGGGGTCTTTCACATATTCAGCATCTACACAAACACACAATTTAAAACATTAGCAGGCCTGGTTTCAAAGCAGACTCTTAAAGGGAAGAGAATCAAACAAGGTAGAAAAAAACTAAAGAGGTAAGTGATATTGGGAAGGCACATGAGATAAAAGGATCTCAAAACAGTTCTTGAAGTGCTTCAAGTAGACACTAAAGTTATGCCCATAAAATTCTACTGTTTCTAGGATGTACCTGAGATGTTTATTTAAAGTACTAGCTTCTAAATCCTCAGCCCAAGACTTCTAATGCTGGAACCTGCTCTTCCCTACCTGTTCCTTCCCAAATATACATTTTTAGTAAGTTTCCCTGGTAAGATACTGATGTGGAGACCTCATAGTCCACCTTTGAAGCACTAACAGATAAAAGACCACCCCCCCTTCCCCAGGTCAACTATATTTCCTTGCCCCAAAGTGAAACTCAAAAGTCATGTGTTAAGTTAATTCCTGAGAGAAAAAAACGCAATGGGAAGGAGAAAGAAGGATGGAGGGAGAGGGAGAGAGTGCGGAGAGAAGAATGAAAAAGAGGGAGGAAAGTAAGGGAAGTAGAGAGGGAGAGAGAAGAGAGGGAGAAAGGAAGGACAGGGGCCACAGAGAAAAGAAAAAAATGAGAAAATGATGACTTTCATTTTTAGGTATTTTTGAATTGTCCAAATGTATTAATTCACATGTTCATTGAGGGCTAAGTTTATCAAATGGATCTTGTTATCCTATTTATTCAGCACCTATGTGTGGCAAGGATAATCATAACAGGGAAGACAGGCCCTAAAAGATAGCACTAGGTAGTACAGCAGGATGAAAACTGCATGCCACAAAATGGTAAAAGTCTATTTCTCAGGGATTCCAGACAAGAATAAGCTGTCCTCCATATTGTGGTAAGGAAGTGACAGGCAGCAGGGCAGGCCACATGGAGGTGTCATATCTTGCAAGGCAAATAGGTTTTGAACACAATTCTTCAGGAGCAGACAAAGAGCATTCCATGCACATAAACAATATGTTCATAAGGCCCCACAGAGAGCTTATGGGAACATGTGCTGTCCAAAGAAACTTTGCTGTGACAGCTAGTCAGCCAAGCTCAGAATCTATAGGAGGAAAACTTTGCGAAATGAATGCAAAAATACAGCTTCCCTCTTAGGAGACAGAAATTCTAACATCTGGCTCTTCAGTGAAATAGACACACATTGTTACAGTAAAGTCAGGAAATGGTGACATAAAAAACTAGCAAGAGCCTTCAGTCTTCACTCCTCTGGAAGACATCTGCCAAACAGCTTCCTCTTCTACACATTCACACAGTCTACCACTGGGCCTGGCAGACTGCAAGTAATACAACTCTTCACTTTAACCTATCCCCTCACAATCATCCTCCTGATGCTGAAGTCCTAAATCTCATTAAAAAGAAAGAAAAACACCATGTATCTCAAGGCCTGAACAGTATTTAGAATGGATGTTTTCTTTCACATTTGAATTTTTTGTTGTTCTATTTTCCCGCCTGTGCTGCCTTGCAGAAAAACCTTCTTTTTAATGGGCTTCTTTTTAACTGGGAAGAGAAGGCATTTCTCTGCAGCTTCACACTATCAGTCTTCCTTGGGAATCCTCTTTGAAATAAATGGAAAAGAGGCTCAGATCCGGTCTATTTACATTTTTTAGCCAACCCAGCTAGGCAAGATAAGCAAATGTATACGTGCGTATCATCGACTTTTTCAACCCACAAACATTTTTTTTTAAACCAACACCCACCCAGAAGGTATTGCCAATCTTCTGAATGTCTATTTATACAAGGCCTAAAACCATTTCCGGCTTCTTGCCCAAGGTAGTGCTGAATTTAAGCACAACTGAAGAGGGTTTATGATTTTATACTACAAACACTGCATTCCATTTCTCCCCTGCTCCTTCACAAAAGAAGTCATTGCATGTCACTACACAAGCCCGTCCTCAATGCAAACTGCTTTGTAAAGGTTTGCAGATTGCCCTGAAGCCAGGTAATGAAGAATTTTTTGTAACCGATGTTTTCTATGTTATGGTAAAAGCCATAACATTCACTGCTGCAAAATAGATGCTATTGCTTTTTTTTAGCTTTTACATGCTGCTATAAGCATTTATACCAAGTCAAAAGAAAATGCTGATGGGAAAAATACAAGATTTTTAATCTATTTAAATGTTAGCAATTTTATATTATAGAAGTAGAAGAAATACACATGTAAGAAATCATTCAAACCTCTGTAAGAATGGGATTTTTCTTTTACATAGCCTTCCTCAAGTGAGTTTATTTGATTTTTGGAAATGCTACTTGAATTTTATGGTATCCTATATTCAAAAGTACACTTTATTTCTGAAGAAAGGATTCTGAGCTATCTGTATATTGCAAAATGGAATTTGTTTATCTCTGTCAAGTGTTTACTGAGGGCCCACTATGAGAAATGACTATGTTGGGGGCACTGCACACGTAGCACTTTAGGAAGTAGATAAGAATTCTGGCCACCAAGAACCTGATGGTCAGCCAGGTGTGGAGGTGCATTGGAAAGGCAGAGGCAGGAGGATTATGAGTCTGAGTGTAGTCTAGAATATACAGAAAGCTTGAAGGCAGCCTGAGCCACAGAAGACCCACGTCTTAAAAAGAGAAAAGTTAGAATCTCTATGCTGTCTCCTGCTCTAGATATTTCTCATATGGAATTCACATGACCTTCTGTTTCTGACTTACTACCAGGTTCTCTCTCACTGTGGAGATGGAGAACAGGATGAAGAGGACAGAGAAAGAATCTGGGACACCTCCGAGATATTGGCCTAAGCACCTGGAAAATTGGAGCTGACTCACCCAAGAGTGTAAGACTACTGGTAGGAGCAGGCTGGAAGGAAACACCAAGAGCTGGATTTTGAAGATGTGAGTTAAAATTTGGATGATCTGTTGCCCTTGCAGTAAAAATGCTAAAATGGGAGCTGGATATGCTTCTACAATGTAAAGGAGAAGTCTGAGTCAGAGATATAAACGTATGAGTTAGCGAATAGAAGGCATTTAATACATGAAACTGGATGAGCTGACCAAAGGGGTGCCTATTGGAAAGAGAAATAGCCCAGGGACAGAGTGCTTGGGCACATCAAGATTTACAGGTCAGCAAAATGAACGGTGCTAAAAAAAAAAATGACTGAGAAGAAAATACCAGTATGGTGAGAAGATCAAGAAAAGATGGAATTCTAAAAACTAATGAACCACCTATCATGGGAGAAGGCCCTGTCCACTATTTCCAGTGCTGCTAAGGGTCAGGAAAGATGAGGACTGAGAAAAAACTCAGATTTAGGAGCTGGCAGTCATGCTCACAGCATAGGTCTGCTACTTCCCAGCTTGCTCCTCTTCATTCTGCCCTAGCCAACTCTGCATCTGCCATCTCATCTGCCAGATTAATCTTAACCGGACAAAGTTTTGAAGGAAAAATTAAACAGCTTGAGTGGACTGGAGAGGTCAAGAATCTATCTGAAGCACGCTCCAGAGACAAAGTAAAAAAAGAAAGGAATTAAAAGCAAGGGCAAATCTTTTGAGAATTTTAGCTAAAAAAGGATAGAGGAAAATAGCTGCATCAAGATGTAGTATTAAGGGAAGGCCTTTCTTTTTTTTAAATGGGAAAAATGAAAATATATCCATACATTGGTGGCACATATACAGTGAAGAAAGAAGTAGAACAGAACGGAAGCAGAATTTTCTTGGTTAGGGGGGAGAGGATCAAACATTTAATCTGCCAACTAATGGACAATTAAAATGACATCAGCTTTAAACTGTTTTATTCCTGGGACACACAAGAATTGCTATCATTAAAAATTTCCTGGATCCATCCATGCTTTTCTGCACTATAGAGAAACAGACACTTTCTGGCTACATATTGTAGTTAAAACATATTTTAATATGGTGGGAGACAGCAGATAACCTATATAGGATATTAGAATGAGGGACAAGGACTTAAAGTTCAGGGGCTACAAATTTAAGGATCTCCACATTTGACTTAACCTCCACGTCTTTTAACCTTAGGGATTTTTTTTTGCCAACAAAATGGTGGTAATAAGTAACCAATCCTCTCTATCTGAGAGAACTGATATAATTATCAAATGAAACATAAAACACTGTCTATAAAGTCCTTGGTGTGATGTCCACACAGGCTATTTATACTGTTACAATATAACTATATAACTACATAACTATAAGTATGTTACAATATAACAGATACATACCCTAACATTGTTTAGGCAAAACCATATGATACCTGTCTACACTTTACGGATTTTCTACCTCATTTACCTTGGCACATCTGCATGCTTGCTTAGTCTTGTAGGCATGCCCAAGCTTAGCAGGCTTTCCTGGCTCCATGCAGCTTTCTTTTGATTCTAAATGTGATAGAAAGGCCCATGCTTTCAGAGTAAAGTGATTCTTCCACAACCCAAAGCACTGAATCTCTTTAGGAATTCATTTTCTAAACTACAGAACAAAATGTCTAGCCTGACTGATCTTTGAGCTCCTCCCCTAAACTCAAGACTTTGTGATGACTGCTTCTAACAGCTGGGGCAGTTAACATCAAACTTGAATAGGAAGATCAAAGAAACTCTAAAAAAGTGGTCTGGAGGTTCCCATACTTTGGTGCACAGAATTTACACCACCTGATGTTTGATAGATTATAGGCTTTTGGGGTCTTCTGGATTATTTGTGGTATATCCAATGAGTAAGGCGTCTCATTAGATATATTTATGTTCAGATATTTGAGAAAGAGAAAGAGAGAATCACATTAAGAGCTTGTGAAGAAAGACAATAAAATATGATTATTACATACCCTTTCACATAAGATTATAATTAATGAAAAGTTTTCAAAAATTCAGAGTGAACTATTTATTTCTTAATGAATATTTTTGTTCTAATACATTTCCATATATCAATAAAATGACACTGTATACAAAAAACAATTTACCTATAACTACATCGTGACCATCAACCAAGCCAGCAGAGAAGAGCTCCTGAGATACACCATCTGCCGTATCTGTAAAAAAGTGAAATGAATATGTTAGTAACCACAAAATTAAAAATCAACAACCCACTACAATGTACAATATATACTTTTCATTTGATAAAATTACCTGAGTTTTAATTTAACAATTCAGACTCTATCAGGAGAAAAAAATCAGAAGCAACATGAAACACAGTTTCTCAAGTACAATTTACATCTTGCTATTTATTCAACATATGCTACACAAAATTCTTTTTTCATTTCTGGTACAGAAACTTTTTCCTTCTGACCACGATCTGAATCAATCCTCAGGTATATCTCTGGAAGATATAAAGACTTCCTATGACACTGTTTTTCTTTCTTGACAAGGTTAATCCTGTCTATCATCAATTCCCTTCTATCATTAGAAGCTAGTGAGTCAGAATTTATGGCAAAGGTTGAATGGGTAACATCTGATACAACCTTAGATTTAGTATAAACAGTCCACCAGCTTGTTGGGCTATTAAGATGAACTATTTGAATTTATGTTCTCAAGGAACTCCTTTAACGTGACATTGATCATTTGATAGCAACAGATTCATTCTCTTAGAAAATGTAGTTGAGTAAAATAATGTGTTTTCACAGTGGTAAGTGACTGGGGTTGGCAATCTCATAAAGATAGGACAGAACAGGCTGTGACAAGTGAATGTAACTGAAATTACTTAATTGAAAGGTTGTGAATGAACATGATAGCTCTGTTATCTTCTTTTTTTAAATGTTATTTTCTTGTAAAGATGCTGAGCAGAGGGGTTACAGTTACATCAGTAAGGTAATGAGTACATTTCTCGTCAGGCATTGTTCCCCCCTCCTTTTACTCCCACTATCCCTTCCCTCCTCTACTCTCCAACTCCCCCCGACTCTGTTATCTTTTATTTGAAGACTTTGTAAAGGAGAACTGAGAAAGTGCAACATGATCAAAAAAAGCATACAAGACCCTGTGCTTTTTCAAAGGAGATGACTTGTCCCAAAGCCTTCTGATCTTCTCTGGCTTCCAGAACAATTGCTGGATATGAGCAGAACATAACAGTGTGGATGATGATCTGAGAGTGTCTTCCCAAGTATAGCTGCTGACTCATGCAAGCATCAAAGCTGAACAGCAGTTTGTCAAGTCAGAAGTTTCCCCAAGCATAAGCGAGATATGGCCATTATAGATATATGGAAGTGTGCAGCTGGAGGTTCCTTGTCTTTTGTAGTTCTTGGGATTTAAAGTGCTTGTCCCAGTGTCTGACCAAGTAAATACTTAAAAAATGGTAATAGGGATAATGATGATGGCACAGCCAGAAGTAATCTCTGTACCTTACACTCCTGTGGATGCTATTCCTCCTTTTCATATGAAGTTGAACTCTCCAAGTAAAATTTCTAATAAAAAATTGAAAGCTGTATATTTTTTATATTTCCAAAGATGTATTATCCTACCACTTTACTGATGATATTCCATAATAAAAATAGAATATGAAGAAGCACTTAGATCTTGATAAATCATGAAAATCCATATAAGGCAGGCTTGTGTTAGGCCTTGTCCTCTTTTGTCAGAGATATAAGAATACTTTCAGTCTGGGTATGGTTTCTTGGACTTTGTTGTGTTTTTGTTAGTTTTCTATGTGTAAGACATCACTCTCTCCACTACTCTTCAACTTAACATTAGAATGCCTAGCTACAGCAATAAGACAAGATGCAAACATAAAGGGGATCCAAATAGGAAAAGATGAAGTAAAACTCTTCCTCTTTGTAGATGACATGATCTTGTATTTAAAGAATCCCACGGACTCCACTCCTAAATTACTCAAGCTGATTCAAAACTTTGGCAAAGTAGCAGGTTATAAAATTAACCCTCAAAAATCAATGGTTTTTCTATATGCCAACATGAGAAGAGTGAGGCTGAAATCAGGAAAGGAATTCCATTTGTAATAGCCCCACAAAAAATAAAATACCTAGAAATTAAATTAACTAAAGAAGTGAAGGACCTCTACGATGAAAACTTTAACCTGAAAAAGGAAATTAAAGCAGAACTTAGGAAGTGGAAAAACTTCCCATGCTCCTTGATTAGAAGGGTCAACATCATGAAAATGGCAATATTCCAAAGGCAATATTCCAACTTCATTCTTCAAGGAAATAGAAGAGGCAATCCAAAAATTCATATGGAACAATAAAAGACCCTGAATAGCAAAAATGATCCTTAACAGAAAGAACAATGCTGGAGGAATATCAATACCAAATTTCAAACTCTACTACAAAGCCATAGTAATCAAAACAGCTTGGTACTGGCACAAGAACAGACCTCAGGACCAATGGAATAGAATTGAACACCCAGAAATGAACCCACAGACCTATAGCCACTTAATCTTTGATAAGGGAGCTAAAACAATAGAATGGAAGAAAGACAACCTCTTCAGTAAATGGTGCTGGCAAAATTGGTTAATCACCTGTAGAAAACTAAAGCTAGATCCTTATATATTACCCTGCACCAGAATCAACTCCAAATGGATCAAAGACCTCAGAGTCAAATTAGACACTCTGAAAACATTACAGGAAGGAATAGGAGAAACCCTAGGTCTCCTTGGCACAGGCCAAACTTTTCTTAATAGAGACTCAGAAACACAACAAATCAAATTAAGGATGGACAAATAGAATTGCATGAAGCTGCAGAGCTTCTGCATGGCAAAGACACAGTTAGCAAGATTAATAGAAAGCCCATGGATTGGGAGAAGGTCTTCACTAGACATATAATGGTCAAGGGTCACATATCTAAAATATAAATTAAGTCCCCCAACAACAAATCCTCAAAGAAACAACTGCCCAATAAATAAGTGGGCTAAAGACTTAAAAAGAAACTTTTCTGAACAGGAAATAAGAATGGCCAATAGACACATGAAGAAATGCTCAACCTCTCTAGCCATAAAAGAAATGTGAATCAAAACAACATTGAGATTCCACCTCACCCTAGTTAGAATGGCTATAATCCAGAAATCTAGTAACAACAGATGCTGGAGGGGATGTGGCCAGAAGGGAACCTTACTGAATTGTTGGTGGGAATGTAAACTTGTTCAACCACTTTGGAAAGCAGTATGAAGGTTCCTCAAAACATTCCACACAGAGTTCACCTATGACCCAGCAAAACCACTTCTGAGAATTTACCCAAATAATCACAAACAAGACCTACCAGCACAACTATGTTTACTGCAGCATTATTTACCATAGCTTAGATATGGAACCAACCCAGATGCCCCTCAGTGTGTGTGTGTGTGTGTATACACACACACACACACACACACACACACACACACACACACACACACACACACACACACACACACACACACAATGGAATTTGATGCCTCCATCAAAAAGAAATGACATCGTACCATTTTTTAGGAAATGGAAAGACTTGGAAAAGTCTAAGTGAATTAAGTGAAGTAAGTGAAGTAAGCCAGGCCCAAAGAAGCATAGGTCCCATAGTTTCCCTTATTTGCAATAACTAGTACATGTGTGGGACAAGTAGAAAAGGCCAAAAGCTATGTACATATGATCATATAAGAAGATGTTAAGCAAAATGAACCCTAAGATCAGGACACAAACATTTGTTTTCTTTCTTGCTATTGTTTCTAACGTATTTATAATGTACTATGTGATTGTTTTTGTTTCTTTGTATATTCCTCCCCCACAGTATAACCCCTGTCTTCACTGTATTTGATGTGGGTGTCCTGCATTTTGTATACACACTTGTCTAATTCGGGCAGGGGAAAGGGGAAAAACAAAATGCTTAAATAGGGATACAGGTTGACCCATTGAAACAATGAGATGTATAAGACACTGTTGAAAATGAACTTTACAACTTGGCAGGGGGGCAGGTGTTAGTTGTGGAGGTGGGAAGGAAGGCATGCTAGGGGAAAAACAAAGGAGGAGGCAAAAATGCTCAATAGGAAATGTACACATTACCTTGTTCATGTAACCCCTCTGTACAGTGTTTTTACAATAGAAAATGTACAACAAAAGAGAAAATCTCTGTGATCATATGATCCCATATCATGGACCTGAGGGTAAGAGAATTAAAGACTATTCTGAGGGTAAGTTAATTTTGTGAAGATGATAGAAAATTGAGTCTTAGAATCCCCATCTTGGAAGTGGTGCTGTGGCTCAAGTGATAGAGTGCTAGACTTGAGCTGAAGATCTGAGGGACAACATCCAGGCCCAGAGTTCAAGCCCCACTACTGACAAAAAATAAAAATTAAAAAAAAAAAAACAGAGTCCCTATCTTCTTTGGATGCCATCCAACTGCTCAGAAGAGTATTGAAGTGACCAACACCCAGTATGCAAGGCATATCATAAGCAGTCATTACATTTTCATTGATCAATCATTTTTAAAGAATTTCAGTGAGTTACAATATCTCTAAAGCATCAATAAAATTGTATTTGTGACTAGGAACTATGACCATAGAATACTGTTAAAAAGCATAAGCAAAGCTGTATTTGAAGACTAGTTAAAAAAAAGTGATACCAAAGCAATAGACTTTTCCAAATGATTAAGGTATGCAACATGTTCTTCTATTTTTAGGACTCTTGGACATAGTGCTAACTGGCCACAATGGGAATTACTCTTACCCATCCTCTGTCTGTGAGTAACAGTCCTTTACTATGCATATACTAATTTATAATATTTAAATGAAATAATTATTTCATGTTACATTGGTAATTTTCTCTTTCTTAAAGCTGTTTAGCAGTTCCTAATATCTACACAAGTAATAATATATTAACATCTGCTTTCCAGACTACACAAGACAGAGCAAAAAAAGAGCTGCTCAAAAGAGAGCAGCAAATATTTTATGTCTGTTACATTTTCAGCCACATATACTTGTTTATGCTTACGTGCAGCACAGATACAGTAAATATGTGGTGTGCATGCACAGACACACTGTAGACAATCTGAAATGCAGACAGCACTAGGAGTTACACTGGTACAGCCATCCAACACTAGATTTCCAACCATAACAAGTTTATGCCCCCTGCCCAGTATAGGAAGTCAGAATTAATGGTTGTCTGAGCAACAAAAGCAGAAACTCTTCATCTATTCCCAGCAAATGGGGCTGCCAAGGTTCCTGCAAATGGGTAGTAATGCTGTTAGAGCCAACTTATACAAACATATCCTTAACTCAGAAACTAATTTCTTTACCTCTTAAAATTAATTTTCATTGCTATAGTCAATTTTGAACTATCAAATGAAAAGAAACAACCTTAAAATAACTATGTGTTCTTTCTACTTACTCTACTTGAAACATTTATTATGTAATTACTTGCTATATTTTATTTTTAAAAAACCTGCCTGGTCAATATTTTTATATTATGACAAAGTGGATGTCTTTTTGATAACCCTGACTGGTGCTATACAATTTCATAGACTGATTTTAAATTGTTACAGATGGGTATACCCGGAAAGAAAAAAAATCAATTAGCAAACTCATTACAGCCTTGAAGATATTTATTTTGTAAACCATATTTCATGTTTGGGCTTAATCCAAAAATACTGAAAATCATTTGCCTTTAAGGGGAATAGCTATCAGAATCAGAGCAAACCTGTGACCAGATATGGATCAACATATTCCATTTGGCTTTTGTTAAAAGCATTAAAAAAATTCTGAACATGAATGTATTTAGACAGGACTCTATATTCCTGAAATGCCCACCTTTACTTTGGCTCCTAGAGACATTGGAGTAGTGTTCTTGGAAGGTGATAATAATCAAAAGGTCAAAGAAGTTTACTGACTGACCAGCTATCAAACCAGAAATTCTTGTTCAGAGTTTGAAATGTATGTGAAACTCCAATAGCTAAAATAAACATTAGGAAACAGTTATAATCTTAGCATGAGTATCTTGAGTTTTACTTCTCTAAGTTATTTTGGTTACCAACAAACTAATGAAAACACATTTTTCTTAATAACTACTAATCTTTTCATCTCTGGAAACTATTTGTTATTATTTATCTGTCAATCCACCGAGATATCTTGATTTTTACTTGCATACTAGGCTCTCTGCAAAATGCAAGAAAACATAATAATCCTACATGCCTCTTACTCCAGACATTCAGACATGAAGGAACAACCATTCTGGCCAATACGAAGTTGTAATAACGTATTTCCAATCCTTGCACTGCATTCATGCCTACAACCCATAGCGGCCACGCCACAGTCACTCCTCAGAAGAGGCTTTGTGTAACCAAACTGAGGTCAAAGAGGCAAAATACATTGGCTTTGGGATGACACAATGCAGCTCACCCTCATTAGGAAGCCGAATGCTTCTCACTGTACTCATCTTGATTTCCCTTAGGCCCTGTATTGCCATCCCAGTACTTACTTCCATGGCTGAACTAACAGATCCAATTTCCATGTGTATATACACTGTGTCACATGTGTCACTGGGATCTATGTAGTCAGTAGTGATTCAGTTCAAAAACCTTGCAATTAGCACAAGCATTTTCTTCCTACCATCCTTTCTCTTTTCTGTCCTTTGTGTTTAGACAAAGCATTTTTTTTTTAAATAGGAAATTGTAAACCACATGCTTGCAATCAATTTCTGAAATGCTGTTTGTAGCACTAAAATAATAATTTCAATTAAAGCTTACCTCTTCCTGGAGTAAACTCAAATCGTATGTCATTAAGTTCCTTTCTGGAGTTTCTGAAATAAATAACATGCAGCACATTAAAATCTAATAAGGCAAGGTTTAATCAAACCAAATTAATTCCAATTTTTATAAGATGCTGCTAACATAAAATAGCATTTTATAGTTTTAGTTCACCCCAAAATATTTCTTACATTGGAAGAATTATAATGGTAACAATTGAAGAAATTTGAAAGAATTTACTTATACAAATATGCTTATATCATAAAATTCCCAAACCAAAATTTTTGTAAGCTTAAAACTAATTTCATAATTAAAAATTTTAGAAGCCTTAGTTTAGAGTAAATTATATCCTCAATATTATATTATATCCTCAATTTTAATGTAAATAATCAGGGAAGGTAGTCTCAGTAATAGGAGTTAAAAGCATTATACATTAACTCATGGAACAAAATAGTAAACCAAGAGTATATTTTATAGTTTAAAATTGTCTAAAAGCCTGATGTTACTGGCTCATGACTTCAATCCCAGCTACATAGGAGGCTGAGATTGGGAAGACCTTGTTGAAGCAAGCCAGGGAAAAAAGATCAAGTTCCCATCTATACAGAAAAATAGTTAGTGGTGTGCACCTGTGATCCAAGAAACAACAGGAAGTGTAACTTGGTATCTGCTCTCAGGTTTTCCCATCATCCTCTTGGAGTTTCCAAGTTTTGATCATAACTCTCTTGAGGAAAGATGGGACCAGAGGTAATCTATAATTCCTATCAGTATATGCCTCAGTTAGGACATTCTGAGAATCTGACAACTGAAAATTTTGGACCCTTGCCTTGAAAAAGAAGATTCATGGCCCACACATGAAGTTGTACATAATCATAATGTTCAGTCTAATACAACACTATCTTGGAGGGAGAGTGTGCCATAAACAAATATCCCCTGTAGTGGAAGGACTGAGTGCTTGCTGCTGTACTGTTTGAAAAGTCTCAAGTGCCTTAGTAAACAACCAGGATCGCCACATATTTGCATAGTGTTCTATACATCAACAATTTCAAACATTTTGGTCTTAGAACCTCTTTCCATTCTTAAAAAGTTATCTAGAAGCTAGGCCCTGGTGGCTCATGCCTCTAATCCTAGTTACTCAGGAGACGGAGATCTGAGTATCAGGGTTCAAAGCCAGATCAGGCAGGAAAAATGCATGAAATTCATCTCCAATGAACTTCCCTCCAAAAGAAGAGAAATCTAATAACAACAGAAGCTGGGGGAGATATGGCCAAAAGGGAACCCTACTGCATTGTTGGTGGGAGTGTAAACTTGTTCAGCCACTTTGGAAAGCAGTATAGAGGTTCCTCAGAAGATTCCATATAGAGCTCCCCTATGACCCAGCAATGCCACTTCCGGGCATTTACCCAAATGATCACAAACAAAGCTATACTAAAGCTACCAGCACAACTATGTATATTACAGCATTATTGACCATAGCTAAGATATGGAACCAACCCAGATGCCCCTCAGTAGATGAATGGATCAAGAAAATGTGATGTGTGTGTGTGTGTGTGTGTGTGTGTGTGTGTGTGTGTGTGTGTATGTGTTTGTGTAATGAAATTCTATGCCTCCATCAGAAAGAATGACATCCCCCCATTTGTTAGGAAATGGAAAGACTTGGAAAAAATTATAGTAATTGAAGTAAGTCAGGCCCAAAGAAACATAGATCCCTTGTTTCCCTTATTTGCTATAACTAGTATATGTCTAGGATAAGCAGAAAAGTTCAAAAGCTATGTACATATGACCATATAAGATGATGTTAAGTGAAATGAACCTCAAGATAGGGACACACAAGGGTTTTATCTTTCTTGCTGTTGTTTTTAATGTACTTATAATGTACTATGTGATTTTTTTGTTTCTTTTGTATGTTCTTCCCCCATGGTATAACCCGTTTGCACTGTATTTGATTCCAATGCCCTGCATCTTGTAGGTACATTTTTCTAATTTGGAGAGGGGAAGGGAAATAAAATGCTGAGATAAGGGTATAGGTTGACTCATTGTAACAATGGAGATGTACAAGACACTAGGTTGAAAACAAACTTTACAACTTTGGGGGTGAGAGGAGGGAGGAGTAGGTATGGAGGTGGGGAGGGAAGGGATGGTAGGGGAAAAACAAAGGAGGAGGTAACAATATTCAATAGGAAATGTACTCATTACCTTGCTCATGCAACTGTAACCCCTCTGTACAGTATTTTTACAATAAAATATATATACACACACACAAAAAGAAAAGTTGGAAATCCAGCTGTGGCTCAAGAGGTAGAGCACTAGCTTTGAGCAAAAAACTCAGGGACATTGCCCAGGCTGAGTTCAAGCCTAAGACTGGCACAAAGGAAAAAAAAAAAGTTACCTAGGGCCCTATAAAGTTTTTGCTCATGTCACTGTATCTTGCAAATTTTATTCTATCACAAGTTAAAACAAAAATTTAAATGCTAATTAATTTCTTTGAAAATAACAAATAACTAGCTTATATCAATGTATTTTTTTCTGGTCCGGGGGCTTCAACTCCTTTTGATCAAGGCTAGTGCTCTATTACTTGAGCCACAGATTCACTTCTGTTTTTTTTCTGTGATTAACTGGAGATAAGAGTCACATGGACCTTCCCACCAGCCAGGACTGGCTTCCAACCACAATCCTCAGATCTTAGCCTCCAGAGTACTAGGATTATAAGCGTTGAGCCATGGGCACCTAGTGTCAACATAAATTTAATGAAAAATTATTTTCAGGTTGAAGATATAGCTATGTGGTGTCAATCCCTCCCAGGTACCAAGAGACATCTGAATAATACATATGTATACACACATGTGTAGATGTCATCTCATTCGATTCTAACAATGAGACTTTGAGATATGCAAAGAAGTACTAGCTGTTTTTGGTTATTTATATTTTTTCTGCTTACACTTCATATCTACTATTGTTAGGTGATTATATTCAATGAATTTTTCCAAGTTTAAAAATTTAATGAGTGGTGGAATGAGAACCAACAGTTCTTTACTGAAAATTCCTAATGTTGCTTTTTGAGGCAAAGCAACATTCCCCAAGATTTTTCTGTTACCATAAAACAATCATAATGCATTCATTTCTTTAGTAAGACTTGATTTTGTATGCTATATATGAGAAGTGGTTAAATTAGAATCACAATAAGAATAATCACTAGGAAAGCAAGTACTATAAATGTGTTTTTATGGTAAAATGACCAAGGAGGGGAAATCTGGTTCAATATTAATTAGTGACACTGTTTGCTTCTCTCCTGATCAGTCTGGGTTAAATTTATTTTTCTACTAAAGCCATGAGAAGAGCAGTGCAAGAACTGTACCCAGAGTATCACGATGCATATCTTGATTGTTTAAATATTAATATCACAAAAATGTCCATGACTTTATCAATATAAGCTGCAGTTCAGTCATGGAGGTTGCCAGTGACTGGTCAAATTATTCTTTTATGAACCTGAACCTAAAATCTTCACCTTTGGAAAGATCACAGTAATTGATCGTGAATAGTAGACTTGTCCAATCATGGGAAAATCCTTAATTGGTTATAACTATTGAAGGCCATCCTTTTATAAGGAATTAAACTTTCCAAGGATCCTACTTATCACCTTTAATTGAAAGTACACTTGCTTTAATTGGTATGACCCGGAATATTCTTGATTTCAAGGAAGCCGAAAGTAAGTATGATTTAAGGCCAAAAACTAAGTCTGCATAACTTTACAGGGAGACCAAAAAACTCTAGAGTAAAACTTCCAAACATGCTGTCACTGATGGTTCTTTCAATAATCTTCTTAATATGTTAAATAAAAACTCTTGAGATTAGAAAGACACAAATCCTTGCTATTTATTTCCTACATACATCACATCAAAACTGTAAATGTCTTTAGAGCTCAATAGGAAATCTATGTTTAAAAATAAAGGATATAATTACATGGTTTAACAATCAAAATGTACAATAAAATATTGTGTGACAAACGTGGTTCTCATTTCTCTTAAGTATCTTGGTCCTGAACCCAAGAGGTGATCCATATTTTAGGGTATCTGTGCATCCTCTTCCTGAGATTTTTACGTATACAACAACAAATATACAAATGTACTTAATACAGATAGAAGAAGACTATGACCACTTTTCTGTAGCCTTATAATGCTCTCTCTTTTTCTCTCTTTCTCTCTCTCTCTCGCTCTCTCTGTCTCTCTCTTTGTGTCTTGGCTAATGTTGTACCATTTTAACCACACTACTAGCCAGTCTTCTGGCTGGTTAATCAAAGGTAAGAGTCTCATGGACTTTTCTACCCAGGTTGGCTTTAAACTGAGGTCTTCTGTATCTCAGACTACTGAATAGCCAGAACAGATGTGGGCCACCAGTGCCCCACGGTATATTTCCATTTCAGTTCACTGAAAACGTTCTCATTTTCCTCTGTGTAGCTATATAGTTTTACATCATATGAAGCTCTATGTATTTGAAATCTGTTTATGGATAGACTTTCAACTTGTTCACTATTATAAACAACTCTTCAATGAATAACCTTATTCTCAACCTTATTCTCAAAGATATGAGTATAAAAATAAATTGCTAGAAGTGAAGTGTTTGGTCATAGAATACATGCATTTGTAATTTGATAGGTATTGACAAATTCCCTTCATTTAAATTTTAGCAATATCTACCTTCACTGGCATTATTTTCCATTTTTACAATCCTAAATTTTATGTCCAAAGGGCTTAGTTTAGGTATTTCCATACATGTATACCCCAACCCAATTTAACCTTCTATTCACTCTCCTTCATTCTTCCTTCTTAAAACAGTTTCAACAAGTTTCACTACTCTATGCTTTCCATATGTGTATAAAGAACTTTGACCACGTTCAACCCCCGTTTTATCCCCTCAGTGGCAGTCTGTAATTACCATTGTATGAACGTTAAGTAAATAAAGAGGGAGTATATTAAAGATCCAGGCTGGGCACTGGTGGCTCATGCCTGAAATCCTAGCTACTCAGAAGGGTGAGATCTGAGGATTGCAGTTCAAAGCCAGCCCAGGCAGGAAAGTCCATGAGACTCCATCTCCAATGAACCACCAGAAAACTGGAAGTGGCACTGTGGCTCAGGTGGTAGCTCACTAACCTTGAGCTGAAGAGCTCAGTGACAGTGCCCCAGGCCCAGAGTTCAAGCCCCATGCCTGATCAAAAAAAAAAAAAAAAAGATCCAGAGGATGTGGGGCTATGCAAGCAAGAAAAGCCAATTCCACACTGAAAGAGGGGATCCAGTACTCAGTACCAGTTGGCTGGAATTGGGAAGGAATTTGAGCTGTCGATAAATATTCAGACTTTTCAGAGACAAAATCTGATAATACATGAAATTCCATAGTTTCAACTTGATACATAATTTAAAAACTGACACTAATGTATGGGCCAGATTCCGTCAACTACCACTCATTAGTGAGGTTAAATATAAAATATAACTTCTGCTGATATTAACACACAGGCTGTGGGCAGTAGAGCTCACAAGGTTTTCTGAAATGGTAAGACTTTGATGTTATTTTTGAAGATCTACTGAAAAAGAGTCATATAAATAATGCATTGGACCAGAGACTGAGAGCATGAGAGAAACTAATCATGGAAAAGAAAAATAAAGCTGCAGGAATTTAAGGAAAACCAAAATCTAATCCATAAACAAATACATTTCAAACTGATTTTTCAGAAGTTTTTCACATCTTCTGTTTAATGTTCACAACCTTTTTTGTTATGCCTATTCAAAGTGAGAAGTTTATGGATGCAGATTAGAACAGTTTTTCTTCTTGTTTTTCCAGTTCACCTTCAAGTGACCCAGTGAGCACTTAAAGAGGGTGGCTGGGAAAGAGGGTGGTGAAGGGAGACAAGTAAGTGAGCTCAAAAATCCTCCGGGTGGACAATATACAGAAGGTCGGTAAAGCTGAAGTAGACATTTCATAGGATGTAGCATTTATCTGTGCCTGTTAATGTACCGTGTCAGGACCATCTGATAGGCATTGTCCTGGAGGCTCCAAAGCCAAAATGTTAGCTCAGGATTATACGTTCTTCACCTTTATATTAATGTCTTTTAGTCCATGCCAACAAAAGTACTGGGGAGCCTGTTCCCTAAGAGCCTGAAAGGGGAAGAAGTCTGTAGACCACTCATTACCAAAGGGCATCAGGAAGAGGCGTATCCCTACACTGGAGTCTACAAAATGCCAATTGGCATTGGCATTGGCATTTTATAGTCTCCAGCATAGGGATGCTCTAGAGAAAGGAAGAAGGCCCATTGTTTCCCCAGCTCTGAGGTTGGAACAGCAACTTGGAGCTTTGTGACGGCTCCAGAAGTGACCCCTACCTCTAGGCAGTAGAAGATTGCTAAGACAACAGCCAGCTTCATCCTTACTTTTACTTGAAATTCTAGGTAAGGGTGAGGCTCTTGGGGTCCAGGAAATTTCAAAGGGGCTCCTACAGACTCAGCTCCTAGAAAATGCCCTGTGAGGGGTGGGTGGAGACTTGGTAAACAAGCTGGTCCAGGGAACAAGTTTTGTCATTTTTGGCATCTGCTTTCTTTCTGTCCTGCTCAGCATAGGCCAAGGAGAAAAAATGGACTACAGCTCCAACAGAACTAGCAGGGCTTTCCTCATCCAACCTCAGAGCTGGTGCAAAATGAAGAGATGTGAGTCAGACAACGGTCTGACTTCTCTTTGCCTTTCTGCTATGGAATGTCATAATAAGAAGGCCCTTACCACACAGCCTTTGGTCCTGTCTTAAGAACCTGACTTGCACTTAGAAACTAGGGTCACCTGAGTTCAATCTGAAGTTCACCCACTTACTAGTAACAATGTTCAGTAATCTATTTTGCTTCTCTAACTTACAGTTTTTTCTGCAGTAAGGGAAAATAATGCTTCCCTAGCAGATTAAATGAGCCATGTGAGAGCACCCTGTGAAATCCTAAGCAGAGCTACAAGGCATGATTATGTGTTATATTTTGAGGCACAAAGAAATAGGGGAAAAAAAAGTCATAGTTCTAGTCCTTAAAGAACTTAAGGTCTTCCCAGAAAATGGCAAAAGCCATGGTAAACTAAGGGGAAAACAGAATGCTCATATATATACATATATTTGTACATATATGTATATATACACACACACACACACACATTAGTAGTAGAGACATTAGACTGATTCAGAGAAAGACATATTCTCTTGACTTGTAATTGGACCCATACTTCACACTCCTGTCCAATTAATCTTCCACTGAAGTAAAGGTCCAATCACAGACTCATATAATTTTACAACTGAAAGGAGCTTGAGGGGTCATCTAATCCATTCCCCTCAGTCCTTAGGCAAGGTAATTGAAGACAAAGAGATTAAATGGCTTGCGTAAGATTACACAGCTGGTTAATTCAGCCAATACTCTATAAATCCTTATTGATCATCTACTAGGCCTCAGGCTTATGTTGTGAGCCATTAATGGCAGAAATGACACCCACACCTAGAGCAGCCTTTTATTCTAGACTGGTGGTCCTCTTTCTAGACTGGTGGTTTTCCAGACTGGTATTTCTCTTTGTGATTGTACTCTTGCTCACCCTTTTTTGAGTATTTTCCCCTTAATTATCTTTATATACCTAAAGAATGTTCTAGGCACTGAGAGATGTTGTAGATGGTAACGGTTTTCAGAGAAATGAGGTAGGAGCAGAAATAAAGGTTAAGAGTTACTGATATACTTTTGCACTGTACCCCAAAGTTCTGCATGAAATCGAAGTTCTCCTACACCCATGCATCTCCATGTGCCAGGTAGTATAATTTCCAACAGTGTGAGAGTAATAACCAAGTCATATACCTACTCTTGCCTTAGAAATCTCACCCTTGCATTTGACTTGCCTCAAAAGAGTCTTCCAGATCAGTGACTCATCTAAAAGGCCAAAATTCCTTTCAACATTGAACTTCCACTCACCCAGAAAGATGACTTTGCCCTAGGAAATGCAAACTGGTAACATTCAGAATTCTGTTTTACTCAAAGGCTAAGATCAGTGTCAAATAAATCAGAGTCACACTGGTCCCTTTAACAACAAAACAAAACAAACACATAAGCACTGAGATGCACACACAAACGCATGGAGTATTTTTTGTCAAACTCAGTATCTTGATATATCTTAAAAGAATTTGGCCTGTGTACTGGTTATCTGCACAACTGGTTATCACAACTAGAACCTCAGGTTTGGGCCTCTGGTGTTTCCCAGGAGCCATCTCTCAGCCCACTTTAGATTTACATCCTGTAGAGAGCCAACAATCTAGCTGTGCATGATTTTCTGTTGCACTCATGGTACATATGGGTGCTTTGCATATAGAAAATCCAGATTAGTAGCTCAGTGTGACACCCAAGAAGAATCACCTGCAAAAATGATCATCTACAAGAATCATTTTTTATTCAGAAATCATCCAAAGTCAAGGTACTTTTCTGTAGCAGAAACACCTTTGATCTCTGTGCCCACCAGGCAGAGGGCATGGATATTTTGTCTTCCCTGCTTTACCCTCTCTCCAACTTCAAGACAGGTATTGCTCCTTTTTTCTCAAGTATTTAAAGTTCCCAAAATTTTCCTAGTTTCAACATACAGGAAGGTGCTAAGAATAATAAAATACAAAATGCAAAGCAAATTATGTCCCTATCATCCAGAATTTTTTGAAATGGCAACATTCTACCTTACCTACTTCAAAACTGAACACATAAAATTTTAAGATTATTTCTCTTATGCAACACAAAATCAATTGAATTATACCTAGGCAATGATAAATCACAAGTGGGCATATTATTGAACTAAGGCTCTGCTTCCTAACTATAGTAGGGAACTGTAATTTCATATGTTGCAAGTAGTCGTTTTCAGCAATTAGAATGTCCAGTAGATATATTTATTGAGCTTATTTTTATCTATTGTACAAAAAGCAAAAGCAGTGACCCCAAGAAAAGTAAGTAGACTTATGATTACAGTTGGAAGGAAAACAAACATGACAATGTAGATAAAGAATACACTTTTGGTGAGCAGGAAAAAAATACTTAGCATGCTCAATAGGGGTGTCTGTAATCAACTGATGTAGGTATAGAGTAGCCAACATCATTGATGGCTGATTGATGTTGGATTTAAATACAGAGAGCTCATAGATCATCCATGTTAAAATGAGGGACACCACTAATTATTATGAGCAATCATCTTCTTTTCCTACTTCTTATTGGTTTTACTTAATTCTTTCAAAAAATTGATGTAAAAATCATTTCAACGTTAAACCAACTATGACTACGTATTTGATTATTTAAAGTAACAAGGGCTGAGAGTGTAGGTCAGCGGTTAAGCACTTGCCAAAGATGGTACAGAAAGTCTATAAGTATGATCCTTAGCACTGATGACAGGTATAGATAGAGACAGAGCAAAAAAAATTCCTTAAAGAGAACACAGATATATTACCACATCCTTAAAAATACCAGTTACTCCACCGAACACTGACATTAGGAAGTTAGAGCTTCACATGAAGCTAAGATAGACAAGGAAAAGTGCTGTGCAATACAATGATTACTTTTCCAATAAGAAAGATGCAAGGCAGATATTTGTCCTTTATAAGAGACACTGAATAATGTCTTTAATCCTATGTTGTAAAATAAGCATTTTCATATTAATGTCTAGAACTACATGGGCAAAAAGATGGAATATTTTTTTCTCCCATGTGCTGAACAATATTAAAGCTTGCCTGAGTGATAGCCAAAGTACATTGTTTCCTGACATTTTACTTTCCCATGGAAGCTTGAGGAACACTGAACAAGGGATAAATTGCCTATACAGTTCTCTTCCAAGTTCCCACAAGTGTCTTTGGTATTGAGGTTTGAACTCAAGGCCTCATGCTTGCTAGGCAGGTATTCTATCACTTGAGTTAGTTGTTGTTCTAGTTTCTCTTTTAGTTTAGATTTCAGATAGGGACTATCTTCTCCAGGATCACCCTTGATTCTCCTCCCTATGCCCCTTTGTTTAGTTGGCCATGCACCATGACCAGATTATTATATTTTTTTAATTGTCAAGGTGATGTACAGAGGGGTTACAGTTACATAAGTAAGGTATTAAGTACATTCTTGTCAAAATTTTTACCCCTTCCTTCGTTTTTCCTATTTTCCTCTTCCTCCAAGTTGTACAGATCATTTCATATTGTCTTGTGCATATCCCTATTGCATTGGTTCTTCACCCCTTGTCCTTTGTCTCATCATTCTGTTGTTCCCTTCCCTTCCTTAATTCAAATAAATGTATATACAATACCAGGGTACCAATGAAATACAGTGACAACAGGGGATATACCATGGAGGAAGAGTACACAAAAGAAACAAAAAATCACATCGTATATTAAAAACAAAAACAAAGAAAAACCTCTTGTGTCCATGTCTTAGAGTTCATTTTGCTTAGCATCATCTCATATGGTCATATGTACATAGCTATTGAACTATTCTGCTCAGCTACTAAGATTATCCTAGACATATACTAAAAGATAGGTCTCACTAATGTTTTGCCTGGTTGCTACATGCTAAGTAGCTGGGGTTATAAGCATGTACCACTGTATCTGGCTCCCCATAATGTCTTTACTAAGTGCTGCAATGGGCAATTTCAAAACTACATTCTCTGAAAAATATCTGAAGAGGTCAGACTGTCACTATTTTTACTGAAAATAGGTCTACTTAGCTGTAACATCCATGGGAAACAGAGGTTTCATTTTATCATGCTCTGATTCAGAGAAATGGCCTATAAGCAAATTCATTTAGAGTCCAGTATACAGGGCCCTTGGGTAAAACCACTACAAATCCTCAAGTTAGTAAATCTTTTTTATACAATTGCACAGGGAAAGAAACTGCTTCAAGACACAGAAATATGTCACTGATAGACATCAAAAAGAAACCCACAAGAGCACAAATCAGGGCACAGCTGCCAGGAAGTTAGATTAGGATTGGACTTCCATTAAGAATAATGTCCAACAAAGTAAAACAAAGAAATTCCAAATATACTCCTAAGGAAGAGAAAAAAGCATCTCTTTACTTTTGATTTGGAGCTGTGTGACTAGCACTCCCAGAGTTGAGAAGGCAGGATTTCCCTGGCCTGCCTGGGGAAACTGGGATGCTCCAGGGGTGGAGTGAGGGTGGGATGAAGGAGAAATCAGATAGTTTTCTTTAGTTAACCTCATCTCAGAAGAGCAAGGCTGTGAGAGAAATATGGGTTGTGCAAAATACTTTCAGTGAGGACATATCTGCCACTTTCTTGGTTAAGTTTTTACAAAATTTATTTTCTCTTTAACTCTGAAGATTCCCAGTGTGGGAGAAGAGAACTGGGAAGCTCATTCTCTTCTGTTTGCCATGGATGAGCTTTCGCTTCCAACTGCTGACACAACTGCACAACTCTCCTATCCCTGAAAAAAAGCCCTTACAAGGTAACTTTTCCCTTATCTATTATAGGTTGAATGTGGTCCCAAATGCATTATGCTTAAGTTCTAACAGCCAGAACCTCAGAATGTGTTTGAACAACATTGTTGTTCAATTCAAACACATTCTGAGGTCACTGGATGATAAATGAGGTCACTGGATGAGCCCCGATCCCATACGAGTAGAACATCTATAGAAAGGACAGAGACAGGCACCTGCGTGGCAAGACCATATGAGGATACAATGAGAAGGCAATTTTCAGCCACCTGTGGAGAGACACGTCAGGAAAAATCTAGTCTGTTAACACCTTGATCTTGGAATTTTTTTCAGAATAGTAGGAAAATTATTCCTGTTGCTTAATCTACCAAGTCAGTGGCACTTTGTTAAGGCAGCATTAGTCAACCAATATACCATCTGATTTCAATAAATCTTTAAGTCAATAGCTTTTCTCTTAGTAAAAATGAGGTTGATAATCAGTTTCTAGAGTATTTATGACACTCATTAAACAATGGCCTCTAAATAAATAAAACATCACCCATCACTTGGCATAGAAACCAAACAATGCTAATTAAAAAATTCCAAGTGGGAATCTGACCTAGAGCTTGCCCAAAGTTAGCCCAAAGCGAAACCTTTAGCTTCTTCTTCAACCCAGCCTGCAGTGGTGCCATGTTACCTCCACCATGTGGCATATCCAAGGACAAGGCTTCAAAGCAGACAAGTGTAATACACACTCAATTCTGAACACACAAAACAATATTTGCCTATACTGAAAACATACCATGTAGTTCTCAAATAATGAAACTGATGTTCAAGTACGAGTTTTGGAATCTGTATTATATATTTATGTATATATATAATTTTGAACATTTTGAAAAGCATGTTTGAAAATGTTTAATGTTCCCATGTGGGCAAATAGACAAGTGAATGACAGTTTAATGAGATTGTAGAGATAATGAAATTTTCTCATCTAAAAATTACTAATAAAAAAGATACATCTAACAATTTCCCTTTCATAATGGTTGTCTCAATGACTGATCTTATACCCAGGCTGTTGATCTATAACAAGTTTTTTAAACTAACAGCTTTTTTGACCTCTTAATTTAGATAAACATTTAATAAAGGCGCTCAGAATAGATGTAGAAGAGTTGTCACTATAGAAAAAGAAATACTGTGCATTCTGCAAAAACACACTATTTGCCTCTCCACAGAAACTTCTTAGCTGTTTCCAGGAAGAAGATACCAAAGACAGTGCCTAGAGGGTGAGAAGGAGGAGGAGAAGTTCCACGCAAAAAGCCAGGAATGCTTCACAAGTGGTTAACATAATAGTAGAGCTACCCTCTGTAAGTCTGAGGCAAAAATGAAATAATCATTGACTCATGACCACCTTTTAGAAAATTACTTCACAAAAAGAACAAATTGCTGAATTTCCACTAAAAAGTAATGGAATATTAATCAAGTTAGATACAATAAATAATTTAATAAATGAAACTGAAATAAAATTACAAATTAAATATGTAAATTGAAATTTAAATAAGTGAATAAACTTTAAATAAATGCACAGAATATAAAGTGAGTTGAGAGGACTTATGGAGTTATGTAATGCTATAGAAAGGACACAGACAGGTTCCTGCAAGATGATACCATGAAAGGAAATAGATAGAAGGCAAGGTACCTTATACCAAAGTGCCTCATAATATGGTCTCACATGTAAGTAAGTTCCAAATAATAAATTGATGAGTTTGATCTGATGCAAGGGGTACAACATTTCTTCTTACCTTCTATCTGGCATTATATAAAATTTAAGCACAAATGACAACATTCCTAAGTATGGCAGTGATCAAACTTAAATAAATACCCAAATAACAACCACAATAACAATGAACCATTACTGTAAGAGCACTGAAGTTGCTAAGCTCTAATCACAGAGTTGGTGCCACATTAAGCATGAGTCTGGGAGAGGTAGCTATGATGTGGAAGAGATAGATGTGATATGGAAGAAAGTTGCTCTGATAGGAGCAGTGAACCAAGAGTCATCATCTGAAATTGTAGGTTCAACTTACACAAGAATCAGGACATATGGATTGGTCTGGCCAGACCAATGGCTGAGAAAGCATCATGAGCTACCTATACACAGATCTGCAGGCTCTGTTTATCATGTATAATATGCTTGTCTTGTACTGGGATTTTTTCTTTTTCATCTTTCCCCTGATGTAAACAAGAGTTAAGGTATCAGATCCTCTACTATGTCTTATAGTAGCTTCTAATCATAAATCCCAACCAATATACAGCAGTATTTCAGGGAGTTATAGGTCTTTACACTTTATCAAAAATCTAAAGACTGTTTGAGAAAGTAGAACCTGATTATCTGAAGGTAGAAATGATACCCTCCAACGAAAAGTTTGAGAGATACAAAGAGATTGGCCACTAGGAACAATCCATAAATTCTGATAATTGTCAGAGTGAAACAAACCCATAACAATTGGAGAAATTTCCTGATAACCCAGATCATATGTCTCTCCTTAATAATTTAAATATTTAGCTTTATTTGGTCAACCAAACCCTTCCTTTGTGATCATAGTTGGAAAGTACAACAGAACACCAAAACATATCTAAAGTGTGAACTGACTATCAACTTAAGAGGAATTCCTGGAAAGAAAAGAAAGAAGAAAAGCATCCATTTCACCTGTGATTTGGCCAGCACTTCTATCCACTTTCTTCTGGCTTATCAGAACATAAGTGCACACATGTCATTGGCACTGTATGCTCTCTATATCCTGGGCCTCTCTGGATTCAGAAGTGCCTGAAGGAACAAGGATCCAAATGCGGGCTGCTGTTTAATGGTGACTCTCATCACCACTGTTACTATGGGTCTGTCAGTCAGAATTGCTCTTGGCTATCAGTGACAGCATAGAGTGTATGAGGATGACATTTCCATGCTTTGTATTCTGAACATTATAAATCAGTTTGGCTCACCAAATGAGCAGTGAGTGCCATGCTAATTATATAACTTTTTAGCACACTAATAGGATCTCCTACTGAGCCAACTGTGGAAGAAAAAAAAATACAATTCTCATTTTTATCGCAGTCTTAGCATACTGACCTCCGTCAGCCCATTGATGTGGTCATTAATAAAACATTTTTAAATAACCTGAAAAGGCATTTTTATAAACTGGAGTCTGGATCTGGCTGCAAACAGCTGTGTATCTGAAAGAATTGGAGCCAGTATCAAAGTTGGCTGTTGGTGATTCAAGTTTGGCCTGTGAACCTCCTGTGTTCAGAATGGTTATTTATGCTTTTGACTGGCTACAAATGAGGAAAGACTGTTGCTCTGGAGGAATCTCAAAAGATAGAAATAAGGATGTTTTTGACGATGGTCTTGCTTTGCTTGGGACACAAAGACAATTTATGGGCTAGAAGAGTAGCCCAATGGTGGAGCACTTGCCCTGACATGCACAAAGCAGTGGGTTTAATCCCCAGCATGTGCACCTATGTGTATGCATGTGTGTGCATCTGCACACACATACATACACACACACATAGATGCATCGGTTTAAAAAATGAGGTAAAAACAAGCCTGCTATGGGGGTACACATCTATAATTCTGGTATTCAAAAGCCTGATGCAAAAGGATCAAGAACTTTTTAGGCCAGTGGAAGCGACACAGGCAATCCGGGAACATAGTGAGACACGATAGATAGATAGATAGATAGATAGATAGATAGATAGATAGATAGATAGATAGATAGATAGATAGATAGATAGATAGATAGATAGATAGATAGATGATAGATAGATAGATAGATAGACAGATAGACAGACAGACAGATAGATAGATAGATACATACATACACACACACACACACTTAATATGAGTTATACTTCAGGACTCTACCAGAGTTGTAAACATAAGGCCCTATATACTTGCAGGAAAAGAGGTACCACATTACTTGCTTTTGTGGTATCAAGCCAGCCAATTTATGTATCAAACCTTCAAATAAATCTCCATTCGCTCTGACCCTGGAGAGAAGAAAAGAGTATGCTCCAAGAGCTCTTCTAGACTCTCTCTAGAAATGGGCTTAATGTTCTTGGGTGAAAGCATGAATATGTACTCGAATACTTAGACAAGACGTTGCAAAAATGTTTAAAGAAGGATGTGGCACAGATCTCCAAATTCACCTGCATATTTCTGACTAGTTAAGTTTCACTGGAGCAGCACCCACTGTGTATTCAAGTCAAAGGCTACACTCAGATGCCCACTTCTATCTCTTGCAAGCCTTTACAGAAACCTAGCAGTATTAATCCCATTGCTCTGCTGATTGAGCAAGGGTACAAGCACACTCTATATCTGTTCAAGGAGAAGTTAGAAAAAAAGATGAGAGGAAAAAATGGCTTCATAGTTCATTATTAAAGGAATAATCTGAGAGTACTTTAATGAGGAAATAATGATCACTGAACTTCAGTGGCTAATCACCACGAACAAATAAGTTCAGAACAACCTAATTTCTTTCTTTGCTACCATAATAAACATTTTTGCTTCAAGGAGAAGCCTAAGGCTTGCTTCATTTAAATGAAGGCATTACAATACATATAGCCATTATAATAAAAGAAAATACATTAATACATAATATAGACATATAATAGATATTGAAACCTATGAATATATTAATATAAAGTTTAATGTTAATTTATATTCATAGTATATTATATATTAACAGTTATAGTAATATATTCCAATAGAAACTATCTATTATAATAATAGTAATACCCATTTCCTCGTGACAGTGTAGCAGTTTTATATATAATTTTCAAAACAAATAATTTATATTTTTTTAAAAGAAACATTTTTTATGTAGAGTTGAGTAATATTATTGGATTGGAAAACCAATAACTATCAACAGGTCTTTTTGCACACCCAACTTTATCTACCTGGCTATTTCAACATTTGGCTCCGTAGAAATATAAACTATAAAATTCAATCACTACAATTTATCTAATCAAATTAGCAAAGTTTATAAAATGACAATAGGAAATGCAAGATAATGGCAAGGATACAATCCATTAGGACTTCACTACTATCGGGGCATAAGCTGATACTACTTTGAAAGGTTTGTTTGGCAATATAGTTCTAAATATTTTAAAAGTTATAACCCTTGATTTGCCAGTTCCACACTGACAAATCTGTCCTATGTCATGAATTAGAAATTTGACAATTTTCTGTAGGAAGGTAGTTTTTAGAGAATTGTTTATAATAGTAAAAAAATGTTCAACTAGGTTAAATCTCCAATGATGGGAAGAGAGTTAAATAAATTGCAGTGAAATAACCACAAGTTGTAATATTATGCAGCTATTAAAATTTTGTTTATAGAAAGGACTTTTAATGGCATGAGAAAACGGTTACAATGTAATCCTGAGTGCAAAAAGCAGGGCACAAAATGCATATGTAGTATAATTGGAACAACAAAAAATGATTCAGAGAAGAGAAATAGAAGGAAACACAAAAAATGTTAATTGAACTGATTTCTGAGTGATGGTCCAGTGGGTAATCGTTTCTTACGTTGCCACCGTCTTTATGTTTCAAATTTCCTTTAATGAATATGTATTACTTTTATAATGAGGGAACATGTATTACTTTTATAATGAGGGAATCTTTTTACAATGACCTGTCAAGCTGTGTTAC
This sequence comes from Dipodomys merriami, assembly GCF_024711535.1. Classification (NCBI taxonomy): domain Eukaryota; kingdom Metazoa; phylum Chordata; class Mammalia; order Rodentia; family Heteromyidae; genus Dipodomys; species Dipodomys merriami. The sequence goes on along the minus strand of NW_027202270.1, from coordinate 47,177,428 downwards.
AATAAATCATCATCACCTGAGGAACAAAGACTTAGAGAACAGAGCTAACGCTTACAAAGTAAAAAACCATCATCAGACTTTAACTTAAGAAAAGTTTACATTTTTAAAACCTATGATTGTCGAGGACTTAAATCATCATATTGAAATTAATTTTTGTGTGGGTTATTTTTGTCTCGATGCATAATATAGTGCTGCTTTGCTATTGAGTAAGAACTTAAAAATATTCACCAAATTGAATACAGGTGGCAGTTCTCTTTTTAATGCATGAAACTGATAACCCGTAACCATAACTGCAGTGGTCCTATGCTCATCGCCCCTGAAATTTTATGTATAATGAGAATCAAGGACATACTATATCCCCTAATACATCTTCCCATCAAATTCTACTTGCAAGGTGTTGCTTCCAATTTCCATTTCATTAAATATATCTAAATAGAGTCTCGATTTTTAAATTACTTGGTGTTTTTTCCACATAGCCATTCAGGAAGGTAAAAACCTGCTTCATTTTTTAAAAACAGAAGTGTTTAATAAGCATTTTGTGCTAGGCACAGAAGATAAAGAATGAACAAAACAGATGTGGTACTTGGCCAAGTACAGTGAACATCCACTGTCCAGTGAGAAAATCATTTCTGGGAGTGGCTATTTTTTTACACTTTTTTTTTTACAAGTTCAATATTAAAATACTGAAAAGACTACTACTGTGATAAACATTTGCTAAAACTAAAACATATTTAGAATGTGTCATAATTTATTATAATAAATAAGTTGTAGAAAAGGGTTTCAGTTCTTCAGGTCAGTTTATGAATAGAACTAACCTCAGTTTCACACCTTCCATCATTCTCCACCATCTATCCCAACCCCATCCATCCAAGTTACCTAGTTCCATTTTCATATGTGTATACTGTATATTATAACTATAATTTGACTGAATTATGACTGAATAATATGACTGTAATTCCTATCTCCACAATGCAGCATTGAAAACAACCAAAGTTCAAAGGACATGTACTTAGGTTTATGAAAGAGGAATTCTTTGCTTATACCTATTTGAAACATTAGCCTAAGCTAATGTTACTTCTATACTGTATGGTTTAGAAGTTTGGAATACTTGAGAAAACAGGATCTTTAAAAAAAAAAAGTTGTGATCTATCCCCCCATCCTTCTTTGATATGTTTGCAAGTGGGGTCCCTTTGTCTGGATGACATGAAAACTAGATTGTTAAAATTTCCTAAGAGGATGGTAACATTTCCAAAGAGGAGGACTCATGGGATGCCTAAATACAAGAATTCTTTTTAGTCAACACCAAACTCTCAGACACTTTGAGTGATGGTCAGAATTCTCAAATTGGACTAAGTGCTTTCCTTTCCCTGCCAAAAGCCCTCCCTTTAGTTCAAATTCAGGCCTCTATCTGTTGATAGGTGGAAAGAAAACAGACCCCAGTTTAGGTCTTGAAGAAATAATTTGTTGCTACATTTCAGCAAAGACAAACCCTTGATCTCTATGGAGGCTAATTATGAAAGACTGTTTAAAAACAATTTTTTGGGAAGTGGCACTGTAGCTCAGGTGGTAGAGCGCTAGCCTTGAGCTGAAGAGCTGAGGGACAGCACTCAGGCCCAGAGTTCAAGCCCACAACGGACCAAAAAAAAAAAGAAAAAGAAAAAGAAATAAAACAATTTTTTGCACTTCTTGCAAAAATATTGTAGGTTAAGTTCTCTGCTATTTTTTAAAGAAAGAATAATGAGATAAATTCCTCTTTCAAGTAAAAGCTTGTCTCTATTATATAAACTTATAATCATATGAGTTTCCTTTTATCAGAAGAGAACTATATAGACAACTCTCATTTCCTTGTTGCTAATGAACTGAAAACCAAATTCCCTTCTCAGTGATTGTAATTATATCACTTTGAGTTGCAAACCAATTTCTTTTTCCCCTCTCGGGAGAGTTTAAATTTTCCTTTTAGCCTCATTTTATGTTTTCATATTTTAAGTTAGCTCAAATCTCCTCTGGAAAAAAAGCCAGGTTGAGGTAAATCATTCATTTACATTATGTGGTTACATCTCAATTTCCTGTTCCTATGACTATTTCTAGGATATGTCACATCAACCCCCTTTTCCCAGGTGATTATTCCTGAATATTGCAAAGCTCTTCTAGTTAAGTGCAACCTTTGGTTAGTTCAAAATAATACAATTTAAAATACATTTTTTGTCATAATGTTGACTCCTCCATTACAAGTAAGTACCATCCTCTCACAAATCCACATTATGTGCACAATAGGGTCTTGCTCATAATTTCAGACTAACTGTATGTCTACATCTACCAGCACTATTTAGAAGAGTCTGAACAAGTTGCCTATGAGAAATATTTTTTGGCTTCTTACAAAAAATGTCAATGATGCAGAACTAGAAAACACAGAAGAGCTGAGCACTAAAGTAGGACCCAAAAGAAACACAAGAATGAAATCTAAGGGGATCACCAAAAAACAGGAATAGAAATCAGAAACCTATGACTCTGAGAATCAGCATTGTTAACCATAACTAAGATATGAAATCAACCCAGATGCTCCTCATTGGATGAATGGATCCAGAAAATATGGTATATATACACAGTGGAATTTATCCATCAGAAAGAATGATATTGTACCATTCATAAGGAAATGGAAAGACTTGGAAAAAATTCTATTAAGTGAAGTAAGCCAGACCCCAAGAAACATAAGTTGCATGGTTTCCCTATAAGTCTACAAGTTAACACACTGGATGGTAAAAGGGAAAAAAATACATTGGGACAGGATAAATTATACAGGTGTCTAGGCATTCACACAGAGACCAAAGGAATATAGTCTTAGGAGAGGATCACAAAGGGACAATAGCTATGTACATGTGAACATATAAAATAATATTTATCAAAATGAACTACAGGAAATGGAAATAAGAGGGTTTCTTTTTTATTTGTCTCTATTTGTCTTCTTTTTCTTTTGTTTGTTCATTTAAATACATAGTTTTGATTAAAGGTTCTAATCTCCCTTCATTCACATAGTTTTGATTGAAGGTTCTAATCTCTCTTCATTCTCTTGGCTATAATTTGTGCTTATCTTCTCTCCTGCTTCACTTCCCACAAATATATCATTATTTCTCTGAGTAGTCAGCAAAAATTAAAATTGGAAAGGAATCACATGAAAAGAAAATCACTTTCTGAACATCTCCAGCAATTTACATTATTCTCCTCAACCACTGGATCATTTCCATCCCCACCCCGTCCCACCCCCACAGACAGCTCCTCTGTCCATCTGAAGATTTTCACTTCGGAATTCATCTTAACCACCCAAAGGAGCAAGCACTCTTCCTTTTGTGTTAAACAACAAACAGTTATACTATGTTAGAACACAGTTCATTTTTTAAGTTATGTCAGCACTGTTCAGTGGAGTGGCAGGGATGACAATGTGTCTGTATGTTCCTAGAAAAACACCTTAAATTCTAGCCCCTTTCCTCCCAATTTAGGAGCTCCATGGGATCTAAAGACATAGGTTCCTCCTGAGAGTCAATAAAACTATCTAAACTGCTTGCAAAATGCTACATAACTGTTAAGTATTCACTGAGGGTGGAGAGGAAGTTGGTTGTAGCTTTAGTCTTTTTTTTTTAAGCTCCTAATCTTAATAAGAAGTATTGTTCTTTCTCCCTCTCTTCTCTCCCCTCCCCCCTTTTATTCTAAGGCAGGTTCTCACCATATAGTCTCAATTGGCCTGAAACTCCTGTACCTCTTGCCTAAGTATCCCATGTACTGGGATTACAAATATGTGTTACCACACTGTGCTGTTTTATTTTCCATAATGTTTAAGCCTACCTATCACTTGGAAATTCAAGTACACTTTTCTTTATCATTTAACTTCATTTGATTTTTTACTATTCCTCTGGTATAGCATTTTATATACAATGAACATAATATTAAAAAAACACTTTCGTTGAGAAAATGGAAATGATCTAAATTCTACTTAGTTATCGATAGCAACTAAAACAACAAAAATCTACTCATCAGTAAACAACAGAGGTAAGCCTGCAAGTCTAGTGAGGCTGATGATTCCTAATTTTTAATTGGCAATAAATAATACAAAGCATAGTAACAGAACCAGTTAAATGTATATATGCAAAAGAGATAAAGAGGCCATTTCTAAGATAGAGCTAAATAATATTTGCCTGCTTGGTTAAATCACTTCACAGCTACTTCTAAAACATAAAATGTGTGCATTTTCTCTTTAGAGTGTCCTTGCAGGAGTGTCATATGAGGAAGGGGTACAATGCTTACAAAGCACCGCACAAGCACAACTCTGGACCAAACACAACTCTGTGTCTGGAGACATAGGACATTGTTGTTATGATGACAAGCTTTTTTAAAAAATTTTATTTATTTTTTATTGTGAAAATGATGGCAAGCTTTTTTCCCATCCTTCTCCTGTTTTTTCACCAGAACTTTGTCATTAGCACATTACCCAATGGCGATTTTGATCTTCTAGCAATTTCTGACCCTGAACTTTCAAAAGCATTATTACATATTTTTTAAAGTGAGAGGATTTTGATTCCATTTTAAAATTTGTGCTCAGGAGTCTATAGTAGAGAAATTCCTAAGACAAAGGATATCTTTATATATAAAAAATAATCCCCAATACTCAGAATTCTTTATATCAAACTAATAGATGAGGACATTATAATGAGGATTTAGTAGAATGCAACTTCTCAAAAATGAGCAAAGAAAGTACTTTATAATAAAAAAAAATCATTATTTCCTTCTCTGGGGAGGTTGTTTGAGAGTCCTTGATCATCCCTGCAACATGCTAAAATGTCTGTAAATGTCTCATTTTTTTCTGAGTTATGCTGATTTCTGGGGTGCAAGGAAATACCCTGGCAACAATGTTGCATACCTAAAGGGTATGGTCAGTTTAATGGTGGAGGTAATGTCACTTTACCATAACCTTACACTTATGGACCTTTATATAGTTTCAGCATGAATAATATAGTAGAGAGTTGGATTAAAATCAAACAACTATCATCCTTGCTTATTGTTCAATATGCAACTTGAGTCCAAGGCCACCATGATCAAGATTGGAGTCCTTAAACACGGTGATTTACTGAACATCATTGACAATTCTAGACTAATAAGAGCTACTGAGCATCTGCTTGATTTATCCTTATGGTAATCTTGATAAAATACAGGAATTTTTCCTGAAGGCTGTCCATAGAAAAGTCAGGAACAACCAGGTGTCTCATGCCTGTAATCCTAGCTGCTCAGGAGGCAAAGATCAGTGGATCATGTTTCAAAGCCAGCCTGGGAAGGAAAGTCCCTGTGAGACTCTCATCGCTAACCCCTCAAAAACCAGAAGTGGCACTGTGGCTCAACTGGTGGAGTGATAGCCTTGAGCACAAAGAGGTTCAGTGACAGACTTTGAATTCAAGCCCCACAATCAACAATACAACAACAACAACAAAGACAGGAACACTAAAAAGAAGAGCCTCTAATATTTCTCTAAGATACAGGCAGTGGCTAAGAAAGCTAAGAAAGTGCACACTCCCCCAATACCACAAACTCAAGACTCACATGCTGCTGCCCTTCAGTGGAAGATGCCAAGACATTGGTGGGGGCATCTGAGGATGGAGAATGAATACAGACTTGTCTGTCTCAAAAATGAGGGAAGGGCTAACAAGTTAGATGAGAAATGTAATCAGTACCTAATTTAGATAGCTTGTAACCCCTCTGCACATCGCCTTGACAATAACATTTTTTTAAAAAAGAAAAAGAAAACAAAAGAAAAGAGGCAATGAGCAGTTCTGGCCTCCATCACAGGAGACAAAGAAGTCTGGGAAAGGAGACTGAGAACACCATGTCATGGAACCCAGGGTGTACCACATCCATTCCTGAAGGGCCCACAGGTAACAATTCTAATAGGCCAATGCCAAAGACAGTATTACCTAATTCACCTTTCACATAAATAATGGAAAAGGAAGGGAAACCCCCCTCCCTTCAGATAATATAGAAAATCAGTATGCTGAAGAAACCCAGAAAGAAAAAAGAGAACATAAAACATGCACTGCAAAAAAACTTTTACAATTTGTATACAACACTTGAAAAATAAAAGCACAATTTAAAAAATGCAAATTATATGTTGAGCATTCCTGACTCAAAAATCTGAAATCCAAAATGTTGTAAAGTTCCAGAACTTTTTGAATGTCCATGTGTCACACTAAAAGTAGAAAAATCCTGACCAGAACTCATTATAGGGTTGTAGGCCAAGCATAAGTGTACAGAAAATTTTGGAGAAATTCACCTGCATTTTCTAAAACACAGGTATATATGCATGATTTATGTTATATATGCAACATAAATGAAGTATGTGGCTAGACCTGGGTCCCATCTCCAAGCTACCTCCTTATATTTATGCACACATTCCAAAATCCAAAGAAATATGAAATCCAAAGCACGTCTGATCCCATATATATCAAATGAAGAATACTCACACTGTACTCACTTCTATCTTAGAAACTACTGCAGTCAAAAGGAAGTTATAAACAAGAATTTAATAATATTATTTCAAAGTCAGTGTGGCCAAAACAGAAATCAAGATAGTACTAAAACTGTATCTTAGTACCTTCTCACATTTCTTCTTTCAGATCCTCTGCCCTTCCTCTCTTTCCTCTCTAGTCTCCTTACTCTATATTCACCTTCCTCCCTTCTCTCACTCCTCCTGCCTGGGTTTCCCAAATGCTGAGATTTACAGGTGTGAACCACCACACCTGCTTTTTCTTTCCTTTTAATATGCAGAATGAACTTAAAGTCACACCACAGAGCTGACTGGCATTCTATGGAGCAGAAATCTCCATCTGCCTCCCCACTCACCCACTCTACACCTCCACCCCAGGCCAGAGAGGTATGTCAGATGACTCCTCCAGGTCAAACTGCTCTTCAAAGACCTATACAATTACTCTGAATTACATCTGAGAAACTCCTCCTATATTACCTTTTAGTTATTTATATCTTTATTTTCTTAAACCAAGATGTCGTATGGTCCTTAAAGGCTAACGTTCATGTTTCATAACAGTACCTATGGTAATCTGTCCAGGAGTGTAATATACATAGTGAGGAATACCTAGGTCAATGGACAGTGAAATCTTTTTCTGTTGTTCTCCATGAGTCCCTAGGATGTTCCTATGGTCCCAGACTAGTCCTGGGATGCTAGGCCTGGGGTAGTCCATATTCTAAGTGGTGCTCCATTTTTATTAGAGTCAGCGAGAGCTACTCCTTCTGGGCTTATTAATACTTGGCCCAAAGGGCTATTCCAATCCAGTCATGACTTTTTGATTCCCCCAACTACTATAAAATATGGGAGGACAGTAACAGAGAAACAGAATATCCTCATGAATTATTAGTTCAGGGAGAGTACTAGGGCTATCTACTATCAACCCTATTCCTTAAGAGTTACTCCACAGATCAGAGGTGCCAGCAAGAAAAGAAAGCTGGCATCTTACTCCCAAAATGGAGTTCTGTTTACAGAGCAGATTTGCTCATAAGTCATGTTGCTAAGGAAGAAAAAGGAAACCTGCAAGAATGACAGAAGGCAGAGAAAGAGCGGCCTCAGAGTATGAGTGTACATACACACTCTTGGCTTGTGTTGGTAGAGGGGCAATTTGGATGGTAGCCCCTATCATGACATCTTGCCAATACCAATTTCCTGAGGACCACTGCTCACATCTTCAGGGAAAGGAAGAAGTAGAGCTAGTCTAGATCTCTTCAGAGGGTGCATCAAGCTTCCTAACAAAGAGCAAACCTCTGGATGCCTGCCTCAGAGAACAATGGCAGCCAGTTAGTCTTAGAGAAGCAGTGACAATCAAGAGAATCAAGAGGAAAGGGAGAAGGTGAATGGATGAGAGGGCTGTATCCCTTCTTCAGGCAGGATGGAACAAGTAGATGACAGGAGAGGAAGAAGGCAAAACTGAACACAAACTAGAAGTTTAAACCAGACTTGCCTTTCTTGTATTCCTCGGTGACTTGACAACTATGGCTTAGTACCCAAGATGGCATTAAAAGGTGTGAAAGGAAGACACACAGAGCTCTTTGAAAGCACTAACTAAAAAGCAAGAAAACTTTTTTATTTGTTTTTACCCTAGAAAGTACAGACTGTTCAATAAACTGATTTTTATATTAAAAAAACAAATGCAGGATTAATAAATATTTTTCAGTTTCACTGTTTCTCAGCTCCCTTCATTTTCTTTTTGACCTTCTGGGTAAAGGAGAGGTGAGAGAGGCAGAATATTCTGAGAAACAGAAAAAATTCTTCTTAGCTACTGGGATATTGCTAAAAATACTCCAAGCAAATAAGACACTTCTCTGCAACAGAGCAGTTGGGCTAATGCAGTCAAAAGGCCGATCTAACTTGCATCCTTGGTGTGATTTAGAATGTGAGAGTTTAAAATGGTACAGCCCATGCTGTGGTAATAAACATTCATTTTAAGTCTTTTAGGGGACTAATACTTCATCTGAACATTCTTAGAGAAAGCCTTTTCTTCCAGGAGAAGGAGTAAAATGGTTCAATCAAATCATGAAAGAAAGGAGAGTGGATCAAAAGCTGAAAAAGCCATCAGCCCTCTGACTGGGTTGACCTTGTATTGGCTCCTCTGCAAGAAACTCTAGAACCAGCTCCAGACAAACATACAGGGTTTGATTTCCTAGAATCCCTAGAGCTTCTCCATTAAGACAACAAAGGCAAACAGCTGGCACTTTGACAAATTCTACAGGTAGAGCCTTAAAGAGTCATCTTAAAGGACCCATTGCAGCATGCTCTCACCTCCCTGGTTAACACAGATGAAGGCCTCAAATGTGTGGGTGTGGGAGGGCAGGTTCTTTTCCAGGAGGACTCTGTATAAGATAAAGTAAATTTGTTTTCTTATCAAAGGCAAAAGCCCTAGTGTGTGTGTGTGTGTGTGTGTGTGTGTGTGTGTGTGTGTGTGTGTGTGTGTGTGTGTGTGTGTGTGTGTGTGTGTGTGTGTGTGTGTGTGTGTGTGTGTGTGTGTGTGTGTGTGTGTGTGCGCGCGCGTGCGTGTGCACGCACACACAAGTTTAAAAAGATGTATCTCTGAAAATAAAAATGAACCAAAGAGGACTTCCATTAAATGTTTTGTGAGCAGGTATGTTTTACAGAATCTCCAATATCCAAATTCTTTAAAAAGTCCACCAAAATTTCTATTTTCCTTTAGTGATTAAAGTTCCTAACATACTTATCTCACTGAGGAAACTCAGTGAATTAAGGAGAATAAAGAGAGTGAAGAGTCTTATTTTTGGGGGGGGGTCTGGTCATGGGGCCTGAACTCTGGGCCTGGACGCTGTCCCTTGGCTCTTCAGTTCAAGGCTAGCGCTCTACCACTTGAGTCACAGCACCACTTCCGGCTTTTTTCTTTTTGCTTATCTGGTGCTGAGGAATCGAACCCAGGGCCTCAGGTATGCAAGGCAAGCGCTCTACCACTGAGACACCTTCCCAGCCCAGAGTCTTATTTTCTGAAAAATGTTTTTGAAAGATAGTTTTCTTAACTTTCTGCTTTTTACTTGCACCGACAACTGGTAACGTGGAAGATAAACTCTATTTATACTATGCAGACAAATTCTGATTAAATTAAGATCCTTATGAAGTTTTACTTTGACACAGTTCCTTAAAAGACAAAATATATTTTCTCCATCTTTCTTAGCCTATGCTTTGTTGTTTTTTAATAAACATTGGGCTAAGCTCTGCTTCTTGTAACATATCATCCTCAGGCCCCAAGTATAGACCAGAACCTAGGAAATGAAAACTGGTAGAAACCACACTGCCCATACCTGTGATTTCTAATAGCTGTCTCTTACTTTGTTCTTTCTGCCTGTTTTGTTGTTGATTCTTGGCACTCTTTAGTTATATCCTTATCTCATCCTAATCTCATTAACATATGACTACCAGCTACTGGCCTCCAAATCTGGCACAATATCCTGCTACTGATGTCAATCTCTTTCCCCCAACTCTGTGATTCCATAGGTACTTTCTTGAGGAATACCGTGCATCTACAAGTGATTTGACCCCAGGGCTCATTTTACTCCATAATAATATATTTAGAATTTCACAAACTAAGTGAGGTTAACTTCAGCAAAAGCCTATGCTATTGACTATGCACTATGTTATTGACAAGATAGTTTCTATCAGCATTTGGAAATGGAACTAGCAATAACCCTAGTCTCCGACTTTTAGGCCCTGACCAGATATTCTTAGAATCATCTATCAGTACACAAAGAAACACAGTGTGAAACAAGCTCTACAGAAGACTAAGAAAAGTCACCTAAGGAAGAGGAGACCCTGCCTTTGCCAATTCCCTCTTAGCTACCATGCAACATCTGGAATACTTATCTAACAAGGCATAGTAACAGGAATGGAGGCAATAGGAAAATAAGTTCCTATTTCTACATGAGAAAAGTTCTGATAATCCTCTTAACACAGTACTACCAAAATATTTTATTAGTACCCATTATTACAGAATAAAATTCAAATTCCATAGCATAAAATTCATAACTTAGTCTCTATTACACTATTTATAGCCTTTCTTTTATTACAAGCTATTCGGGATAGTGGTTAAATGAGGACCCACCAGGATCAGATAACACAAATTAGAATTCTTGCTCAGATATGACTCTGTAGTCAAGTAAATTAACTTCTGAGCTTTGAGGAATTTTTTCATCTGTAAATGAGAATAATGTAGTATCTATTCTATAGCCATATTAGAATTAAAGGAAATAAGGCACTGGGTATTGTCCAGTAACACACTGCTTTAAATGTGGCTAGCAGGCTATAATAGTAATTATTATTCCAGCCACCAACTGAAAACTTGAAATTCCTTAACTCTGCCATGTACTTTCCTGACTTCTATCTATGTGCACATTCTTCTCTGGGAAATATCAAGTAAGGTAGCATTGTTTGTCACAGTGAAAGGTTACACATGCTCTACATTTATGCTAGCAGAAAAATAGCTGTTAGATTCTAAGGGAAGAGACCACATGGGAGCCATGGACTGAGCTCAGACTTTGTAGGAAGATATACCTCCAAAAACTGTCATACGCTCTTCAGCAATCCCTCTTGTACTCTAAAGAGCTGAGAGAGGCAACTGTCTGTTTTCATATAATTGTCTCTGGTATATTATAAAGATATAAAAAAGGAAGAGTTATGAATGGCTACTTTCTTGGTAGTATTCGGTATGCTAGAGAGATGGGGCGTTCGTATTCCAGAACAATAATAATCCAAGGACATGAAAGTTCCCTGCCCAACCTCAGGGAAGGATGAGTGAAGAATATGGGGGGTTTCTGTAATACCAAAGAATGTGGAACCAGGGAGAAAACAGAAAAAAATCAGAAATTAAATTATTATATACCATGGGTTGAAAAGAAAAAGAGAGAAACAGTAAAATATTTGTCTACCTTTAGAACTGTAGCTCCACCAAAATGTCTGTGGCTGAATCTCAGGAACTTACACATCATGTTGGTTAGCTTCTATGGAAACAGAGATTTATGTAGATGTGACTAAGTACCTTGAGATAGAAGGTATCTAGAGGCCTAAATAAGAATCTTGAAAAGCAGAGAATTGCTCCACTGTTGACCACAGAAATGGATGTGATGACGGAAGCAGGGTGAGGGTGAGATGAAGCTGCCAGCTCAGCAAATGGATGTCGGTATCTATGCCTAAGGGAAAAGTAGCCTCAAAAAGTTAAGAGAAGACAAGGAAAGAGATGATTGATACCCATGAGTCTCTCAGAAGGGATGCTGACACCCTGATTTTAGTCCACGGAGATTTGTGCTGAACTTGTGACCCACAGCACTGGAAGACAATTTGTGCTGTTTCAAGTTAGAAGGTTTTGCAGTAAATTGTTATGGTAAATGAATACAAAGACTGACCAATGAAATCCACTAGGCAGCAGCAGAGGCTTTCCACAACACATCCAGGTAACAATTTATGAATTTTGCCAGAGAGAACAAAATTTTCTAGCACTTTGGGGGTTGCAAAAATAAAGTTGAAATTGTATTCCAAGAAGTGTGGCTCCAATGGTGGCTGGGGGGAAGAGAGTTAATGCAAAGAAAGTCCCCAAACTAAAATGTGCTTGTTACCTTTCCAAAACTCAGCATTGGAGGAAGAAATCTTACCACTCATTATCTCCAGGGATATGGTAACTGAAAGCTGAAATAACTTTGCAAACAGTCTCTAGAATTATTCAGCTCTGATCAAGAGGACAAGTCCTACGAGACAAGCTTCCTGGGTAAAACTGGAGAGAATTTTCAGAATGCTAAAGAGCAGCAGGTTACCTCATCAGCAGCTAGGAAAGGTGGAATATAAAAAAGGAAAAAGGAGACAGGCTCTACAGAGTGGTAGAAAGGATAACTTAAAATACTACAGTATGAGATAAAATTTCAGGCTGCGGCCACATAAGAAATCAGCTAATTAACATTGACTCAAATACCACTACAGCCTTTTAAGGACCCCACTACTTTTAAGACATTTTGTATTCATGCTAATCAATGTCCTGACACTAAAAGCCTCAAAAGAAAGGAGTAGAGGTAAAGATATGTACATTCCAAAAACAGCTCATTGCTCTAGCATGCATGACCAGCCACCACTCCCAGCACAATGGAACTTAAAATGAGAGAACACTAAGAAGATGAAAAGACACCCCCCACTCCCAGCCCAATCCCTCCTTACAGATGATATCAGGGTTTAATTCCTGACATGGATGCTAATGGGTCATGGGAACTTGCACACTGAATTCTATTTCTTTGAAAGTGTGGATGAGAAGCCCCTGACAGTACTGCATGAGAGCTGCAAGCCTGAATAAGCACCACAGAGATATGCCAGCTTCCACTATGGACAGGTGTCTGTCTTCATGGATCTTAAATGGGAAAAGGGAAAATGAGGAAAACTTACTAGGTAACATTCTGTCAGAGATGGATACAAGGGAAGACAGCATTACTAAATTAACACTTTTTTTTTTTTTTTTGGGTCCGGTCGTGGGGCCTGAACTCTGGGCCTGGGCGCTGTCCCTCAGCTCTTCAGCTCAAGGCTAGCGCTCTACCACTTGAGCCACAGTGCCACTTCTGGCTTTTTTCTTTTTGCTTATGTGGTGCTGAGGAATCAAACCCAGGGCCTCAGGCATGCAAGGCAAGCGCTCTACCACTGAGCCACCTTCCCAGCCCACTAAATTAACACTTTACAAAGTGAATACTGAGACTCGAGACATGGAGGTAGGTAACGCCAATAGATACTAAAAATGGGCCTGGAGAAGTAATGCAGGCTACATGTACATGAAGGGCAGAGAAGGTTCTGTGTCCTGCGGACACTGTTCTCATGCAGCAGCCTGGAGTTTGTTTGAAAGGCAGAACAAAATATAGAAGTTATAAAGTAATAATTTGCCTGTGAATTTTTACAGATGAAATCTTGCAAAGACATATTAATGTATACATTTCTACTACAATGTCAAAAAGAAAAGAGCTGTCAAGAAAAAAAAGTTCCATAAGACATCTTGATAATAAATTTGTGGAAGGTACCTTGCATAAGAATCATTCTGGGCATTACAAAGGATCCTAAGAACACAACGTCAACCTCTCACCATCCCCAATTGCCATGTGCTCATATGTCACTTCCTCTAAATCTAAGGTGCTCACAGCAAACAGATAAAGGATGATTATTTAAAACATATGCATTAGAAGGAAGAACCCAAAGGACCTAATTAAAAAAGAACCCCTACTTTTGGTTCTCTTACTGGTGAGCAATTGTTCATTTTAGCAACTATTCAGTGCAGGGCCCCTTAAGTAAAATCCTACTATAAGAACGCAGCTATAATATTTTTGACATCTTCTGCTATCCCTGAAAAACTGCCATGTGCATTTGTATAGTATAAGTTTTTATATACTGTAACATCAAGACTGGGAACTCTCTAAATAACAAATATTACACTTTTACCCAATGTTCCACTTGGAACCTAGAACCTCATCATGGTAGATAAATGCTCTACCACTGATTTACATCTGCTCCCATGTTTTTAGTCATTTAAGTTTTGGTACATTCAATCAAAAAATAAAACAGCCATTAAAAAGGAATGCACAGATTTACATTCGTTGATAAGAAAAGATATCTAAAACATATTACTAGGTAAACTATAAAATACTACATAATTTATAACAAAATATAATGCTTATGCAATAGTATTTTTTAAAAGTAATGTCTGAACTAATATGTATGAGAAGAAAAATCTAGAAGAATGTCAAGAAGGAAACAATCAGTGATGAAAATATGATTTTATTTCTTGTTTTCTCTCAATTAATTGTGACATTCTAAATCTGCATGGTGACTATACATAAATTGAAAATAAAGAAGTAAATCACCTTTAAACAACTATGTCTTTTCTATTGTTTATAGTATATGTACTTAGTGTCTTCTTATTCCAGTATAAAAATGGTATTGCACAATGGATTGTTATTAATTCTTCTATTTTGCTTTCCTTATACTACTAAATCTTTCTGAATCTAACTCTTCCTTTAGCATGTTTATTTGCAAATGGATTTTGTATACATAAAAGGCAACACTTTACATTACCCTCTATCAGCTACTTATATTATCTCTCTGTACTACCTAGAAATGCTAGATGAGCATCTAGCACCTAGATGCCTGCCAACCTATGCAAATTAACAAGACTACAGGGAGTCCACCCAACGTCTCAGGTCTTCCTTCCTCATCTATTGGCAGAAAATTTGGGACAAAAGGAAAAATTAAGTCAACCAAGGGATGTGACAATGCTTTTAAAATGATAAAGTAAAGCAATTGCTGGTAGTTATTTCTATCATCATCTTTAAATTCTCCTCCAAGAAAAATATTTTCAGATATTCCTGTCAAAATATTGAATGATGAGTTTGTCAGGAAACATTGTCAAAACAATATGAATGTAAAATGTTAAATGATAAGACAGGTACATGCAAAATCTTAAAAAGTATTCACATTTCTGGCTGTTTTCAAGGAGACCTATATCTGCTTCTTAAGAGCTTTGTAGTGTTGGGATAACTTGCTACATGAATTGGAACCTTAAACCACTCACTTGGGCATGTCAGTGACAGTGCCAATTTTATGGTGGTATATGATAATTAAATAAGATGAAGGTTATAAGATGCTTATCATAGTATCTGGTCCATGGTAGACAGTAGGCACTCAGTCCTTTGGGCAGACAGGACTAACAATAAAGCTAAGATATACAACAATCACTCCAATTCTCAAAAGAAAGAAAATAACCCAAAAAGAACATCTAAAAAGTTAAGTAAAGTGCCAAATATTTTTGAGACTGGAGAACTGCAGTCCTAATAATCTGGCATCTACATAACAATGTGTAACACCTTACTGAAAAGCAAACATAGTCATGTCAGAAATAATGTAGGACTTCAAGCTCTTCCTCAAGGCGCACAGTCTGACACTGCCCCTGGATTTACCTTACTCATTACTCTTCTCAAAATGTGGTTGTTATGATTTCTTTTTTTCTTTTGTTTTTTTTCCCCTATGGTTTATTCCCTGTTGTCACTGTATTTGATTCTGGTACCCTGGGTATTGTATATATGTTTATCTGAATTAGGAAAGGGAAGGCGAACAACAAAATGGTAGGACAAAGGACAGAACCAATGTAATAGCGATACTCACAAGACAATATGTTAAATTGGGGGGGGGTAGGAAAGTGGGAGAAAAATGAGGGAGGGGATAACAGTTTGACAAGAAATGTACTCACTACCTTACTTATGTAACCGTAACCCCTCTGTACATCACCTTGACAATAAAATTAATCCAAAAAAGGAAAAGAAAAACCATAAACAGTGGTTTCTATGGGAACAAGCAAACCAAGGATAATCTATAGACAAAAATCCCTCACCTTCCTCTAGCTACCCATAGTGCTTCTATTTATCACAATTCTTATTGCATTTATTACTTTCTACTTTGTAGTAGAGTCATTTATGAAGGCTGTGATCTCTCCACCTCCATGGTAAGCTCTTAAAGAGTACAGAAACCTTGTCTTATTCACCTTTGGACTTCCAATAAAACCTTGCACAAAGAAAGCAGTAAATAAGTGGTTTGTTTAGGAGGGATGGGAGCACATATACTAAAAAGCACTGCCCAACTCAACACTATGTCTACACTATTTAACCTTTGGGGGAAAAATTACTAAGCCTCTCAGCCAGCCAATTAACTGGTACAAATTATGCAATTATGCCTATTTTCCAGGCTCAAAAGTAGTTGAAGAAGCCTAACTCCTGAATAATGATAAGGTAGAGTAAGAATTCAGGCACACTAATACTAAAACAGTCATCGACATTGTTTCTCACAGATTTAGCTTTCTTTCTGAAACCAAAATTATCTGTCTGATCTTTACAATGCCCCTTTTCCTAAAGAAATTAAAATAATAAGACAAGTCCCAATGACTCAAACCTAAAATCCTAGCTTTTCAGGAGGTAGAGACTGGGAGGACTGTGGTTCAAAGATGGCAGGATAAAACATCCATGAGAAAGTGTTTCAATCACTAAGCATATGCTGTAGTCCTAGCTACATGGCAGGTTAAAAGTAGGAGGATCAAAGTCTGGAGCCATTGTGAGAAGAAATTCAATATTCTATCTGAAAAACAACTAAACCAAAAAAGGAATGAGGTATAACTCAGGTGGTATAGCCCCTGCCTAGCACACATGAGGCTCTGAGTTCAAATCTTAGTTTTGAGAAAAAAAAAGATGAAACAGAAAAGAGGGAAATATTCTAGAATATTCTAGAGACCACTTTTCTCTATAGAAAGAAAGTCATGAGGTTGATCTGAGGCCTTTAAATGGTCTCTTGATGTCTTAGGGTACAGCTAACATATTAACAAGGCACATTTGCTATAAGCAAGCTGATACGACATTCCTTCAGCAAAGATGTAAACAGCATCCATACAGTTGAGCTTCCCAAGTGTAGACAGCGTTGAACACAAAGAAATTTACTTTTTTTTCCCTTTTCTTTGTTGGTCATGTGGCTTGACCTCTGGGCTTGGGCTCTGTCCCTGTGCTCAAGGTAAGTGCTCTACTGCTTAAGCCACAGTGCCATTTCTGGTTTCTAGTGGTTTATTGAAGATGAGTCTCACAGACTTTCCTGCCCAGGCTGGCTTTGAACCATGATCCTCAGATCTCAGACTCCTGAGTAGCTAGAGTTATAGGTATGAGCCACCCACAGGTGGCCATCTGGAATTTACAATTGAATTGCTAGTTCTATCATTTTTCCTAATCAATGATATGATTCTAAAAATCAGATGTTTTTTTGTGAAATAGGTATTTTTAAATGAAAAAATAAACTAATGATAAAATATATGTACAATTTTTCACTCAAGCCAAAATGCGTATTACTGTTTCCTGACAGTATATAAATCAGAAGGTGGTCCAGTTGGTATTTTCTGCCTGCATTTAAGAGTATTTCCTTTTTCTGTACCTTACTTTATGATGTTCTATTTTTATCATCAGATGACATTACTGTGTACACAATAGACAAGAGAGCATTTGCAAAGTGCATGAAGAAAAAAAAAGAAATTTACATTTTAACTATGCATAGTACTTGACACTGACCTTACATTTTAAATCCATATTCCTAATTTTACATGCAAGAAGTTAGTTTTAAAGGCAGTAATATATTTTTGACTCCTTAGTCTTTTGTCTATGATCAGCAGAAGTGAATAAAGGAGACAAATATTACCTAGAGTCACAATTTATTTGGGAAATTAAATATTTCCTAGTTTTGTACTCACAGAATAAAGGGAGGTACAAGAGGTACAGGTGAACAGGAGAAGGCAGGTAGGTAACAATGAGGAAGGAAGCCATGCGCCTAGCAGGTAGGTCTGTAAATGTTATAGTTTTTTTGAAAGTCAGAATGACCTTTCCAAGGGGAAAAGGCAGGCAGCCACCCACACAGAACTAGTTAAGGACTGATGAAAGGCTGGTTGAACCAGTTTCTTATTTACTAGTTCTTAGAATACAACAAAAGTAAACATCACACACAAATAGCTTCAGGAGGCAAGAAAGGCAAGCACGCTCACTGTTATCCACACACAGTGTAGACCAGTGATTCACTGATGAGGGCACGTATGGATATGTTTGCAGATGTACACACACATTTACTTCTGTCTGGGTGCACATCTATGTGTATCTGTGTATGCATGTAGATGTAGATAAGTCAGAATTTAAGTATTGTGATGGAGCAGAATGAAAACATTACAGAAAAGAGCATGTACTTTTGTTCAAACTCTTCCAGCTTCCTGCCACATAGACTGGCTCAAGAGGTGAGCAAATGATCCAGAGTAAATTTCAAGTAGAAAGATGTAAGTAAAGAAATTGTAGGGACAAAGCCAATGCTGAAGTGCAGGCTTCTGGTTGTCAAGAGAGGTTGAGGCTAGACAAGTTCTAGGAGAAGGAAGCTGTACCTCTGAGAGGATAGTGATGTTGAGAGAAGAGAGCTAGGGACTGCACCCTGCACAGATGAGATCTCCATGCCAACTCTACAATGCTACAACTTTGAACTATTATATTTTCTGTTTTAATTATAATCACACAATACACCTACATCTGGAGCACTGGGACAACACCCATTGCAAAAGCACTTAGAGTTCATCATCATGAAGCTCAAGGAATTCCTAGTGTATCTGTTAATTTTACCACATCCCCCTGGTAAATATACCCTCCCACTCTACTACACAATTATTTTCCTCTTTCCTCAAACCTTAAGTGCCTTCTTTCCCTTGTTCATGTTTAAATGACAACATTCTTTAACTTAATGAGAAAATATAAACTATTAGAATCCACCAATCTCTGACACCTCTAACCTTCCTCTAGTTCCTCTTGTTTTCATTGTTTGCTGCACTGCCCAACCCCTGAACTTTCCATTCTCCTAAGTCTAGCCACATAGATGTCTGGATGACATACCTGCTCAATGATTTAGGGGCATCAATCTTGTAATATTGTCTCTTTCATACAATTTTTCCTTCTCTACTGGATTTTTCCCAATTACTTAAAATCTGCTTTAACTCCATATTCTCACTGAGTTTCTCTCATCCATTTTTTGATCACTTGTGTCAAGAATTTCCAGCAAGAGCTTTCTGGGATAATACAAGTTAGCTATATCCTGTCACTCTATTTTTCTCTTGCCATTATGTCTTGAACTCAGTTTGATCAGGATTTTGTTCCCATCGCTCCACTGAAGCAGCTCTTGCCAAAGTCAAGGATATATTCCATTTGGCCAAATACAATGGTCAATTCTTAGTTCTCATTGTATGTGGTCTATTAGCAGCAGTTGATGTAGCTTTTAACTCTCCTGGAAACACTTGTTCCATCAGGTTCACAGGATAAATGCTCTCACCAGCATCTCCTTTCAGTCTGTGGATTCTTAGCTATCTGTGTACCACCTACGAGAGGGTACCAACCCTCTCCTTTGTTCTACCTTCATCTATTTAGGTGATTCATCTCATTTCATAGCCTAAAATAGCCTATGCATCAACAGTTCTCAAATTTACATTTCTAGCCCAGATAGAAAACCATGCATCCAAATGTTTACTTAACATCTCCTTGTTATCTAATAAACAACTCAAATGTAACATATGTTAACAAAGAAGAACCTGCAAAGATAGAATTTTAAAGTTTTTTTAAAAAAGTTTAAAATAGAATCAGCCTTCATTCGCTAAGTTATCAACTGTCAGGTACCATATTTGTATCCATTTCCTTCAAGAGTGAAAGTTCTTTCAAAATATATCTGTCATTTCTCCACAGTGGCTGATCAAACCTGCCACTGAAAAATGTTCCGAACAGGCAACTTGTAGTATAAGCATGGTTTATTTCTGTCGGAGACTGACTGCTGAAGTGTGAAAGAAACTCATTAAAAATCTCTTACTGTGATCTTAACATTGTTTAAAGAAAACATAAGAAAGAAAAGCAGGAAAACTTTAATGACAGGTACATTGAGCCTTCAGACACTCATCTGTATGTTTCTTTCATATTCTTCAGAAAGCAATTAAGACTGTATATAGTTCTTGGTATGTGGTATGCACTGGTTGTTTGGGAGAAATCAAATAAGATAAAAATTTTATTCTATGCTAATATGAAAAGTTGATGAGAGAGAGATCAGAATACCACAGTGTAGGAAAAATGATTTTTAAAAAAGTGAAGAGCAGTATTATTTACCTTAATCTTAAAACAAGGTTCACGGCACAAGAGGCTTCTCTGTAGTCTTCACTAGCATTGGGTTGGCCCTTTGAAAACAAAGCAGCAAACAGTGTTGTAAACTTCATTGGGAAAGGAATGAATAAAAATCACAATATCTGTCAATTTATATAGTTCTTCTCTTCTGAACATTTAAAAACTATGGCTTAATGCCTACAGGCCATATTTCTTCTCACAACACTTTCCCATGAGAAATACAATGATACCAAATTCCCGCCATACTTTTTAGTATGAATGTTTCCTACATAGCCTCAGTCTCAGCATGGATTCTATGAATAACTAATTTTACAATAGCTGGTCTAAAGGAGTGGCAGCCATTTACATTGGTACCATCTAATGCATAAAAGAGACTGTCATCCACCCGGCCTTGGTGATATACTAAGTGTGGGCCATAAGCTTTAAGATGGCAAAGTAAGGAATCTTTATCTTTCTCACTTATGGTCTATTTCCTTAAATACAGATTATCAATGGTGAATGACTCAATATCCACTCTCCACAAAGCCATCCACAGGAGTAGCACTGCTTATAGAGAGTGTGAAAAAGAAAACACGATTTCAGGTCAAGACCCAGTGCTGACAATTTATGCAACCATGGACAAATCGTTCTCTGAACCTATTTTCCCATTTATGAAATAGGGATAACACATTCCCAAAGGTTGTTGTGGAAGTAATATAATGAAGTGGGCTGCAAACTAATCTCTGCAAGCCTTTGCGACCTCAGCTATAAAATAAAAGCCAAGGACTAGATATTAGACCTCAAATAGACTTCTAGTAACCATGAAACTCCTCCCTCTAACCATCTCCCCAATATATAGCTATTTCATAAAACACAGATCAGGTAAAATAGAAATAAATTGAAATGGAATGCATATATTTAGAATAAAGTGTAAGGCTAATGATGTTTTAAGGCATAATCACTTTGATATGTTTATGAATTACATAACTAATATGTGGGCCTGCACTGTGCCTCTCTGTCCACGGTTCTTCTGCTGGGTTACTGAGCATCCTTCAATGCCCACCATGACTCATGGTGTTGTATTCTATACCTTTTATAATTATGCATTAAAGATATTTCACAAGACACTGCCTATAATTTTTACAAGGCAAGTTGTAGAGATGAATGGGCTCATAAAATTCAGTGATAAAAGAACTATGAAAGGTGGTTATAAGAATCCAACCAGGAGCAAAAAGTAAAGCATCAATTAACCACAATATGTTGTGGTGGAAATATAAAAGATTTGTGAGTCATATTCGTTGCTTATTTCCCAGAGAACCAGCCATTTAAGAATAGTTCTGGTAGTCTTGCTCTTGAACTTATCATTTAAGGATTGGACATCCTGCAAAAGATAGCCAATAGTAACAGTACTCTTCCTCATAAGAAAGACTTTACAATCCCGATATGGAAGCACTACCTTGAAATTGCCTACCAGTCTCAAATACTCAGGTGTTCTAAAGTTCTTTCCACAAAGTATGTCAAATTGAAATGACTGGCAGAATATACCTGAGAGTCGTGCACAGAGAGGGACTGTATTTGCTTGGGGATACTGCTGGCATTCACGGAGATCTGTTAAGAGAACCACTGTTACAACACTCAAGGAATCCAAAATTAAATATGTGGTCACTGTTGTTATGTGACATCCCAATTCTCAGAGACAATAATTTTCAGGACATCTTAAAGCATCAGAGATTCCCAACACAGATGCCAACTGCTTTTGCTTATCTGTAGTGGAAATCATCTAGGGAATGTGCTATTGACTCCTGGGTCCTACCTGTTCTGATTCAAAATTTCATGGACACAGAGAAGACCAGTATCTTTAACAAGTTCCCTGGGGTAGCCCATATGCATTTGGAGAACCACTGAGATAAAGACAAAAAGCATAAACTACTTGAGATTTTAAGCCTGAAACCAACTTACTTTTGCTGATCCAAAGTTAGAGGGCAATTAATGTCGAGTCAGTAAAAGTCTACCATTTAATTATTATTTTGAATAATAATTCGCTGTATTTAAAAGTACATGAAGGTAAGTGAATTTAACAAAAACACCATATGATAGGTTTTACTTTTCACTCAGAGCTGGAATTCTGGCCCTAGAGAAATACTCAAATTACTTTTGCGTCAAGGTGTGCTTTTGTGAACTGTGTCCTAGAGCAACACTTGAAAAACAAAATAAAAATATAAAAAGAGGATCTACTCTTTACTGACATAATATCAATTCTGAAATCATCAGTAATTTGGGGGGAGAACAAGAGTTTTCTAATGTTTAAGAATATAAAATTCTTACTCTCTCTGCTTTCCCAATAATAACTATAATAGTACTGAAGTAATGGGAAGAAGTTTCCTGATGTCGGTACTTATTTTGAAATGCCCAAAAAAGTTCAGAAAGTGGGAGGTGGAAGGATAGATCAATAGAAGCTTACCTATGTAACAGAGCAAGCATAACAGTAAGGCCTTGGCTAGCAGTATATGAGCTCACGATCAAGTGTGTAAATGCTGCTAAATGTTTGAAAAGGGTCATAAACAAATGTTAGGTAGGGGGATGAGTATGTTGGAACAAACAACTAGCCAGAGAGCTAAGGCCTATCATCAAGCTGATTCTGCGATATGTATTAACGTTTCAGTTACAAAGGCTACACCGCCATTAACAGAATATCCTACCTCTAGGATGAGACCAGTACTAATCTGAAAAACCAAAACCTTATTGACATTTCCTTAGAGGAGGTAACTTAAGGCCTCATCTCCTGACCAGCTCACTTGTGCCTCTGCCATCACTGGGAAAAAGATCTAGTCAACTGGATTGGGCAATGGGACCAGACCACTCACATTCTTGCAACTTTGCTGTATAGGTGTTACCCGGCATGGACATAAAAGGACAAGCCTCTGCTTCCACTAGAGCAATGCAGAAGGTTCCTTAGAAAATTGATCAGGTGTCCTCATATAAAACACATTCTTGGGAAGGTGGCTCAGTGGTAGAGTGCTTGCCTTGCATGCATGAGGCCCTGGGTTTGATTCCTCAGCACCACATACACAGAGAAAGCTGGAAGTGGCACTGTGGCTCAAGTGGTAGAGTGCTGACCTTGAGCTTAAAAGCTGAGGGACAGTGTCCAGGCCCAGAGTTCAGGCCCCACGACCGACAAGAAAACAAAAAACAAAAAACACGTTCTTTAACAATCAAGGACACACAAAACTCTCACCATTATAATCCTCTCTCTGGGATTAGGGGATGACCACAAACTGCTTTAAATTATAGGAGGCTAACACAGTAAGTAGCTCCCATTGATCAATAACAGAAACTCTTACTAGATTTTTTTTTCCCTTTTAAACAATTTGCTACAAGCTGGCATTTGAAAGAATGGCTGCTTAGATAGAAAAATAGTTAGGTAAAGTTGGACATAGCTCTTGGAGAGAATCTGCAGTAGGAAAACTAGTAAAATCTGAAAAAAATTCCTGGGTTTAGCTGAAAGTAATGTAGCAGTGTTGGTTCTTGAGTTGTGATAAATATACCAAGGCTACATGAGAAATTAACACTAGGAGAAACTGAATGAGGTGTCCATGGGAATGTAGTACTATCTTTGCAGTATTTATGAAAATCTAGAATTATTTCAAACACTTTACTTTCAGAAACTCATAAGTCAAACATAACTTTTGAACATAAATCTAACTTTCATCAAAACTACTCCTAAGTTCAGTTAACTACACTAAATAACACCTATTGGAAAGAAGCATCTTTAAAGTACCAAGTCAATGTGGCCTATGATGATGCCAGCTAATCCAAACATATTCAGAGGGAGAAAATCCAGTCTTTGTCTTTCTCTACTCATTGATATAGAAGACATATTGATGAGAGCTGACAGGAATATGAAATATACCCTCTCATTGAAAATAATTTGAAGAGCTAGTGCAACTCATCACAGCTATCAGGCAGACAGGTAAGGGGGCACTAGAAGGCTAAGGCAGGAAGATCATGAGTTCAAAGACTAGCTTGGGCTACAGAGAAGAGACCTATCTCACAATCAATAAACAAACAAAAAGGGAGCAATCACAACAAATGTGATCTTCATAATGTATCTAATCTCCAGAAAAATTAACTGAGCCTAAATCTACACTAAATACATGTTCTCCTCAGGATAAGACCCAAGAGTCAGAAAAGAAAGACTTTGAGGTTCCGGGAAGATGGCGGAGGAGAAGCTGGAATCTGAACAAGCTCTCGCATAGAAAGTAGGTTTAGAGTTCCAGTGAACAGTCCTAAGCCAGAGAATCACACCAAGTGTACCATCACAGGACAGAGAGTTAGACAAGAGAGGGGAAGACAAGGAAACGCACCAGCTGCCGCTCCGGCGGCGGGGTCGCGGCGGCGACCACCGCCGCGGGAGTCATACCTGAGACACAGAGAGTCGGGGACGAAGGAGCCAGACGCAGCGGACGAGCGGATTCTACTCAACACCAACAAGAACCGACAAGGAGCGAACATCTTCATCCTGCTGTTTGCAGACCAGAGACGACCCAGGATCCAAGACTCGGCGTGAGTACAAGCCCGACATCCTCACTCCTCAGGGAGCAGAGGAGGGAAGGCCACCCCTCCCCCCCCAGCACCGGTGATCTCCATCTTGGATACCGACAAAGCTCGGAGTTGCTGCTAGCTCCAGCTCAGGCCTTGGAATAAAACGAGTCATTTAGCAGGTCACAAGAACTTAACGCCGAAGTGACCTGCCAGACTCAGCTCCATCCAGGGAAAAGTCACCCAGCTCAGGCGCCAGCCATCGGAGTGCCTAGCGTCACTGGGTAACCAGAGCCAGAGGCTGCCCCTCCCTCTAGCAGCCACCACAATCAATTGAAAAACAGAAACCCTGAGAATGGCTCCAGGCTGGGCGCTGTGAGCTCTATCACAAAATAGCCCCAGGGAAAAGCTACTGTTTGTTGAAAGGCCTCAACCCTACCCAGAACCTAGCCTCATAACCACATCCCCCTCTTTTGTGACTCTCAAAGCAGACCACCCTCCCAGAAAACTAACCTGGGAGGGGGATCTCAAAATCTTGGGTAAAGCAGAGCATTTTTCTGCCTCTTCCAACCAACCGACTTAAGAAACCAATCAAGCCACAGGACCTCAAGCTGACCAGAGACTACAACAAGAGACTGGTCGCAGACAAAAGGGAGATACAGGATTCCTCCCACTCCTCCCCCCCCCAAAAAAAAAAAAATCAAAAGACTTTTTTTTCTTTTTTTCTTTTTTTTTTTTTTTTTTTTTCTTCTTCTTCTTTTCTTTTTTTTGCTTGTTTTTTGTTTTTTGTTACCTTATATATATATATATATATATAAATTTTTTCCCTTCTAAAACTTTTATTAATCTTTTATTTTTGCCTCTTCTGAAAAAATAATTGTTTTCCAGTAATTTTTTTTTCTCATCTTATAATTTTTATTTTAGGAATACGTGAATGAGAGTTTTCCTTTCTTTTCTTGTCTTCTTTCTCTTTTTCTTTCATTCTTAATTATCTTTTTGTTTTTTATCTAGCTCTACTGAACTTCTGATATTTTCTTCTCCCTTTCCCATCCTTAAAGCTTTCCACATCTCCTCTATGTCCCTCCCCTTCTCTGAACATATTCACATTCCTCTCTAAATAGACGGTCTTTTAACCTCTATAATAACATTAATTTTTACGTTTCTATTCTTTTTCTGGTCTCTCTTTATTCCCCTTTCCGTCTCTTCTTTTTCTCTCTCTCTCTACTTGCATCCTACCCAACCCATTTCCTGCACTGTGATTAGGACATAGTTAACTCTCCCTGTGCCTCCCCACACCAATCTATTCCTATTTTTTACCCACATCTCTCCCTAATCCTAATAATTTCTGGTTTTCCAAATTCTTTTCTGCGGTTCGAAGTCCTTTAACATATAGTCATTTGATGTTGAATAGATGTATCTGTTGAACTAGATTGTATCTGTAGACTATTGACTGTACAAATGCAAACTTTGGTTGATGGTTGCCTTAAGATAGTGTTCTAGCACAAAACTGGTGCAATCTGTATCTCAAATGGGCCGAGTAAGCCGGAAAAACACAAGAAAAATGGCAAATTCGGGTATCTCAATTCCCAACCTTGATAATCAGGGATTAGAACAGATAAAGAATAATCCAGAGGAGAGTTCCCAAATAGCTCTACAAACACTAATAGCAAACATGATAAATGAGAAGTTTGACAATGTACAAAGGACTCTGTATGAGCGTGATAGGGAGAGAGAGGAGGCATCCCAGAAGTTTATACAGGAACATCATAAGCGTGAGGAAGCTTCTCAAAAACTGATACAGGATTTGCGTGAACAACTTGAGAATACTCAAAGAGAAAGGGAGGAATGGCGTGAGCAGGCAGAGAACACTCAAAGAGAACTGCAGGAATCCCACAGAAGGGAGGAAACTAATCAAAGAGTAATTCACGAATTAAGAGACCAGGTAGAGAATACACAAAGATCACTAAAGACATTCATGGAATCCATTAACAAAGAGCTGAAGGAAGTCAGGGAGACCACAAAGGGAAGGCTGAATGGAACCCAACAGAAGGAATGGGAGTCCAAAGAAACCATAACCAATCAACTAAGTGATTTGAGAACAAACACTGAACACCAAATTAAGGAAGTAAAGAAATTCATACAAGACCTAAAACAGAGCTTCAACAAAGAACTTGAAGCCATCAAAGCTGACCAATTAGAAGGAAAAGAGATAAAAAACAAAGTAGAGAGTCTTGACAGCAGGTTAGACCATGCAGAAGATCGAATCTCAGGGATTGAAGACAGCCTAGATATTATAGAGAAAGAACATACAACCATCCAAGACAAGTCCAAGAAATATGATAGGTCTATTCAACACCTGGAAGACACCATCAGAAGGCCCAATCTAAGGATAATGGGTGTAGAGGAGCACCTAGAAACAGAAGTTAATGGTCTAGGAAATTTGTTTAACAGGATCCTAGCAGAGAACTTCCCAAACATACAAAAAGATAGGCCTATTCAGATACAAGAAGCTTTTAGAACCCCAAATAGACCAGACCAGAATAGGACATCCCACCGTCACATTATAATCCACACAGGATCAACCCAGACCAAGGAAAAGATCCTTAAAGCTGTCAAGGAGAAAAGGTTAATCACCTATAAAGGGAAACCAATTAGAATTACCTCAGATTTCTCACCAGAGACAATCAAAGCAAGAAGAGCCTGGAATGATGTATGCCATGCCCTAAAAACAAACAACTATCAACCAAGAATACTGTACCCAGCTAAACTCTCCTTCATAACTGAAGGCCAAATAAAAACCTTCCATAGCAAAGAAAAATTGAAACAATACATCTCCACCAAACCAGCCCTACAAAAGATTCTTAAAGATGTCCTACACATAGAAAACCAACAAGAACGCAACAAAGGCCAAGAAACTGCACCCAAACTGAGAATCCAAGAACCTTAGGAAGAACCCAGTTTTCACAGCCCCCAAGAAGGTGGATAACATGGCAGGAACTCCCAAATACCTCTCAGTCCTATCTCTTAATGTTAACGGACTGAACTCTCCAATTAAGCGACATAGACTGTCTAGTTGGATTAAAAAACAAGACCCTTCTATCTGCTGCCTGCAGGAGTCACATCTTGCCCGTAAAAACAAACATATTTTCAAGGTTAAAGGCTGGAACAAAATCTACCAAGCAAACGGCCCTCATAAACAGGCGGGAGTTGCAATCCTAATATCAGATAAAATAGACTCCAAATTAAAATTCGTGAGAAGAGATAAAGAAGGTCGCTACATACTAATTAAAGGATCTCTCCTTCAGGAGGATATTACAATTCTAAATATCTATTCGCCAAACAATGGAGCACCCAAATTTATCAAAGAAACACTACTTTCCCTCAAATCCCAGATAGATCCAAAGACATTAATCGTTGGGGATTTTAACACACCACTCTCCCCACTAGATAGATCAACTCGGCAAAAACTCAACAGAGAAACCGCAGATCTAAACAGCTGCATAGATCAACTAGACTTAACAGACATTTACCGAACATTTCACCCAGCAGCATCAGAATACACGTTCTTCTCAGCAGCACATGGGACGTTTTCTAAAATAGACCACATTTTAGGCCACAAAGCAAACTTGTCTAAATTCAGAAACATTGAAGTTATACCTTGCATTCTCTCTGACCACAAGGGAATAAAATTAGAACTCAACACCAAAAGCCACCAAAGAAAGTCCGGTATCACATGGAGGCTGAACAACACACTGCTGAATCATGAGTGGGTCATGGAAGAGATTAGAAAGGAAATTCAAATGTTCATGCTATTCAACAAAAATGAACACACAAATTACCAGCTCCTCTGGGACACAGCAAAGGCAGTACTCAGAGGCAAGTTTATAGCTCTGAGCTCCTACATCAACAAATTGGAGAGATCGGAAACTAATAATTTAATGACACATCTAAACCTCCTTGAAAAAGAGCAGCAAGATAAACCCCAATCCAGTAGACGGAAAGAAATAATCAAAATTAAATCAGAATTAAATGAATTAGAATCCAAAAAAACTATAGAAAGAATCAACAAAACAAAGAGTTGGTTCTTCGAAAAACTTAACAAAATTGACAGACCCTTAGCAAACCTTATCAGAAAAAGGAGAGAACACACCCAAATTAATAAACTCAGAGATGAGAATGGAAACATCACCACGGAAACAACCAAGATTCAGAACATTATTAGGGGATACTTCTCAAAACTTTATGCTAATAAGTTTGAGAACTTGACAGAAATGGACCTTTTCCTAGCAAATATTGACATGCCAAAACTAAACCAAGATGAGTTAAACCAGCTTAACAGGCCCATATCAAGCATCGAAATAGAAACAGCAATAAGAGACCTCCCAGCTAAGAAAAGTCCAGGACCAGATGGTTTTACAGCGGAATTTTACAAGGCCTTCAAAGCAGAGCTCACACCAATACTCCTCCAACTCTTCAATGAAATTGAAAGAGAAAGCTCACTACCGAACACATTCTATGAAGCCATCATAACCCTCATCCCAAAACCAGGCAGGGACTCATCAAAGAAAGAGAACTATAGACCCATTTCTTTGATGAACATTGATGCAAAACTTCTCAACAAAATTTTGGCCAATCGACTTCAACAATTCATCAAAAAAATCATACACCATGATCAAACAGGATTCATTTCAGGGATGCAAAGCTGGTTCAATATACGCAAATCAATTAATATTATTCATCACATCAACAGGAGCAAGAATAAGAACCACATGGTTATCTCAATAGATGCAGAAAAAGCATTTGACAAGATCCAACACCCCTTTATGATGAAGGTTCTGGAAAAATTAGGAATCCATGGAACATTCCTCAATACAATAAAGGCTGTATATGACAAACCTACAGCCAGCATTATACTCAATGGTGAAAAACTAAAGCCATTTCCTCTTAACTCAGGAACAAGACAAGGATGCCCACTCTCTCCACTTCTCTTCAATCTAGTATTAGAATGCCTAGCTACAGCAATAAGACAAGATGCAGACATAAAGGGGATCCAAATAGGGAAAGAAGAAATAAAACTCTCCCTCTTTGCAGATGACATGATCTTGTATTTAAAGAATCCCATAGACTCCACTCCCAAATTACTCAAGCTGATTCAAAACTTTGGCAAAGTAGCAGGTTATAAAATTAACCCCCAAAAATCAACGGCTTTTCTATATGCCAACAATGAGAAAAGTGTGGCTGAAATTAGGAAAGCAACTCCATTTGTAATAGCCCCACAAAAAATAAAATACCTAGGAATTAACTTAACCAAACAAGTGAAGGACCTCTATGATGAAAACTTTAAAATCTTGAAAAAGGAAATCAACACAGAACTTAAAAAATGGCAAAACCTCCCATGCTCCTGGATTGGCAAGATTAACATCGTGAAAATGGCAATACTTCCCAAGGCTATCTACAAATTCAACGCGATACCTATCAAAATTCCACCCTCATTCTTCAAGGAAATAGAGGAGGCAATCCAAAAATTCATATGGAACAATAAAAGACCCCGAATAGCAAAAACGCTCCTCAACGGAAAGAACACTGCTGGAGGAATATCAATACCAAATTTCAAACTCTACTATAAAGCCATAGTAATCAAAACAGCTTGGTATTGGCATAAGAACAGACCTCAGGACCAATGGAATAGAATTGAAAACCCAGAAATGAACCTACAGACCTATAGCCACCTAATCTTCGATAAGGAAGCTAAAACAATAGAATGGAAGAAAGACAGCCTCTTCAGTAAATGGTGCTGGCAAAATTGGTTAACTACATGTAGAAAACTAAAGCTAGATCCTTATATATCACCCTGCACCAGAATCAACTCCAAATGGATCAAAGACCTTGAACTCAAAGCAGACACTCTGAAAACATTACAGGATGGAATAGGAGAAACCCTAGGTCTCCTTGGCTCAGGTCGAAATTTTCTGAATAGAGACCCGGAAGCACAACAAATCAAAGAAAGGTTGGACAAATGGGATTGCATAAGATTGCAGAGCTTCTGCAGGGCAAATGACATAGCTGGCAAGATCAATAGAAAACCCACCGATTGGGAGAAGATCTTTACTAGCCATACAACGGACAAGGGTCTCATATCTAAAATATACTTGGAACTCAAAAAATTAAACCACCCAACAACAAATCCTCAAAGAAACAACTGC
Organism: Dipodomys merriami; assembly: GCF_024711535.1. Classification (NCBI taxonomy): domain Eukaryota; kingdom Metazoa; phylum Chordata; class Mammalia; order Rodentia; family Heteromyidae; genus Dipodomys; species Dipodomys merriami. The sequence continues at coordinate 47,146,442 of NW_027202270.1, read as the reverse complement.
CCAATAAATAAGTGGGCGAAAGACTTAAAGAGAAGCTTCTCTGAAGAAGAAAGAAGGATGGCCAATAGACACATGAAGAAATGTTCAACATCCCTAGCCATAAAAGAAATGCAAATCAAAACAACATTGAGATATCACCTCACTCCAGTTAGAACAGCAAAAATCAAGAACTCCAATAACAATAGATGCTGGAGGGGATGTGGACAGAAAGGAACCCTACTTCATTGTTGGTGGGAATGTAAACTTGTTCAACCACTTTGGAAAGCAGTATGGAGGTTCCTCAAAAGACTTCACATAGATCTCCCCTATGATCCAGCAATCCCACTTTTGGGCATTTACCCAAATGTTTACAAACAAGACCACACTAAAGCTACCAGCACAACTATGTTTATTGCAGCATTATTTACCATAGCTAAGATATGGAACCAACCCAGATGCCCCTCAGTAGATGAATGGATCAAGAAAATGTGGTATATATACACAATGGAATTCTATGCCTCCATCAGAAAGAATGACATTTCCCCATTTGTTAGGAAATGGAAAGGTTTGGAAAAAATTATATTAAGTGAAGTAAGCCAGGCCCAAAGAAGCATAGGTCCCATGGTTTCCCTTATTTGCAATATCTAGTATAGGTATGAGTCAAGCGGAAAAGGTCAGATAATGTGATGCTAGGAAAATGAACCCTTAAATATGTATTTTAATGTTTTCGTTTCTTTCATGCATGTATTTCTAATGCATTTATAAGATTATTTCTTTGTTGCTTTGTATGTCCCTCCCCCACAGTGTAACCCCCGTTTTCACTATATTTGATGTCAGTATAACATGTGGAGTAGATGGGGACAAACAAGTCGTTTAAGGATTCAGGTGGACCTGTTGCAACAATGAGAAGTACAAAATGTCATGTCAAAACCAGCATTACAATGCCGGTGTGGGGGGGGGGGGAGGGGGGTATAATTGGGGGGGGGGAGGGGGGTAAAATTGGGTGGGGGGAGGGGGGAGGCGGGGAAGGGAAGTGAAGGGTAAACAAAGGAGGAGGCTGCAATGCTTGGTAAGAAATGTATCCATTATCCTGCCCATGTAATTGTAGCCCCTTTGTACAGTATGTTCTCAAATAAAATAAAATACAATTTAAAATTAAAAAAAAAAAAAAAAAAAAAAACAAAGGAGGGGGTAACAATGCACCATAGGAAATGGACTTATTACTTTACTCATGTAACTGTAACCACTCTGTACAATATCTTTACAATAAAAATAGATATTAACATTTATTAAAAAAAAAATAAAAAATAAATAAATAAAAAATAAAAAAAAAAAAAAAAGAAAAGAAAGACTTTTATGATTAACCAATGAATCTTGGGAACAAAGCTCAACAGCTATTGTGTCAGCACTGCTGCACTTCAACCACACAAGAAGGATTTTTATCAAGAAGTTTATGAAAAACCCTTTCTCCCTTCCTTCCAAGTTTCTGATAGACAGAAAATTAAAATCTTAAGGAATTCTGACACAACCTTCCTGAATTCTACACTGCACTTCCAGATTAAGAGCTATTATGTACTACTCCTAGTCAGTAGTTCCCTGTGTTAGCCGTGAGTCAGAATCATGTGAGCAGAGTTGCCTGGACATCAACCCATACTAATATATTAAAATCTGTAAGTGAGTGTAGGTGTTGTGTATCTAAAGCTTTCCCTTCTTCCCATATGGAGACAAGAGCGGTGAATCATTCATTTTCGTGCTGCTTAAGTGAGGCCTTACTTTAATAGAGGCCTTAGTGACTGCCCTTCTTGGTTAAAATAAAAGCACAGGAAACTAAATTTAAAGATAAAACCAAATTAATCTCTAGAATCAAAAAATCAATTACTTAGCTGGGAGCCAGCAGCTAAGATCTGTAATTCTAATCACTCAGGAGGCCAAGATCTGAGGATTACAATATAAAGCCAGTCTAAGCAGGAAAGTTCATGAGACTCCTATCTCCAATTAACCACCAGAAAAGCAGATATAGAGGTATGGCTCAAATGGTGGGGCACCATCAAGGCTCTAAGCTCAAGCCCCAGTATCAGTACCAAAAAAATTATATAAATATATATATATATATATATATACACACATATATAATAATCTGAAAAAATCCCCCAAAAGACCAACATTGGAATAATATAGTTCAACAATTTTAGATACAAAGATATCTAAGCCTGGTATCAGCAGCTCATGCCTATAATCCTAACTACTTAGGTGGCTGAGACCTTTGAAGATGATTGGTTCAAAGCCAAGCCCAGGTAGAAAACTATACTAGACTCTATCTCTAGTTAGCCAGTAAAATGCCAGATGAGAGGTGTGGCTAAAGAAACAGAGTGCCAGCCATGAGTAAAAAAGCCAAGCTTCCTTGGGAGATGCATATTAAGAGATAGTAACTAAGGAGGCATATCCTCATATTCTAAATCCCCACAGAAATGGAAAGTCCTAGAGAGTAGGTATTCCTCTCTTTTTGTCTATTGTTTTCTAATTCCATGTAGAAGTAATTATCTTTATCAATAATAATATTATTATTAAGCTTTAGTCTCTTCTGGAGTAGTAATAAGGATGAGTATTTACTTATCACAAATTATTAATTAGTAGTAAGTGATTTTTTTTAAATATCAAATTAGGAGCACAGAACCCCTTTTCCAATATACCTGGCTATGAATCACAAGATAAATGATGTAACCTCACACCTTCCAGTTTATGCTGGAAAGGCTCCTAGATTTAGGTAGACTTCCAAATGTCGCCCAAGATAAACATGTTTTTCCATTGTCTCTCTAAAGACTACCCTACTTTGGCTTTCTCTGTCTCCTCCAGCCAATGTTCTAACATCTGAAGATTCTACCCCAGGTATCCCAGGAGGTTGACATAGTGACTCACAAGTAAAACATTCCTAAAACACACCTCATTTATTGTGGCACCTTACCAATCTTAATATGTTACTAACCAAGATCGCTTCTGTGAACCTTACCCCAATTATATAACATCTTCTAGTCCTTTGTTCCCACTCCAGCTTCCTCAGTGTATGCCTATCAAGTGGTAGAGTGCTAACCTTGAGCAAAAGAAGCTCAGGGAGAGTGGCCAGGCCCTGAGTTCAAGCCCAAGGAATGGCCAAAAAAAAAAAGAGTTTATGCCTGTTATATACTACCTGTTTAATGGTTTTATTTCTGTGCAGAGATATTCATGTTACCAACTAATATGTATACAGGACCTATTAGATATAAAGGAGATACAACATGAATAAAACACTACCTTATTTTTCTAGCAGCTTAGTCATAAAATGACTAAATTGTATTTTACATGCATGACAAATACTACTGGGAGAGCTCATCATAATAATACTCTTCTGGCATCTAAATGTACCATTTGGCACAGATAAGCATTTTTACTGGTGAAGATATTTAAAGGTAAGGTACATTGGTACAGTTATTGACAGCAACTCTGAAAACTCAAAATAAGCAGACATGTCCACCAAAGTAATCACAATTCCAATATCTATACTATACTTGTGTATGTGCTTCCAAAATGAAAGAGAGTTAATGGAATGATGTTTGTAACAACACCCTCATTGCCAAGAAGAAAATGGTTAAGTAAAAACCATCTCAATGTAATATTACATAGCAATTAAAAATAAATAGGCACTAGGAAAACTGTGAGGATAGGTGTGGTTTGGAAGGATGAGGGAAGTAAGAGTGATGTTGATCAAGAAATATTGTCTCATAAGTCAACATGTTGAAACTACCCCTTAGTACAACTACTTAATGATACAGAATATAATTTTTAAAAATAAACAGAAAGGCCAGGTGCCAGTGGCTCACACCTGTAAATCCTAGCTACTTAAGAGGCTGAGATCTGAGGATCATCGTTCAAAGCCAGCCCACATGGGAAAGTCCCTGAGACTCTTATTGCCAATTAACAGCTAGAAAACTGGAAGTGGCGCTATGACTCAAGTGGTAGAATGTTCACCTGCTGAGGAGCTCAAGGACAGCGCCCAGGCCCAGAGTTAAAATCCCACAATTGATAAATAGATAGATAGATAGATAGATAGATAGATAGATAGATAGATAGATAGATAGATAGATAGATAGATAAGAAGGTCTGCACTCTAATAGATTTTCAAGTCAATAAAGCAAGTTGCAAAACATGTATAGTTTTTTATAATGCCTTTCATGTTTTTAAAGGATGCACTCAAAATCTTTACTTTCATATTTATATTGGAGTGAGCAGGAAAAGAGACAGAAGAAAACACTGCAGCTTGACAACTTCTGTGGAAAAAGTCAGGGGACAAAGGCAGGCAACAGGAAGAAAGTAGTTTCTATTTTCATTCACTTTGATCTCTTCTGCCTTTTCAGATCTGTATGGACTATAAGGCCCATCATAGCCAAGCTATCTGAAGTTACATTTTCCTACATTTTCCTGCTTTAACCATTCTATTTTTATTCCTTTGGCTCCTATTCCACTGTAACAGACCACACAACTTACTTCCACTCCTGTTGCAATGTGAAGCCTACAAGGATGGGACCACACTGTTTTTATCCCAAGGTACTCATCCCCATACTTACTAAACAGTGCAGAGCAAGCACACATAATATACATTTTTGAAATACTTATACACTTAACACATTTTAATTCCCTTTATTATAGAAAATAAAATACTTTATGCTTTGCTTACAGGAAACAATTTGGGGTTGTTGGCAATTCAAAGGACTGATTTAATTAACTAAAAAGCTGGAAGGACACAGCACCTTTATTATAACACTTTATAACAGCTCAGGCTATGGAAATCTAGCACATCACAAGGAAATGGTATAAGAAAGTTGTTGTGAGAAGCTGTGCAATAGAGCTAGGGAAGTAAGTTATCCCTAAACTGTGGAGGAGATACTTGCATGCAAATACATTTACTCTTTAAGGAATAATAAAAAAAAACTATCTATATATTTTCTTAAGAAAACACCAGTGTGGGATCAGACCTAGGCTACTGGGAAATCAAGTGAGTTCAGAGGCAGGGAAGTGTCTACAATTGACAAATGCCAGTCAAGAAGATGGATAGTGATGTTTGAGTATCAAATGACAGCATGCCTTACATTTTTCCCTCTCCAACCTATGTAGAAATCATTCTTGCTAACAGTTCCTACCATTATCTCCAAAATGCATTGGTGATGAGAGCAATTTCATCAAGCACCTAGTAAGATACTGTCTCAACAAATCCTTAAGAAGAAAGACTGGCACTCAGCAGTCTGTTACCAAGGGAAAATATAGTATTTTCAATGAAAATATCCTGTAGTGAACCAATAATGAATGTTTTTGAGCTGATGGTGCTACTTGAAGCATCTTCTTTTGTTTTACTTCAAAGCAGAACTCACACTTTTAATGAGAGCTACTCTTAGAAATAAATGAAACCAGGACTCTGTATTTCACTCTAGAAAAAAAAAAGGAGAAAAGAAGGTAAAGAGAGGGCAAAGTTCATGACATCTGGTAAGATCATTCAAAAACATCAGCTTATCTGTGCAGTCAATATATCTCACTCCAATAGTTGAACAGAGTGCTCCTCCAGAGAGGAATATGTTCTTAAACCAAGCTTAGATTTCACGCTTGAGATGAAAACAGTAGTTCATATAAGAAATAGGAGGAAGTAAGATAGTTCTGAAGGAAAGCTACCACTGGGCAGCAGGTGCACTGAACATCTCAGGAAAAGTCTAACTGTGTATACGGAAGGAAGTCCAGGGAAGAGAGTGACTTGTGTTTCTGTTGTGGACCTCCTGCCAATCTCAGCTGGCTACCATTACTTAAAACACGATGGTAAGAAGATTTATTCAGCTGAACAAAAGGAAATGTCTGCTAACTTAAAAAAATGGGATGAATATTATGTGTAGTTCCAGGTTTCTGTTTTCTATAATGAGGCTTTATCAAGGTACACATTAATTACCAGGGGTATAAAATATCTAGAGCTACTTAAACATGCTCAAATTTCCTCTAGGAGAATTAGTGAGCTATACTCATCATTAGGCATTAAAATAATTAATCAGATGGAATAAGTAAAAAAAAAATGATCTCTTAATCAAAAGATGACCAGTTCTCAAAGGGAAGCTATTAAATGAATGCTCCTTGCCTCCAAGTACCCAGGAGATTTAAACATCGAGATTTAAACATCAAGACTAATGATTTCAACCTGAAGTTTCTGCTCATTTTAGAAGCATTATTGTAAATTAAAAACCCAGCAGCAATTTTAAGTGTATGCTTACTATATTTTCTAAATGACAGTACTACTATGAATTAAGAGTAATTATTATCTAGTCAGTGCCAAGGCCTCCAAGGAGTATACTTTACAAAATATGTGGCACCTTTTAAGTACTCTGATCATCTCAATCTGATGGAGGGAAGAAGAGGCTCAGAGAATACAGTCATTTGACCTGATTTGACTCATCCATAGTAAATAAGACAGAATCAGAACTTATAAAGTCTATAGTTTTCCTTTTATTTTCTCCTTCATGAGATCTCAAAGTCTCTTTTGCTGATGGGTCAGACACTGATACCACAGTGAAGAATAAACTAGTGAAAAATAAACATAGGAATAGATATCTACATATACACATATACATAAGTAGTCACTGCTTACCTGTGGGTTTTCTTCTTTTACTCTTCGTGACTGTAAAACAATTACATGTCTATTAATATTCTCAAAAGTACAGTGGGAGGACAATACACACAGCTTGGCTGATAGTCACCAAAGCCAGTGACCTTTTCTTGAGAAGCAGCTGCTTTCCCCTCTTCACTTTTCTCATCCATCTCGTCGTCACTCCACTCCCAATCACCGTCTTCCGTTTTATGTAGGTGACCACTTGACCCAGGAACTCGTCTCACCTGAATCCAAACAAAACATACCATTCTTCACTGGTCAAGTGTGCACAGTGCTCACTAGTCATGCTATAATTTAGTAACATAGCACACACATACTTCCCTGAAATAACCAAAGTGGTTATTCAGGGTTAACTAGAAGATCCAAAAAGCCTACACAGCCTCTGGACTCCCACACTCACCCTCTTTCCAAAACATATTTCTCTAACACATACAGAACAAAACATTTTGAAAGAACACCACACTCAAAGCTTTAATGATCAAGTTTGTTTTTCACTTTTACTTAATTAACAACTGTACTAGTATCTACATACACATACACATACACACACACACACACAAAGGCCATGTGAATGTCTTCAAATTTGCCTAAGGAAACATAAGGAAGCAACTTCCTGCTGACTGAGCAGAGGCAGGGTAATCAGAAAACCTAATGAAGCATGCTAGACTAGACGTATGCGATCTAAGACCTACATCCACACAGCAAATACCCTTCTGTTGCCACCTTGCTCTTTTTCAGAACCTGACATCATGCTTGCATTCCCAGGATTCTGCTCAACCTACTTGGACAAAACAAAATAGCATCAGTCTATTCCTAATACACTTGTCACATGTTTGAGAGTTCTAAAAATATTGTTATTGTTATAATAATAATAATAATAATAATAATAATAATAATAAAGTAGTAGTAGCAGTAGTAGAAGTAGTAGTACTTTCTAAGCTTGATCTAACCCACAGGGAATGCTTTCCAAATGTCTTCATGGTTGAAAAACCAAAATTTTTAAAAGGATAGAATAACAGAAGAGCTACTGAGACATAATCAAACAAAGCCCTGCAGTAGATGAACAATAAATGAACATAATGGCCGGTGGCCACTGATTCAGATAAACTCATGGTAAATAGAGATGACATATTCAGCACTTCCTTTTACAGAGGAGATGATGGCCCAGAAAATGCCCTGAAATCATGCAGCTATGAGGCAACATAAAAGTACAAAGCAAAGCCTTCAGATACCCATTTTCCTCATGCCACTGAATGATTATTTATAAAGTATGTCCTGTGAAAACTCCAAAAGTCCATACAAAAAAGGTAATTTTTATAATAGAAATTATGTAGTCAAATCATAGGCATGACATTTGACCCAAGGAAAATACCAACAACACTGAATATACGTCAGATCAATGTGAATCCATAAACGACACATGCTTTGGGCGATAGGCTGGAGTTGGGAGGCACTGCCTTGAGAACCTGGAAAAGTTACTATGACTATTTTGTCTGGAAGTTTTGAATTCCAACAGAGTAAACCTTAAAAGGAAATAAAAAGTCACTCACCATTGCAAACTGTTAGGTCTAACTTTTTTTGAAAAAATGTTTTTAACCAGCTTACCTTTGAAACAGTGCAACCACTTTTGTGCTTTGCCTAAGCTATTATTTCCAGTTGGGTTTTGAGCTGCTGTGAAACCTATTCTAATGATGGTGATTTTAATAGTGCTTAGAGATGCTGGCAAAGTCTTTGAAAAATTGCTGAAATGCACTTAAGGGTTTTCAGAACAGATTGCTCATTTTTAAGACTTCAAAGAAATGGGTAACAGAACAGAAAATAATTTTCTGTTGACATAGACAATAAAAATAATTATTTTCTTGGCAATACTAATTACAGCGAAGGGCACTGTTTAATGAAAACATTTAAAAGGAAGAATTTAAGTCCCATTATAAAATATACTATTAACTAACAAGTGAGAAAAAGAAGTAAAATTATGGATAAAAACAAAATAAAACTACTCCTAATAAAGCTGTAGATGAATTTAATTAGTTGATGAGTTAGTATTCTTCAAGACATTGCATGAAAAAAGAGACTAGCTTTATACTGTGAAATATAGTTCACGCCCTCTTTCCCTCTGGCTCTATATATTTGCAAGATTTGTCAGTTTCATTTCCACAAGCAGGATCCAACTATGAACAATAAAATGGCCATCCTTTTCTATTTCTATTTTATTTTAGGACCCTAGGTTTATTTGCTGAGGGAGAGAGATAAAACAAAATGTCTAGGATGATAGCCCTTAACTGTGAAAGAAATGAGGGATGGGCCTTTAAGCAACAGATATTAGTTACACTAACAAGTGTAAATGCTGAGGAAATTAAGTAAGATTGGAAACATTTAAAATCTATGGAAGAGAAACGTCTAATATAAAAAGAATAAGAATCCAAGTTAGTCTCTAAGAATATGCCCCTGGCTTGCGCCTAGGAATAAAAAATTTTGAAGCAAAGGTCTAGTAGTATATTTATTTATGTGATATTGACTTCTAGTGAAGAGACAAGAAATTGTTTTACAAAGTCATATCCTTGTAGGGAGTTTGTAAGGATGAAGAAACAACTTTTACCTTTTAAAGTCAAGGCACCTATTTTACCATAGTGTGAAAAACAGCCTTAAGAGTTAAGAGCTACAAAATACTTTGGAAAGTAGAAACTTCACTCATAGAGGTATATTTTCACTTCACTATAATGATTAAAAAGGGAGGTTATTTACTCTTGGAATTCGAACTGCATTACTATTGTTTTGCTTTGGTTCCATTAAAAATGTGTATACTCAGTAAAGCCCAGTGAATTAAATGCAATGAATTTAATCCCTATTTTCTGTGGTGGAAGGGGGAAAGAAAGGGTTGGTTGCAAAATTGAGTAATTCTCAGAGAAACAACCTCCTTTCTAGATGTCACCAAGTTAAATCCACAATCCCACAAATACCTCAAGTCACAATTGGAAGTAGTAAAATTAAAAAAAAAATCTTCATGCAAAGCAGTAGACACATTCTTTAAACATGTTATTTATGAAAAGCCATTACTGAAATGAACCCAAGCTCAGATTGCCACAGAGAAGAAGACAGGCTCTGACAGACATGACAAAGGAGGAGTTTAGCTCGCTGGAAGGTTCTGGTGCCCAGTGAGCAAAGATGTGTAATGCAAGGTTGCATAGCAGCAGCCAGGAGGCAAGGGTGGCAAGGTGGAAAATCTGCAGAGCACTCTCGCTAATGATTCCAGCTGTATTCCTCTCTAGAAATATGAAGTGTCACCATCCTGGTCCAACATCTCAGACATGTCAACTTACCCCTGACTCCAGAACAGAGAGGAGGATAGGAAGGAGAATACCAGACAATCAACAGATGAATTTGCTGTGGAGGGCATGCGCTATGTCAGAAATGGGAAGCATGTGTGTCTAACATCCTACCAAACAAAAGAAGAATGCGACCCTAAGAAATATTGGGCACAATTTAGTCTCATGTTCAAATGCTACCCACTCTCTGAGTGATCTACCAGTTTCTTCTATCACTACATTAACTTCTCCCAGAATATGGATTTCAGCATGTCCTTTGGACAACTTTCCTTTCCTTGGACACTCTGTACTCATCCCTCTCTTCCACCTGTACAATATAGTATGTGCCTGACTCCAGCTATACCTGGTCACCCAGGGGCTCACCACCTCAGTACCCAGGCCTCACTAGACACAACAGAAGCCAACACAATTCTATTTCTGTTCCCAAACATTCTATTAGCTAGAAGTACAAAAATTACATCTAATTAATTGCTGTTTTTGTATACTTGAGATACTGCCAAACAAACAAAAAGCCTTCTCAATTATCAAACACAAAGTGAGACTGGGTAAGCTTTTAGTGGTAAATATTTTACTGTATTGTAACTTGTGTTCTGACTTCAGCTCCTCTGAGTACTACATCTCTCAGCACTTCTGGACCCACTGGCCCCTCCAGCCTAGGTCCTCTCTGGCCTGCCAATCTTTACTACCTACCCCACAAGGCCCGGAGCCCAGAGCTGACTCACACAGAGTTCCTACTACCTCCTACCCCCTTCTCTAGCCAGATCCAAAAGTCAGCCTATGCATCATTTATTTTCTACCACCTTATAGACCCATTCTTTTACCTCAAACTTCTCTGAACCCTAGGTTCACGGTGTTTCTCTTTCTACTTCTCTCTCCTACTGTTCTTTGCCATTACCATGACACGGTCACTCCTCTCCCATTCCTAGCTCTCACCTCACAAACACAATGGCACTAAATGAACACACTCCATGTGTATGCTGAGTAAATACACTTCAACACTCTCACCTTAAGCTGATGTCCATGGAAACTTTGACTCTTAGTCTTGCTGTCCAACTGCTCAGTTGAGTGTAAGCAGCTCAGTAATTACTCAAAATTGATTTTACGCCCTCTAGCTTATTTCCCCGCATCCCTCAGATTCATTGTGAAACTTCCCCAGTGCTGTCTGAGTGAACACATCTGAACACCTCCCCTCCCACCTTCACCCCTAGCATGTAGACAAAGGGTACATTCAACAAAAGCTCTGAACATGTCTGCCACATTATAAACTTTCAATGGTATGATGGGTGAGATTATTATCAAGACATTTAACTCTTAGCTCATATCTAAATCTATCAAACATTCTATTTTGTAAATTTCACCTCCTCAGCTTCCACTGTGTACAAGTAGGTCCCCTTGAGTGTTGCCTTCTTGCCTCTCCTATTGAAACAAACTCCTCTCCATCTCTGAGTCTCTCATCTCACGCCTACTTTATCCTTCATATTGCTACAAGGAACACACAAGCACTTTCAAAAAACCTGCAAGTGTTTATGATGTATCCAGGTTCCATGTTTGTTTGTTTTTTGTGTTTTGTTTTTTTGGTTGTGGGGCTTGAACTTTAGGCCTGGGTGTTGTCCCTGAGCTCTTCAGCTCAAGGTGAATACTCTACTACTTGCGCCCCAGCACCACTTCTGGTTTTCTGGTGGTTAATTGAAGATAAGAGTCTCACAGACTTTCCTGCCTGGGCTGGGTTTGAACCGTGATCCCCAGATCTCAGCCTCCGGAGTAGCTAGGATTACAGGCGTGAGTCACTGGCACCTGGTTGTATCCAGGTATTTAACATTCAAGTTTCTATCTCTACATCCAAATGGCCCTTTTCAAGACTTATTTTCTACCATGCCCCTTTACACACCCTACAGTACAGATGTTTAGAAATTGCATATGCATTACAACGGTAACCTTGCCTCAATTAGCCTTCCCATGCTCTTTATTTTTTCATAACCCAGGGCATTGTTGTGGATCCTCCCATTTGGATTCTGCCTTACCACTTCATGCTTTGTATTACCTTTGACAAAATAAGCTATTAAACCAAATCTAAGAGGGAGCTGTAAGATCCTTTAGTAAGACTTCAGGAAGAAACAAAACCTAAAGCTTTCTAAGTGACTTGCCTTGCAGATCTACTTGTTAAATGCCAGCGCCTAAGTATTATTCCCCCCCACTCCCATTCCCAGCCATCCCAGGAGCCTGAGGAACTCAAAGCATTTGTGACATGGATATTGTCCCATGGAGTGCACCCAGTAAAATTTACAGAAAATCTCCAGATTTTTTTAGCAAGTTTTTTATTGTGAAAATACTGTACAGAGGGGTTAAAATTACACAACAAGGTAACGAGTACATTTCTTATCAAGCATTGTTGCTTCCTCCTTTGTTTTTCCCCTACCATCCCTTCCCTTCCATCTCCACAACTACATCTCCCCCTCCCCTCCCCCCTACCCCCACCTAAATTGCCTCTTGCCTCCCCCTTCCTCTCTTCTTCCTCAGCCTTCTCCTCTTTCATTGGGCTGGTGCACTACCAGTTGGGGAACATCTCCACTTCTGGCTTTTGGTTAGTTGTTTGGAGATACCTGTCTCTCAGATTTGTGTGCCTGGGCTGGCTTTGAACCTTGATTCTCAACCTCACAAGTAGCAGTATTATAGGTATAAGCCACTGGTGTCTTTCTGCACAATTTCTTATATATTTGTATTTATATTATTGATAGATTAGACTAAAAGGAAAATAAAATACAAAGTAAAATGATACCTGAGCTGAAAATCTTCAAAGCTGAGTGTAGGAGCAGTGTAAAGATGCTACTGAGCTGCCAACACCAGCTCTTTTTGACAAGAAAAGAAAGAGTGACTTAAAGAGCAACCAAGAACCCAAAGATAGAACCAAGAGTCATAGAAAACTGTAAAAGAGCACAGAGCCCTAGTGACACGTGTCTAGCTAGATTCTTGAATCGCTATGGGCAATTTGCCCTCTTCCCTGTTTCCCTCTTTGGATCAAGGCTGTAGAACATGTATCTCCCTGTTGTATTTTTGCTAATTTTTCTTTTTTGCTCATAGATCTCAGATTGAGAATAGTGTTAAGAAACTATTCCCATGGAACTGGCTGTGAGGAGCCTCACTTAGAATCAGAGCTGATTTAGAAGATGAAGGCTATGACTTTGAGCCTGGGCCTGATGCTTCAAGGGGATGAGGCTCTTGTAAGTATGACAGACAGTATTTTGTATGTGAGTGATTTTAATTATCATGGCAGAGAGTAGAAAGGGCAGATTGTTCCATTTTTCCTCCCCCAGAATGTCTTTAGTAGCATCATCTATCCCATAGTTGTAAAATCTTACCACTCAACTAACAAAAAATCCAGTACTCTAAGCCTGAATGTAGTGGGGATGGGGTAGTGCCTCATCCATAGCCATCCAAGTAAGGGAGATATGAAGTGATATGGCATCCAAGGCTATGTAAAGGTGATACAACTTCCCCTTGCTTCACTTCACTACTCAGAGTTGAAGTCCAAGCATCTGTGAGTATCCTCGCTACTCTGAGGTCTCCATGCTACCAGGCAGCCCGTAGGATTCCCTACAAAGAGGCAGCCTGACCACATAACTACAGCTTCATGGAACTGGGACCAAGCAGCCAACACTGTCCCAAATCTCTGATCCATAGACACTGGGAGACCTTATTAAATAGCTGTTCTTGTCTTAAACCACTAAGTCCAAGGTGACTTGCCACACAAAAAATAAATAATCAGGATAAGGATTGTGATGAGATGACATATAAGATTTGGTTTTAATTATTATATACTTACAGGTCATATTTGATGCTCTCCCCTAATCCAGATAACAGACTCAACCCTATTTCATTTCATGGTTAATATTTTGAAGTGTGGACATGATTAGGCCTCTTAGCACTCAGGTTCCAATTTACACTTGCAAATTATTTTCACATGACTATGTTATCATACATTAAAATACTAAGAAGAAGAAAAAGGCCATTTCTATTAATCATAGATAATAGGCTACAGCTAGATCACAGCACTTATAGCCAGGGGTTCCTATTAGCACTATTTAACCTCTTACTTATCTAGTTCTTTGAAAATCAGAAATACCTTTCTCTAGAATGTAAAAGGACAGAAGATAGGAGACTAGGAAATTAGGAAAAATTTGAGAGAAATATAAGACATTTATATGTTAATAATAAGCAATTCAATACACTGGTCTAGTTTATTAGTGAAGGACACCTTGTAGCAACTTCCTAATCATTTTTCACCATTTTCTAATGTGAAAGGAATGAAATTTGATAAATGTTTCTCTTCAGATAAGGACAAAGGAATTTTGTAACGTTGGAAATCCAACATGAAAGGGCAGCAACTTGAAAGAGAATGTTCTGGAAGCTGAAGGGAACTCTTTTAAAGAAGCAGCACAAAGCACGGAGAAGCAATTAGACTACTTATTCTGCATTACTCCTATCAAACCTTCAATATGGCATTTCTCCAAGTTAGGGAGACAAAAAACAATGACAACAACTACCAGCCAAGAAAGCGGCATCCAATTTTGCAACTATTGTCTTTGGAACTGAAGCTCCTGCTGGAATGGGTGCCAAGCTGATCTGTAACTTTAGCGAATAAAGAAAACAATAGGAATGTTCCATTCTGGCAAGACAAATAACACAGATGAGAAAACACTCTTCTTGTAAAAACTGAAGGAAGAAAGAGAAAACAATGTTTGGTTCTGCAGAGTTTGAAAAGCTGCCTGGATATAGCAGTAAGTTATGAGTTAACTTATTTTCGAAAGAGAAGGTAGGTGATAAGGAAGACAAATATCCAGCCAGCTGAATACAGCTCCAAAGACAACACATGAACTGCTGGAACCAGAATTCTCACAACAGAAACACCAGAGATAGTCAGTTTCAGGTGTCAACCTGGCTGTGTCCTGGCGCACAGTGATTCAAACACTAATCTAGGTATAGCTACAAAATCACTTAGTAGATGTGACTGAAATCTACAATTGATTTGAAGCAAGAAAAAATATTCTTGATAATCTGGCTGGGCCTGACAGCCTGATTTAATCTGTTGAAATGCTTTCTGAGTTGAGTTGAACTGGGTTTCTGAAGAAGAAATACCCCCTGAGGAGAGCAAGCTCAGTCATGCAGTAGCATCTAGACTGCCTTTCCTGACAGCTGCCTTGCCTGACAGTCTGCCCTGCAGATTTGGGGCTGGCCTAGCCAGCCCTCAATCAAGTAAACTAATTCCAATCAAGTAAACTAATCCCATGCGCAATAAATCCCTGTATGGTCTCCTACTGGCTTTGTTTCTCCAGCTGAAGTCCTGACTGAACCTCACACAAAGTCCAGCACTCTACCCCTCCAGCACTGTAACTTTTGTTATTTATAAATGAAAGATAAATTAGCCCCCAGAAGAGCAATACCCATAAGGGCATCCAGTGGATTTGGTAATGATCATGTCTTCAACTGAAATGTAAAGAAACACTGAGCAAGATATATGAATTATCACAACCTAATGGAGATTGTGTTCTTTTGTTGAAAGACATCTAACATCCAGATTAGGAATAAATTACTGGTTAAAAAATCTCTACACTGGGCTGGGAAGGTGGCTCAGTGGTAGAGCGCTTGCCTTGCATGCATGAGGCCCTGGGTTCAATTCCTCAGCACCACATAAGCAAAAAGAAAAAAGCCAGAAGTGGTGCTGTGGCTCAAGTAGTAGAGCACTAGCCTTGAGCTGAAGAGCTGAGGGACAGCGCCCAGGCCCAGAGTTCAGGCCCCATGACTGGACCCCCCACCAAAAAAAAAAATCTCTACACTAACTCTAATAACAACAGATGCTGGAGGGGATGTGGACAGAAGGGAACCCTACTGCACTATTAGTGGGAGTGTAAACTTGTTCAACCACTTTGGAAAGTAGTATGAAGGTTCCTCAAAAGACTTCACATAGAGCCCCCCTAGAACCTAGCAATCCCAATTTTGGGCATTTACCCAAATGATCACAAACAAGACCATAGCAAAGCTACCAGCACAACTATGTTTATTGCAGCATTATTTACCATAGCTAAGCTATGGAACCAACCCAGATGCCCCTCAGTAGATGAATGGATCAAGAAAATGTGGTATATATACACAATGGAATTCTATGTCTCCATCAGAAAGAATGACATTGCTCCATTTGTTAGGAAATGGAAAGACTTGGAAAATATTATACTAAGTGAAGTAAGCCAGGCCCAAAGAAACATAGTCCCATGGTTTCCCTTATTTGCAATAACTAGTCTATGTCTGAGACAAGCAGAAAAGGTCAGATAAGTTGCTGTTAGGCAAATGAACGCCAAGATAAGGACACAAGTGGTTTTTCTTTCTTTCTATTGTTTCTAACGTATTTATAACCCCTGTTATAAATCACTGTGTTTGATGTTGGTATAATTTGTGGAGGGGAAGGGGAAAAAAATGAATTGTTTAAATAGGGATACAGGTGGACCCATTGCCACAATGAGATGTACAAGATGTTATGTTAAAAAACAAACTCTAAAACTCTGGCGGGAGGGTGGGTGGCAGGGAGTATAGCTGTAGAGGTGGGAGGGAAGGGATGGCATGGGAAAAGCAAAGGAGGAGGTAACAATTCTTGATAAGACATGTACTCATTATCTTGCCCATGTAATTGTAACACCTCTGTACAGTATTTTCACAAGAATAAATAAATAAATAAATAAATAGAGAAAAAAGAAATGTACATATTACCTTACTCATGTAATTGTAACCCCTCTGTATGGTATTTTCACAATAAAAAAAACTTATTTAAAAAATTTCTACACTAAGTCTGAATAATAGAATTAACACTGAAATCCTGGTTAACATGCCAAGAACCAATTCAGTTGACAGAAAAATGGCCCAGCAAAAAAAAGTTAGAAAGATACTCAAATGTATTGGTTTCTGTGAAACAAAAACTATCTAGACTTAGCAACCATCATATAGGACATAATAGACAAAATAGCTTGATAAATTCACGAAGATATCTGGTTTTGAAATATATGCATTCACAAAAACACTTTAGAAGAGCCTCTTGATGCCAATACCATGGGGTTTCTTAATAAAAATTGCTACACAGTGCTCTACAGACACACTTCAGCTATTTCCCAGATTATAGTTCTGTGCAAAAACATATACATACATAGTAAACATTTAGTGCTCCTCACTGCTAACAATCAAATCAAACTTATCACCTGCATAGACATACATAACACATCTCTGCCATATGAAAAAGAAAGTCGGAAAATAGTTGCAATCTGTGTCTTCCAATCATACACCTCCAATATCTTACTGCTTACCAGAATATGAGGATCACAGAGAATATTCATTCTTTCATTCTTAGTATAGAACAGTAAGCAGCCAATTCCCATCATCAAACAGCTCAGGAAGATATAGTAAGTAGAAAAAAAAAGCTGAACAGAACCAGGTGTTTCCAAAGGAAACAAACTAGACACATGCACATATACATCTGCATATATACAGAATATTTCTGGAAAAGTTTTACACAATGTGGTGATGGTGCTAAGCTGTCAGAGAAACTTCTTTTTCACTGTGTATGCCCTAACAGCTAACAACTCTGTCTCTCACTAGTTCTATATTAATTTAGAAATAAAAGCAATAGGCATATAAGGGACTGCATGCAGCTTCAACCGTGGGTAAGGAATCTTTCTTTAGTTGATCCCTGGACTTAGACAAAACTTACCTTCTGGTCCCCAGCAATGTTGGCCAGCACACTGCTGCCTCATGCAGACTGGGACCTGGTGACAGAGCACTTGCTTCTGTACTGAAAGAGGAGGGGAGGTAGATTGTGCTTGACTTTTCCCTCCAAAACCACCAATCAGAAAAGTCATGGGGTTGGGCAAAGAAAGGTCAAGAGTATCTTGCTAAAGGAACATCAGGAGCAGAAAAGAAACATTCCTTCTGCCTTCTTCATCTTGTGTCTCTTTTACTTGGATTTTTTATTTGGATTCTTATATCAATTATGAAAGATACTTTTGGCCATGGAATAAAGTATTTAAAAATTAGAATTATGTATCTTTCTTTAGGAAAAAAAATTAAACCACATGGTAGTATATAGAATCAGAAGTAAAAGGCTGTGACTTTCTTAGGTGAGGGAGAAATAGAAACATAAGATGCTCAGGAAATTTCTAAAACTAAAAATGAATAGTTCCTAAAGCTTTTCATATCAAGGGAGACAAAACAAGAACATAGAGTAATTCTGATGTGTACTTATTGCAGTGAATGTTAACAATTTAGGAAACTGTTTCAGGGGGAGAGGGTGTCGGTCATGGGGCTTGAACTCTGGGCCTGGGAGCTGTCCCTGAGCTCTTCAGTTAAAGGCTAGTGCTCTACCACTTTGAGCCACTTCCAGTTTTCTGGTGGTTAACTGGAGGTAAGAGTCTCACAGACTTTCTTGTCCAGGCTGGCTTTGAACCGTGATCCTCAGATTTCAGCCTCCTCAGTAGCTAGGATTACAGGCGTGAGGATTATAACTAGGATTAAAGGTGTCCGGTTTAGGAAACATTTTTTTTTTTTTTGGTCCGGTTGTGGGGCCTGAACTCTGGGCTTGGGCACTGTCCCTCAGCTCTTCAGCTCAAGGCTAGCACTCTACCACTTGAGCCACAGCGCCCCTTCCGGCTTTTTTCTTTTTGCTTATGTGGTGCTGAGGAATTGAACCCAGGGCCTCAGGCATGCAAGGCAAGCTCTCTACCACTGAGCCACCTTCCTAGCCCCTTAGGAAACATTTTTAATATTGTCTTTTTATACAATGGATTCTAGAATGAAGGAAGTCTCACCATTTTGCTAAATGTTTGATCCAGACAGTGAATACAATTATCAAAATTTTTAACATACAGGAAATGCAATTAATAATCTTGATTCATGTTTATTAATGATTCATTTATTAATCTTAACCCAGTAGCCAAGTTTGTGTTCTACATTATGTTTATAGAATAAACTGGCCTTTGCCATAAAATTATAAAAATACTAAGAAAATATTCTAACAAATAAGAAGAACTTGAAGCTTGGAAAGCATATGCCCTAAAAGTAATATACAGCTAAATTCTAGGCCCTGATATTTGGAATCCTTTGTATTTAGTAGGCACCAAATATATATGTAATGAATGAAGGAATATTTTCTGTTGCCTAAAGAAAATTCTGCCAAATCAAATGTTGTTCCATAATTTCTCTCTACCTTTCCTCCACCTCCTCTTTCACAGGGAGACACCGGGGATTAGTAACAAAGCAGCACAGATTTCCTGGAGGAACATGAAGATAAAGGCAAAAAGACCCCATTAGTTCCTGAATCGTCATAATTCCACATGTCCATGATCTCTAGATCCAATGTCATTAAATAAGTTCCAGTGACCAGAATATCCTACTCTGTGAAGGACTGACTGTTCACTCCTTCGAGACAGTAGCCAGCAAAGACAGAACTAGGGCACAGGAGGGACTTCCATGTATTTGTTAAATAAACAAATGAGTGAATGAATAATCCTAGTTTAAAATATAAGACGTTAGGAAATCTCAAAGCCAATTTATCTTATCCTGAGACTCAACAGCATATTAGAGTGTCCTTGGAAAACCACTACCCTTTGTCATCAAATATCCTTTAGCTGTGGTGACATGGCTAACAGGGATGAACACAGGAGGCTGAAAGGCTTAATTTATTCTATCTGCTTTAACACAGCAGCAGCTGGTGTCAAGTTCACTCTGGGCCTTCTTCTAAGCAGCTGAAGATCCTGAGAGGAAAGATACCATTCTAAACACAGATAACAACAGAACTGGTGATCAAAATAGATATGCCCATCTGCCTCTGAGCTGCCACAACATGATGTTAAGCTGAGAATCTTTCAAAGAAGCAAACACATCTAATATTGGTTCACTAAAATCACTTTCCTCTGTAACCAATGCACTTTGCTACCCTGTTCTCTACAAAGGGCAGAAACAACAGGTGTGAGGTAAACAGAAAACACACACACATATGTACACATAAATACAGCACTGCTTTTCTACTTCAGTTAAAAAGTGAAGGGGGGGATGTCTCAGTTTGAACTGAGAAGAAAAGCCAATGAATGAATGCATCATCATGTCTAGATACAGAAACATACCTCATATTTAGATTTCTTTTCATCCTTCTATCATCTCTTTATACTGTTTATACTTTATTCTGTTTCACTCATTCAGAATGTCAGAAGGTAAGAATCTCTCACATTTCTAGTAAGAACTGCCCCCCCCCAAAAAACCTGCCCTCAGGTTCTGAGATCCCTCAAATATAGGTTAGCTGGTTTATCTGTGGAGTCAGCTTTCTCAGCTTCTAGGTAATCTAATAGGCAGAAGAGCAGTGGGTGTCATATAAAAAAACAGAAGAACAGACCAACAACTCTCCTCTTCATGGCTACTGTATTCAATTTTGTTGAGCCTTTTATTTAAAAAGTGAAAATAGGGGCTAGGAAGGTGGCTCAGTGGTAGAGTGCTTGCCTGGCATGCATGCACCACATAAGCAGAAAAAAAAAGCTGTAAGTGGCACTGTGGTTCAAGTGGTAGAGTGCTAGCCTTGAGCTGAAGAGCTGAGGGAAAGCACCCAGGCCTAGAGTTTAGGCCCCATGACCGACCAAAAAAAACAAAAAAAACCAAAAAACTAAAAGCAAAAATGTATGACTAGTATAATAAACCTCATCTTATACCTGCAACAATCATTAACATGTTCCCAATCCAATTTCATGTACACATGGAGGCTCTTCCTGTCTCACTATTTAAAGCAAAGCCTAGATACCATACTTTACCTATTAATATGCGTCTCTAATAAAAATCATTTGAAAAGTATTACAATATCATTTTCACAAACAACATCACCAATAATTCCTTAATAGAGGGTAATATCAGTCTACATTCAGTTTTGTCCCAGCATAGTAAAAGTATCTTTTCAGTTTAATTATTCAAAACCACAAATACACAAAGTAAACACGTGGGCTCTTAGTTTTTGAATCTGTAACAGATATTAAGCTATCTCCTAAGAAGCTGATAATTTAAAGAAGCTCTGTATACATTTTCAACCAAAAGGACTAAGAGCTTCATTACTTTCCTTATGCTAACAGAAAACATTACTTCCATGAGGACAGACTCTTGTCCTTCAACATCACCATGAGAATTAATTCTAGTAGTAAATAAGAGCTAGGAGGAAGCTCCAATGCAAAAATGTTCTAGACAGAACTTTTCTCAACTATGCCTCAATCCAATACTGAAAAGAGCTATAAACTATACTTTTGTTAATTTATTTCATACTAAAAGAAGACTGCTAGAACAGCAAAATAATAGATTTCCTTGTAAAAGTTTCTAGAAAGCCATATATTCTATGCATGTATTTTCCAAATAATATAGTATCTATCTGACCAGCTACTGATTTGTAGTTATTGATTAAGAAGTAATACAGATATACTGTTTATTTCTTGTTTAAGAAGTTCATAAAACTAGAAATTAAGTAAAAAAACGTTAATATAGTGGATTATGGTTAGGATTTGGGAAGAATAAGAGTCTACAAGGGTCTAATGCTTGAATTTTAAGGACCTAATTCTCCAAGGTATCTGCTAATAAATAGTAAAACTAAGTATATTTGGGCACCACTGTATTTTCTTTCTTTTCTTTTCCTGTCTAATCTCCATAGGAGTTCAGCACAGAAATTTAACAGCTGAAGTGTAGATGGCTTAGACAGGAAATCAAGACAGCAACCAACCAATGCAGAAAGTAAACAATCCATTCTTGAGCAGAGACTGTATGTAGGCTATACACCCTTGGGTATCTTTTGCACACAACAGTCTCAGCTACCTTCTCTGTGCTATAGAAATTCATATTTCTTTCTGGGCCACAACCTCCTGTTATTTGTAAACACATGTATCTTTCTACTAGTCATTTCCAGTGGAGTAGCCTATGAACACTTCAAACTGGACACATCTAGTTTTTTCCATATCTTCCTAAGAAATGATTCCTCTCACCTTCCACACAAGGACGAAGTCACAAGGCAAGAACTCAACTTCAGCTTTTCTACATAGATCATGCTGTCATTCACTGTCTTTCTAATCTCCCATCCTCTAGAACATATTATAAAATCTAACTCTTATCTGTTCCTGGCCTGCTCTACCTCAGTCTCCATCAATTTTCACATGCACTAGATTAAACACCAATCTATTAACACACATCTTCCTTTTCATCCTGCCCTTCCAACCAACAAACACAATTGCCAGGGAGATCCTTTAAAAGGCAGACAGAAAAACTGAAATCCCTGCTTCAGTTCTGGAGAACTTTAAGAAAGCAAACCAAAAACCTGAATCTCCTCAACAGGGTTCCTACTTGCCCCTGCAGCCTTGCCTCTGATTATCTTTCCTCTGCTTCAATCATATAATGACTTTCCCAACACACTTCAGGTTCCCTCTCCCTAAAATGGGTTTCTTTGTCTTCCAGAAAAGGAGGACTGCCATCTATCCTACATCGGGCAACTGAATCATCATGCCTCCCACAAAGCTCTTGTCCACACACTTGTACCTTCCCAAACTCCTAGCATATCTGGCACCATTTCATAATAGATTTTGTCCTGGTGCTCAGTCACTCTCCCCTAATCTGTGGTGGCACAGATCTTTTAATCTTCTAAACTCAAATCCATACTGTCACTGTTCATATTCTGCTCAAGTTACTCAGAAAACACACCTGACTTTATTTCTATAGCTTTAGGAAAGTCCTGTTATATAATATTAGAAAAATAAATATACTGCTGGTCACCTGTGGCTCACACCTGCAATCCTAGATAGTCAGGAGGCTGAGATGTGAGGATCACAGTTCAAAGCCAGCTTGGGCAGGAAAGTCGATAAGACTCTTATTTCCAATTAACCACCAGGAAGTGGTACAGTGGCTCAAAGTGGAAGAGCACTAGTTTTGAGCAAAAAAGCTCAGAGACAGCACCCACACTGAGTTCAATCCCCACAAATGAAACAAGTATACCAAACAATTGTCTGGCCAAAGCACTTCCCTCTAGAACCTTCAATGACTCACTGTCTAGCTCATTTATGTTCTGTACCTTCTCTTACCTACATTGAGCTTTTGAAGAAACAGAGAGGTCTCCATAACTTTGAAAAATTATCCATGCTCACTTGCTCTTCATCTCTCTTCCCTCACTACCAGACTATCCGGCTTCCTGCTTTGAAAGCTGAGCTGAATCCAGTGTCTTTTTTTTTTTTTTTCCTTTCCATAGCATGCAAAAGTGCTAACCACCTCTACCTCCTGGGTAACAAAACTTTCTTCCTTTCTTCCAACAACTCTGCATCCTCCCTAAAACTTAAGGCTTCTCCAAAGACCTGACTATTCTCTCTGTCATGTCCTCTGTGGCAACTTATTTGATCACATGTTTTTATAACCACTTCCACAGAGAAGATTTCTAAATATAGCTCTTTGTTGAAGAATCTCGTGAGCTATATACTAAGCCCACCTGCTTACTGGATATCTTCAAATGGAAGTCTCAATGGGAACTTCAAAGTCAAAAGCATGCTTATAAACTCCTGACCTTCCCTTCAAACCTCACCAGTTTAATACAAGCAATTGATATTGTCCTGTCTACTCAGCCTCTAACCCCTTTGGCTGTCTTTCCCCCTGCTGTTTTTTCTTTTGTTTTCCTCCAACACCTAAAGTGTCATTTATTCAACCCTCCTTAGACCTCCACCACAGGCTTCATTCAGATCCTCATTCCCTCAAGCCTAGATGTGTGACTTAGTATCTGCTGGCTCATCTGCTCCCTGCTGCGCACTCTTTTAACCTAATCTCCGTAGTTGCTTCCCTGCCTCCAGCATCCCCATCAGGGACTCTTCAATTTAGGGCACTGTTTCCCAGGCTCATATCTGATACTCTAAGGCTCTTCACACTGAACCCAATGCAAGGCTGTCACCTCACTTCTTACTATTTCTCTGATTTATACTGAATTGAACTCTGGAAAATAACAAAAACTGTGTCCTTCTCTTCAAAAACTCAAAGAATGCATCACTGGAGGCTACATCCAAACACATGGAGCTTAAAAACTGCTGCAGACATTACAAATATGTGGTAAATGTCACTACTTTGGGAAATCTGAGATCATCATTAAGAATACTAACAATAAGCAGTAGGC
Source organism: Dipodomys merriami (assembly GCF_024711535.1). Taxonomy (NCBI): domain Eukaryota; kingdom Metazoa; phylum Chordata; class Mammalia; order Rodentia; family Heteromyidae; genus Dipodomys; species Dipodomys merriami. The sequence goes on along the minus strand of NW_027202270.1, from coordinate 47,122,273 downwards.
CACATTTTTTGTGTCTAAGTTCTACATACAGGAAGAAAGATGACATTTAGGTTATAGTGTTATAATGAGATTTAAAGTATTAATGATCTCATGTCTGAGTTAAAGATAAGCTTCCTTATGAAACTTTTTGCAATTCATATTCTGAGTTACACCCTTATAAATAGATTGAGTTAATGAAGCACAGGGAAAAAATGAAAAAGAATAAAACTTTGTAACAGGTGTAACTGTGCCCAAAGGAGAAATGAATAAGATAGTGGCCTAATATTCTATGAATCTTTCCAAATACACACTTAATACATACAACTTTTGTGAATCCTTGTCACAAACTTAATTTCCTAACACCATGTAGTTAATTGATGTGTCAACAAGTAAAGCACCCTCACTAATACTCTGAAACCATTCATGACACAAACCACACTCAGAGACCATTCCTTAAAAATTGCCAAAATTCTACTGCCAAATGCCTAGCTTTTTAGCCACATAATTCTTCTGTACTACTTGTGAGTAAAATTTTTAAATACATCTGAAAATGCATACAGCTCACTGAACTGGCTTTTCACAAAGTCCTACACATTTCAGTTTTGTATCTCTTCAGGGAAGAGATCAACTGATCATAGAAGCCATCAACTGATGAATGGATAAAGAAAATGTGATGTGACATGTACACACACACACACACACACACACACACACACACACACACACACACACACACAAACCTCCACATGCATACTCAATAGAGTATTACTCAGCCATAAAAAGAATGAAATAATGTTGTTTTCAGGATAAGACTGACTGGAAATCAGTTAAATGACATAAGATAGACTGAGAAAGATAAACATTATACGTTCTTTCTCCCATGCAAAATTTAAAGAACAACAACAAAAGAATGACACATATAAAACTAGGTACTGTTGGGGAGGGGAAAACAGCTAGAGGTGGGCAAAAAAGGAGTGAGTAATGGGAGTGAAAAACTGAAGTATTTTATACATATATGAAAATAGTGTAATTAAAATTGCTTTACAAAAGAAGGGGCAGGGTTGATCTGATTAAAGTATATTATATGCCCATATGAATATATCACGATGAAAGCACTTTGTACAGTAATCTATATTAATAAAAAGGAAAAAAAGTGACTTACAGTAATAGTATTTTCCAGAATAGAAACATTTGTTTTCTAGTGGTTCCCAGGATTCAATTCATTCTTCTATATGCCAAGAAAGTGTTCCAACACTGTGCTACTTCCTTAGGCCAGAGTTAAGTTTTCCAAAATGATCTCTCAACAATGTGGTAGAACATGGCTTTAAAAAAGCCACCAGTAGGCGGGGGCCGGTGGCTCACGCCTGTAATCCTAGCTATTCAGGAGGCTGAGATCTGAGGATCATGGTTCAGAGCCAGCCCAGGCAGGAAAGTCCGTGAAAGTATCTCCAATAAATCACTCAAAAACCGGAAGTGGCGCTGTGGCTCAAGCAGTAGAGCGCTCACCTTGAGCTGAAGAGCTGAGGGACAGTGCCCAGGCCCAGAGTTCAAGCCCCATGACCGACAAAAGACAAAAAAAGCCACCAGTGCCACTGTATTAGGGCCTGCAAGCAAGAACCACTTAGCCAGGGCCAGTCATATCACAGAACCAAAGAAGACAATAAATAAAAAGGTTATGGCTGATTTGAGCAACTAAATATTGGGGGTGGGGATGATTCTAAAGCAAGAGCCACTAGGAAAAATAGTACATGACAGGACACCAAAATACCTCTCAACATCTACAGAGTGAAATCACCAATCCAAGTATATGTGGGAATTTCAATTTGAAGAACCAATCTTTTCCTTAGCTTTTTTTTTTTTTGGAGGGGGTGTTTAATAACTATTGGCTACTTTTATGCTCTAAAGATGATCCCAGTACTTTGCTCCCCATTCTTTTCTAAAAAGATAGCTGGTCTGTAAATTACATATTCCTGAAATTTAATTTTCAGGAATCTTCTATTTCATCAATGTAGTAGTCTCAGCCTGTAAGGCACTATGCTTAATATAATCTAAGTTTAGAAATAAATTTTTCAGGTTGTTGATAATTATACTGCTTGCCTACCCCCTCTTCCTTCCTTCCTTCCTTCCTTCCTTCCTTCCTTCCTTCCTTCCTTCCTTCCTTCCTTTCTTCCTTCCTTCCTTCCTTCCTTTCTTCTTTTCTTCCCTCCCCTCTCTCCCTTCTTTTTGTGGAGATAGGGATTAAACCCAGGGGCTTATTATACATGTTAGGCACAAAATCTGACATTTGCCTTAGTGCAATAGGAGCAACACCCCCAGCTCCATAGTTTGCGTGTTTCTTTATACCAATCTACAGAAATCTATTATGATTTAAATTATATACATTTTTATTCATTTCAATAGATTAAATAAATTAGTTGATACTCACTTTCATTATTTTTTCACATGACAGGAAAATTTGGCAATGCTCAAATACAGTGGCCAAAGAAACCATTTTTTTAACACCATAAGTAAAACACACCAGATTTTACTTTACAACAATACAAACTTCCCAGTGGCAAAAACTGAAGAGACAGGAATTTCCACTGCTTTTGTCTGTCCAGCCTATTTCCAGCTTAGAAGTGTGAAAGAAAATGACCGCAGACAGGCTCCATGGAGAAAAAAGACAAGAGCAAAATGCCTGGGTCATTTGTAGATGGGCCAATCAGTCTCTGAAAAGTCGATAACAGACAAGGCCATGAATTAATTTTTCAGTGTTTTCTGAATAATTGAAAATTTTGCTGACTACTTCAAGGTTTACATTGCATCCATAACTAGAAAACCTGAAAGTCATTACAACTGAGAAGTTCAAAACCAAAGAAAACCAATTGAAGTCAAAACTATTCAGGACTATATATCAGAAGTGGTCCCACACCTGCCAGCCTGGGGAAGCACTTCCCATAGGAAAGGCAACTGATTCAGCTATGGAGGAAATAAGGGTTCGAGTTTAGGCAAAGGTAGTCATTTGATAAGGAAAAATCAGTGTCTTCTCTTTTTTCTTTGTCAGTCCTGGGCACTGTCCCTGAGCCTCTTTGTGCTCCAGGCTAGCACTCTACCACTTGAGGCACAGAGTCATCTCTGACTTTTTTTTTAAAAGTTATATATTTTTATTGTAAAGATACAGTACAGAATGGTTACAGTTACATGAGTAAGATAATGAGTATGTTTCCTATCTCCTTTGTTTTTCCCCTACCATCCCTTCCCTCCCCACCTCTTCAACCCCTCCCTCAGCACCCTGAAGTTGTAAAGTTCATTTTCAACATAGTGTCTTGTACATCTCATTGTTACAATGGGTCAACCTGTATCTTTATATTAGCATTTTGTCATTCCCCTTCCCCTCCCCAAATTAGAAAAACATATATATCAGATGCAGGGCACCGGCACAGTGAAAACAGGAGTTATACCATGGGGGAAGAACATACAAAAATGACAAACCAAAATAAATCACATAGTACATTATAAGTACATTCTGAGTCATTTACTGGAGATAAGAGTCTCATGAACTTTCCTGCCTGGGCTGGTTTGGAAATGTGTTGCTGGCATCTCAGCCTCCTGAGTCACTAGGATTACTGGCGTGAGCCGCCAGCGCCCAGCATAGTTTCTTAATTTGTACTTCCAAGTCTGTACCTACTGAGTGTTGATTTAGTATATGTATTACACAATACTAAAGTCTTGTCCCTGTAACTTTACTGAGATATGATCATCCTAGAATATATACCACAATTACTTAAAGTTTATAAGCCAACAAAATTAGTAGTATGTTTGTGTAATGGTACAGCCATCATCACAATCAATTTGAGAAAAACTGTATTACCTCAAAAATATAAAACCCTGTCTAGCAGTAGATATTCCCAATTATCCCTGGCCTCTTGCCTAGGCAACCACTGATCTGCTTTCTGTCTGTGTGCGCTTACATCAGATACTTCCTATAAAAGGATCCATACAATATACGGTCCTCTTTCAATTCATTAGCTTCTGACAGTTTAGATGTTTTGTTGTTGTTTTTCACTACGGTCTACCATAAATAACACTATTATGAACATTCATGGGCAAGTTTTTATGTGGACAGACCTTCTCATTTTTCTTCAGTGTGTACTTGGGAGTAGATTTTCTAGATTATATGTTAACTTTACAAGGCCATACTAAAGCTACTAGCACAAATACGTTTATCGCAGCATTATTTACCATAGCTAAGATGTCCCTCAGTAGATGAATGGATCAAGAAAATGTAATACACACACACACACACACACACACACACACACACACACACACACACACACACACACACACACACACACACACATACACACACACAATGGAAAGAATGACACTGCCCCATTTGTTAGGAAATGGAAAGACTTGGAAAAATCATATTAAGTGAAGTAAGCCAGACCCAAAGAAATATAGGTATGTCTAGGATAATCTTATCAGATGAGCTATGCACATATGACCATGTAAGATGATGTTAAATGAAATGAACCCCAAAATATGGACACAAGAATTTTTTTCTGGGCTGGGAAGTTGGCTCAGTGGTAGAGCACTTGTCTTGCATGCCTGAGGCCCTGGGTTCGATTCCTCAGCACCACATAAGCAAAAAGAAAAAAGCCAGAAGTGGCGCTGTGGCCCAAGTGGTAGAGCGCTAGCCTTGAGCAGAAGAGCTGAGGGACAGCGCTCAGGCCCAGAGTTCAGGCCCCACGACCGGACCCCCCCCAAGCCCCCAAAAAAAAGAAAAAAAAAGAAATTTTTTCTTTGTTGTTGTTTTTAATGAACTATGTGATGTTTTTAATTTCTTTTGTATGTTCTTCCCCCTATGTATATCCCCTGTTGTCACTGTATTTGATTTTGGTACCCTGCATCTTATATATACATTTATCTAATTTGGGGAGGGGAAGGGGAATAATAAAATGCCAAACAAGGACACAGGATGACCCTTTGAAACAATGATACTCACAAAACACTATGCTGGAAATAAACTTTACAACTTCTGGGGAGTAGAGGAGGGAAGGGATAGTACAAGAAAAACAAAGGAGGGGGTAAAATGTTCAACAAGAAATGTACTTGTCACTTTACTCATGTAACCCCTCTGAACAGCATCTTTACAATAAAATAAAATTTAAAAAACTATTCCAAATTGTGTTCCAAAACAGCTGTACCATTCCACATGTCCACCAGCATTCAGTGAGGGTTAAGATTTCTCCACATCTTTGACAACATTGGCTACTTTGCATTTTTTATTTTTTTATTTATTTATAATTATTGCTATGTTGGTAGTATGAAGGACTATCTGTTATTTTTACATTAGTCTCCCTGGCACTGTCTTATTTAATCATAAGGACAATGTTATGAGGAAAGAACCAATCCTCATTTCTACGATGAATTAAAGGAGCTAGATGGCTGACTCAGGTTAAATCTGTCAGTATACTCTGCTCCCTAGAGATCACAGCAAAGTACAAAGCCACTCCTGATCTTACACAGCTGTTTACACCAACACCTTGAGATCCTATTAGATATGAAATTCTGGGCACATAAGTCAGTACCATTTAAAAATTTCTTCTCAGTTAAGTTTTTTTTTTTTGTGGCCACTCCACCAGAAATATTTGAACCACTTCCAAGTAGAAGGCTAGGACTCTAATGATAAAAACAATGTTAAGCCTAAATACTTATCATACAAGTTCAGGGACTAATCTTTCGTCCTTGACTGAAAGTACATAGGACCTAATACTGTGGATGACCCAGATAAAGCATCCAATATTCAACTGTTCTAGATCACCTGTAATGGCAACTTCAGGTTTCATGAGCATTAAGAAACTAGCCTGACTCTTGGCTTCCTACTTGTTTTCCTATCCTTATGTTCCTGTACCTTGTTTTTCTTGTCTATCAGGTAAACTTTTATCTAGTTACACTGTTTATATCTTTGTAAGCCATCTCAAATCTTTTCTGAAATAAAACTGAAATCATAAAGAAATAAACACACTAAAATGTTTTAGAGCGAGCTTCAAAATAGCCTACAGCTGCAGGCACTTTCATTAGTTTGTGTATTTTCCTAAGCAAACTATTCTCCAAGAAATGGAAAACATTTCTCATCTCTGTACCTTGGCAGGAGGGAAAATGCTTTTATAATTTTCTAAATTAGACAAATGTTTTAAAATTATTCGGAAAAAGGGAAAGATGGGCAGTTAGTGCCCAGCAGGATATAGGAAGAAAAACAATGATTCTCCTGAGCAGTCATGACTATGTTTGAAGGTTATTCCCCTGGAGTATCTCTTTAAGATTTTTGTTCCTTTTATTTATATGTAAAGTTTCACACTGCTTTTTTGATGGCTGAGTAGTGCTGCTAAAGGACTTAACTAATGATTTGAATTTCACAGCCTCCTAGAGAAAGTACTCAACATTTCTGTGAATTTTCTGTTCCTTTATGAATACTTACTGAAATTCTTTCATTTCTATGACTTACCCACAACTAAGAAGTAAGGTGCTACTAGTACCAAAGGATTGGACACTATAACTCACCAATGTCAATCAGTACTACACTAATATCCCTAGATGCTAGTATTCTAGAGAAGTTTTACATAACTGGAACCTTTGTCTAGTTTTTATTATGAGCATGTATTACTATTCTTTTTATCAAAATAACAAATTCTCCACAAATGATTTTTAAAAATCCCTAATGTGCAAAGCTTTCCTGGAATCATAGAAAGGGAATATGACATCAGAAAAGATAACCATGAAAAAGGAAATGAATTACCTCAGGTACTGTAGGACTGAAGAGCAAAGTAAATAGAGGATGCTCATGACATCAAAGTCCAGAACAGAGAAGAGACAGATCTGTAAAGCTGTGAGCCCACAAGAGGAATTGGGCAGGGGTATGTTCACAAGCACATATTGAGGGATGGATGTGACTTGTGAAGATACAGAATCAAATTGAAGGAAGTAATATTTTCAGAAAATAGGTGCACTAGTGAAAACTCAATATTTCATTTTCTAGGGCCACTAATTAGGATTTTGGTTTACGTAAAGTTTAGCCTTCTTGTTGAATATTACTAGAGAAGAATGTTCTAAAAACTATGCCATTTTAACAAATAATTTGACAAACAACAAGTGTGTGAAACTTTTGATCTTGCCTGTCTGGTCTGAGTGATCACAGGAAAAAGGACACATATGCAAGATGAATGAAGCAATGTCTCTAATTGCAAAAGTGTAAAAGTACCAAATATTCAACAACAGACTACTGATTAAATTATGCCTCACAACGGGATGTGTAGTAATCTAAAGAAAGTGAGATATGGTACATAGAAATGGAAAGAAATTTAGTGAAAAACAAAACAAAGCACAAAACTGCATAATAGGTTACCTTTTGGGGTTAAGATGATTAAAAACCAAGAGGATGCTCATATATGTACAAATATTAAATAACAATAATTTCATAAAGATGATCTCATCAATGTTAAATAGGTCAAATTTTCTTTATTATAACACTAATATTTGAGTCAAATTTTGTTAGTACGTGAATGAAAGAGAACAATCACTCTACTCATTCCAGAACTTCAAAGGTTCTCCAATTTCCTCCAACTTAACATTCACTAGGAATAACAGGTCTGTAATGTCTCAGGAACAAAATAACTCCATGATTCCACAGAACTGAGAGCCAGCTCCAGACCATGCAGATAAACTTGAAGTAATTTTATAAAGAAAAAAGTCAGCAGCTCAAACACAGTCTGAAATGCACACTGCCTTCTTTTTCAATGGGCCCACTTCACAATGTTCCCACCATGTGATGTTATTTATCTACCTGGCACAGAAATAAAGAGTATTGAAAAAGAAAACATGTAAGCCAATTTCAAATGCAAGTTCATGCTGACAATATAAGCTATAAACCCTGGAATTTTTTTTAAGTTTTAAATAGGCACACATCATTTTGTAGAAAAGCTTACAACCTTAGGAAACATCAATTCTGTCTTCTGAATGGGCTGCATGCACGCTTAATTGAGATGCTTAAAGCCAAGGTTTCAGGACTATTAACCAAAAGGGTAAGACCTTGTGTGAGAAATGACTCCAATTCTAGGAGAAATAAAATTGGCTATGTCCCACTGCAGAGATGTATTTATTCAAGGATTTCACTGTAGCATTGAAATTCAAGATAAGAATTCTATCTTCCTTTAAAGAACAATGAGTGTTTCATTTAAGGCAGTCCTGCTTTGCAATCTAGTATGCCAAAAAAATACATATCAGGATTCCAATATATTTTTAAACTAATCATTCTGCTTGGGGGAGGCTGTATATTTTTCAAATACTGGCTTTGGAGTCACTAGTTCAATGAAAATCCTCACTATAACTCATACCAGATGTGAAAGCCTGGATAAGTGACATCCCTTTCATATATCTCAGATTTGTCATCTGAAACACAGAGATATAACAGAAATTCTTATGAGATTCTATGATGATTCATTTGAATATGCCGTATAGCATATGTGTTACAGAATTTGACCTAGTTTAAAAGCTTAATAACAATAATCTAACGTGTGTTACTGTTGTAATTAATACCTCTTCTCCTACTAAAAATTCAGGTATTATGTCAAAACTTTTAAAGAATAGATTATATTTCATCTTAAGTTACATGCAGGCTGAAGTTTAAAATATAATCTAGAATTACATAGAACACATGATAATACAAGACTCAAGACACAAGAAATCATTTTGATGATCTGTTATTTTCGTAACAGTTTAGTCACCTATATAGTGGCTGCTTTCTACTGCATAACTGAATTTTTCAAAATCACCTTCAGCTGACTATTCTACCATTCATATCTATTTAGCATTACTGGCAGCACTTACAAAATATTTCCTTCTTTTTAAATAATCACTAATTAACTTTGTAAGTTAATTAGTCTGAGATGGAGATTTTTATCCTCAGCTCTTATTTTAAAATATTGTAAACTTTGCTTTTTTCCGATTCAAATCTCTGTATGGCTAACTTTACAATATGATGAATGGAGCCTATTAAAACCTTTAGGTCTTGAATCTTTAAAAAAGTTCTTCCTAACATGGTTTGCTGTAGGGAATGGTTTTGAAAGGTTTAGGAAATCTGTAGCTTCCAGGAAATATGTCTGACTTCACTTATAACATTCCTACTTGAAAGAACCTATCAGTCCTCAGTGACCTTAGCATAGACATCATTCCTCCAAGACATTAGTGCAAGGCAAGCACCATTTCTGTCTGTCAGCCTCAGTAAAGTACTTAAATGGGGAATGAGCTCAAACATTCATTATCAAGGAGTTGCCATCAAATAGTCTAGGCTCACTACTTGACCTTCAAAATATTGTTTTCACACCTATGTGGCTCCATTTAATGTAACACACAGACTACCCCCAAGAAATAGCAGGCCTTTCCTATGACTCATAGCCATGCTGAATAGAAAATAAACTACCTCCCTCCCAGGCAGCACATCACTGCTATTTACTCATGTCTCATGCCTTAATAATCTACTGACTAGGGAGAGCACTGTACCTGGTTCATAGTAACTACATCCTGTGATCCACACAATAGAAAATGTTTCTATTTCCCTACTTTGGGGAAATAGCCCAAGAATCCCTCCTTTCACAGTGATTCCTGCTCTTGTACCAACAATGGCATTGTTGATGAATCCAATTTGATGACAGTCAAACAAAACACTTCCAAGCCAACTGAATTTTAAATCTTCTCTGTCTAATTATAACACAACTGTTTCCACAACCCTGGTAAAAATTCTACCAGCTATACAATACACTTGCCAACTGAAATTATCCATCAGAAGCCTGTCCTTCCTAAAATGCATTCTAAAACCACTGAAACTCATTCACAATTGAGTCAAGAACGGCTGTTGAGAAGTCTCGGCCCCATGGTGCAGAGACTGTGTCCCACTTTCACAAGATGACATTTCCCTGTTCTCTCACTATAGTCAAGAAACAAAAGATTTGGGCTCTGTCAGAAATAAGAAATCTCTATCAAACTTGCTAACCATGTGAACACACCAGTATGCATGTTTAAAGTTATACTACAGGCATGACATTTCTGTTGCCTTGTCAGTTTTGAAGTGCTTCTGTGTAGCCCACTATCTACTCGAACTCTGTGTGATGCACGTGGCACTATACATCATGTTACAAGGAAAAGATACACAATTCACAAAAGCTAAATTTGATTACACACTTTTTCTCTGTGTTAAGCATCAACTTAAGTCTTAACAGGGTGAATCATTCAACATTCACTCAGTAATATGAGCACTATTACTTCCACACATATCACAGGTTAAAAACAAAAACAAAACAAGCTTTGAAGATGTTAAGTAACTTCTGCATTGCTGTCTTCATTCAGCAGAGGTACCATAACTGGGATCTAGAAACTTGAAATTCATTAATTCTTATGTTTTTCATCTCGCTTCAGCTTACGCAGTACTGAGACTGAACTCAGCTGCTTACTTGTGTCAAGCAAGCACTCTCCCACTTAACACACATGCCTCCAGTCCCTTTTCACATTGGCTATTTTCAATATAGGTTCTCATTTATGCACAGGTCTGTCTCAACTGCAATCCTACCACTTGCGTTTCCCTGCGTCACCATGGCCAGCCAATGAATGAGATAGAGTCTCCTGAACTTTTGTGCCCAGGCTGACCTCAAACTGTGATTAATCTTCATCTCCCTCCCAAGGAGCCAGGATTATAAATTTGAGCCATCACACTCAGCTAGCAGTATTAAAACAAAACAAAACAAAAGAAACCACATTGTGCCATGAGTCAAAAAACAGGAATCCAGGTATTAGACACCACTTAAAAATCCACTCCAGCTGGGGACCAGTGAATCACGCCTATTGTACTAGCTGTTCAGGAGGCTGAGATCTGAGGATTACGGTTCAAAGCCAGACCACACAGAAAAATCCAAAAGACTCTTATCTCTAATTAACCACCAAAATGCCCAAACTGGGCTGTGGCTCAAGTAGTGCACATGCACACCTGCGCGCGCACACACACGCACACACACACATACATGATATAACCCCTGTTTTCACTGTATTTGATGTTGTTATAATTTGTGGAGGGGAAGGGGGAAAACAAATAGTTTAAACAGGGATACAGGTGGACCCATTGCAACAATGAGACGTACAAGTTGTTATGTTGAAAACAAACTTCACAACTTTGGAGGGGGGGGGTTGGGTGGAGGGGCGGGGGGAGGATGGAAAGGGATGGGAAGGGGAAACAAAGGAGGAGGCTACAATGCTTGATAAGATATGTACTCATTATCTTGCCCATGTAATTGTAACCCTTCTGTACTGCATTTTCACAATAAAAAAAAAGAAAAGAAAAAAAAGTTCACTCTATAATCCAACCCCTATCCACAGAACTCACTCTCCTCTCAGCTCAATCCTCAGTCTTCCTTCCAGTGTGTTCTGGGCATGGCTGAACAGTTCTGAGACCACAGCTAGAGTATTCCCCAGTAAGTTCTCCAGGTCCTTTCATTCCCATATACTTTTCAGTTTATAAATCTTTCATATCTGAACCTCTCTTATGAGCTTCCATACTGATTCCCAACTCTCTCTTCATAGTCCAAACAGGAACTCTGGACCATTTTTCCTCCTACTCAGTCCTAGAAATGCCAAAGGCTCCTTCATCCATCTTGCCTGCTCAACACCTATGCTGTCAAACACCTTCCTAAATTCATGTAGATGGTGAAAATGAGTGCCTACATTAACAATGTCAGTATCATCAAAGCGCTATGGTGATAGATATGCCAACTTTAATAATGAATACAAGTTCCATTAATACCTTCTATTAATAGGAGTCAAGGTTTAAGGCGATATTACAGTTCTGGTAGGAATGGATAAAAAGGGAACACAGCTGACAAATAAGGCAATTTCAGTTATGACTACATAATCACAAGCAAGACGGTCCAATTTTCTGTATAGTGAACTTAACAATGTGGCTTCCTTCCAATACAAGAGTCAGAACACAAAGGTCTGTCTCAATCACTTTCATATCACAGTCAGGTAGCCAGCCTATTTAAGAGCCTGAGTCTTAACCTGCATGAGTTGTCTTTTTGTTACTCTAACAAATGCACAAGACATTATGTTGAAAAGCCAACTTTACAATTTGGGGTGGGGGGAGTATAGTTGTGGAGGGGGGAACGGATGATAGGGGAAAAACAAAGGAGGAGGTAACAATACTTGATAGGAAATGTACTCATTACCTTGCTCACATAACTGTAACCCCTCTGTACAGTATTTTTACAATAAAAAGCATATAAAAGTATTTAATAAGAAAGAAAAAGCCGAGATAATCAGCTCAGACAGAGAAAAGGGTTATTTCAGCCCAAGGTCAATTTGGCCCTGTCACCTTTGGAATTGTGTTAAGACAGCACATTGTATATAAGGTAGAGCTTTTCACCTCATGGCAGTCAGGAAAACAGACCAAGTCAAAGCAGAGAGTGGTGGAGTTCCTCATAGTTCCAGGGTACACCACTATGACCTAAAGACCTCCCAAGTTCTTCCTCTTAAAGGTTACTCTGCTTCCCAGTCATGCCACATGGTCCTTTGAGAAAACATTTCAGAAACATACTACATCATGGCCACCTCCCCAGACCTGCTGAAGGTGGACACTGGTCAGAGGCATGGGTATATATATATATATGCCCAGTACATTTCAAAACAGAACACTGACTATATTCCCAGTACATTTCAAAACAGAACACTGACTTGGGGGGCTAAATGTCGTTGAGGATGGGGGAGAGAACACTTCTGGATGATGTAAATTGAGGAAGAGGAGGAGGAGGAGGAGGAGGAGGAGGAGGAGGAGGAGGAGGAGGAGGAGGAGGAGGAGGAGGAGACAGAGAAATCACATCATAACACAGAAAATGGCTTTAGATATATCTGTTGCTGAAAACAGAACTTTGTCCTAACCAATAAATCCACTTTAACTGTTAACAATATGCTAAAGAAACTTTCTAATGGTAGCTTAAAATTCATCAGGAAATGAAGAAATCAGAAACCTTACAATTAAAGTAGCAATCAATAACAGTGTCCAAAACAAGCTTCAGTAGTTCAGAATCCTTAAGGAAACAAGACTATTGGCAGAAGAGCAAGAAGGAAGTTTTGCTCAAAGAGCAAGGGTTGTTATGCTCTGCAGACACAGGAAGAAAAAAAATGAAAGAGCAGGGTGACATTCACTAACCTTACACATTAATTTCCTTAAGAAAATAAAAGGCAAACCACATGTGGCATTTAAATACTTCCTTAGGCTCATTTGTATAATACAAGGTTCCCTCCTTACAAAATGTTCCCTGGCTCACAATGTGGGAAAGGAGGAAGAGAAGGCTAGAAGAAAAAGAAAGAGAAAAAAATCATTTTAGGAATCCTATTTTATGATATAGGAACTATATAAGCACTTGCTAAAAAACTGACACAGTACAATTTTATAGAACCCCTAGAAGTAAGCGAGGTGACAGAATCAAGGCTCAGAGGACATAGGTGACCTAAGTTCAAAGTCAGCCAAGAGGAAGTAAGGATGTAATCTTAAACAACAACAACAACAACGAAAGTATCATGGTAGGCAATGATTCAGCAAAAAGGGAGAGGGGGGAACAAATGTACTGGACTTTCCAGAGTTACAAATGGTGAAGATCACAGGAGATGTAAATCAGTATAATGGTGTGTAACCAAGGCACATGAAATGAGACAGTGTAGCCCCACAATGTGGACGCTGGTTGTGCCTGGTACATGGGGTGGCACAAATGATCTACAAGAAACCTCCAGAATGATCACTAGAAACACAGGAGCCATGGGTGATGAGAATAGCTGGATTGTTACGTTCAAACTAGCAGCTGCTTCACCAAGTGTCTCTGCTGAACAGAAGGAACACATGCACACTCAGCCCCCATATTTTTCCATGGACAGGCTAAAGAATACCACCTCTGGCTGCCTGTGGCCCTTTGCTAATGCCCTTAGTGCCCTAGGGTTCAGGACCACAAGGGGGGTCCATACAGCTTCTGTGTAGGCTGAATTCTAATCTTTCCTATGGATACTCTTAAGTCATCAGGTTGCAAAACTACCTGTAGATCTGGAGATTCTCTCAATAAAAAGGACTACAATTTCAGGTACCCTTTCAAATTTGGGTTAAAGGTTGAAGTTCGTATTTCTTAGCTGTATTACTTCTTAGTAAGTTATACAGAGACTCCATTATTTTGTTCACATCTATGAGAAAAAAAGCACATGAATCAGATACTTACATGAATCTGTCAGTGGCAAGTCAAAGGGACATGTGAAAGAAAAAGAATTTTTAATCAAAGCAACCTGAAGAGGTTTGCTTTTAATTTGTTTTAAAACTACTGAATTTCAAAGCTTTAAAATACTATTTTAAAATTCTGGATTTAATTTTTATATTTTTAACGTGTAACCCTAAATCCCTGTTAAAAGCAATCACATTTGATTAATCCAAACAAGCGGAGTCCCCTGACTGTTGGTGGGGTTTTATTGAGTGTGCACTTTCCTTGTGACTGACCACCAGCTGAGGACAGAGGACAAGGCACCTTTGCTTTGGTTCCTTGGTGACGTCTTTCTGTCCTCACATTGCCTAAGAATGCCATTATTCTCATATCTTTCTCCTTCCCTCCTCCAAAATGTCATACTCATTTAAAAGATTTACAGGACCATGATATAAAATTTAAAATTACTTCTCCTAAAGAGTAGATAAGTAGTAAGTAAGCTAAAATTAGACAGCACTAAAATTAATTTAAGTCTAGTTTGGGAATACCTTAATAATTAAACATGGCTCCAGGTACTAGGAAAATGGTATGTGCATCCTGGTGACAGAAGAATCTGACAATAGGCGCTAAATGCTGCCAAACAATACACAGTGTAGAATTCACCTTGACTAGTTAACAAAATGCAATGTTTCTATTTTAGGAGAAAGTGGCAGAGGTGAATCAAGCTAACCAGCTTGCCCAGGACTCTTACACAAGTTAGAGATGCAGAAGGACTACAGATCATCTACATCCTGAGACTAGATGTGAAACTCCAGGACTGGCCACCAACTAAAGGGCCTTGTTCTCCTTAAGACTTAAGGTAGGGCAGAGGATGTAGCTCAGTGGCAGATCACTTGTTTATCATGTTCTAAGGCCCTCAGAATTGCAACATCAACAACAACAACACCCCCCCCCACACACACACATAAAGGATTCAAAGTTAAAAGTAGACTTCCATTATGTCTCTTTTCTTCTCACATCAATGCCCCCGAGGATATCATTAAGACTCCATTTTGCTTCCCAAGCTTCAGTTCAAAAGACCATCACTAATTAACAAGATGGTGCTATGCAATGGGAACACCATCCGATTCCCACAGAGCTCAGAGGTCACTTCAATAGGTGAAGAAATAAACTAACAAATGACACAGAAGCATTGATGAGGGGTGCAGAGAGAGCTGGGAAAGACACACATGTTCTGTCAAGCCTGGAAAGATGAAAGTCCAAGGACAGGCCTTAGAAACAGAAAGATCAGTATAGATGCCTTGATGGAAAATTTCATGGGGGACTTCTAACATACTGATAGGAAAGCAGAATCAGAAATTCTGTAAAGGGTTTTCAAAAGGTGCATTGATGGGTGGTAAAGTTGCAATCAGAGTACACAATCGCTGGGAGCCTTGTGTAGTGCCTGCCCTCCAAGTGCCATAGGCCTCATTCTCCTGAACAGCAGGAGCCACCATTGTATCCTGTTATAGACGAGAAGACATCAGAGGGTTTGCAACCAAGGAGAAGAGTGAGCCGCCATATAGGGTTTGATAAGATTGAAAAGGCAATGTACTAACAATATTTCATGTTGCGTGTTTGCTTGTTTGTTTGTTTTCTGCAACTCCAGCCTAGTTCCTTTCCATCCCTGGAGGCCTGTCTACTTTCAGAAGAAATGGTAAATAAGGATCTAAGGTTGCTGAGAGACCACACATATGGCAGTCAGGTGCTGGTGGTTACCTAGGATGCATGGAGTGCTAGTCAGACTTATCATCATGACAGAACATCTGTCAGAAATAACCTATGGGCAGGAGAATCATTTTGGATCACACTGTCAGAGGTTTCCTGCTATCATGGCAGGTTAGCGAAACAAGTTATATCAGGAAAGGTAGGAAACAGGGAGGGAGGGGGGGAGGGGGGGGACATCAGTACTACCTGTTTTTCTCTGTTGTCTCCTTTGAGTCCATCCCTGCCCCAGATGATGGGACGGTGATGCCCATCAGGGCAGGTCTTCCCCCTCTTCATTAATTTTCTCTAGAAACCCCACACAGACACACCTGAAGGAGTACTTTACTAATCTCCCAAGTGTTTCTTGATCCAATCAAGTTGACAATCAACATGAGCCATTATATCCAGGGACTGTGGCAAGGACAAGTGGGAAGAAGAAGGAGCAGTCTGGGGACTCTTCTCAGCACGTGTATGAAAATAAAGTAGAGACAAACTAGCTCATGTACACAAGTGTTTTAAAAAAGTCAGCACCTTTCAGGCAAAATATACAGATCTCAAACATGTCACTCTAAATATACCTCACACATGTCACGGGATATAAAAGTAAGCCACTGAGTCCTGCAATAATACTTCCAATAACAGAGAACAAGCAGCTCTCTATGAAGCTGTTTAAAAAAACACAAACAACATTTCCTTGTTTTCCTTTACTGAGACTTAAACTCAGGTCTTCATGGTTACTCATAGCTGATGCTCTACCACTGAGCATAACTGCTGATCAACTATTTACTAGTTAAGTAGAGATGGAATCTCAAAGGCTTTGATATTTCCTAAGTGTATATTTTTAGCTACCAAACAAAAGTAAAGGAGCACTATTCAAAATATGGTTTCGGTTTGGTTTGGGTTTTATTGTTTTTTGAATCTCAGTTCACCTACTGCATAGAAATTAGTTCTGTATACACTCTGAAAACATTACAGGATAGAATAGGAGAAACCCTTCTTAATAGAGACCCAGAAACAAAACAAATCAAAGAAAGGCTGGACAAATGGGATTATATAAAATTGCAGAGCTTCTGCATGGCAAAGGACATAGCTAGCAAGATAATAGAAAGCCCACAGATTGGGAGAAGATCTTCATTAGTCATACAATGGACAAGGATCTCATATCCAAAATATACCTAGAACTCAAAAAATTAAATCCCCCAACAACAAATCCTCAAAGAAACAACTGCCCAAGAAATAAGTAGGCAAAAGACTTAAAGAGAAACTTCTCTGCAGAGGAAAAAAGATGGCCAATAGATACATGAAGAAATGCTCAACGTCTCTAGCCATAAAAGAAATGCAAATCAAAACAACATTGAGATATCACCTCACCCCAGTTAGAATGGCTATAATCAAGAACTCTAATAACAACAGATGCTGGAGGGGATGTGGACAGAAGGGAACCCTACTGCATTGTGGTGGGAGTGTAAACTTGTTCAACCACTTTGGAAAGTAGTATGGAGGTTCTTCAAAAGACTCCACAAAGAGCTCCCCTAGGACCCAGCAATCCCACTTTTGGGCATTTACCCAAATGATCACAAACAAGACTATACTAAAGCTACCAGCTCAACTATGTTTATTGCAGCATTATTTACCATAGCTAAGATATGGAAGCAACCCAGATGCTCCTCAGTAGATGAATGGATCAAGAAAATGTGGCATATATACACAACGGAATTCTATGCTTCTATCAGAAATAATGACATTGTCTTATTTGTTAGGAAATGCAAAGACTTGGAAAAAATTATATTAAGTGAAGTAAGCCAGGCCCAAAGAAACATAGATCCCATGGTTTCCCTTATTTGCAATAACTAGTCTATGTCTGAGACAAGCAGAAACGGTCAGATAAGTTGATGTTAGATGAAATGAACCCCAAGATAAGTATTCAAATGTTTTTTTTTCTTTCTGGCTATTGTTTCTAACATATTTATAAGTATTTCTTTGTTGTTTTGTATGTCCCTCCCCCCAGTATAACCCCTGTTTTCACTGTATTTGATGTTGGTATAATTTGTGGAGGGGAAGGGAATAAACAAATTGTTTAAATAGGGATACAGGTGGACCCATTGCAACAATGAGATGTACAAGACGCTATGTTGAAAAACACACTTTACAACTTTGGCGTGGGTGGGGAGGGGGGGAAGAGATGGGAAGGGATGAGAAGGGGAAACTAAGGAGGAGGCAACAATGCTTGATAAGAAATGTACTCCTTACCTTGCTCGTGTAATTGTAACCCCTCTGTATGGTATTTTCACACACAAAAAAAATTCAAAAAAAATAAAGAAATTAGTTCTGTATGATGTTTTCTCTCCTTGTCCTTTCCTCTGCTACCACATATGTGAATTCAACCCCAGCATGATCATCAACCGTAGACAGAGTAGAAAGAAAGAAATCTGTAGCAGCAAAGATTGTTTCTTCTTCTTCTTCTTCTTCTTCTTCTTCTTATTATTATTATTATTATTATTATTATTATTATTATTATTATTATTGTGAAAATACCATACAGAGGGGTTACAATTACATGGGCAAGATAATGAGTACATTTCTTATCAAGCGTTGTTGCCTCCTCCTTTGTTTCCCCTTCCCATCCCTTCCCATACCCCCCCTGCCCCTCCACCCCATCCTTCTCCCCACCAAAGTTGTAAAGTTCATTTTTCGACATAAGGACTTGTACATCTCATTGTTGCAAAAGGATTTTACAGACAAGTAAGCAATTCCTGTGGAGTCTGAAATAAACTATTCTCATAGCACCACCTAGCGACCAAAAGCTCTGTTCTGACAAAGAAATGCTATATTCTAAACTGACTAAAACTCAACACATTTAAGAGGGGTAGGATAGGGCTGAGGACAGAAGGGTAGATGAATGAAGAGAAGAAAGGGGTGGGAGAATGCTGTTAAAATTTCAATGTATCTCCTACAAAATTTAAGAAAGTGAGGGAAGAGGTGGGTTGGGAAGAATGGGTGAGACAGTTGTAAAAGGATGATATTGATCAAGATGCACCGTTTGCATAAACTGCTTTGCAGTTTATGCAACTCCTTTACACAGCTACTTAAAAATGCTAAAGATATTTTTAAAGCACACACTTACAGCATAAATGGATTACACTCTGAGAACACCTATCTGAGTTACAGTCCCAGTTAAACCAATACATTTAATCTCCCTGACCCTCTGCTCCAACAGCAAAACAAGAAAAAACAACACCGTCAACCACCACTACTGCCTCACTATGAGCATACCTTGGCTCCTCAGTAAGATGTATGGCCAACACATGTAACTGTTCTAAACAAGAGGCTGTAAGAGGAACCCAGCTGTAAGAGGACTGGACCCCTGGTCCCGCTGGAATCATCAGGGGTATTCTACACTAGATCAGGAGGTGTGGTAGTTATTGTGCAAGATTGGTTTACCCTTCCTTCAATTAAAAAACCCTCTTTCTCCCTCCTACTTCTCTTTACCTAGCTCTAAGGGGAACCATAGACATAGAAAAAAAAAACAACTCTGAAAATCACCTGCCACCACACACATTCATTTGGTAATACTCAAACTGCATGAATGTGGTCACTACATACTGGAAGCTCGCCAATCCCATGGTCAAAACTGAGACTTCTAATTTTAACATGAATTATGTAAAATACATTAAAAGTGTAATACATTGATATTGTAAATGAAAGTGTTAAATGATGAAATTACTTTTTAAAAAACACACTTCAAATTCCATGACCAAGAAAATAACACCCAAACTGACAAATGAACCTAGTATCTATAAGTAGTTCAGTAGCCACCTTAAAATACTTCTATTCTCTCTAGTATAAATCCAATACCTTCCAAAAGCCAAAGCTTAAGCTTGGATTAAGTAAAATTCCTTGCTGCCCTCTACTGGCACAGTTGGAGAAAATAAAGTCTATCTGCCAAAGCATTAGAAATTTCTTTTCTGGTTTCTTGATCATATACAACCTTCCACATCTTATATTTATAAATCTTATAAATCTCGAAAGCAGTTTTGCAGACATTCAGGAGTGCTTCCCTGCTTCATCAAGTAATGGGAAAATGTCAACAGTAGTGAACTTGGCAGGTGACTTTGGTGCCTGCCACTATATATGGCCATGTACGGGGCCTTAATCAAGGGCCATCCTTCCTGGGGTTCCATTTTCATGTCTGCAAATTGAAGCTGGAGCTTTTTTTTTTTTTTTTTTTTTTTTATTTGAGAACATACTGTACAGAGGGGCTACAATTACATGGGCAGGATAATGCATACATTTCTTACCAAGCATTGCAGCCTCCTCCTTTGTTTACCCTTCACCTCCCCCCACCCAATTATACTCCCCTCCCCCCCCTCCGACATTGTAAAGCTGGTTTTGACATGACATTTTGTACTTCTCATTGTTGCAACAGGTCCACCTGAATCCTTAAACGACTTGTTTGCCCCCATCTCCTCCACATGTTATACTGACATCAAATATAGTGAAAGCGGAGGTTACACTGTGGGGGAGGGACATACAAAGCAACAAAGAAATAATCTTATAAATGCGTTAGAAACATATGCATGAAAGAAACGAAAACATTAAAATACATATTTAAGGGTTCATTTTCCTAACATCACATTATCTGACCTTTTCCGCTTGACTCATACCTATACTAGATATTGCAAATAAGGGAAACCATGAGACCTATGCTTCTTTGGGCCTGGCTTACTTCACTTAATATAATTTTTTCCAAGCCTTTCCATTTCCTAACAAATGGGGAAATGTCATTCTTTCTGATGGAGGCATAGAATTCCATTGTGTATATATACCACATTTTCTTGATCCATTCATCTACTGAGGGGCATCTGGGTTGTTTCCATATCTTAGCTATGGTAAATAATGCTGCAATAAACATAGTTGTGCTGGTAGCTTTAGTGTGGTCTTGTTTGTAAACATTTGGGTATATGCCCAAAAGTGGGATTGCTGGATCATAGGGGAGATCTATGTGAAGTCTTTTGAGGAACCTCCATACTGCTTTCCAAAGTGGTTGAACAAGTTTACATTCAAGCTGGAGCTTTTTATGACTTTTGCAATGACATAACAAAACTTTAATAATGAGAATTACATATTCATTATTATGTTTCTATTTTAAAATAATAAAATTGATTACAATGAAGACAACATCCCTTTGTTCAGTATTTTGTCTTTACCACGGTGTTATATACTTCCTTTGAATAATTTTTCCTCCCAGATACAGGTAGGTATTACCTTTGACCCTTTTTGTTCACAAATATCCCACCCCTCCCCACCTATTCACTCCATTTTGGATCTGATGATTCTTGTCTACTCCTACTTCATCCTCCTGAGGTATAATGGAAGAAAGAGCACAGAAGCAGAAATAGGAAGGGATTCACTCCTGCCTCTTACTGGCTATAAGACCACCTCTCACACATTCATCTGCTAAGGTTCAACAATAATATCCGCCCTCCATTTTCTCAACAAATAAGAAAACAAGAATTGGGGCTTGGGAAGTGGTTCAAATAATGGAGTACTGTCTATCATGCAGAAAGTGGTTCAGTATCTAATACTGAAAAATATTAAAAATAAAAGTGTGACAATTGCAAAGGAAGAGAGATTTTTCTAGACTAAAGAAGACTACAGGAGATATAGTAACTAAGTAATTTTGGATTTGTTCCCGTGGAGAAATGGACATATTACTAAAATTTTATTAAAATCTAAGAACTAAGCACCAGTTAATTTCATGCTTTTGCTCACTGTATTGCTATTGTGCATGAGACTGTCTGTGGGGGGGGGGGGGGAACACACATGAAGTGTGTTTAGAAGTAAAAGGTACTTTCAGCAACTTTAAAATGTCTCAAAAGAGAGAGAAATATATAAAGAAACTCCTACTATTAACTCACTGTGTTCGTCTGAAATTATTTTAAAATAAAAACTAAATTCCCTAGCCAGATGCTGATGGCTCATACCTGTAGTCCTAACTACTCAGGAGGCTGAGATCTGAAGATCTCAGTTCGAAGCCAGACCAAGCAGAAAAGTCCACATGAGACTCTTTTCTCCAATTAACCACTCAAAAACCAGACGTGGCCCTATGGCTCAAGTAGTAGCCTTAGCCTTGAGCACAAAGAAGCTCAAGTCCCTGAGTTCAAGCCCCATAACCGACCCCCCCCCAAAAAAAACCCTAAAAACACATAGAATGAGCTATTAGGGTACTATACTAAATAAATATTTTTACCTTTTGATTTCTGAGTACATAATAGGAGCAAGGAGGGCCAACAGCCTTGGGTCTTAAAATGTGAGAAATTCTGAGGCCCCAAATAATGTCTTAATCTTCCTAATTCTCACAGTTTATATGGAATTTTTAACTTTTTAGTTGCATAATTAATGTTTTAAAAAAAGCAAAACCTGGAGTGGCTTCATGCCAATAATCTTATAATCATAGCTATTCAGGAAGTTGAGATCTGAGAATTTCAGTTCCTCCCTTCCCTGCCAAAAATCTAAAAGACTCATGTCTAATTAACCAGGAAAAAGTCAAAACTGGAGATATGGTAGACCACCAGCCTATGAATGAAAAAGCTGAAAGCAAAATGCCCTGAGTTCAAACCCTAGTACCAGCATTATAAAGAAAAGCAAGCAAATTTCCTCCAGCAATTCTACTTCCCATAGAAACATAGGCAATCACGGTGAGAACTGTGTGTTATATTTCCTCACATCATCCCTTTTCCTCCCAGCAGGTTCTTTGGCGAGGGACTGGCCTTTAGAGACATTTCTGTAGCTCCTTGCCCTTGGTCCTGCAATACGTGGATTTTAGGAAATCATAGAAAAGTATGAGTGAGAATGTGGAGACTCAGGGTTCTTATCACCTCAGCCAGGTCTGAGAATTAAGTGTTGCTAAGAAGATGCACATAGCCCTATAGATATACATTCAATTTTAACAGAATGATTGAGATGCCCTTCCCCCATCCAGCCAATCTAGTAGAGGATGAAGCACCATTCAGTTAAGCATTCGAACGCCCCCAAAATGACTGGAAGACGCCCCTGGAGAGCCACATGCAAGACAGTACAGTCTGTGAAGCCTTTCTTTCTCATACACAAGGAAGTTCAATAGGTCCACTATTCTCTAGGACTGTCATTAGTATATTCTCCCTTAGTATAGACAGAGCCTCCTGGGGTTCATAAATACCCAGTCAGATCTCTCATTACCCTTCCCCATTTGTATTTTACAGACAAAAAATTACGCCAAAGGAAATCAAGATGCCTCCTAAACAACACTGTCAGCAAAGGAACCCAGAATGGACCAACATGCCCTACAGCAAGAAAGTATCTCTGATTTCTGCAAATTATCACACACAGAAACCAATCATCATTAATAAAGAGCCACAGTGGTCTTCCTTCCACACCCAGAATCAATCTGAATGAAGACAAGATCTTGCCTATCCTATGGAACCAAGTAGGTCTCAACCAATGGCATCACAGTCTACCAGACACTATGTGACAGGCTTTAAGCAATCTTTGCAAAAGAATAGTACCAATGAGCCAAAGGACTTTCTGAGAACTATTACAGGACCAGCCCTGACTGTGTTAAATATGAACTTGACTCACATTAAAAAAAGGGGGGGCGGAGAGAATGGCACCAGTGGCTCTCACCTGTAATCCTAGCTACTCAGGGAGCTGAGATGTAAAAATCACAGTTCAAAGCCCAGGAAGGGAAGTCCATGAGACTCTTATCTCCAATTAACCACCGGAAAACTAGAAATGGCACTACAGCACAAAGTGGTAGAATGCTAGCCTTGAGCAAGAAAGCTGAGGGACAGTACTCAGGCCCTGAGTTCAAGTCCCACGACCCACAACAACAACAACGGCAAAAACACAGTAATTCTGGATACTATAAGGAAAGAGAGGAAAAATTACATTTATGAGAACAAATTTAATTTTGGAGGAGGCCATCTTGTTACTGGCATATATTATACAATACATAGTAAGAGTTTCATCATGACATTTCATACATGAATATAATATACTTCTGTGATGATCCCCCCAAAAGAATATAAAATGTAAAATTAGAAACTACAGAACAAAATTATTTATTTTTAAGAATAAGGTAGGCTCTCCCTGTAGAAAACAAAACATAACAATAACTCAGGCAAGTCATTGAAAGGAGAAATTCCAAAGATAAAGGCTTGAAGTAAATTAGTGAGTTAAGTGGCGGGTTACTGGAATTCAGAAAGTAGTAGTAAAACAATCAGTATCTGCCATAGGCACTCTCCAGGCCAGAGGAGAGCAGAAAGCTGCCCCTTTTACTATAACTACTAGGTTCGAGAAAACAGAAACACTGGCCCCCAAACCAGGAATTGCCCATTGCTTAAAGGTTAAGAAATTGTTACAGGGGTATTTGTGGTTTTAATTGTTTCAGGAATGTTTTTGATTTATGCACATGCAAAATTACTGCCAAGTTCTGCTTCTGTGCGCCAGCTTGCTTGCATCTGCTCTAATTTTTTGCCTTTATAAATCCTGATCTATTTGAGTTCGAGGCTCACTCCAAGTTGAGTTAGTCCTGGCTGGTCAATTGAATAAACTCCACCTTTTAAGCTACTGGTCAGCATCCGTGACTTTGTCCAGGGGGGGTCAGTCCACTTCACTTTGATCATATTTACCTCCTCCAACCAATCAAGTTAACATGGTTACC
This sequence comes from Dipodomys merriami, assembly GCF_024711535.1. Taxonomy (NCBI): domain Eukaryota; kingdom Metazoa; phylum Chordata; class Mammalia; order Rodentia; family Heteromyidae; genus Dipodomys; species Dipodomys merriami. The sequence continues at coordinate 47,097,586 of NW_027202270.1, read as the reverse complement.
AAAATGTCCAAGAGCTAAACAAAAGGTCCAGTTGTTATTTAAACGTTAGTCTGTCAAGGGATTGTGTGTTTCTGTTTGAAAAACAACAAATTGAAGGGGCAAAAACATCAATGTACCTACACCAACAAGTAGCCTCTGAATGCCAAATACGTACCACAGAAACCAGAGAAAAATTAACCAGAAAACAGAATAGTAAAAGGGAAAGCAAGAAGCCAAGGACCATCCACAAACAGAAGTTAGAGGGCAAAAAATATGGCAACATATGGAAGACCCCTGTAGTAACTTAGAGAGAGTTAAACACTGTAAAAAGGAAGGACATGTTAAGCTATCACTAAAGGTTTTCACTGTACATTATAACTAAAATAACATTGAATTCCTCTGGTCAACTCTGCATGAGAAGTTTCTAATAAGCAACATCATTGTTGCTTACCAATATCGCAAGGGAAGGGAAAGAGGAAGTTGTCCACTATTAACAGGAATCCTAGGCACAAATGTATAAACAGGCATCTGGGGAGTTAAAGTGAGTTAAAATACAGTTTCGAATGACCTTTCTTTGGTATTCCCAGGCACATGTGATCATGTAGCCAGTAACCATTTCTAGGCACATGCTATGAAGATGAACAACATTATGATTACATAGTTCTAAGCAGTCAACCTATCAACAAACAAATCTACAGGTAAATGGCAGAGTACACCTGATAACCAAAGTGTAGTTTAAAATGAAATGTACAACAAAAGAATTTCATACCTCCAGAGAACATTCTGGGTGGGGGGGGGTTCAGTCTCCTCCACCATGCTTAAAGAATTACATTATATTCTCCCATCAGCCTTCTGAGGGATGCTAAAGTGTGCAGCAATTTTCCAGGTAAGGAATGGATAACAAAACAAGGCTTAAGATGAAGTACAAATCAAGGACCCAAGAGCTGGGTGTGGTAGATCATGTCTCTAATTCCATCACTAGGAGACTGAAGCAGGAAGGTTGTAAATTTAGGCCAGCCTGGGTTACAGAAATGTGTGTGTGTGTGTGTAAAAGAAGAGGGTAATTTATAGAAAAAAAAAAAGTAATGCTGTATAGAAAGAGAAACAGGTGAGGAGCCGGGCAGACACGGTGGGCAGAAGGAGGGATCGTATGCAATCCCAATGTGCTAAAGCTAGCAGATTCCAGAAGCAATGCAGAGCCCAGGACCATCCGATTGGAGAGGTAAGGTAAATGACCACAGGTTACTAGTAGGCCACTGAAAAAGAAACTGGAGGTGTGAAGCTGAAGCTCTGGAAAGAAAGTAGAGCTGGAAGACTCCTCTAGCCATTAGAAACAAATGACAAGATGAGAATAGATGAGACTCCCAGGAAAGAGGTAGAGACCAAAGGAAAAATAAATAGTCCTTCACAGATGCTTACTACAGAAGCCAACAGTTGTGAAACAGCTTTTTGTCAGGGTGACTAACATTTGAGGCATCAGATCAAAAGAAGGTTTAGACTCTAGCACCCCACGGAATGCTATCTGGTACCCCCTGAAAATCCACTAGGTCTCAAACTTTGGTCTCCTAGTCTATAACCTGTTGTATTAAATGAAAGCTATCTCTTCTTTGCACTGCCTCTTCAAATGACCATTAGTCCAACTGTCCATGTTCCCTCAGGGATATCTAGCAGGGCAAAAACTCCAAAGTAAACTAAATAATGTCCTCCTAAACCCAGAAACCGGCTAGCCCCTAGAATTCTGCTGGCCATGAGAGAAGTGCAGATATTGGCACAGAGTAGGCCCCCTTCTTTGACATCTGCTTTAAAATCTGCTTAGAACAATTCTAAGGTATCAGCTAAATGTATTTGCTGAAGAACGTTTTAGAAAAGGCAACATCTTGAAATAAACATCATGAGTTCAACCTGGGTATAATAAGCTACAATCTCCACTGGACATTTGTCAGTTTTATTTACAGCACACACCACTCAGATTCACTCTAGCTGCAAAGAGACAGACAGAGCGAGAGAGAGAGAGAGAGAGAGAGAGTGCTAACGGGAAAACTTTCCTTTCTAAACCTATGACTATATACATGTTAATTATAAATATGCAGTGTAATTTTTAAAATCAAACTGAATCAAATTAATGGGTACATTTTGCTAGGTTTCACATCATAATGAAATATATAGTGAAAATAAATAAAGCTCTGGGACAATGTAATAAATACACTCACCCATACATAGCATTTAAAAAAATCTTTAGCCTAGAATGGAAAATTTGTCAGGTAATCATTAACTTACTTTTTTTTTTTTAAAGCAGACAAAAAGGACCACGGATCTTTTATGAGGAAAGAATTGTATCCCACAGATACTTACACAACCATGACAAAACATAAGTTTTTCATTTTCATGATTTCAAACTGTTTGAAACTAGGGCTTGAAAGTATGGCTCAAAATGGAAGAGCATCTGCCCAGAGTTTCCCCCACCAATGCTGCCCCCTAGTGCTATGGAAGAGAACAGGACACTGAATTTCCTTTGTGTAAAATCCAAAAGATACCTATTCAGTATTTAAACTTCCACAAAAACCTTCTCTCTGGTCTTTCAATAAAGTTGGTAGAAAACTAAAATCACTGAGTTCCACAGTGTTTCCTCACTCAACACACTAATGCAATTATTGAACTAATCACAAATGGGATATCCTCTGAATAGCTTATCCTGAGTATATAAGAACTATTGTCCTGTTTTTCCTATGGGTTTCATTTCCTCTGGATGGGCCAGGTGTCGCTTACCTTCTTGGCTCTTTGGGCTATGTCTGGTGTTCTTGTAAGCAGCTTCTCAATCAAGTACTCTCTGTTCTGCAAAACAAATGATCCAAACAGTTTTAACACCAAGTAAGATACATGTAAATTCATAGAGATTTCAAAATAGCAGATTTACTTGGTTTTTTTAAGCTGGTTACCTTGGCTTTCTGGAAGAATTTGCATTTTAAAAGTTCTGCTGCTGTGGGCCTGAAAGATCAATAATAAATTAGAGTTGAAACAATGACCACTTAATAAATACACTGCCTTGATGATATAACTTAACCTTAGAGTACTTCTGGAAGAACAGAAACAAAGTTAATCATGAACTGGCACCAAATAAAGCAGTGCCAATTTTCCAGTCCTTTCTAAACACCTCTACTTCAAAAACACATGAACTTCTGTAATTTTAAGTGCTTGGGCATGATCAATTTTCCATCCTTTAGTGTTACACTTCACTAAATGAATTCAGTATTTCCAGAAGGTGGCAGATTGGCCTGTCTACAAGCTAAATTCCTGTACTTACTAAGAAGCCATATAGGCTAGAACATGACTCTGTCAGAGTAACTACAATCCACTGTGCTGTGTGATTTCCCGGGGGGCCCACAGATTCCCTATCTAACTCTGTTTGCCCAGTATGTAATGCAAGATGTGTTAATAGGCTATTGTTACATAGTTCAGTGAAGGTAAACGTAATGGTTACTGATAAAATGCAAATTCATTTAAAAGCATTACTGGATAGATCTGATTGTTACTATAATATCCCAGAACTTTTACCTATATTTCTTCTAAACTCAAAGTTAGATTTGGAGGCTTGATTAGGTTTCATCAAGTATTTGAGTGTTTATACATTAGGCAAACAAGTTTCAGATTTCAGAGCACTTCAGTTTTTTATATTTTCAACTAGAAAATATCTGCAAATATTCCAAAATCCCAAACTCTCTGATATCCAAAATACTTCTGTAGCCAAGCTCTACAGATTTGGGATCTTCATGTTATGTTTCACAGACGGTATCACACACTTCTGACAGCAACAACTCAGAAGCAAGAACTGACAGGCTATTCCACTGTTACTGCTGAGTTTAACCAGCTGGTCCCAGGTCTCTACTGTACAGCATGTTTTCCCTACTGAAATTAGCAAGTATTCTGTTCTGTAGTACTTTGGCATGGTACTACTATCATGTTCCTGAAAATCTTTCCCCTAAAGGTTTAGCATCTTTGCCTTAAACAATTACTTCAGAAGAGGTGGAAGAATGATAATTTTCTAGTTTCAGCAATCCTCTGTTTAATTGACATTCTTCTACAAATAACAGCCCCCTTGCTGTGTCTCGTATCTATCATCCTAGCTATTTAAGAGGCTGAGATCTGTGAATCCAGACCAACTCAGGCAGAAAATTCCCTAAGACTCCATCTCTAATTAACCAGCAAAAAGCTTGTCTGGATGAATGGCTCAAATGGTACAATGAGAGCCAAGCAAGCAAGCCCAGTGAGTATGAGGTCTTGAGTTCAAACCCCAGACACTACCCCGCCCCCCAAAAAAGACCTAAAGTAAAATGTAGCTTATTTCATCAATAGTTTCTTTTTTAACAAGTCAGGCAACAGCACAAACATGTTCACTGCAGTATTATTCACCATAGCCAAGATATGTAGTCAGTCCAGATGCTACTCAATGGACAGATTGAGAAAATCTGGTATATATACACACATTGCATATGTCTACAGGGGGCATAAACTGTATTTCTAGGCAAAGAAAATTTCTATTTAAGTTGCTATTGTTTTCCTCAAGTTTCAAGTTCCCTTACTGGCTACAGGTTCTTAACAACCCTGAATCTACATAACCACTACAATAAACAGCTGCTAATTGCTAATTGCTTTGAATAAATAAGAGTCTAAACAACAGGTGGGCTATATCCTTTGGTAAGCTCATTAAGTTCATGAATTTGCACTTGATTAAAAAGGCAAAGAACTTAAAGATGAAAAAGGGATCTATCTATTTCTACATTATTCAACACTATCATTTTAATGTATATTTTTTTTCTAATTAGCAGCAATGTTTTGGCCTCCAGCTATTCCAAATTCCTCCTTTCATTCTCTCAGTGTTCACTGAGCACCTACTGTTTGTAGATAGATTTTGCTAAATGCTGGGCATATCACACAGAATAGGACAGATGGAAACAGTACCATCAACCACCCACAGACTAGCCTGCTGTCGGGCTCTAAAATGAGCAATACATTGAAACCTTGGAATTGTATCTGGATGGAGGGAGTGAGACAGGCTACCAAGAGAACATGGTATGGAACCATGCAAACAAGCAGGCTTTGGTGTCAAACTTGGCATGAAATCAAATTTATAAAACAAGAAGCTAAGCAGGGCACCAGTGGCTCATGCCTATAATCCTAGCTATTCAGGGGGCTGAGATCTGATGATAGTATTTCAACGCCACCCCAGACAGGAATCTCCAATAAACTACTCAGAAAAAGCTAGAAGTGGCCCAAGTGGTAGAGTACTAACTAGCCTTGAACATAGAGAGATTCAGGGACAGAGCCTAGTCCCTGAGTTCAAGCCCCAGAACTAGCAATTTTTTTAAGAAGCTGGTACAAGTACTTAGAAGCTGAGATCGACCTGGGCAAAACAGTAAGACCACATCTTTAAAAAAAATTTATGGAGATGATTAAGAAACTCAAGGACAATGTTTTATGTGAAGCCTGTATAGCTTCATCTCTGGTTAATACAAATACAGCAGGCTCCCAGTGAGTATCTTAGCCACTTCTAAAATTCCAATCCATCATTTACAATGCTACCCAAGCTAATGTCTAAACAAAAACAAACAAAAAATACCTGATCCCTTTTCATCCACTTTCAGAGATTTTGTAATTTCAGAGATACAAGCAAGCTCTTTAGATTCTAACTCTTCCAGTTTAACCACCTTTGCAGTGCCCACCCCCCCTTTCTTCCTTCCCTGCTCCTCTTACTCTTTCTCTCTCTCTTTTTTTTTAATTGGTCATGGGGCTTGAACTCTGGGCTTGGGTGCTGTTCCTGTGCTCTTCAGTCCAAGGTGAGTACTCCACCACTTGAGCCACAGCGCCACTTCCAACTCTTTCTCTTATCTCCAGCTCTTTCATGAAGATCACACACTACTTTTCAGGCTCCAAAATCTCTCATAACCAACTGGCACACCTTGCTCATCAGTCAAGAAGCAATTAGATGCCATCATCTTCAAGACACCCCTCCCAGCTCCTACTAAGGGAATTCATTGCTCCCAACTTGGTGCTCACACACTGCTCTACCCACATTTCCATAATTATCAGTATCTATGTCCCTCCTGCCTCCACTTCACTGAATTAAGTGCCTTTCTAAGCCAGAAACCATATACTATTCATTTTTATACTCTGAATGTCTAAAAAAGAACAGAAAGAATTGCTACAGTCTAAAATAGAACAGAAAGAATTGCTACAGCTCACTTTCATACCATTATCTAACATAAGGTGAAAGTAATGCTGTTGGACACTTGGACACAGTCCTACAACCCAGGCATCTACTGTGTACTCAACACTAAAGACAAAGGATGCATTCAATAGAGAGAGAGCAGGGGCAGAGAAAAGACGCCATGAAAATAAGATTCACCTAGAGAAACAAAGAGTGAGAACAGTAAAGGTGCTAAGGGAAGCCGAAATGCTTCCCTCTCTCTGCTACATGCCCCATGACCGCCATGCTCTTTCTATACATCCAGGGTCAAGTATAGAGCCAAAGTAGACAAAGACTGAGAAGCGATGGATGTCTTTTTGAATTACAGGGCTCAGAAAATGCTTTCTGTTCCCAGCAAGGTCATTTCCATGGTGACCAAAAATGTAAAAGGGAAAAGCATGCTACAGAGAAAACCTCTTTCTCTTTCTCTACACTCCATTTCACCCTTAGCCTTCTTCATACATACAAAACTACCATGATATAAAAAGTAGTTTAAAAAACCCACTTCCTTTTTTTCATAGGTTTAAATGTTAAAGCTATAGGTCCTTCCACCTCTACACAGAATAACTCCATTCTAGGTCACTGGTTCTTTTTTGTGTGTTTAAGTTAGTTAATGTGTTCACAGCTTTGGTGTAAAATCCCACATGTACCAAACTATATCCATGATAAAACATGGGAAATAGAAGCCGAAAGAAATAAGAAACAAACAAAGAAAAGGAAATGACAGGAGGTATGAAAAAGAAGAGGTGCCACTAGGAGATACTAGGATTGCAGGCTCCCAACCCGCAATCCTAGCTACAGCTGACAAAAGGCTAAGAACTGGAGGATCTAGCCAGGCAAACTAGTTTACTAGATTCCATCTGCAAGAAAACCAGCAAGCAAGCTGATGTGTGTAATCATCTTAAGGCATGAGATCTTGAGTTCAAACTCTTGTGCCCATGTGCATGCACACACACACACACACACACACACACACACACACACACACACACACACACACACACACACACACACACACACACACACACACACACACACACACACACACACAAAGCAGAGCTGCCTACTGCCTATTTGATCTTAAGGGTGTTTTTTCCCCCTCATTTTGGTTTGATCTATTGTTTCTTTTCATTTTATGCCATAGTAACTACCTGGAAGCATCAATGTTGCCAGTATTTTAACTGAAAACTACAGGAGAGCGTTCTTCATAGCCACGTCTTATATGGTTGAATTGCTTGGACAATCATCAAGCAATATAATTCACAATTTAACTAGAAGTGCTATTTTACAAGAAAGGTTAAAGTGTTACTGGCAACACAAACAATGGGGCAGGGTTTCAATGATGATCCAATTCTTAATCCTCAAAAACACTGGACTACTCTGCAACTACCAGCATTCTCAGAAGAAAATCTCTTAGAAGTGTTCAGTTAATACATATGGATGATTCAAAGTCCACTAAGATTTAACATAATTCTCAAAGGATTAGGATACTTATGACACAGTTTAAATAGTTCTAACAGCTTGCATTCATACTTGCATTACTAAATTCTACCACATCACTGACCTCAAGCAGAACTGCTTTCCTCACCTTTCCATCCCACAAAAAGTCTTACTTATTTTGATGGATTATGCAAGATCCATTCCCTTGATGTTCAGAGAAAATTGTGTGTTTTTTAATAGGTTCAATCCATAGGAAGAATATAATTTATAAGGTCAAAGCACATTTTAAAAAAATGGCAAGATGTTCTGCTATGTACATATCAGCAATTCATTGTCTTTGCTAATGCAAAAGAAAAATCTCTATGAGGCAAAGAGTCCCAATTGCTAGCTCTCTGAGAAGAAAAGTCCAAGGGGCTCTCAGGGTATCAAAAAGAGAAGATCCCATATGAGCATAACAAAGCAATAAAGAATATTGAATTCTGAAACATTACTTGAATGAGGAGGGGTGGGGTCAAGGGGAAAGAGGTAGAGGAATAAAGAGGAGAAGGAAGAGAGGATGTAGTCAAGAATTCAATGTTTATCCTACAAAATTAAGAAGAGTAAGAAAAGGGGGATGTAGGGGAGCGGTGGATGAGCAAGTTGAAAGGGGTGAACAAGATGTATTCATAAACTACGTTGTTAAATGGAAATTCCTTATACAGCTACTTAAAGATAATTTTTAAACATATCAAATGACACACAAAAGGCAGTCTCTTCATAGTAAGCCTGAGTGTAAATGCACAGAGTCAATCAGCCCTCGTTATTATTCTGCTGAAGTGTGATTGCATTTACTTCCATACTAGGGCTTTTGGACCAATGAACTGCTTTCACAGCACAGGTCCACAGATCTCAGATCTGCCTTCAGGCAACAGAGCTCAATAAAAATTATCCAAAGCTTTCCATTAATTCCTCAACCATCTTGACTCTTCTTTCGGGAACTGCAAATCACTCTCAAATTGCCAAGTCCAAATTAACTCTAAGTATTCAAGAGATAGATAGTACTGAGAATGTAAGTCAAACCAAAGCCTGCATTTAAACATGAGCAATTAAAATCTTTCCTCTACTTAAAAATTCCTTAAGAAGTTATAGGCATGGGCTGGGAAGGTGGCTCAGTAGTAGAGTGCTTGCCTTGGATACTTGAGGCCCTGGGTTCGATTCCTCAGCACCACATAAGCAGAAAAAAAAATCTGGAAGTGGCGCTGTGGCTCGAGTGGTAGAATGCTAGCCTTGAGGTGAAGAGCTGAGGGACAGCGCTCAGGCCTAGAGTTCAGGCCCCACGACTGGACCCCCCCCCCAAAAAAAAGAATTTATAGCAAAAGACAACAAGTGCACACAGAGTAGTAAGTGCTACAAAAGATAACCACCTGCATATTGTAACTATTACATAAAGTGTCATTTAGCCAAGGAAGAAAGGCAAATAATGAATGGCAACCTCAATTTCTCAAGCACAGAAGGACTCCCCAGGAACTATGCTATCTGATTTAAGTGCACAGTCTCATTCTTTCCTGGAAGCAGTCCTGTAAAGGAGATATTATTAACCCATTTCACAGACAAGGATATTAAATCTAGAGGCAATAATATATCTCTGCAATATACAGTTGTATATTTTAATCTCTGTTTCATACAGTTGTATCTTTACAGTTGTATCCAACTGTAAAGAGATACGGCACTTGAATAACTACAGAAAGCAGGTACAAAGAGGACAGAGCAAGAAGTCTACAACAGCATGACCAAAGGCCGAGGTGCCTGAAAACTTTTGGAATATACACAGTTTCAGAATTGTGCCATGCAATTAAATGGTAACATATGTTTAGTTACATATCCATATAAAAATAATATCTCGGGCTGGGAAGGTGGCTCAGTGGTGGAGTGCTTACCTTGCATGCATGAGGCCCTGAGTTCATTTCCTCAATACCACATAAAAAGTAAAAGCCAGAAGTGGCTCTGTGGCTCAAGTGGTAGAGCACTATCCTTGAATTGAAGAGCCAAGGGACAGCGCTCAGGCCCAGAGTTCAGGCCCCACGACTGACAAAAAAAAAAAAATCTCATCTATAAAATAGCAATGTTACTTTTATCTATTCTTATACTTCATAAATCAAATTCCTGATATATGTATTAATATGTGATGTTAATATCCACCTTTTTGTTAAAAGAAAGAGCTATCTGGTGAGTTAACACAATTATTGTCTAAAACTGTTTAAAATGCATACTTATGAATTAGATTTAAAAGAAAAATACCTAAAATGAGGCCTTAAACTACTAATGCTCTGTGCTTAATAATGTTTTTAATATTATTGGTTATTGTTATTTACATGAGGAAAAGACTTGATGAAAATCATCTTTTCTTAACAAGGTAGATTTGTGTGACATTATTCATCACAACCACTAGGTGGGATCTCAACTAATCCAAGAATTTCAAGGATTCAGGAATAACCCACAACTAAGTAGAAAGATAACATTTCTTTCACTGGGCTATAAAGGATCAAACTCTGTTTTCTTGGTGATATCCAAATGTTACCTTTAACAATGATACCAAATACAAGGGAAAGAAAAGCAAAACATTAAAGAACAAAATCAGAATCTAAAAGCATTATCAGCTTATAGAGAGTAAAGAAATGACCTCAATGAAACATTGGAGGAAAAAAATAAGTTCCATAAATTAAACAAAAAGGACAACTGAAATATATAGTGCATTGAAATAAATAGTGTATTAAAATAGCGCATTGAAATTATTTACAATCTGATTAGTAGCACATAAACATTGTACCTATCAAAGAAACATCATGAAATGTGTTCAATCTAGATGGATAGCCTTCTCAAACAGCAATTTACTATGGAAAGTTTAAAAGATTTTAACAAGTTTCACAGAGAAATTAAGATAAAAATAAAGGAATCAGTTCTAACAAGAAATTCCATCCCTGAAAAAGAAATTTCAAAAGAAAAGTCCACTTTTATGTTAATTTTTTTTAAAAAAGCTATGTATAGCTGGGTGCAGGTGGCTTAGACCTGTAATCCTAGCTCCAGGAGACAGAGATGTAAGTTGTGGTTCAAAGCCAGCCTGGGTAGGAAAGTCCATGCAACTCTTATCTCCAAAAAGAAACAGAAGTCGAGCTGTAGCTCAAAGTGGTAGGTAACAGTACTTATGTAGGGACAGTACTCAGGCCTTGAGTTCAAACTCCACAATGACCACCACCAAAGAAATCGTGTGTGTGTGTGTGTGTGTGTGTGTGTGTGTGTGTGTGTGTGTGTGTGTGTGTGTGTGTGTGTGTGTGTGTGTGTGTGTGTGTGTGTGTGTGTGTGTGTGTGTGTGTGTGTGTGTTGCACTTGGGAGGACAGAGACCTTTTCAGGTCTATGCTAGGGTATGCCACACACACAAGCAAGGACCCACAAAAGGACCTTACCAAGGTAAGCCCCGTGTGTGAGTCACATCATTAATGTTCTCCTTTAAGTGCTAAAAAAAAAAAATACTAGTCTCCATTATCAGTACTGAGGACATTTCAAAGTCACAGAGCTACAGAGACACTTCAAACAACAGAGACATTTACCATACAGGACAATAACACAAAAACAAAGAAAAAAACACTAAAGTTAATTTAAAGCCATTTGCTTCTGTTTATATGATTAATCTTTCTAGGTAAAAATCTCCTTAATCTTCTTTGCTGATAATCTTTTAAATGCATAACCAACTTGTTCTGCAACTAAAAGGAAGCTCATGCAAAATTCAGTAGCTCTGCCTGGTTCAGACTGGCGCTAGCCAGATGTTCAAGTCCTGCGAGGTCAGCTCAACCTACAGAGAGCAGAATATTAGCTCAGCTTCTGAATGCAGCACTGCCAGTTTCTTCTGAGTTCTATTTTACTTCATTTCCTCAGATGACAGAGCCCACACATAACAGGCAGTGAAGACTTAAGAATTTTGATCTTCCTCCCCCTTTCCTCCACCTGCTTCCCTCCCCCTTGAAGCCATGTTGTATTCTGCTAACAGGATGTGAATCAGGAGATCAGAGAAGGGTTTCCCCTGGAACTAAAAGTACCTTCCCCATGTTCTCACATAAACTTTCCCCTCCACAAAAACAGCTTTGTCAGGACTCAAACCAGGTCACTAGCTCTTCCACTAACATTGACATACCTTTTAGAAGGATCTTTCTGAAGACACAGTGAAAGTAATTTTCGAAAGGACTTGCCATACTTTTTCATCATTTCTTTATCCTCTACGCCAGTTTCTAAAGTAGGTGGATCATTTTGCAAGGTCAACATTAACACCTGCAGCATTAAGAAACATGAAGACAGAATCTCAGTTCACCTATTTGCTACCCTGATATTTGTAGTTCTGTACAAACTTATCAGAGGCCCTCCTTCACTAGGTTTTCCATTATTTAACTTTCCAAAAAAATGTGTACGCAAAATATTCATGTCATTTTGGAAATCTATTACTCTTTAACCTTTTTTGTTATTCCATTGTCAGTACTTATGAAATTTGCTCTCTGTGTTAAGAATGAGCTCCCCAAGCAACCAGGGCAGAGATTTCTGGGACCTGGCTCTCCCAGTGCCTCCAGCACACAGCTCTAGCACAGAAAGAGGGTGGTGGGTGGCAAAAAGAAAAAGTGACAGTCATTTGTGCAGGCCATTCAAAATGAAGGAACTAACTGTATGCAGGGTTTCTGAAATATATTACCAACTCTAAAACATGATGTCCTTTGAGAGAGAGAGAGAGAGAGAGAGAGAAAACATACAGAAAATTGCTGAAAAACAGCTTGGCAGATAGCCAGGAGTTCTGAAGATCCATAATCAGATCAAAGGCCATGCTGCTTTGAAGAAGATAAAATAAAATTTCAAATCAAAAAAGGTAAAAAATAAACATGCTATTTTACAATAACATCAAAATTACTTGCTTTAATAAGAAAATAGAATGTGCAACAATTGACCCACAAAGTAAAATAAATGCATAGATCAACCTTAATTTATGCAAATGCTATACATGTCAAGGCTCTTTTCAAACACTTGCAGATGTCTGAATACATGCAGGATGAAAGTGACAGTTTATTGTTCACAGAGGATAATGGCGAAAAGGACAACGTGAAGGGCTGGGAACTCTGGAAAAAAGTTCTACTGGATTTCAGACTGGGATTAGCAAATTCTCATAAGATTTAGTTAGGAAATAGTACTTGTTTTTCCTGTTTTAAAAAAAACCAAACAGGAAAAACAAAAGAATAGAAAATAAAAACAGAGTAAAATACAAAGTCCTCAGAGTAACATCAGTTCTCAGAAGTAAGAAAAATAATTTAGAATGCAAGATTGAAGGATAACAAAAATCTGGAAATAGTACCCAACATATATGCTGCAGACTAAAAACATCATGACTCACTCACATGAGATGAGCCACCAACATGACACTGTGAGGTCAGGGGAGATAATACTGTAGGGCATTAAAAATTAAAAATAAAAGTCCTGAGGCTCTGTGCGATCCATCTGAGAAGATGATGTCACTAAATCTGTTCTTTGCTATTCTTTGGGGACTAGAATTGTTCTGCTCTCAAGAGTCATGACCAGCATCTGTCAGAGCTCTCAACTTCTATCAACCAATCTAATCACATTCTTCCCTGAACTCTAGCTAAGCACGTAAATCCAGCTTCAAAGCTGGGAAATGCCCATTCTGTTCACTAAGAAAATTAGGCAGTATTCAACTTGGCTGCATTCCTCCATTAATTCTCTTTATGTCTAAGAGAAAAATGAGTAAGTTCAAGAGAATTAGACAATCAATGCCACCCAATCACATTTCAAACCCCACATATTATTTCCAACAGTAATTACTTTCATAGGAGGATATTTGTGATAAGGTGCTGCTCCTGTTGCTAATTCAATGGCAGTTATCCCAAAACTCCACATGTCAGCCTTGAAGTCATAGCCTCTCACCTAAAAAAGAAAAACAGCAAAAGAAACACACAATGATACAGCAGCTATATTACATATCTTATTATATCAGGAAGACAGACCTGTTTATAAATAACTTTCATATTAACTTGCTAAAGGCTTTACACAATTCACTCTAACAAAATTGACTACAATGAAATTTTAATGTGCCACAGGTATGTGTCATAATACTATAACAATCAAGGTAACCTTTTTTTTTACCTGTTCCATGACTTCAGGGGCCATCCAACATGGGGTGCCAACAAATGTTTTTCTTACTTTATTCCGTGTAACATCACCTCCTGTTGCTAAGAATGCACTTACCCCAAAATCTGAAAGGGAAAAGAAAAATCAACCTTTTTTTTATATAAGACATTGCTTATAAATTCTGTCTCTTGGAACATATCTCTTCCTGGTGAGCTTTAGGATGATAATGAATTCTTGCAAACATTCATGGAGCTCTCAGACCTAGGCTAGGCTGCTCTTCCCATCTACCATGTCTGACATGGCAGAGAAAATGCCTTCTCAGGTACCGAATAGGTCAGCAAACCCATCGACCCAAAAGCTCACTATACCGAATTCTATTTCCACTAAATAAATACCAAAAGTCATAATTAATCATAAAGGATTAAGATACCAATGAAAAGCTAAACACATTCTTAAAACCCTGAAAATAAAATTTCAGCTTTAGCCAAGGTTCATTTTAGAAAATCACTTGTAAGAATACCACTGGGGAAAGTACAAGTTGTACACAGTATAGCTCCTTTTTTTGTATATATTCTTATGATTTTCTAGCTTCTTTAATTCAAGTTGCCAATGTTTACAGACTTATTTTTAAAAGATGAAAAACATTCATCTTTCATGTTCCCATATCCTCGACTAAACAGTGCTTACTAACACCTTAGCTAAAATCATACTGGCAAACCTATAAACCCAGTGCACAAAGCCACCAGGCCTAGGTTTGTGCATGTTCAGCTACCCACACAAAAGAAAAGCTTTGTAAGCAACAACTCTCTTTTCCCTATGTTATTTTCCTGAATTTCCTAAAAACAGATGGAATGGTTTGTAGAGCTTAAATAATATTCCTCCCAATAACTATTACTTAAAAATAAAATAGTAATTAAAATAATTACTCTTCTTATATATTAAAAATTATGTAGGAGGATTAAACATGCTGCATAAGCCCATTGGAAAGAATATCTCTCCATGTAACAGTAGAGACTACCAGCTGATTACTAACACATGCAATCCTAGTATTTTTGCATAAAGATTATCAATAGTTAATCAGTTAAAGTAGCAGTTATTCAAAACTAGTATACTTGTTTGTAACTTAAGTCAAAAGACTCCTAGATAGTGAACTGGTAGATATTAATTAAAAGGGTAGTCAACACTTTCAAATAATGCATAAACTATGCAGTCTGGTTCCTAAAAGTTAGTCTGATATTCTTTACTAGTTTCCTTTGTTGACTGTCAGAATGACAGTAATTACCAAAAAATAACTCAAGTACAAACCAAGGTCAATATAAAAACTTTTGGCCTGGATTTTAAGTTATGCAACTGTATGTCTTAATTACACTGCAACTACTTCCCTACATGAAAATACATTGACTGTTTCATTTTATTTACATTTAAATATACTCAACTCCCAGCATGAATCTCATTCCAAGTACAAGAAATGAAAATTGACAAATGGAGTGTTTGTTCCAACTGCTACTACTCAGGTGCTATTACTGAGCAAAAGCATACTGTGAAAAAACTGTTATTCAACTTAATTCACATATGTGGGTCCAAATATAAAATTCTTTTGAGTTTCACATTATATTACAGAGGTCAGAAAAAATGAAGCCTTCTGGAAAAATCCTCTGGAACCAATCAAGTCTCTTGTGAGTGGGAGAAGGTAGGGTTCATTCTCTTTAAGAAAAGTTGGGTGGAAAGAATCATTTGTATCTGTATCTGTATCCGGGTAGAAGAATGAATATGATAATGCTTTCAGAAAGATTAATTCCAGTTTATTCTCCAAAGTGAGGTACAATAATAAAGTTAACATCTTATATTTATTTAAAGATTTTATAATATGATAATATTAAATGCATACATATGACATAAATAAACTATAGAAAAAACTGCTTTAAGGAAAGATCAGATTCTTTTAAACGCAGCTCAAGCAATCCTATTATCAAGCCTCTTAGAAAAAGACAGGTTTAAACAAAAAAAAATCCATACTGGACATTATTTTTTCAATTCCTGTCTGCTCCTATTAGACAATTTAAAAGCCAGAAAATAGCTAAGCAAGATGTATAGCAGCAGTTCATTATTGACAATACTCTTTGATATATCTTTCATGATTCACGTATTTATTCATAGCCTCTACTCAGAACATTCACTTAAAGTCATAAACAGATGGTTAAATGTCTTTAAAGCTCAGAACAAGAATTCCAGAAGCAGAAAACACTAATGCTAACATCCACTGGCTCGTAAGACAGAAGAATAAATACACCATTTGCTCTTATGTATGGCTAATGTGTACACAAGAAGATTTATATGTGCTAAGGAACAGAATGTCTTGGACCAAAGTACACAATGTGCTTCTACAAACAGGAAAACTGGTATATGCTGTCAAGCCAGCTTCCATGTGACAGTGAGACAAGGTGGCACAACAGTTCACAGTGAAAAGCCATCCTTGTTTCCGCAGGGCCACATCTACATAGCCAAAGGGAATGGTGCCAGACACTCCTGAGTCCGAATCCATGGACATTCCTCCTGCAACATGAAGCCAAAGGGTTCACCTAAAGTTAGTCAGGCAGTCTTCCCGCCTGAGGAAATTAACTGAAGAATGTTTTAAAGAAAGAATACTGTCCTCATAACTAAAAGACTCCCAAGTCTTTGGGATCTCTCTATTCTTTCCCTCCCCACAAGCCACTGCCTCAGTTTCAGCCACCCTTATTTCTTGCAAGGATTCCTGGGGTAGCCTCTTCTCACCTCCTGCTTCCTCATTATCTGTACTCCAGTCTATAGGCCTTCCTATGTCACAGACCTAAGGCTCTACACAAGCCTTTAAAGCCTCTCATCCTCTTAAAATATAGTCAAAATCCTTCAGCCCAACAGACAAACTTCTCCCACTCCTTTGTCACCAATGGTAGATCCAGCTGTGAGACCCAGCCCCAACAAACTTCTTTTTATTCCTGACTCCATGAGCTCCTCAACTTCACCAGTACTGCCTCCACACACGAGGCTGGAGGCCCATGTACATTATCCCTCCAGTGTGCAAAGGACCAGCCACACAGGACCTCCTCCATGTCCTTCTTAACCAAAGCACCCTTGGCATCCTGGATCTGGATTATTTATTCAATGTACATCCATCCCCTGTAGCTAATTTACCACTTACCATTCAAGAAACTCTAGTCATTGTCTTATTTTGAGTGTCAATGCTAAACCTTGAAAAAGAGCTGTAGGTTTATAGAGATCTGATTCTGAGAGTGGAAGAACTACCAGGAAATATCTTAAAACTAATAGTTTTAAGCTGGGAATCTCAGATGCCAGGCCTAAGGCTAGACTGTACAAGAGGAGGGTGTCAGGAAAGGGTAGGTAGAATCCCAATGTGTGACTTCCACAAGAGGCTTCCTTGGCCTCTGTGGTCTCATCTGCCTTGCTATGTGGGCCTCTTTTCTATTCTTATATTTATATGACTCTCCTCCTTCTTCAATCAAATATATTTCTTGTCATAACTCTTAGGTGGATCAAGAAGCTACTATTCTCTGCCTTTTAACAAACAAGGTAAATGAGCTAAGGAGTACAGTAGCCTTTGGGAAGTTGTAAATGTAAAATATGAGAAATATAAATGTTACACTTTTAAGAATATCACCATTGTGACTTTAACTAAGCATCACTATTGCACAATACTGTGAAATTTGTGAAATCATGTAATCACTTAATCACAATAAATAATTTGCAAAAAATCACCATTCTATGTGGAATATATATATTTATATGTATATATAATGGAATTCTATGCTTCCATCAGAAAGAATGACACTGTCCAATTTGTTAGGAAACGGAAAGACTTGGAAAAAAACCATACTAAAAGAAGTAAGCCAGACCCATATAGGTCCCATGGTTCCCCTTATTTTCAATAATTACATCCAGGACAATAAATACATCTAGGACAATCTTAGAGATGAGCAGAAAAGCTCAAAAGCTATGTACATATAACCATGTAAGATGATGCTAAACGAAATGAACCCCAAGATATGGATACAAGAGGTTTTTCTTTGCTGTTGTTGTTTTTAACAACAATTATGTGATATGTTTTTTTCCTTTTGTATGTTCTTCCCCCTCTGATATATCCCTGTTGTCACTGTATTTGATTTTGGTATCTTGCATCTTTATCTTATTTGAGGAGGGGAAGGAAAATAACAAAATGCTGAAACAGGGACACAGGATGACCCATTGCAAGAATGAGACTCACAAGACACTATGTTGGAAATGAACTTTACAACTTCAGTGGATAGGGGAGTAGAGGAGGTGGGGGAGGGAGAGGATAGTAGGAGAAAAACAGAGAAGAGGTAATAATGATTGACAAGAAATATACTCATTATCTTACTCATGTAACTATAACCCCTCTGTACAGCATCTATACAATAAAATATTTTTTAAAAAAGAAGAATATCACCAATCCAGTAGGATAAGATAAAGTAGACAACTGAACAACATGTAAAATAGAATGCTATGCTGTCTATGTGGAGGCAGTAGATCTTCAACTATACAATGGTGAAAGACTGTAACCAAAGTAGGCCTTGGATCCAGCCTTGAAAATGAGGTGACGATTTGGACAGGCAATCCTTACAGGAAACAGATTCCAGACAAAGACACAGCATCAGCAAAGGACAAGTGTGGAGCCAGGAAGAAAAACTGTCTGACAGCTGCAAGGGTCAAAAACTCAAATATCTACAGGGGTCAGGAAGGAAGAAGGTATGGAGCTCATTTTCAGTCCCTTCACACCCAGGTCTAAAGCAGCTACTGTCACTCAGCTGAAATAGAAGCCTGCCCCAGAGGAAATGTGGACCAGGGGCTGCCAGACCTCCCAATTTTTCCAGAGAAGCCAAACATCAGGACCATCATGTAAAAACTCCCATTTTTGTGACAGCAACAAATCCATTAATAAAAGGCAGGCAGGCAGGGGGGGTAGGAGGGAAAGCAGGCAACTGGAAAAGCAATTCTTCTTGCCTAATATAATCCGTGAGACTAGTCTGGCAACTGTGTTATGATTTCTGAAACTTACCTAAAATACTTCAATATGTACCATGTGATATTCTATTTGAGACACCACATTCCAGGTGGCCAGCTGGCCTTCTAACCAAGAATGCCTTGTTCTGGAGGATTCTCATAGCACTTGATCCTGGAGACCAGGGGAAGCTTATATAAGTATTTCTGCTATAAGGTGAAGGCCTGAGTTTCCAGCCATTCAGTAACCCACCCTATCAAACAACCCTTACCACCAAGTGTCCATCTCATCCCCTGAAATGTACTTTTGTTTTGCTAAAAAAATAAAACACCCTTTGCTATCAAAAAGAAAAGAAAAAAGAGAGGAGAGAAGAGGGCAGGGGAAATGAGGGGAAGGAAGCAGAGAAGGATGGAGAGAGAAGGAAGGAAAGGAAGAAAGGAAGGAAAAAGATAAGGAAGGAGGGAAAAAGGGAGAGAAGAAGGGAGGGAGGGATGATTCATTCCTACCCTTTTATCTAAACATAGATATGTATGAGCCAGGTAAAATGTCAAGAAGGTTATTGCTAGGGAATACAATGATTTGTGGAGCAGCATGATGCCTGCATTAAATGGGCTTTCACTAGTGAAAATAAATGTTCTCAGCTAAAATATTGTAAATATTCTTCTAACCTTTACATTAATTAAATAAAAGAATACAGTCATATCTAAACATAGACTAAGCAGTCATGTGTGAATTTAGGCTTCTAATGATAATATAAGGAAAAAGAAAACCGGCAGCTGGAATCTGTGCCATGTTGGGCACAAGGAAATCTCTTATTCACCTATAAGGAAGGTGAGCAGGGATTTCCTTGAGCTTATAGAACAAATTGTGAGACCCATTCAGGGGCTTACTGGCTAATGGATGACAAAATTATTCTGAAAATCATTTTTCTGAAAAACCAGGAGGGTGTCTAAATGAGAAGCCCTAACCCTTGCCTACTTTAAAATCTACTATTATTTGAAAAAGGTTCCTACCTGAGCTGTACACAGAAAACATAGCTCTGGGTCAGTTCAACATCTGGCTAAGGAGTAACAGAATCAATGCTTGGTAAGTTCAGAGTTCCTCCAAGATAGTCACAAGGACATTAATCCCAGCAAATGTTCTAAAGGACTAAATAATAAAATAGAGGGAGCTACACCCCCACTCCCAGCTTCCTGGCTATAAGCAGTATCTCTTGTTCCCCAAAAGACATGACTTTAAAATGCAGGCAAGTACTAAGCTAAATAGTTCAAGGTCCTAACTACTAACCAAGGGCAGAGCATGGGGAAAGGGAACTTGAACTTGATCCTCTTGTACTTGATCCTCTTTATACCGGATCCTACTAGCAATCCACACAACCAGTGTCAGTCACTCCAAGGAAAACTGAGAAATTGTAGTGAGAGGA
Source organism: Dipodomys merriami (assembly GCF_024711535.1). Lineage (NCBI taxonomy): Eukaryota > Metazoa > Chordata > Mammalia > Rodentia > Heteromyidae > Dipodomys > Dipodomys merriami. Next base: position 47,077,335 of record NW_027202270.1, on the reverse strand, counting down.
GTTCAGAAAAGGGCTAGAAGAAGAGCAGACCCCAGCCACAACCCAGCAGTACAATGAACAAAGCCTGCATGTGAATACACTGCAAATGGGAAGGATTACAAAAAGCCTTAAGAAAACACTTCGACTTGTGGGTATTGGAATTGAAAAAAGGAAAAGGAATAAAAAGATTAAATGATTTGCCAAGGAACACAATAGAAAGTTATTGAGGATCTGAATAAAACCTAGTCCTTTAAAAGGGAGAAGGACTGCATATTACCCTTTTAGCCCAGATCTCCATGTTGCAAAAGTCTAGTATAATTTTCTTTACTGAAAAGCAAATGCAAACTAGAACAGTGGGGTTAATACTCCACAACTCCTAAGCTCTTCCTTGGATAAATATCAAGTTGTGATTACTCAACTCAGAAAAACTAATTTGAGGTTCTCTGGTTAATCCTAAATGTCATATTTATATTGCGAAAAACAATCCCTTTATAGTTTGATTTCATTTTCAGTTGTCCTTTTTTATTTTTTAATTTTCCTTTCCCTCACAAGACTGGAAACCTCACTGGCAAGACTGCAATGTACTCAATACTGCCGGTCTCTCAGAGCTCCACAGGTTTCCTTGAAATGTTACACACAGGAAGCATAGCATATACAGAATTTGATTGTGATTCAAATTATGCACATACCGAAGTAATGGGTATAAAACAGCAATAAATATTTCCTTAATTCTGTTAGGAACAGACTATATAGAATATGTTTTTAACATTGTATCTCTTACTTTTTTTGTACTGCATTTATCCCAGGATACGTATCAGTGGTGAAATACCTTGCTCCTGTTCAGCATCCAATGGGGATACAGGCATGCCCCTGGATGTCATAAGCTTACAGAACTGTGATTTAGACACAATCCTGGCCTTCCAGTGACAACAAATATGGGGAAATGTATGAAACTGGGTAACTATCACATGATCTGAACCATATGAAGAGAAGATAGATATTCGAGATAGATGTTAGCGTACACTACATATTACATTCAGAACTAAATTCCCATTTTCTGCAAGGAATTCCTAGGTGCCCTTTCCCTTCATTTCTCAATATGTGTGTACATGCATGCATGTGTTTGCGTATGTGTATGTGTGTGTGTATATGTGTGTGTGTGAGAGAGAGTGAGAGAGAGAGAAAGAGAGAGAGAGAGAGAGAGAGAGAGAGAGAGAGAGAACCCAGCTTTCTACAATTACAAAAGCAGAGGGGTTCCTTTTCCCACTGCAACCCTATTTATTCCATCCTGGTAATAGTTCTGATCTCTGTTCACAGCACTCTCTAGTCAAGAAAAACAAAGCAGCTCAACCCATGCAACCACTCAGCATGTATGGGATCCAACAGGTTTCTAGGGTTGTTTCTTTTGCATTGCCATGCTAATCCAATAGCTTCTTCAATTAACCAAATCAACTTTTCCCACTTTTATTTCTTTAATGTATAATTAAATCCAGGATTCGTCTACCAGTTCTTGTTATATTGTTGGTGTTGTTGTTGTTGGTGTTGGTTTAAATTAAATTGCAGCCTTTTCACTTTCCTGGAGCCTTGCCATCATCAAAATGTCATCAGACCTCTGGACAATAAGAGCCAAGTCTGAGTGGAAACAGGAAGGTTGTGCCCTCCTCTTGGCCTGCTGGGAAACCTACCGCCCCAGGAGGAGCAGGGAGACTGGTTCTGCACTGACATGGAGAGGACACAGGGAACACATTGGGTGTCCAGGTAGTTGACTATCTCCGGATAGTCAACTTTTGCTCAGCAGAACTCAGGACAACCAAGGGTCAGTAGTGTAATGAAGAGCCCAGAAGGACAAGACAGAATATGGCAAAATCTGGAACAGCAGCCATCAACACTCCCTGGGGTTTTTTCTTCTTGAAATAATCCTACTTTGCTAAGGAGCAGTTTCCCTCTACTACTACAGTGACATTTCAGCACACCCATGACTGCTACAAAGCCCAAGAGTGACACAAAGACACACATGGTGTAGTGTGGGGGACCCTCACTCAGAGGCCTCCTGTGGGGTACTGAAGAAGAGATGTAGTAAGGAGAAAAGGAAGAGGGAATACAAGTTCCCACAAGTTCCCACTCTGAAGAAACACCTAGATAGAAGGGAAGCTCTGTTCACAGTCCTTGAAATTTTTCTCCATTTTTCTGGGTGACAATTACTAGGGTTTTATTCTGTTGGGCTTCGGATACAGTAGGTTCTCTGTACTGTGCATCCTGTGGGGCACACTGCTGATTGATTTGCCAGGCCAATCATGGTACTTGCTCCTCGTTAGCCATGAATGGTCTGCTCTGAGGGTCCATGTTAGTCCACACTATTCCAAGTAGAATAATGTGTGCACCTATGGGGAAGTTTTTCTCTAGAGCAGAACCACCCACAAGTATCCTTTGCTTCCTATTCCCCTGTATGGTAATAGTCAGGTAAAGATGTAATGATGTAAGCAAGAGTCTCCTGTGAAGACAGGTGTGATGGTCACACCTGAAGTCCAGAAGGGAAATAGGAAAGGGTCTGTGGCCCTTTCTCCTGAGCCTCTGCATCAAGTCTGAAACCAAGTGCCAAAAACTCCTTGTAACATGAGATAATAAATTATCTCTAAGCTCCTGTCAGACAAGGACTCTGTGATCTGTACTCAAACAATTAACTCTTACAATCTCCTGTCTTTCAACAATTCAGCCATGTCTAATCATACTCCTCATCACTATTTACGTCAGAGGTAACGTCATACTGAAAGGACTTGGTAAATATTAGCAAGCACAGAGCTAGAGGAGTAGCTCAGTGGTACTGCATAGGCTTACAAGCATAAAACTGAGTTCCAAGCCTCCTAGTGCCACAAAATTTATGTGTATTTATGTGTGTATATGTGTACACACACACACACACACACACACACACACACACACACACACACACACACACACACACACACACACACACACACACACACACACACACACACACACACACACACACACACACACACACACCAGATTTGTTGAAATTAGTTTGGGAAGGAGAGGAGAATGGAAAAGAGAGAAAGAAGATGAGGGTGAATCTGCTTAGAAATAGGACAATGAAATCCCTCCTTGTATAGCTAAATTGGTGCTAATAAAACAATGCAGGGGAAATCAGCAAGCACATTAGCACATAGTGTAGTTTTAGATTTTAAAACAGCTCTTAATGCCAGAGGCACCTATCAAAACAAATTAATGCAGCAACATCTCAAAGAGCGATGAGGAGCAGGCTGCAAGAAAAGCCTAATTTATCTTCTTATCAATAGTTGTTATTTAGGGCAACACTTACAACAACCTCATACAGAACAATACACATCTAAGAAATAGGAGAGTCTCAACCCCCTTCACTGAAGTAGGGGTCCACAGACCAGAGTCATCTGTACCACTCGGGAACTTCAGAGCTGCTAGTTCAGAATCTGCTCTGTAGCCAGATTCTTGGCTGATTCAATGCACACTAAAGTTGCAGAAGTTTCCTGGCAGGAGCTACGGTATGATTCAGAATGCAGAGCTTTCCTCTTTTCACCTTTTAGATGAAGAGAGAACCACAGTCATGAGAAGAGAGAAGAGGAAAATAAGCATTTATGTGTACACATTCATTGGTGTGGCAGGATGAATATAAGGACAGCACAAATGTAAATCACACCCTGCACAGAACCATTTAGCCCTATGACTCCCATCTACATGCAATGTGTCCAGCCAAACAAGCAATCCATTAATGACACACTTCTCTATGGGAGTTCTCAGTTTCACAAAATCTTTTAAGCACATGAAAATCATATGTAATCATAATACTGTCTATCACTAACTGATGCTCAAGGGAGATGCCATGGCAAAGGGGAAGAGATTGGGATTAGCCTCCTTCTCAGAACAGATGTTTGCAGCCCTATTCCTCTCTCTCCTACTCATGAAAACCTCAGGTGAATCTCTTGGTAAATTGAGAGTGGTATCTTTATTTCATGAGAGTAATAAGCTGCAATACACTCATCTTTCAAGTGATTCAATGAGTATGTTGGCACTTATCTACATTACATTAATCCATTAACCAATTGTTCACATAACACTTGTCCCAATCCAGAAAAAGCCTGGTAGCCTAGGAAGAGCAGAGAAGGCCAGAGAGACCTCTGACATCCAATCATCTTTGCCCTTGATTAGAGAGTGAGAACACATTATCCTGTGGCCCTTGAGACTGGGTCCTGGAAAGTCACTTCCCAGCTACTCTGGAAAAAGTCCCTATTATCTATCAACTAATGAGGGAGAGGCAGTCTTGGCTGTCTGAAACAACAGAAGACATTTTATAATTCTTTTGATAGCAAAATAAGGTGGGGGGATTACTTTTTTATTCCCTAAGGTAGATTTTCACCTTTAAAAAATAACTGAAATAGAAAGAAATAGGCCTTCCCATACTTGGGGCCACATCGGGGTAGATTCTTGACATTGCCATCAGCAAGTTTCAAAAATGGCTGCAAGGCTGGAATCCCAGGCCTGCTATGGAGAAGATCCCAGGCAAGAGCCAATTCTCTCAAGACCCAAAACACTCTATTACATGTGATTAAGAGACCAGCAATGGTCATCTTTCTATTAGATATAATAACTCCTGTGAACAAAAGAAAACCACATAGTCCTCAAACCACAAACCCATTCTTCCTGGAGCTGCAGTGGGTAGAAGGAACATGTTAGAGGTCCTCTGTCCTATCCACTGGACAGATATTTAATTGGCTTAATTCACCCTCCATGCCCAAGATCATCCTCTGATGAATGCCTTAAAATAGATCTGAGACTATCTTTAATGACTGCAGCTTAGGAAGAACCATTGAAAACATTTTGATATAAGATAGATCTTTGAAGAACATGTCAACCTCAATTTATTTACAGCAGAAAAGAAAAAAAACCCTGAGCCCTAAGGCAGCCAAAGTGTAAAATCACATGGGGGTGACAAAGGGAGCCTAAAGGCATGGACTGAAAGTGGACTCTGAGGAGTTCCGGAATCCTCTGCTTTCATGACCTTCAAAATGACCTTACACAAGTCCATAGCTGCTCAGCAGTTCTCAGTCCCTTTGGTTGTGAGATCTACTTTATAGAACTGTCAGAGCTGCTGCAAGAAGATCTCAAGGTATGTATAACATACAGGCCTTATCATGTCCCAAGCCAAAGACATGCTCCTGGAAATGGCAGGAGCTTGTGGCTGGCTAAATCCACAAAGACAACCACAAGCAACTTAGATCAAATATTAATGTCTAGATTTCCAATGCAATGTTTATATACCTGCAGGTGGTCTTTTCATACAAACCTCCACTTAACTAGCTTACTATCAAAGGCTCTGTGAAGCCACAATTGCCCATCTATACTTGAAAGAGACAGTTGCTAGAAAAGATGATTAAAATAACTCGATTCCAGTAGCCACAAGTATTCAAAGAAACAATTGATATCATTTCCGCACATTTCTGGGGAGAATTAGTTGAGGAAAACAATCTTCAGAGAATCTCCTGATTCTCAACTCTACAATAAAGAAAATCTCACACTTAAATTTCACGAAAACTACGAGGATCATACATTGAACGCTATTACTCAATTCTGTTACCTACATTACACAGCTATATGTTCATTAATTCATTCAAAAGCAATTTACCAAGCCTTCACTCAGTATCCTTCCCAGTTGGAAACCTCTGAACTCAAGTTGATAGGTAAATTCAGGTTGAGGGAAACACGGGAGAGATAAATACAAATTCTAAGTGAATTTAATGAGGAAAATCCAAAGGAGTGGTTCTTAGATTTAGCATACATCACAATCACTAGGATGCTGGCCCCACCTCTCTGAGTTGGGGGCTCTAAAGTGGGAAAGCACAAGATTCTGCATTTTATCAAGCTTACCAGGCCAATAAAGCTGGTCTGCAAGAGCAATTGCAGGGCACTAATTACACTGATGTATAATTCGGAAAAATACAACAGGGAATAGAAGTTTGAGGTATGGAAATATCATTGATATGACATTTTAGCCAAGACCTGAAGGAGGTAAGGAAGAGTAGTCCAGAATGAGGGAGCAACCAATTGAAAGATTCCAAGGAAGGGGCATGTAAGAGTAGGCGGAAGCTGGGAAAAAGGTTCTTTGCCTGGAGATAACAAAAGGAAAGGAAGAAACAGGAGATAGGAACAAGATCTTATAAGACTTTGTGAGCCACTCAGGAATTTGACTTGCACTCTGACATAGGAAGGGATTTGAGGGTTTTCAGTAAATGCATGATGATACAAGTGAACTTAGTGTAAAGCATTCCTCTGGACACCACAGAAAATGCAGTACAGACAAGGGTAGAAGATGAAGAAGTTCTCTATGGAGTTACCTTAACAGGTGACATTGCCCTGGATTAGGTGAGAAGTGGTCAGCAACAGGATTTACTGACATATTAGCCAGGATGTAGGGGATTTGGCAAACCTAAGGAACAAGAAATGCCACAATATCTGGCCTTTTCAATAGAAAAATGGTCCTGCCATTAAAACAAGCAAGAAAGATTGTAGAAATGACAGTATGTTGTGGGCCTAAGTGTCACAGAGCTCATCTAAACCGAAGGTATAAAACTTTTGGAGTTGAAAGGAAACTTGGTAAGCTAAGGATATCATTTATAGGTAATACAAACCATGACCAGCAAAGGACTTGGCTGAGAATTCAGGGTAACCGAGGAAGCCAGAGAATTTTTGGCTACTGTGTCCTTAAGAGTACTGTACACTTTTTAATACAAGGTTAAATAAAGTAGAACATAAATACATGTTAAAACTATTTAAATATCCTGCAAAACTATAGCAAGTGTATGATATATGGATGACTTACTCAGACATCCACAGTGTTTTATAGTGCATGAAATTTAATTTAATAGTGATATCACAGGCCCTTAAAAATGAGAGAGGCAAGAGGAAAAGAGAGGAAGAATGAAAAAGGGAGACAAGGAGAGAGACTAAGTCCCACCAGTCTCTTGCCCTTCCAGATGCTTCCCAGATGCTTAACCATGGCCCCATGCACCATAGTGGAGGGAAAACTCCAGGAAGTGAGCCATGCAGAATGATTCCTCTCCATTGGGTTCACCCACTAAGATTTCCCTAGGTTATTACTTAACAACTTCTAGCAGCTGTTAAGGATGAAAAGTAGCTTAAAATCTCCCACAAGTGTTTCCCACTAATGGTGTGCAGATGGAATGGAAAGCCAAGTTTCCAGAATTGATTGCATTCTTGATTCAAGCTAGATGGTTCACCAAATGTTGGTGTTTATCAAGATCCCCAAAATCAAGGAAGTTTATCAATTCTGTATCTTAAGCCAAAAATAAAAATTGATATGTGAGACTTTTGTCCTAAATCTTTAAACTACATTTCCTGGTTTACCCAATGTCTATTAACTCCTGTTCCCCATCACTCTTCCTTAAGATTATTAATCACTTAAACAAAGCTGCCTAAAACAAAGCATATCCAAAATCAGTGGTAAAAATATTTATCCAAAGGCTATTTTCAGCTTTGAAAATATGCAGCTGTATATGGGCCTTAGATTTTTAAATATCCTCACCTCCTTGTTAAACTGATATACATGCTTACTCAGTTGAAATTCCAGCTATGCCTTACATTCAGGCCTTCTGAACAAATACTCCACATGTACTTGTTTTCTATAATCTGCCCTTGAAGCAGGACATCTAGCATGTCTCTAGTCAGATTACATTGACCAAATTTAGGACACCTACCATATGCCAGGTACTCTCTAGGGATGTGGAGATGCACGCACAGATTTTCTTCCTCTGGGAATTACCCAGTATGAAGGTAACATGAGAAAGTAGAGGCTCAGTTTTACTAATCACAGATTAGCTGGTAAGGGTATGTAGGGAACTTTCAAGCAAGCAGGTGAGGGGCTTAACCCGTGAAGGTGAGAAAATTATGGAGAAGAGGATTGGATAAAACAAATTCACAAGGAATAAATGTCCCAAATTGAGTCAGGAAAGTTAGCCAAGCAAGAGGGAATCTAGAAGCATAGCAAACTAAAGCAGACATGCTTGTGGAGATGATGTGGAAAACAGGTAGGTCTTTCCCCTGCCTTTGCTTGTGATTGGGGGCTTTATCCCATCACTATCGCCTTTAAACTTCCCAGAAGGGAATGATATGGCCAGGTCAGCATAAGATTCCTCACTCTGGTAACTCTTGGGAAATTAATGTGGCAAAGAAAGAGAAAGACTGAAGCAACAGGAAGGAAGGTCAGATGGAGTGTAGAAAACCTTCCCCACAACGCCCCCAATAAATAAAGGACCTACCCCCTTTTCAAGCAGAACAGTAACAGTTAACTAACCCTAACATAGAATGTGTTTTGACTGAAAATGCTACTGCTCTAGCGTTTTCTTATTACACAAATGTGCAAACTGAAACTACATGGTCACTGGGCTGGAAAGAGTAACATGCTCTGGGCCATGGTGCTCACAAATGTGATGCCACCAGCATTTCCTAATACAGATGCCTCCAAACCTTTCAGAGCTGCCTATATTCATCAGAGGCTGTCTTTGATGCTGACCCAGTGTTCATATGGCCTTGCTCAAAGTGACGCCTCTCTCCCCTTACAACACAACATACCTCTTCAATCTCTAGCCTGCTCCATTGAAGTGTACCTCATCAGAGCCAAAGAACTCAGAAGGAACACTAAAGAATGCCCAATAAATAAGTGGGCTAAAGACAAAGAGAAACTTCTCTGAAGAAGAAAGAAGGATGGCCAATAGACACATGAAGAAATGCTCAACTTCACTAGCCATAAAAGAAATGCAAATCAAAACAACATTGAGATACCATCTCACCCCAGTTAGAATGGCTATAATCAAGAATTCTCACAACAACAGATGATGGAGGGGATGTGGGCAGAAGGGAACCTTACTGCATTGTTGGTGGGAGTGTAAACTTGTTCAACCACTTTGGAAAGCAGTATGGAGGTTCCTCAAAAGATTCCACATAGAGTTCCCCTATGACCCAACAATCCCACTTTTGGGCATTTACCCAAATGATCACAAACAAGACCATACTAAAGCTACCAGCACAACTATGTTTATTGCAGCATTATTTACCATAGCTAAGATATGGAACTGATCCAGATGGCCCTCAATAGATGAATGGATCAAGAAAATGTGGTATATATACACAATAGATCTATGCCTACATCAGAAAGAATGACATTGTCCCATTCGTTAGGAAATGGAAAGACTTGGAAAAAATTATATTAAGTGAAGTAAGCCAGACCCAAAGAAACATAGGTCCCATGGTTTCCCTTATCTGCAATAACTAGTATATGTCTGAGACAAGCAGAAACGGTTAGATAAGTTGATGTTAGGCGAAATGAACCCTAAGATAAGGATTCAATTGTTTTTTTCTTTCATGCGATTGTTTCTAACATATTTATAAGATGATTTCTTTGTTGCTTTGTATGTCCTTCCCCCACAGTATAACCCCTGTTTTCACTGTATTTGATTTTGGTATACTTTGTGGAGGGGAAGGAAAAAAACAAATTGTTTAAATAGGGATACAGGCAGCCCATTGCAACAATGAGATGTACAAGACGTTATGTCAAAAAACGAACTTTACAACTTCAGTGGGGGAGGGAGGTGGGGGGTCAAGATGGAAAGGGATGGGAAGGGGAAACAAAGGAGGAGGCAACAATGCTTGATAAGAAATGTACTCATTTCCTTGTCCATGTAATTGTTACCTCTCTGTACAGTATTTTCACAATAAAAAAGAAAAAGAAAAAAGAATGCAACAGCTGTGAGTATAAAACCTTAGACAGCTTGTACATCTTCCTCAGGCTCCTTAAGAATAATTCCTAAGTATTAGAATAAGATGTCTCTTTACAAGTATTCCTGACAGTTTGAGTCATGGGATTTCCAAAATTCCAAATGAAGCAAAACTGGATTCAAGGCTGATAAGAACATAAGCTCCCTCTCAGAAAATAGAGATGCCACCAAATTCATATCCTTGCACTTTTAAAAGTTTATGGTGTAAGCTTGATTTGGATGGACCCAGACAGGTGGAGATATGTGTGAGGATCACTTTCTAGATTTCCAGGCTGCTTGGCTTAGTAGCATATTCTGTTATGAGTATCTAAGGATGGGATATTATTTGTAAACTTAAGCACTGGCTATATCCATTCTAGGTACAACAGCAAAACATCTTGTCCTGGGGTAACTTACAGCAACAGAAATCTGCTTCCCAAAGTTCTTCAGACTAGAAAAGTCTCACATGCAGCCACCAGCAGATTCACTATCTGGTGAAGACCTGCTCCCAAGTTCCTATACAATGCCTTCCTCATTTATCTTCCCACCACAGAGGGAAGGAGGAAGGCAGCGCACTCTGATCTTTTATAAGGTCACCAATCTAATCATGAGAGCTCAGCTCTCATGACCTAATCACTTCCCAAAAGCTCCTCTCCTAACACTGTCACGTTGATAATTGGGCTCCAACATATGAATCTGGGGGTGGGGCACATAGACATTCAGACTTTGGCACATACATTCCTAAAACGCAAAAGGATGTGAACATAAGCATGCTATCTCCCACATGCACTATTATACATAAAGAAAGTTCCTCAGAAATCAACTTCTATTTATAATACATTAAGAGGGGCCACTATTTAAAAGAATTCTAGAGGAAATTATTTGTAGTGACCACTCCAAAGCGACTTGTTTGATATTAATTCCTGTTAAAAATAGCGTTGTCATTATTTCTGGACAAACAGGTTCAGTCACTTGCCAGACAAAGGAGAAGGCTGTGCCTTGGGAAAAGCATGACTTTCAAACAGCAACTCCCCTTCCGTCATGTAGTGTAGTAAAACATACTGCATTTGCCAAGCCATCCTCTCCAAGTTTATTGGTAGAAGGTTCTCCAAACACAAAATATATAGTAGGAAGAAATCCATTTCTTTTAACCCTGAGTAGGTAGTCCTCTGGTTTCAATTTCACCACATTAAACCGAGTTTAGCAGCCAAAAAGGGTTTTGGAGTCATTACTGGGCTTGATTCTATGAAAATGACACCAAAGGTGATTTTTCTCCTATATTCCTATAACTGACCCTTGACTTTGTGTATTTCCCAACTTAAACAAACAAGGAGGAAGAATTTGCTGAATATTTTGTCCCTGAGCCATAGTGGATTTATGCAGGGGAGTAGAATTCCAAGTGATTGCTATTAGTGTCCCATCCAAAACTGAGATTATAGTCTTCTCCCTGGAAACCTCACAAATATGCAAACTGACAAACTCTGAGTCAGGAAATCTGAGTCTGAAGTTTGGGTCCACCATTTATCCTATGTGTGATCTGGGCAATGCTCTTCCCCACTTTCTTGTCTGTACCATGGGTTCTAGTGAGGACTAAATATGTCCTGATGCATTCAACACCCCAAAACTAGCTTGATACACAGGGAGCACTCAATACCCATTAGTTACTGATCTAATATCCACAGCTAGTAGAAATGAATATACATCTCACTGAATTTGTACTGTTATAAATAGCCCTGTGTGTGTAAGCCTATAGAACATTCTTTTTAGATTCATAATAAAGTAAGTGTTTCTTGTAATCTAACCCAAGCCCCATTTATCTTCCCTTGTCTCACAAAAAGTTCTGGGAAAGAAAATGTATATATGTATGGCACAATTAGTAACTTATTTAAAATAAAAATTATTATGATATTTCTATTAGGAAAACAAAAAATGTTCTCTCTTAAAAACAATGCGCAAGCCGGGCACCAGTGGCTCATGCCAGTAATCCTAGCTACTCAGGAGGCTGAGATCTGAGGATCACTGTTCAAAGCCAGCCCAGGCAGGAAAGTCTGTGAGACTCTTATCTCTAATAAACCACTAAAAAACCAGAAGTGGTGCTGTGGCTCAAGTAATAGAGCACTTGCCTTGAGAAAAAAAAAAAGCACATAATAATACTCTTAAGCAATACATTACATTCAAAGACATAAATGCAAACTAAACTCCCTTTTCTAACTTTTACACAAAATAACCTAATGGGGCATAAATGTACAAAAGGAAAAGGACATGAACAGTCTTGGTAAAGTAATCTATTATTTGCCCAAATATAATAGGTAGCAACCAAGACAAACAGTATCAGTCCTGCTATTCTGTGAGTCTCTCCCACTAATTCCCTCTATATTACCAGACAAAGATACCAGCAAAATATTTAAAAACCTACTTCCTAGATCCCCAGGTCCACATTTGGGACAATTTCAATCGCAATAATAACTTCCTGGTATAACTGAAACTCTAAAAGTTGTGTGTGACAATGGCTCAATAGTTATGTGCCTATAACCATATAAAATGATGCTTATTGAAATGAACTCCAAGAAATGAAAACAAGAGTTATTTTTATTGTACTGTTTGCAGTTATTTTTTTCCTGTTTTTCCTTTAGTTTATTCCCTTCCACCACTGATTTGATTTCTGTACCCTTTGTCTTATGTACAAGTTGATTATGATTTGGGGAGGTGGAGGGGAGGCACAGAAAGGATTAGACACAGGGTAAATCAATTCAGCAGTGACACTCACTAGATACTATGCTGGAAATGAACCATACAACTTAGGGGGAAGGGGATTGGGAGGGGGGAAACTGGGAGAAGATGAGGGAGGGGTGATTCTGAGTTACATAAGTGTAACCCCTCTCTGTATATTACCTTTACAAAAAAAATTAAATTGAAAAAAAGAAAAAGAAGATGAATGAAATTCCCTGCTCTAGGGTTTTACTGCAGTGTTATATAGGCTTCTTATGACCTTGACAAAGGAGAAAAGGAGAACTAAAGTAGATGTTGTCTAAGATTTCTTCCCAACCTACATCTCTGTGGTTAAATTAAAACTGTGGACAAAAGGTGAACCAATCCAGCAGTGATACTCACTAGAAACTATGTTGGAAATGAACTTTACAGCCTGGGGGTGGGTGGTAGGATGGGAAAAAGTGGGAGAAAATGAGGGAGGGGAGTGACATTGTTTAATAAGAAATATACTCATTACCTGACTTATACACTTCTAACCCCTCTGTATATCACCTTTACAATAAAATTCAAATTAAAAAATAAAGAAAAACTGTGGCAATGTATGTTCCTTGAAAGGTACTATTCCAATGCTATGAATATGTATGGCATGTGTTTCTTTTTCTAAATAATAATATATCTAAAAAGTCACTCGTATAAGACAAGTTCTAAGCACTTAAGGTATGTCTGGATCTTAAGTCAACATAAAACCATGAAATCAGATGTCTTCATTTATTTATGTAGATAGTATGCTAAACACTTTGCATAAATACTTAATATTCTAAAAAAAAAACAAAATAAAAGCTGTGTGTGAATTCAGTATGGTGCTCAGGTGAGAGAAGAGGGACAAACTGGAAATTTTAAGTAAGTAACAATTTCAGAGATATAAATATGGCACTTATTTAAATACTTAGTAGGAAATAGTGGTTCTGGTTTATATTACAGAAGCCTGAAGTTGTATGTACCAATAGGATGCCAAGAAAACCCTGGACAACTGTCCACTGTGCCCTTTATATACCAACTCATTTATCACAACCATGCTCTGTGGGGCTTTCTGTAAGTGACCTTCTGAACTCCCCAACACCCACCAGCAACCTTGTAATAGGTCACAACACTACCTACCCCCTACAGTGAAGAAAAACTCCTAAGGATTGAGACAGAAAGAAAAGCCCAAGAAACCTTAGCTTGGAGGATCCCAACTGAGAAAAAAGAAGAGGACAATGTGTTCCAGAGCCCAATAAAGAGCTCAGATCATTAATCTGACAAGAATAATGAGATGAGGAGGCTGGCAGGGTACCAAGCAGCAGAGTAAGGCAGGGCTGACCTGCCTTTGCACTTCAAAGGCAATCTGTGGGATTTTGACCCTCTTAGGGAGAAACCATCATTTCATCACCAAAGAAAACTCTCCATGTACTTCCTTATCAGCTTGAAGTTAGATTGATTTACAAGAAAGTTTTCTTCCAAATTCCATTAATTAGTGAGTTTACTTCTTTCTATCTCATAAAGTCCCCCAGAGCCAAATCTTGTACAAGACAAAACTGAGGATCTCCAGGCACAGCAGAGAGACACAGCATGATCCTGCTGAGTGTAGCCACGCTGGTACAACAGTACCACTCGTGACAGTAGTAGCAGCAGACAAGCCCCTGATAATATCCATCCCCTGCCCACTGTGCCCACTACTGTTAAGAGTACTGGACCTGAAGAGCTGCCTTCAAATTCACAGAGAAACATGAGCCAGGTTGTATTTTTATCCCGTTAAAGGAAAGGAGTCTTAGAGTTTGTAAGTTGCCTAAGGTCATAGAATTACTGATTGGTGCCTTGGGAATTTCAACCAAGCTAGTTAATACCAAAGTCTGCACTTTTAACAACAGACTATTTGAGCGTTTTGCTCACAATATTTTTTCAGCTGTTGCTTTTTTAGTTAAAGAATTTTTCAAGCTGTTCCTAACTTGTAGGATAAGAGACATTGCCTTAGTGATGACAAAATAGGCATCTATAGGTATCTAGACAGTTGAAAAACAAAATTCCTTATGAACATGAGATACCAACATATCAGGGAAAGGAAAACCGAAATAGTTAAAGATCAGTAATCATCGAAGCTAGGGGATGAAAATAAGAGGACCCAAGCTCTCTTCTGTGGATTGTGCCTGAAAGTTTTCATAATAAAAGGCTTTATCTTATTGGCAGTTCAATGAATCATTTCTTTTTCTTTTTTCTTTTTCTAATTTTGTGGTGGTCCTAGGGCTTACATTCAGGGCGTAGGTGCTGTCCCTGAGAGTTTTTTTCTTCTTTTTTTGCTCAAGGCTAGTACTCTACCAACTGAGCCACAGCTCCATTTCTGGCTCTTTGGTAGCTAACTGGAGATAAGAGACTTAATGGCCTTTTCTGCCTGTGCTGGCTTCACCCTGTTTTATGAGTTAGAGTAACTTTTACTTTACAATAAGTGTCATTTTCATTTTGTAACCAGAGAACTGTTCCTGTCCATTGCCCATTTTATATCATTGATTTCATACAGTTTTTTTCATTTTTGCAACAACAGGCAGGGCTGTATCTAGACTTCAGGTGACATAAAACTTGTGCAATCTGGACATTCTTGTTAAAATAGACACTATAAAATCATTAATGCAAACATTACATAGAGATACATTTCTTTTTTAAAAGCACACTAATGATTCTGAGTCTTAAAAATTCAATCACGTTCATCGAGATGCCTTGGACAATATTTTTTTTCTTTAGGGTTCATTCTTGCCAAGCAGGCACTCTACCATTTGTCTGAGGGCTCCAGTCCTTTTGCTCTTCTGGAGCCATGACCTTCTCAATCTCTGCCTCCTGGATGGCTAAAATGACAATTTAACAGAAATGCTTACATGAGACAAATACTGGAGGCAAAATGGCTTTTTCCTCTCCACCAAGAACACTACAACTCCAAGAAATACACTGTACCCAGGGCACTTGAAGCTTAAAATCAGTGGCTGCAAGGGAAATTAGAGCCTGCTGAAACAGGCATTCTCATCCATCTCACAGATGGGCAATCTGGGATTTAAAGATGCAAGGACATGTCTCAAGTCACCCAGTGGATGTCAAATTTCGATTCAAAAGCCTTTTGTGGGGCTTAACTGATACACAGTTTCTCTCAGTGGTCTTAAACCAACCACTGGATTTAAGAAAATGTATCTTTTCAAAGTAATTCAATTTCATTACTGGTCCTCCAGAGAGATGGGAGGCTTTCACTTAAAAAAAATTCTAGTTTCCCGTTGTATTCCCAAAACATGTCTTCACTCCTTAAAACAAACAAACAAAAAGTCAAAAGCCTCCTCAGTGTGCCTAGCTAAATACAAAAGCTAAGGTCAGAATCCTCCCTGTGCTCCTGGCCACCTGAGAGGTCAGTGACACTGAGGAAGGGGCAAACAGGAAAGAAGTCTGGTGGGGTTGACTCCGCTGGGAGGATAGTTGGTGAGTAAGCCGAATGCAAGGACCTAGAGTTGATCCCAGGACAGACCCCACCACCCCTTGGGGGGGGGGGAGAAAAAGGTGGGGGGAAGAGAGGAGAGGAGAGGAGAGGAGAGGGAGAGGAGAGGAGAGGAGAGGAGAGGAGAGGAGAGGAGAGGAGAGGAGAGGAGAGGAGAGGAGAGGGAGAGGAGAGGAGAGGAGAGGAGAGGAGAGGAGAGGAGAGGGGGAGAGAAAGGAGAGGGGAGGGAAAGGAGAGGGGAGGGAAGGGAAGGAAGGAAGGAAGGGAGGGAGGGAGGAAGGGAGGGAGGGAGGGAGGGATGGGGAGGAAGGGAAGGGAAGGAAAGGAAAGGAAAAGGAGAAAGGGGAAAGGAGAAAGGGGAAAGGAAAAGGGAAAAGGGAAAAGGGAAAGGAAAAGGGAAAAGGAAAAGGAAAAGGGAAAAGGAAAGGAAAGGAAAGGAAAGGAAAGGAAAGGAAAGGAAAGGAAAGGAAAGGAAAGGAAAGGAAAGGAAAGGAAAGGAAAGGAAAGGAAAGGAAAGGAAAGGAAAGGAAAGGAAAGGAAAGGAAAGGAAAGGAAAGGAAAGGAAAGGAAAGGAAAGGAAAGGAAAGGAAAGGAAAGGAAAGGAAAGGAAAGGAAAGGAAAGGAAAGGAAAGGAAAGGAAAGGAAAGGAAAGGAAAGGAAAGGAAAGGAAAGGAAAGGAAAGGAAAGGAAAGGAAAGGAAAGGAAAGGAAAGGAAAGGAAAGGAAAGGAAAGGAAGGAAAGGAAAGGAAAGGAAAGGAAAGGAAAGGAAAGGAAAGGAAAGGAAAGGAAAGGAAAGGAAAGGAAAGGAAAGGAAAGGAAAGGAAAGGAAAGGAAAGGAAAGGAAAGGAAAGGAAAGGAAAGGAAAGGAAAGGAAAGGAAAGGAAAGGAAAGGAAAGCCCAAAGGAAAGCCCAAAGGAAAGCCCAAAGGAAAGCCCAAAGGAAAGCCCAAAGGAAAGCCCAAAGGAAAGCCCAAAGGAAAGCCCAAATCTATGCTAGAAAATAGAACCTTTCTACCTTAACTCAAAAAAATAATATGGAAAACCTTTACATTCATAATGACAGAGCCACGATCACTGATTTTCACTGAGGGTGGTGCTAGCAAAAGCTGCTAATAAAAGCTAACACCAGGAAGTCAGAAGGCTGAACACCCAGCAGTGGCAGGCACAGTCAGTATGCCAAAGAACTGTCCAGACAAACATTCCAACAGCATCCACAAACACAGAAAGTTTTAGGTGAAAGGATGGATGAGTTTATATGGACACAGTTGCACTTCATCCCAGCCGTCAGGATACTCTGATAACTTGAAGGAACAGAATGAGAAGCCTGGAGCATAGAGCATGAAAAGTCACTCAACATCATTTTCTACAGCCCCAGCTGCCCACCAGCCAATCACAAACTGCCATATCAGATACAGTTAAGTACAAAAGAAGCCTTAGAGAGTTATACCTCCTCAGCCACCTCTTCAGAAGTAAGAGGCTTTTAAATTAATGTGCACAAACTTTTATTTTCAAGTTCATCAACTACTGTTTTGCAGCTAGATAAATATTATCAATCTGCAATATTCAAGACTAAAAGCCTTCTCAGATAGAAATAATGAAATTGAAAGTAAGATCATTCTTCATCAAAATTTCTGTACTCAAACAGCATTATTTACTTGAAGATCCAAGAAACACTTATCAAAACAGCAGGACAATATGCCATACTTCAGACCCAAACATGTTATAAATACTTATCATGTCGAAAAGAGAAGCATTTTTTAAGATATCACATGATTTTATTCAATTTAAACATTTTCTTGAAACTGCTACAATTCTATAAACAAACATTTTTATCTTTATCAGCTTTACCTGCTATTTGTACCGAACCATCTTCACCCAGAAGAATATTACCAGCCTTCAAATCCCTATTAGAATGAAAAAAGGGGGAATGAATTGGAAAGAACAGACAAAATAGTACTCACTGAGAAAGACTTTAAAACACAGAATACAAGGCCTGTTTGACATAATTATTATTTTATGAATATTTAAATTACATTATAGATTTTAAATGTTACAAAGATACACTGTCATTTTATACTTTGCTCCTGGGGCACAATTACAATTTCAATAAAAGATACTTTATGTGAAATCATTATCTATATTTAATTAAATCATTACTTAGTAGACTATTTTATGTTTCAGAGTTAGAAACAGTCCTAATTTCATAATATTACCATATCATAAAGAATTAAAGCTTCATGTAAGTAAAGCCATTCTACTTTCACTTAAATTTGTCTGTAGTGCTTTTCCAAACCATAGAGGTTTTAAAAATTAGTTTTATCATCAGGTGCCAGTATCTCATGCCTGTAATCGTAGCTATTCTGGAAGATGAGATCTAACTATCAAGGTTTGAAGCCAGCCCAGGTAGGAAAGTCTGTAAGACTCTTGTCTTCAGTTAACCACTACCAAAAGCCAGAAATGGGGCTCAAGTGGTAGAACACCGTGCCTGAGGGAAAAAGCTCAGAGAAAGCACCCAAGACCTGAGTTCAAGCTACAGCCATGGGGAAAAAAA
Source organism: Dipodomys merriami (assembly GCF_024711535.1). Lineage (NCBI taxonomy): Eukaryota > Metazoa > Chordata > Mammalia > Rodentia > Heteromyidae > Dipodomys > Dipodomys merriami. The sequence goes on along the minus strand of NW_027202270.1, from coordinate 47,058,771 downwards.
TGATTTGATCAATCTCTCCCTTGAAGAGATATCAGTGATTGATTATAAAGTTCCATATAGTATTTCTTTACTACATAGAAACTATGCAGAGCAATTTCAACACTGAAAGAAAAATAATTTCTAAATTTGATTTCTAAAGTAATAGTCTTTTTCTAAGTATTGAACAGTATAGTGAAAGTAATTAAATACATACCTCATAGTTCAGATTAAAATAAGTACATTATTAGTATTACTGGTAAATAGTTATCTATTTGTTAAAATTCCAACTATGCATCATGCACTCATATTCTATGTTATTCAAAGAACTAATATTCTATGTTACAAAAAAAGGAGGAAATCAGTGTTTCTTCATTCTCTCACCATTAGGTCAAAAATAATTAACATTTATAAAGCCTTGCCTGTATTAGAAAATTAAAGCTAGTATCCAGTTCAACTGAGTACATTTAAAGTAATAATGTTAACTAATTTTTAATGAGCCTACTTAACACTGTTTATAATCAGCTTTTTTTTTAGTGAAAGCAGAGAAACCAATCCCAAGTATACCAATATAATTCATCCAAATTTAGCCTTTTATCCTTAAATTTTGGTTTGGTTTGGTTTTTCTTAGTACTGGGGATCAAATTCAGAGTCTCCCACATCCTAAGCACAGGATCAACCACTGAGCTATATCTTCAGCCCTGATACTTTCTTCTCAGCTACATAGCCTAAATTACAAGCAATGTCAAACTTATTCTCATGTGCTTCCTTGAAGTTCCTTACAATTTAGATCTAGGGCCTGACTCCAATGGCTCATAGGGAGCCTAGATCCTCATGCAATCCTAGCTAATGGGGAGGCTGAGATTTGAGAATCACAGTTCAAAGCCCGCCTGGGCAGGAACATCTATGAGACTCTTATCTCCAATGAATTACCACAAAGCCAGAAGTGGAGCTGTGGTTCAAGTGGTAGAGCACTAGCTTTGAGCAAAAAAGCTCAGAGAGTGCCCAGGGCCTCAAAATCCCAAGCCCCAAACTGACAAAAAAAAAATCCCTAGATTTAGGAGTTGAAGGAATGGATCAGGTGGTAGAGCTCCAGGCAAAGAGCAAAAGCATCTAATACTGAGTTTGAGCCCTTATCTCAGGAAAAAAAAAATAACAACATAAAAAACTAGAACTAAGTATATGAAGAGTTGAATTCTGCACACACTATACCTGTGGATCTGACCATTTCTGTGTAGATAGTCTAAGCCTTCCAAAACCTCTTTAAGAATTGTTGCTATTATTGCCTCTTCCAGAACTCCATTCTTGTGCTCTCCTCGGTTGACAATGTATTTGATGATATCCAACATTGAGCCTGAGTGGCAAACAGAAGAATTGAGAAAGTGAATTTATAAGCATCCCCATTTCAGCTTATGACATTCTCTACTATTATAACATTAGTACAAACATCAAAACAGAACTTTTGCTTACTTACTGTGAATATTCCCAAGACATACAAACAATTGAATGCAGCCCATGACTGACTAAACTAAATCTATCACTGCAAAAACACTAACAGTGTGAACTTAAACAGAAGACTTTGAGGAACCAAGGACTTGGGAATGTAGCTCAGGTAAAGTATGTACTTAATATGTGCAAGGCTATGATGGCTAATCATGGTTTTCAACTTGATTGATTGAGAGATAACTAAGAGATTAACAAAGTACACTTGTGAGTATATCTATGAAGGTGTTTCCGGAGACAACTTACAGTAACTGAGGGGAAAAATACACTCAGGGCAATGCCATCCAAGAGACTAGCAGCCCAGGTGGACTGTGAATGGACAGAAAAAGCTAGCTAGCTTGTGCAATGTCTACTCTTCTAGAACGTGTGTATCCACTGAGGTTACCATTGTCCAAGGACACTAACCTCAGCTTTTTCTGCTTGTCAATGTAGACTTACACCAGTAAAACTCTCTCCAGAGAGATTCCAGGCCTTCAGCCCTGACACTTGGGCTGCATCATTGGTCCCCTTTAGCAGTGACCGAGTTCTGCAGCTCTCTCATTGCAAACAGCTATTTGTTGAACCATATAGCCTCCAATCATACACACCTACTTAGTAAATACCCTTCTATAATTATATGTGCATATAATAAAATATACATAGTTCCTATCAGTTGTGTTTCTCAAGAGAACCCTGACTAATACAACAACCCTAGGTGGGTTTGCTATCACCACATTTTGGAAAAAAAAATTGTTCAGTACTACTTATTACACATAAAATTATAAACAAACTTTAAGATGGCTAACAAAGAAAAAAGTAGGAGGACAGGAGTAAGACAGCAGTAAACTGCTGCAAGAACAATTAATAGTTCTTCTTTAACATCTAAAACGAAAGTGGGAGGCAGAGAGAGTATGTGGTCTCTAGACCTCTGCTTATAACCAAAGAAATCCCTTTCTATGATTCTAGGCAATCTTTGTTTTCATCTACCTGATGATTCACGTGCTTGACTTTCATAATAAATAAATAAGTAAATAACTATCTAGCACTTTGTTACTGTGTACATTGGTATCCTTGGCATTGTGACTTCATGTTTCAACACATATTAATATTCCATACCTTGGAGTCATTTTAAAAGTACTAATTATCCAGAGGTTCAACATTTCTGAAGAGTTAACAAATGGCCTGCCTCAGGACTTGAATTTGGCTGTAGGTGCTCCATTATTAGCTAAGATGAGTGAGTTTCACCATCAGATACTACTGTACCAGATTAGCTACCAGCCTCATTAGGAGATTCAATGTGATAGATGTTATAGAAAAAATAGATGCATATTTTCCTCCTTAGAGAGATAAATAATCTGCTCATACATTTAACCTTGAATGTTATTTGGAAAATTTCAGAGGAAAAAAGGGCATTTCTGGCCTGCTGAAAGAAAAACAAACAAAAGTCCCTATCACCCAATGTTCCCATTACCTGTGGAAACCTGTTGAAAATCTATTCTTCTTACCTATAGCCCTAGGGGGCTGGATTGAATGCCTAAATTCAATAATGAATTTTCTATAAGAAAAGACAACAGACATTTTCAAGTCTATAAAAGTGAAAGGTTAATTGGGATTAAAATCACCAACTTAGAGTATTTGAAACTAATCAGGATCCAGTCATCAGAACTCTTGTTTTCTCTGAGCTGGTGAAACTTCTTGGCAAGAGAAAGAAATAAACAGGACTCAAACAGGAAAGGAAGAAGTCAAAATATCGCTGTTAGCAAATGATATGATCCTGTACTTAAAAGACCCTAAACAGAAAACACTTCACTGTGAGAAATGCCTTCAGCAAAGTTACAGAATGCAAAATCAACATACAAATCAATAGCTTTTTTGTATACCAACAAGGAACTTGCTGGGGAGAAAAAGTCAGGAAAACAATCTCATTTACAGTAGACTCAAAGAGCAAAATAAAGGCCGAGTGTTGGTGGCTTACGCCTATAATCCTAGCTACTCAGGAGGCTGAGATCTGAGGATCGCAGTTCAAAGTCAGCCCAGGCAGAAAAAGTCTGTGAGACTCTTATCTCCAATTAACCACCAGAAAACCAGAAGTGGCGCTGTGACTCAAGTGGTAGTGTGTTAACCTTGAGCTTAAGAGCTGAGGAACAGCACCTAGGCCCAGAGTTCAAGCCCCATGACCGAAAAAAAAAAAAAAACAAAATAAAGTATCCATACATATGCTTAGCCAAATGTTAAAGATTTTTATAATGAAAAGTATAAAGTATTAAAGAAAGGAATTGTGGAAGGCACGAGAAAATAGAAAAGATCAGCCAAACAATGGATTGGCAGAATTGATAATGCTAAAATGAGTACACTTCCATAGGCAACATAAATATTCAGTGCAACTACCATCAAAATTTCAATGCTATTCTTTATTAAAATAAGGGGGGAATTCTAAAGTTTACATGTAAACACAAAAAGATGAGCCAAAGCAATCCTAAACAATAACAAGCAATACTAGCAGTCTTATCATACATACCTGACTTCAAACTACACCACAGAAGTATAATAAGAAAACACAGCAAAGAAAAAAGACATATTGGTCAAGGGAAGAGACCAGTAGATCTAAAATAATACAGTACATACTGTACTGTCTGATTCTTCACAAAGATCCAAAAACCATACATACAAAAAAAAGATACCCCCCGTCCGCCCCTTCACCCCCCCCCCCCCGCCTTTGCTGGGTACCAGTGGCTCACGCCTGTAATCCTAGCTACTCAGGAGGCTGAGATCTGAGGATCGTGGTTCAAAGCCAGCCCAGGCAGGAAAGTCCGTGAGACTCTGATCTCCAATAAACCAGTAGAAAACCGGAAGTGGCACTGTGACTCAAGCGGTAGAGCACTCCCCTTGAGCTGAAGAGCACAGGGAGAGCACCCAAGCCCAGAGTTCAAGCCCCATGACTGACCAAAAAAAAAAGAAAGAAAGAAAGTAAAAAGACCCCCTTCTTTAATAAATGGTGCTGAGAAAACTGAGTATCTACATGTAGGAGACTGAAACTATATTCCTATCGTTCATCTTGTAGAAAAGTCAACTCAAATTGTGTCAAAGAGCTGGGCTCTGGTAGCTCACTCCTGTAATCCTAGCTACTCAGGAAGCTGAGATCTGAGCATCAGTGTTTGAAACCAGCCTGGGCAGGAAATTCTGTAAGACTCTTGCCACCAATAAACCTGACATGCATTTACCCAAATCATCACAAGGCCATACTAAAGCTAAGAGCACAACTATGTTTATCACAGCAATATTCACCATAGCTAAGATATGGAACCAACCCAGATGCCCCTTAGTAAATGGATGGATCAAGAAAATGTTTATATATTATATATATACATATATATAATGAAATTCTATGCTTCCATTAGAAAGAATGACATTGCCCCATTTGTTAGGAAATGGAAAGACTTGGAAAAATTATATTAAGTGAAGTACAGCAGGCCCAAAGAAACATAGGTCCCATGATTTTTTTTTATTTGGTATAACTAGTATACGTCTAGGACAAGCAGAAAGATACATATGACCATATAAGAAAATGCTAAGTGACATGAATCCCAAGTTAAGGACACAAGAGGTTTTATCTTTCTTGCTGTTGTTTTTAATGTATTTATAATGTACTATGTAATTTTTTTTGTTTCTTTTGTATGTTCTTCCCCCATGGTATAACCCCTGATTTCACTGTATTTGATTCTGGTGTCCTTCATCTTGTATATACATTTCTCTAATTTGGGTAGGGGAAGGGAAAAAACAAAATGCTTAAATAAGGATACAGGTTGACCCCTTGTAACAATGAGATGTACAAGACACTATGTTGAAAACAAACTTTACAACTTCATGGGGGGGAGGGAGGAATTGGGGAGGGCAGGGAGGGAAGATATGGTAGGGGATAAACAAAGGAGGAATTAACAATGCTTGATAGGAAATGTATATTATCTCACTCATGTAACTGTACCCCCTCTTTACAGCATCTTTACAATAAAAAATATATAGTAAGGGAGCTTGGAAGGTGGTTCACTGGTAGAGCACTTGCCTTGCATGCATAAGGCCCTGGTTAATTCCTCAGCACCACATAATCAGAAAAAGCTAGAAGTGGTGCTGTAGCTCAAGTGGTAGAAGAGCTGAGGGATGGCACCCTGGCCAGGCGTTCAGGCCCCATGACCAAAAAAATAATATATGTAATAAAAAAAAAGTAACCAAAAAAAAGGTGAAGTGGCACTGTGGCTGAAGAAGAAGAGGAGAAGGAGGGGGAGGGAACGAAGAGGAAGAGGAAGAAGGGGAAGAAGAAGGGGACGTGGGAGGAGGAAGAGGAAGAAGAGGAGGAAGAAGAGTAAAAGACTTTAAGGAGGGCCTGGAATTCTGAAACTACTAGAGGAAGGCAGAGAGAAAACAGACACAGGCAAGAACTATCCCAATAAGAATACAATATCACTAGGCACAGTGGTTCACAACTCTCACCTCTCAGAAGGTTGAAATCTGAGGATCAAGGTTCAAGCCAGCAAAGGCAGGAAAATCTTGACATTCTTATCTCTAATTAGCACCACCAAAAAACTCAAAGTAGCACTGTGGCCCCAGTAGTAAAGCATTAGCCTTGATCAAAAAAGTTCAAGATAAGGCTCAGAGCCTACATCAAAAGGAACAAGAACAAGAACAAAAAACAGGGAAGGAAGGAAGGAAGGAACGGAGGGAGGGAGGGAGGGAGGGAGGAAGGAAGGAAGGAAGGAAGGAAGGAAGGAAGGAAGGAAGGAAGGAAGGAAGGAAGGAAGGGAAGGAGGGAGGGAGGGAGGGAGGGAGGGAGGGAAGGGAGGGAAAGAAGGAGGAGAAAAAGAAAGAAGGAAAGAGAAAGTGAGATAAAAAGAAAGAGAAAAAGAAAAAAGGAAAGAGAAATAATGAGAAGGAAGAGAGGAAGAAAGAAAGAAGACTACAATAGCTTAGGAAATAAAAGCAAGAATTGACAAAAAAAAATATGATTGTGTCCAGTTAAAAAGTTCATGCAGGTCACTGGAAACAACAGAGTAAAAAGACAGCCTAGAGAATGTGAGAAAAACCTAGAATTTATAAGAAACTTAAAAGATAGTGAAAAGAAAAAAAGAGAAGCAATTGAGCCAATCAATAAATAAGAAATGGAACTGAACACTTTTTAAATAAATAATAAATACAGCCAATAAATACATGAGAGAAAAAATGTTCAACAATCTGTAGCTATCAGGGAAGCAAAAATAAAAACTCCCTGGAGTTTCCATCTAACCTCCGTCAGAATTGGCATCATCAAGGAAACAAGGAAATATTGGGAGGATGGGGAAGATGGGGAAGGAGCTCTTATTCACTACTGTTAAGAATGTAAATGACTGCAGCCACTACAGAAATCAGTATGAGAGTTGCTCAAAAAAACTTAAAAAATTGAACTTCTGTATGATACAGTTGCACTGCTTCTGAGTATAAACATAAACGAATCGGTCAATTTACTATAGAAATGTCTGTATCCTTAAGTTTCTCACAGCATTATTCTATATCCAAACTATGGATTCAACCAAGATGGGAAAAGGTGGTATACTTATACCGTAAGAGTTTTACTCAGCCATTAAGAACGAGATTATGTTGTGTGAAGAGTAAGAAAGAACAATAGAGAGAGCAAAAGAGAGAGCAATAGAGCAATGGAATTATATTTAACACATGGAAGGAAATGTCAATGATGAAATCCTTTTATATTGTACCATTTAATTTATGGAAAGCACAGTCCTCCATAGAAAGAAGGAATCACCCCAGCTCTCAATATTTTGGTCCAGACTTTATAGCCTTTCTTTTCCTCTTTTATCTTTCATGTTGAATCAAAAACTAAAGCAGACACTCAAGGAAACAAAGATTACTAGGACTGAGGAGGACTGGGAAGGAAACAGCTAAGTTCTCCATGTTCCCTATGGGTAAACCCATTACAATATGTTCTTCATCTCATTTCTGAGCCTCTGGCTTAATCCAAGAGATTCTTTAAAAAGAAGAAACTTGAAATGTGTACTACAAGCTTTGGCTTTCTTTGGGCTTTACAGAATGATCACTTCTAGTCCTAAACTATCCCTCATCCCTCAGGACTACACACAGAGGATGTAACCCACAGAGAGCTAAGGAAGTCACTTAGACATTTTAAGTGAGTTGGAGTATAGCACAACTTTAAAGATGACAGTCCTTCAGTCTCAAAATCCAGCAGCAGCAGTAGCAGCAGCAATTACGATGTGTGTGACCTTGGTCAGGTTGCTCCCTTGAATTTAGGGATGTAGTCAAGGTCAAATGAGATAAGTAAGTGAATTTTCTTGAAAAGGATCTCACCATAGCATAACTGTTAATAATAAAGTTAATGGTTTGTCTCAGTCCCTCTCTCACTGATGTTGAGTACATGGACAAGAAAGAGCCATTTCAATTAAACTGACAATAACTTACATGATGTCAGAAATTTCAGAGGTGTGGGGAGGAGTTGGGAAGGTGGGAAGGGAAGGGATGATAGGGGAAAAACAAAGGAGGTGACAATGCTCAATAGGAAATGTACTCATTACCTTACTCATGTAACTATAATCCCTCTGTACAGTCATTTTTACAATAAAAAGCATATGTACACACACACACACACACACATATGAAGAAGGAAAAAAGGAAGAAAGGGAGGGAGGGAGGGAAGAGAGGGAGGGAGAGAAATGGTAATGATGTCCCTTCTGATCACCACATAATTAAACACTCAACACACATTTCTCTCCAAGTCAACTGAGCACCCACTGAACACCAGGTTCAGAGAGTCCAAGTATACTATAATTCTTTCTTCAAACAAAAGAACAGTCCACATGCTTGAGCCTGTAGTCTCATGTCTGAAAGCATAGTCACTAACCATGTGAGGTGATTTAAATATGAGTGAAGTAAAACTAAACAGAAACTCAGTTCCTCAGTCATACTAGCTACACATCTTCCTTCTCAGAAAGTTTTAATATTAGAGCAACACTAAAATGATCTTGTATATTACAATGCACTAAGTACTGAACAATGTTTTAAAAGAGTTCAAAGCAACCCCCTTTTGCAGATAATATATGCATATTTTTAATGATCTGACTTCCAATGGCTCATTTAGCTATTCAGAGGCCGAGATATGAACATGAAGGTTTGAAGCCAGCACAGGCAGGAAAGTCCCTGAGACTCTTATCTCCAATTAATTACCAAAGAGCTGGAAGTGGAGCCATGGCTCAAGTGGTAAGAGTGCCAGCCTTTAATGAGAAAACTAAGAGACAGTACCTAGGCTTAGAGTTTAAGTCCTAGACTTCAAGTCTAGTACTAGCACAAAAAGAAGGGGAGAAAGAAGATGAAAGAAGATGAGGAAGGAGAACAAGAGAAAGAGGGGAAGAGGTGGAAGAGAAGGAGAAGGAAATGAGTTTTAAGAGGCAATACTGCACTGCACTAGGAATGTAGTCAGCACAAGAGAGTGCTTGTGTGGCACTTCTGAGGCCCTGGATTCATGCTCAGCACTGAGAAAAAAAGAAGACAAAAGAAAGAAGGAAAAAGGAAGAAGGTAGAATGAGATGAAGAAGAAGAAGAAGAAGAAGAAGAAGAAGAGGAGGAGGAGGAGGAGGAGGAGGAGGAGGAGGAGGAGGAGGAGGAGGAGGAGGAGGAGAAGGAGGAGGAGGAGGAGGAGGAGGAGGAGGAGGAGGAGGAGGAAGAGGAGGAGGAGGAGGGGGAGGAGGAGGGGGAGGAGAAGAGGAGGGGGGAGGAGGAGGGGGAGGAGGAAGAAGGGAAGGAGGAGAAGGAGAAGGAGAAGAAGGAGAAGGAGGAGGAGGAAGAGCTGGGTGCTAATGGCTCACACCTGTAATCCAATTAATGACCAAAAAGCTAGAAGTGGAGCTGTGGCTGACCACAAAAAAAAATTTAAAAATAAAATTTAAAAAGCTCACACACAGCACCTGGGCTCTGCATTCAAACCCTAGAACTGAATGCGCACACACACACACACACACACACACACACACACACACACACACACACACACACACACACACACACACACACACACACACACACACACACACACACACACACACACACGGAGGAGGCGGAAGAAGAGGAGAAAAAAGGGAGGGAGGGAGGCAGGCAGGGAGGGAAGGAGGAAAGGGAAGGAGGGAAGAAGGAAGGGAGGAAGGGAGGGAGAGGTAAAACTGGCTAATGGTTTTGAAGAGAATAAGTAGTGACAGAAGAGGTGATCTTTCACGGCTTGAGTGCAGGTAAAGGAAGAAGAGACAATTAAGGCTGAAGAGATTCACCGGGAAAAGCCCAGAAGCATGGAACACACACCGTGGTGCCTGAGCCTCACCTAACCTACCTGGAGGTATTTAAAATGTAGATACAGGACATGGATATTCCAAGAAGTAGAAGCTAATTATGAAAGGCTTTGAAATCTTATACTAATGAACCTGGACTTCCTTCTTTAGATAACAAATCTTAGAAGCCCAGGAAAGAGAAGAGTCAAATCCAACATCTCATTTGGCACACACTTCCCCTAAAGAAGAGGACACAAGGAAAACCAGCAAGCAACCACAAAACCCACTTACCTCCACTTAGTAATTTCATGACCAGCCAAAGTTCATCTTTTACCACAAATGAGGTGTAATAGGTCACTACGTTGGGATGGCTGCACTGACTCATGGCTTGGATTTCTTTCTGCAAAAAGAGCAAAACATGACATAATACCATAATGCACAAAGGGAAAGAGGAAAACACAGGTGAACCACCACTGGGCACCTCCCAATGCTCCCATTGAAAAGCCTACCTGGGGCTGCCTCCCCCATCACTTCAAAGAAGTTATGTGAAGGCAGCTCTCACCCTTGTCAACTGGCATCAGAATGCCTCCACCTCAATGGAGACCAGCCACAGCACAGAGGAACTTCAGCTCAGGATGTCACGCTGATGTCCCCTGCCAGTAGACAGCTCTGCCATACAAGGACTAAGTGTCTCCTACAAATATGAAGGCCTCAGCACACAGGGAAAAGACTACTGGCAGCCCTGGGTGCTCTGAATTCTGATGATCCTCATTTGCTCCCTTCACCAAAAGGGCACAAAACCATCTGTGTCTCAGGACTGTGGAAGTAATGAGTGAAAGAAAAAACACTGGAAAATGGTAAACTATCATTTCTTAAACTATCTTTTTGGGTAACCATTCTCTCCAGAAAAGAGGGGTAAGACAAGTAAAGTTAAAGTAAGTTTCAGAAACTATATGGTCGCGCTAACAGTGTCAAGGGAAATATTAGCAATCCATGGCTCTGAGAAGTCCTGCAGTAAATAAACTGTCATAGTTTAGACCATTCTCATAGCAGAAAATAAGGCTGTGTGTATTACATTCGGAAAATGCTGCTAGAGGGAGGAAAACGTTGTAGCTTGTTTTGTTTTATGGTTCTGGGGTTTGAATTCTGGGCTTCACGTTTGCTAGGTCAATGTTTTACTTAGTGAGCCATGCCTCCAGCCCTTTTTGCACAGGTTATTTTTGAGATTGGGTCTCACTTTTGCCCAAGCCAGCCTTGACCACAGTTCTATTTATGTTTCCTGTTGCCGCTGGGATAAAAGGAATGCCCAACCATGTCCATTTTTTTCTGTTGAGATGGGACCTCACAAACTTTCTTGCCAGGACCAGCCTCAAAAAACCTCCAAATTTCAGTTTCCCACACAACTGCAAGGACAGAAGCGCACCATTATATCATATCCAGTATTAGCTGAGATAGGGTCTGGCAAACTTTTTGCCTGAACTGGCATCAAGCCAGAATCCTCTTGATCTCCGCCTCCCAACTAGCTAGAAACACAGGTGGGAGCCTCCAGCCAAAAAACCAAATATTTACATCACCACATAACATAACCAAGCTTTGAAACAAAATGAATGAAAACCTTCAAGAAAGCACACTTGGCTGCAAAGCTCAAGGCCATACTGGATTCGGTTTGCCATGTCAAGGCACGGTGACAGCCAGGAGGATGCCATCTAACGCTAACCCTCAATATTTTACTTATTTATTGATTGATTGATTGGTTGGTTGTGGGGCCTGAACTCTGGTCCTGGGCACTGTCCCTCAGCGCTTCAGCTCAAGGCTAGCGTTCTACCACTTGAGCCACAGCACCACTTCCAGTTTTCTGGTGGTTTCTGGGACTTTCCTGCCCGAGCTGACTCCTGAGTAGCTAGGATTAACACATATGAGCCACCAGTGCCTGGCTCAATTAACCCTCAATTTTAAAGGTATCAACCGGACCAGCTCAAGGCCTTCTAAGGTGCTGTCCAAAACCCACAGGAGCATCCTGAGTCACCACAGGAATCTCATGCCCACTGTTATACATTCATGATGAAAGAAAATAATTTTGGTGTGTTAGGTAAATATTTTCAAATATAATGAACTTCTCACCAACTTCTAGTTCACTCAATAACCTGACCAGCACATTTCAACTGGGGCTATCTTTGCACATCGAAGTGCAGATTACCAGGACAAAGGTCTGAGTCAGATAATCTGGCCAACTTACACATATGTATATATATATATATATATATATATATATATATATATATATATATATATATATATATATATACATATTTATATATGTATATATATTTATATATATATACATATAGATATTCATATAGATGCTTAATTAAAAGTGTTTCTTGCTAATGGCAAATGTCTAAGAAACTCACCAATTTCTTTATTTTTCTAACTTAAATATGTTTTTCCACTGCTCCGCTTACCCATTTAAGTAATTACAGTTTTCCACGTCTAACACTTTTCAGTTCTCAATTTGCCACCATTTGAACAAGATCTGAAACCCAAGATCCAGTTTCCATGTGTTTCCGGTGTCAGGTTCTTATATCATGAGAAGCTTCTAGGGTGAAACAAAATCCTGCAGGCCATTCGTGCTTATTATACTCACCAACACAGCCCTGCTGTGGGGATGGCCCAGTCAGAGCACCTGATGCATGAGACAGAGGCCCCCTTTCATTAAACAAAATGGGGCATACCTTGGCACTACGTAAGCAGTGCAAGTGAACATCTTCCAAGCTTCCTATTTCCAAACATTCCAATCAGTAACCAAAATGTACAACAAATAACCAATCCTCAAGCAAAAGGATAGTTTTTTCCAATGATGCCAGATTGGGTACAGTCTGAGTGAACACTTTCTTTTTTAAGCCTTCTGCATTTAGATAGCTATGATATCTCTTCCTCCCTACCCAAAACATCACATTTCTCTGATGCTATAGTGAGCAAATTGTATGTGTGTGTGTCTGTGTATGTTTGTATACACAATTACTTTATATAATCTATGGGTATAGCTAACAAATCTAAAAAAGTGAGGAGGGTCACCACAGATAAAGCTCCCTCTGTCTGCAGAATGCAGACAGAGGAAGGAAAGGTGGGAACCTGGGATGGAATCCGTGTAAATCTGCTAGCTTACAATCTCACATTTTCTTCCACGCAGCCTCCTGGGCTTGTGCCACTTGGCTACGGAGTCCATATCCCATACCCTTTCCCTATCCCTTTTAATCCTCAGCATTCCAGGGGGGCTTCTCATGCCTAAGGACATGATGAGACTTGCCTTCAATAAAGCACCTGTCACTCTGTCTAAAGTATGTCCAATGCTGCAACTGCACATAACAGAAGAAACGAGGTCCTCTACTGACCTACTAGAATCTTCACTAATCTATTAACCATTGTATAGTCACCTTCTAAAGAAGTAAAAACTTGAAAAGTATTTCTAGAATCCAGTATTCTTCCCATAAACTGACCCCCCTCTAGGGCTGGAGCAGAGCGCAATGTGGAACAGAGCTTCACAAACTGGAATGTGCCCACTGGCCCTGTGGAAAGCCTGGGACCTAAGAGTCTGCATGTCTGACAGGCCTGAGTGACACTAATGCTGTGAGACAAGGAACAAGACTTTGGGTGGCAATGAAGCACAGTGAGCTTTGGCGGAAGGAAGAGGTGTGCAGGGTTGCGGGAAGATGAGAGGAGGAAACAAAGCACTGTCAGGACGGTGACAAGGTTAAGGGCTGCGGAGGAGGACAAGTGTAAGGACACAGCCTTATCAAGTCCAATCTGAGAAGAGGAGCAGAAAGCTAGGTGTAATATAAAGAAGACTGCAGCATTCAAGTAGCTTGAGTTCCATTTAATAGGAAAGAAACAGAAAACAGGAGAATAAAGAAAATCACACAACTCTGAATCTGGCCCACATCTGTGAAAAGTGCCATTAAGAACTATCACACAGGATTCCCTTAGGAGTCCAGTGAAAGTCTCTGACATGGTACCAACTGCCAGACTAAGCCATAGCTCAGGCTCAATGGGCTCATACGGCTTCATCTGAGATGCATCCAAAGTAACATTTCACAGGAGCAGGAAACGAACATAAAATAGGGTGCCCAGTAAAGTGCCCAAACTATCTACTAAGCAGCAGCTGTTGCTACACATCCCTCTGCCTGGACCATGGGTGGGGAAGGTGGACCAAAGGATACTACATGCTGCTACTGGGGATAATGGGCAAGCTTTGCAAAGCACAGGATGGCACAGACCCACAGGTGGACACAGCAATTTGGAAAATTCCCAAATGTCTAAGATACAAAATTTAAAGATATAAAACATGCAAAGTAGCTGGGTGCAGTGGCTCAGGCCTATAATCCTAGCTACCTATCAATACTCCAACCTCATTCTTCAAGGAAATAGAAGAGGCAATCCAAAAACATATGGAACAATAAAAGACCCCCAAATAGCAAAAACGCTCCTTAACAGAAAGAACAGTGCTAGAGGAATATCAATACCAAACTTCAAACTCTACTATAAAACCAAGGTAATCAAAACAGCTTGGTACTGGCACAAGAACAGACCTCAGGACCAATGGAACAGAATTGAAAACCCAGAAATGAACCTATAGCCATCTAATCTTTGATAAGGGAGCTAAAAAATAGAATGGAAGAAAGACAGCCTCTTCAGTAAATGGTGCTGGAAAAACTGGTTAATCACTTGTAGAAAACTAAAGCTAGATCCTTATATATCACCTTGCACCAGAATCAACTCCAAATGGATCAAAGACCTCAGATTCAAAGCAGACACTCTGAAAACATGTGATAGAATAGAGAAACCCTAGGTCTCCTAGGCACAGGCCCAAATTTTCTTAATAGAGACCAGAAACACAACAAATCAAAGAAAGGTTGGACAAATGGGATTATATAAAATTGCAGAGCTTCTGCATGGCAAAAGGACATAGCTAGCAAGATCAGTAGAAAGTCCACGGATTGGAAAAAGATGTTCACCAGCCATACAACGGACAAGGATATCATTTCTAATATACCTGGAACTCAAAAAATTAAATCCCCCAACAAAAAAATCTTCAAAGAAACAACTGCCCAATAAATAAGTGGGCTAAAGACTTAAAGAGAAACTTCTCTGAAAAGGAAAGAAGGATGGCCAATAGACACATGAAGAAATGCTCCACCTCCCTAGCCATAAAAGAAATGCAAATCAAAACAACATTGAGATACCACCTAACCACAGTTAGAATGGCTAGAATCAAGAACTCTAATAACAACAGATGTGGACAGAAGGGAACCTTACTGCATTGTTGGAGGGAGTATAAACTTGTTCAACCACTTTGGAAAACAGTATGGAGCTTCCTCAAAAGACTCCACATAGAGCTCCCCTAGGACCCAGCAATCCCACTTTTGGGCATTTACTTGAATGATCACAAACAAGACCATACTAAAGCTACCAGCACAACTATATTTATTGCAGCATTATTTACCATAGCTAAGATATGGAACCAACCCAGATGCCCCTCAGTAGATGAATGGATCAAGAAAATGTGGTATATATACACAATGGAATTCTATGCCTCCATCAGAAAGAGTGATGTTGCCCCATTTGTTAGGAAATGGAAAGACTTGGAAAAAATTATATTAAGTGAAGTAAGCCAGGCCCAAAGAAACATAGGTCCCATGGTTTCCCTTATTTGCAATAACTAGAATATGTCTGAGTCAAGCAGAAAAGGTCAGATAAGTTGATGTTAAGGAAATTAACCCCATAAGTATTCACATGTTTTTTTTCATGCAATTGTTTCTAACAATTTATAAGATGATTTATTTGCTGCTTTGTATGCCCCCCTCCCCTCTGCTTTCCCTGTATATGATGTTGGTATAATTTGTGGAAGGGAAGGGAAAAAAACAAATCTTTTAAATAGGGATACAGGTGGACCCATTGCAACAATGAGATGTACAAGTCGTTGTATCGAAAATACGAACTTTACAACTTTGGGGGGGAGGTGGGAGGGAGAGATGGGGATGGGAAGGGAAAACAAAGGAGGAGGCAACAATGCTTGATAAGAAATGTACTCATTACCTTGCCCATGTAATTGTAACCCCTCTGTATGGTATTTTCACAATAAAAAAAAATCCTAGCTACTCAGGAGGCTGAGATCTGAGGATCACAATTCAAAGCCAGCGCGGGCAGGAACATGTGTGAGACTCTCATCTCCAATTAACCATCAGAAAACCACTGTTTGAGTTCCATTGAAACACAGTGCAATTTCTGGTTTTCTGATGGTGAGCTGTGACTAAAGCTGTTTTCATAAACTTTCTGTCTCAGGACCTTGCTGCGAGTGTACCCATGTAACCTCAAGTGTCCCAAGTTCCTGGCTCAGCCTCCAAGGCACAGAGACAGACTCTAGCAGACTCTGGCCTTTCCTAGAGAACAGTCACCTGCTGGAGGAGTTGCCTATAATGCAGAGATAGGTCACCTAGACAAATAGGCACAACCAACTTCACTCAAACAACGTTCCCATCAGTGTTTTACAAATAATTCCTCTGTGTGTTTAATTTCTACTATGTTGTCATCCCCCACCTTGTCATACTCCATGTACGCTGGTAAGCTGTCTGAACCTCTTTTGGAAAAAAATAGTGTAAATATTTATACTAGGAATACGTTCCAGGAAAATAAAGAATTGCTACAAAAAGTTCTTTGAACTAATATTGAAGATATAAACAATTAGGAAAAACTTAAAGCTTGGTTTCTTTTGTCGCTAGAACAATGAGATTCAGAAAGCACTAAAGGAAAGAGATATTGTTACTGAAAGGAGAAAATATAAATGAATTCTGAATTCAAAATATAAAAACATCCTCATCTTTTCCCAACTTATGTAAATTCTAAATCAATTCTTCCCTAACTGATAATGGTGGCAATCTTAGTTAAGAAATCAAACCTATTGAAGTTCTTCCTATGTGCAGTTAAATCTCTCTCCATTAAATCTGAGGAGATATTCTTCCTAACTTTATTCTAAAGCAATGGATCTCAATTTTGGCTACACAGTGAAATCACTGGAGAGCTTTACAAAACATCAGCGCCTGGGTCCCAGCCCAAGGAAACTGATGTAAATTGGTTTAGGGTTCAGCCTGAGAATGAAAAGTTTCAAAAGCTCCCAGGTGATCCTCAGGTTCCAGCAAGGCTGAGAAGAACTGCCTCTGGCTAATCACTGAGAAACAAGCTTCCTTCCAATGTAATGAGGTATCTGGCTCCTGGACACATTACTACATCGCAAATTAATCTACGAAAGAAGTAAGATGTATATGCTCAATTTGCAAACACTACCAAATGAAATGTGTATTTCCAAATGCAACAGAGAGCCAAATACACCACTGAATTACATGCACTAACCTCCAAGCATTTAAGTACCTTCTGAAATGGCATAGAAAAAACTGAGTTATGTAAAAACACTAAAGAAATGTCATTCCAGAATATCAGCTATCTCTATGAGGAGTGAGTTAATCAATATTCACCAATAATCAAACGCTGTTTAAGTAGCAGGATTTAAAATAAATAAACAAAATTAAACTTTAGCAATTTCAAATGTCAGACAATAGATGGAAGAAAAATATTTTTAAAGTACTCTTACAGGAGATATATTTTTCTGAATTCTCATTTTCAACCATGAAAATGTCACTGTAAATTTTTTTAATTATAAAAATGATACACTACTTATGCATCAAGCTCTCAAGACTTTACATCCAAAAAAAGCAAAACCTGTTCAAAGAAAAGTGAGTTTCATATTCTGTCTAATACCCCTTAGAAAGGAATTAACAATAATAGGAAAGAACAAAAGCATTTGTCTTCACCCAAGCAGTGTCTAGAAGCCAATGAGTATGACAAAAGTGACACACACAACAGTGCGACATGAGTCTGGGTGACAGAGCACTGATCTGACTCCACAAAGCCTCATGAGGCCCTGCTTCCAAGCCAGCAGGGTAAAGAAATAAAGTGAGCTATGACAAAAGCTGTCTTCATAAAGTTTTCCTACTCCGCTGCATACTGGGTATTTGTTACCCTACAGTAGATGCCTTTTGCATGATTTTTGTTTCTTTATTTAAAAAAACAAACTTACCAAGTCATGTTTAGCAAATGTACAAAAACATATAAAAGCAAATTTAACTGGAATATGTGATTAGCATCAGATGAAACTTTAAATTTGAAACTTTTAAATTTGATATTCCAAAATTGAAATTCTAAGCTAATGTAACTTCAGAACTATATTCATTTGCATTTAAGTACTAAGTCTAATTGCTTAAAAATATTTTCATGTCTTCAAAATAGCAAAAAAATCCATTTCTAATCTAAATCATATGAAAATAATTGCTAAGTGGCAAGAGTCAATTAATAGTACAGAACTTGATGACTAATGCCTGAAATGCTCAAAAGAGCACTATACACAATGAAGTAAGCTTATATTTTAATATATTTCAAATGCTTGGTATAAAAGGCTACAGGAACAGACAAGTGTATTTTCTCAATACAATGAGGTATGAGCTGGGATATAAGTAATTAACTTATGAACTTTAAAGTTATTAAGTTTAAACAGAATGGAAAAAATACTTAGATCAATGTAATACATAAAACACAAACACAAATTATACAAATTTAAGGTTAACTTAAAAGCTAGAATATTTTAACTAGTATAATCTTGCTACAATAAACAACATTTGCAAAAGCATCAGCATAATTCAAGTGATTTGCTTAAATTACATATAAACAATGACATGGCTTTTTTTCTTAAAAAATTTCAATTAAAAACAAACAGGGAGCCGGGAGCCAATGGCTCACATCTGTAATCCTAGCTACTCATGATGCTGAGATCTGAGGATCACTGTCCAGCCAGGGCAGGAAAGTGCGTGAGACTCTTACCTCCAATAAACCACTAGAAAAACAGAAGTGGCACTGTGGCTCAAGCAGTAGAGCGCTCACCTTGAGCTGAAGAGCACAGGGGCAGTACCCAAGCCCAGAGATCAGGCCCCACAACCGACAAAAAAGGAAAAAAAAAAAAAAAAAGAACAGGGAGAAAATAAAAACTTCTGACTGGAAGAACTGTTCAAAGCTCCCCAAATATTATCATCTCAATTTAAATGGCTACGTAAAACCTGTTACAGGTAACTGTTAGAGGAACTGTTATTCCTCTCAAATAATCATTAAAGTGGGTAACTATCTATAGAATTTTAGTCTCTAAATTACCCTATAAATCATAGCTAATTCATTCCCCTAAAAGTCAAGAGAAGGAGGGAGGGAGAAAAGGAGGGAGGCAGAAAGGGAGAAACTCATTCTTCTAAAGAAAGGAAGGAAAAGAGGGAAGAAGGGAAAAGGGAAAAAAGATGGGAAAAAAAGGAAGGAGGATGGGATCAAGAGAGGGAGGAAAAGAGGGAAAGAGGGAGGAGGGTTGGGCATCAAATCAAGAGAAAGGAAACACGACACAGAAAGCTAAGTTAGGGCTGTTGGTTTATTCTGAAGATCAATTTCATAATTTCTCTCTGAATCCTGTGTGAGAGATAGTGAATTACCTTTATAAGGATGACAGAAAAAGGAACAAATGAATGCCAGAACTTTTCCAGTTCAAGGCTAAGAAACTTTCATTATATACTATGTACACAATGTACATCCTTTTCTCCTATGGAGAAAAGAAAAGAAAAATAAGGTCTGTAATATCAAATCATACTGCTAGAATGACTTGACTCTATCTTAAATTATAAAGCATGATTTGCTAGTAGTATTTTTAAGTGAATTTAAAATGATTTGTTTCAAAGAATTAAATTTTAAATATACACACTCAAAACTTTGAGGAGAAAAATTGGAAAAATAATTGTTTCTTATACTGGGAAGGAGGGGGAAGTTCCTCCAAAGGCCTTGGTGATCCTTCAGGGGAACGGCAAAGAAGTGATCTCTTGGCCCTGGAGCTGTGTCCTCCACCACAATGTGGAACATGAGGGACTCTATGTAACCATTGTTCCTTTGAAATGACTTTGCTCACATCTGTCATCTATCAAAACTAAAACAGTTTAATGATTATTACAAAACTCTATAATGTAATCACTTAACTATGTTTTCCCTCTTCTTTCTTTATTTATTTTTTGGTCAGCCATGGGGCCTGAACTCTGGGCCTGGGCACTATCCCTCAGCTGTTCAGCTCAAGGCTAGCACTCTACCATTTGAGTCACAGTGCCACTTCTGGCTTTTTCTGCTTATGTGGTGCTGAGGAATTGAACCCAGGGCCTCAGGCATGCAAGGCAAGCACTCTACCACTGAGCCACCTTCCCAGCCCCCTATTTTCCTTTTTTAAAGAAATGAGAACTTTGCCAGGTCCCTAGGCAATGATTTATCTTCTAAGTATTGCTCTCCTCCCCCAAAGAATTAAATTATAAATTTTGATGACATTAGAGTGTAAGAAAAAATGAGGTTGAGTTATTTGTAACTACATCAAACACACATTAAAAACATGAGAAGTCAACTGGAGAAAAAGATGAAATGAATAGGGGAAAGCCTACGTATCAGAAAATCTTAGGCTGAGTTGGAATGTTTGTGATCTCAGTATCCAGAAGGCTAGGGCAGGAGAATATCAAGTTCCAGGTCAGCCTGAAGTTATACAATATGACCAAGGTCAGCATGGGCTACTTAGAAAATTCCTGTTTCAAAAAAAAAAAAAAAGTCAAGCCAGGCGCTGGTGGCTCACGCCTGTCATTCTAGCTACTCAGGAGATTGAGATCTGAGGTTCACAGTTCAAAGCCAGCTTGGGCAGAAAAGTCTGTGAGAAGCTTATCTCCAATAAACCACTAGAAAACGGGAAGTGGTGCTGTGGCTCAAACTGTAGAAGGCTGGCCTTGAGCTGAAGAGCTGAGGGTAGTGCCCAAGCCCAGAGTTCAAGCCCCACAACTGACAAAAAAAGAAAAAAAAGTCATAAAGTCAAATGAAGTGATAAGCTGAAACGTTAATCAATCTCTAGATGAAAGAAATAAAGGAGAATACCCTGAAAGCTAGAAAAAGTGGATTTTAAGGTAAATAAAAAGGACTGAAATATTAATGGAATTTATTTTGTCACCTGATGACAAAGGATAAAAGACAAACAACTTCCAAAGATGATAAATTGCTAACTTATGTAATGAAGTCTAAGGAAGTCAAATGTGCACTAAGGTAGCATCCCTAACCATTGAGTCTGACCACAAAGAAACCTCAAGGCCATCTCTACATAGAATATAATATGCTCCTCTGCAAGACCATATGTCAGATCCCCCCTTTTTTTTGGTACTGGGGATCAAACCCAGGACATAGGCATTTTGTTTTTTTGGGGGGTCCAGTCGTGGGGCCTGAACTCTGGGCCTGGGAGCTGTCCGTCAGCTCTTCAGCTCAAGGCTAGCGCTCTACCACTTGAGCCACAGCACCACTTCTGGCTTTTTTCTTTCTGCTTATGTGGTGTGGAGGAATCGAACCCAGGGCCTCAGGTATGCAAGGCAAGCACTCTACCACTGAGCCACCTTCCCACCCCCATGTCAGAGCCCTTTAGTCAATCTAAAATTGATTTTGGAAAACAATCCCACTGATGAAAGGAATATTAGAGAAATGTAATCTGTCTACCAATCTGCTAAACCAGTTCTAGGCCAACAGAGCAACAAAGTACAGAAAGGCACTCGCAACTCAAAAGTCATTCCAACCCAACACAAAAATGAAGAGACTCACAAATCCATGGAGTCCTTTTTCTTCCCACCACCTCGCTGAGTATCTAATATCTACAGGGCCCAATAACAGCTAACAAGCTTCTGCTCTGTAAGGATAATTATCTCCCAGAGTTGTTAAGCTAATTAAAATTAGCCATTTATACCACTGTGAGATTGACAAATGGGGATAACAACAAATGTGGCAACAACAAATCTCAAAAGGTGACAACATCTGTATTGACATAGTCTGGGATGTATAGAACAAATCAATATTATTTTAACCATATGGTCATTTTACCCAGAGATCAGATAAAGGTCAAACCCCCAAAACAGGAGGAAATTCAAATGAATCCACAACACAAACATACATATTAGTTTGGATTAACTGAATACCATTCGAATCACATCAATGAAAATATTTGTTTTAGAGTAAGTATGCTAACCTAATTGCTGTTAAATTAGAATAAGTTTTAGTTTTTAGTAAGCACAAAGTCTGCTAATCCCATACACACCCTCAAATCATTCTTTTAATGGAAATAAGCACACTACAGAAACTAAGTCTTTACCAAATAAGTGTATGCACTTTGTATATGTAATTAAGTTACCTTTGGTAACTTAATTACAATAGTCATTTTCACGGTGTATTTTTTTATTTTAATTACTTTTTTGATACTGGTCCTGGAATTTGAACTCAGTGCCTAGGTACCTTCCCTGAGCTTTTGTGTTCAAGGCTAGTACTCTAACACTTGAGCTATAGCTCCACTTCTGACTTTTTAGTGTTTAAATGAAGAGAAGACTCTCAAGGACTTTCCTGCCCAAGAATGGCTTTGAACTGTGATCCTTAGATCTCAGCCTGGTAAGCAGCTAAGATTACAAGAATGAGCCACAGTGCCCAGCTAATTTTATTGAAAACTATACTGAATGCTAAACATCTACCTTTATAATAAATAAATATAGTAATGGAACCAAACTAAAAAAATACTTCTGAGAGTCATTATTTTTCTGTTTGGGACAGTTTAAATTTTGCCTTTTGTCACAGAAACAGGAATGTACCTATACAAACACTCCAAAGAGGCCACCTCTTTAAACAAAACATCAACAACAACAAAAAAGATTTAGCAGTGTTCATTTAAATCACCAATTATTTCATATCAATTATCTCATCCAATGTTTCTTTTGCTCCTTGATTCCCAGAGAAAGTATTACTGTAATTAGCACATTAACAATCTGGATCTTTCTACAACAAAACCAGGAACCAACTCCACAAGCACAAAGAAATGTACAGATTCTCAGTACATAAGAAGCAGACTATAGGATAATAGCTCTGCACATAGATTCCAGCTTGTCAAAGGACAAAACATGGAAGCCAACAGCAGAGAGAGGGGACTGAAATCAGGACAGGAAGTGGAAATGAGGACAGGGTAGTAATGGGGGTCAGGAGGTGATAACAGTTTAGAGAGAGGCAGATGTTCCAATGGCCAGCAAAGAGCTGATAGCTATGACTTCTATGACATAGCACTCCCATAAGACAAAGATCCCAGTGGTCTTTGTTTCTTCTCAGAACACTGGTTTCCAGTTTTCCAGTTAGCACATGGCACCCTCTGTGAGATGCTGCCGCATCCTGACCTGTGTCCAACACACACTGACGGAACTAGGGGATTATTAGGATACCGGATATCCAAACACTGCCAAATTGTGAACCCACAGACATAATAAAAGTGCAGGCAACAGCAGCATTACAAGCTGAAAGAGTGACAGAAACTTTGCTCCACACAAGCTCATGTATCAACTAGAACATAAAAGCCTGACAACCTGAGGCAAACTATAAATTCTTTTTTTAAAGAACCAGGGAATAATACATCTTGAAAACCATAGCAATTCTTCCCTTCTCTAAATATGCCAAAACATTAAAAGGCCAAAGATTTAAGGTTAAGGGAAGATGGAAGCAATAAATTTATTATTTTAGTTTCCTTTTAAGTGAGAAACCATTTTAATTTAATAAGAAATAATTAGGCATATATGCTCTACAACACAGACATTACAGAAAGATAAAAAAGAAGGGAAGTAAATTAACCCCCACAAGGCAAACTCATAAATCAACCAACAGCCATAAAAGCATTCATTCCTAGATAGAAAGCTAACTTACAAGTACCTCCAAATGACACAGCTATGCTTATTAGTCTCAGGAAAAGAAGAGAACTGGAATGATGCCCTGCTTACCTCTACTCAAGTCGTCATATAGCTACCAAGCCAGGCAGCAAGTTACTAATGGGAAAAATTCCAAGGGAATATATGAAGTACCTGGACAACTGAGCGTTTGACTACAAACTGGCCATAGCATCTAGCATGCTGGTTCCAGGACTGTCAGACATAGGAGCAAATAAGCACATAGCACATATTCTGTATAACTATTCAGGTATACAGAGGATGGCTAGGACCTCCATAAAGTATTCCAGTGAGACAAACACCAGGAGAAAGTTATGGAGTGATATTTCCCAATAGTACTTAAGTTTAAATGTATATTTTTTAAAAAAAAAACTTTAAAGAAAAGCTAATGTGCACTTATATACAGCCACAGAATTTAAGAACTTCAGAAGGAACTCGTCTTAAAATGTAACTGTCTTTTACAATACCCATAAGCTATTACTTAAATCAACTAAAGTTGTTTTAAAAATAAAAAGCTTAGTAGGAGAAGCAGGACTCAATTCTCTCCAGAGTTTGCTCAATGCGTTTTTTCCACCCAGGAAAAGTGACCTTGAAAACTGGTTGGATGACTAAGATACAATTTTCTTGGTCACCACAATGGCCATACACAGACAAATATGTATATAGTAGTCCTTTCCATACAAGCTAAGTCCATCTAAGGAGAGGAGAAGGAAAGACATAAATTTAAAAAATTAAATTAAATTATAAGGCTGAATTTTAAAAGTTAACATTACATTATAGAAGTTCTTGATTTAATTTAATTTAAACAGATAATCTATTACCTCAGTCCTAGTGAAATCTACGTATTGTGTAGCCTAAATTTAAAATGTGAGGCCAAACAGAGCTGGAAAAGTACAGCTTTACCCTTGTACTTAATTTATACCATAGTGTACTGTAATTAAGTCTGAAATAAAAGCTATATTCTGAGTGAAGACAAAAAGCTCTTGTTAATGACATTCCATTCCCAATGTAGAATATAACAAAAGGCTTCTTTATCTGGAGCCAACTGTCATTATACTTTGTAGCTTGTATGGAGCTATTGGACTAATATTTGCACTGGGATTAGTGTTGGGATAACCAATCAGTTAACTCCTCCACCACAGTTTTCTATTATCCTCAAATAAATGACCAAAGGAAAAAGAAAAAAATTGGCAGGCAGAACAATGACCATATTTATAAGATTAAACTCTCAAACCCTTCACAGTTTGCTGGGCAACTAATAATCATTTGCCAAGCTGTTCATTTAATAATGAGTCAGTTAAGCCTAAAGTAAATGTTCCTTTAAACCAACCAATGCTACTACATCATATCCATACTGACAGACTCCGATCAGTAGCATAAATCATTTCAAGTGAAAAATACAAGTTACCATGTAAGAAAACCAAACTCTGGAAAGCTAAAATGTCGAACCTTCTAGTTTGAGGGCCAGGAGTTTGACCTCAAATTCTGTGGTCAAAAAAAAAATCACATGTCCTCAAGCCATCCTGCACAACGTGCCTCCACTGGTATATAAGATGGAATGTCAACACCAAGACCACTGAAGTTTTACACTGTGAAAAATACTGTTCATCACAGCCAAGAAAAGTATAGAAAGTACAAGACAATCACAAGGCATAGAATCATTAGTTAGCAGGAGGAGGAAGTGCTGTGGCTGTTCCCAAGAAATACATATATCAAAGAGAAGTCCACACCCACTCATTCACCAGCCATGGCTCTACTCACTCATCTCCACATGCACAGATGTCACAAAGAGCAAGCAGCAGGATTCCCCTTCACCTTAACTTACTAGTAGTTCATCCATACTGGTCTGGCATTTTTCCAAGTTGATCCTCTTTATTGCTACACGTTCTTGCCTGGGTTTGCACAGGGCAGCCTGGACCACTGCTGTGGCGCCACTTCCTGAGAAAAAAATAAAAACAGTATTTGTGGTTTTCTTTCATAAATAAATACCTTCTTAAGTCCCTTACTTATGACATACAAACACTACTATTTGGCATCTCTTTCTGAAAAGAGTTTCTTAAGTCTTCAAGTAATTCTCTGGAGGAAAAAAAGGGCAGTCTCAACTTTTCCAGTGGATATATGTCTGAGGACACAAGGACAACAGACATAAACAGCCTACGTGGGTGCTGTTGCCATCCTTGTGTCCTGATCACTTTCTAACTGCAGAGCCTTTGTATTTCAGGTGCTTGTCCCACGTCAGCCAAACCACTTCTGGTTGAGCACTTCAGAGCTTTCAAGAGATGCTAGGCATCTTATCTTTCCTAAGCACTCTCAGAGCTTATTTCTTCTGCGCTTGCTCTACAATTAGAAAAACAGAAATCAGCCCTAGTGCTCTCATGCTGAAAACACAAATTTCAAGGATGCTAAGCAAAGTGGTGCAATGTATTGTTACCAAAACTCTTGGCATTTAACGAATTTCTTATTTCTAAAGTTTTCTGAGCCTTAGCTAACACAAACTCCTAAAAGATGATCATGTCATTACCATGTTTTATAAGAACAAAATATGAACATGCATTCATCTGTGGCTTACCCCCAAAGAACTACTAATCAAATTTATACTCTATAGGGGGTAAAGACCACTAGGTTAAGATATCTCAATTCTCCATACAAATACTGACAAAAATATCATTCTAACCACATAAATCTTCTACCACCCTAAGATAGTGAATAAGAAAAAAAAACCTGTGCTCAGGATCCAGATTTAAAATCTAACTTTCTCCTCACAGATTTTCTTTGGGTAACAATTCTCTAATCAATCTTTGGATAAGGGAAGGAGGGACTTTTGGCAATAGGAAAATAGATCAATATTAGTTTCTCTAATATATGTAATAGGAAAGGATGCTTACAATGAAAACAATGACTCACACCCCAAGGAAGCATCCAAATGACTGTCCATGGGGCTGAAGTTCTACACTTACTTTTTCCTCTGGCATCCCATCAGCTAGCTCTCAGTCCATGATCTATTGAGCATAGCAGATTACCTTAGTACTTCTAAACCTAAGTCTCCAACTCAAGACTCTACCTCAGGAAAGCTTAGTTTGTGTTCACCTAGAAGGAAATCCTTGTATATTGACCACTCAGAGACCAGCAGGCACTTCACTCACAGAAGTTTCTTTAGAATGCTTTACATTTGGATTATTAACTTCATTTTTTAAAACATTTTAAGCAGTTGTACAAAGGAGTCACCAATGTCACTCCTTTTAACATTCTCACCCATTCCTCTCAACCAACTCCTCTCACTTCTCTTGATTTTGTAGGATATACACTAAATTATTTATTTCCTTATTTATTTATTTGGTCAGCTGTAGGGCTTGAACTCTAAGCTTGGGCGCTGTCCCTGCGCTCTTCAGCACAAGGCCAGCACTCTACCACTTGAGCCACAATGTCACTTCCGGTATTCTAGT
This sequence comes from Dipodomys merriami, assembly GCF_024711535.1. NCBI lineage: Eukaryota > Metazoa > Chordata > Mammalia > Rodentia > Heteromyidae > Dipodomys > Dipodomys merriami. Next base: position 47,031,675 of record NW_027202270.1, on the reverse strand, counting down.
GCTTTATTGGAGATAAGAGTCTCACAGACTTTCCTGCCCAGGCTGACTTTGAACCGTGATCCTCAGATCTCAGCCTCCTGAGTAGGATTATAGGCCTGAGCCACTGGTGGCTGGTTACACGCAATTCTTGACTACATTCTCCCCATGACCTCCTCTTCATTCCTCTACCTATTTCACCTTGTCCCAACACCACCCCTTTCAAGTACCTGCTTCCTGCTATTTTTATTTTGCTGAACTCTGATTTGGGCTTTCTAGGGAGTTACATTATTTGAGATCTCCCTTTAATCTACTGTAATTCAGTTAATACATCTGTATACATTTGCCTACCATGCAATGAATTTACTTACTAGTTTGTCAGCTAAATAAAGCTTCCACCTAAAAGGGAAAACATGCATCCTTTTGTCTCTCTGGACCTGACTTACTTCACTTAACATAATGTTTTCCAGGTCTTTCCATTTCTTTACAAATAGTACAATATCATTCTTTCTAATGGATGAGTAAAAGTCCATTGTGTATATATACCATATTTTCTTGATCCATTAGTCCACTGAGGGGTATTTGGGTTGATTCCTACCTTGGCAATGGTGAACAGTGTTGCAATAAACATGATTATGCTGGCAGCTCTACTATATCCAGGTTTGTAATTTTTTTTTATCTTTTTGACTTGTAAATATCCAGGAGTGAAATTGCCAGGTCATAGGGCAGCTGTATGTTTAGTATATTGAGGAACCTTCACACTGCTAGTTGAACAAGTTTACATTCCTACCAACAGTGTAGGAGTGCTCCCTTTGGTCCTTACCCTCATCAGCATATATTGTTGTTTTCTAGGTAATGGCTATTCTAACTAGGGTGAAGTGGAATCTCAATGATGTTTTTATTTGCATTTCCTTTATGGCCAGAGATGTTGAGCATTTCTCCATGTTTCTATTGGCCATTTTTACTTCTTATTCTGAGAATACAAAAACATAGGCTTGAAGACAGTATCTTCAACAAATGGTGCTGGCAAAACTGGGTGTCCACATGCAGAAAAGTTAAAGTAGATCCTTAAATATCACCTTGTACCAGCATCAATTCAAAATGGAGAGAAGATCCCAATGGAAGACCAGAAACCATGAAATTATTACAGGAAAGAGTAGGAGATACATTAGGGGGCTCCTGGGCACAGGTAGGTACTTTTTGAGTAAAGACTGTGGAAAGCACAGTATCTCAAAGAAAGACCTGATAAATGCAACTGCATCAAGCTGAAAAGTTTCTGCATGGCAAAGGATATAGTCAACAAGCTAAAAAGACAGCCTATAAAATAGGGTAAGATTTTTACCAACTAGATATCAGACAGTGGCCTAACATCCAGAATATATAAAGAACTTAAAAATGTGAACCCTCAAAACACCAACAACCCATTTAATAAATGAGCTAATAAGCTAAAGAGAGTCTTCCCAGAAGAAAAATTACAAATGGCCAATTAACTTCATTTTATCTGTGAGAAAACTGGAACTTGGAAAACTTGCCCAAGGACATATCACTAACAAGTACCTAGCCAGCAATTTGCGTCAGTCTGCCAAACTCCAACACCTATGCTTTGCTTCTACTTCCCAAAAGCCAGAGCACATCCTTCCCATCATTAATGATTATATCTTGCCAGAAAACTGTTTTCTTCAGTCCTAAATGATTTAATAAAAGAAAACCTACTTGAAGGGAAAATCCAAATAAACTCCTTCCTCCTTAAGAGCTCAGGTGATGAAGAAAGTGCTTTCATCAGTTTGTTCAACCTGGTCTTCTTCTCTCTACCTTTACCTCTGGTTCCATCAGATACTAGTCACAACTCCACCAGGTTGTCCCCTCTGGCCCAGCAGAATTTTAGATTCAATCCAGAATATTCCAGATACCCCAACCAAACACTACAAAGAGTCCAGCTGATAGAAAAGTGTGTTTTCCAGTCTCTAGCACAAGAGACTATCACTAAAGTGAGCCACAGAGAAAATGCTAAGGAGCTGATTAGCAAGGGGCCTGGTATCCAGTAGAGAAATCAGCAAACATTTTTAACTAGCTGCTGATAGAAAGCTATTTTCAGACTTGATCAGACTTGATACAAACACACACACACACACACACACACACACACACACACACACACACACACACACACACACACACACACACACACACACACACACACACACACACACACACAACGATTCATTGTTCCATCTTTAATCACAGTCCATAGTATTTTCAAATTAGATAAATCAAAAGATTGGGGGAGAGGAATCTCCCCAGAAGAACAGACTTACATTTTTTCATAGTCCTCATAATCCATTAAGACCTTGACTACTAAAGGTCCCTGACTTCCACTAACACATACATGAAGTAGAAATTCTAAAACCAGAGGAAGGGGCGGAGAAAAAAGTTCTACAACTACAGATTTGTTATTGCTCTACAATTACAGCTCTACAATAAACAATTGGCACTCAGACAAAGTAAACATAAAGCTACATGGCCTGAGATGATTGTTACAACATGAATGAATTTAAAAATCCATTGAATGTTCTGCAAGATTCCACTCCAAAGATTAGATTCCTATCAACTACAAGAAAAATCAGGGGAAAAAAAAATCAAAGGTAGAGAGCACTGAAAAGGCCAAGTCTACTCCCTACTTTCTGGATGAGGAAATAGTCTGGATTCTCCCCTCCCCCCACCTTCATCCCTCTCTCCCTTTGTCCAACTTCTCTCCAGCTCTCCCTCCATCTTCCCCCCCTTCTCTCTATCTCAAAAGAGAATTCTCTGTTGTTTAGTCTTATACTGATCATCCACCCTGCTGACCTCACTTAACTTCTTCACTTCCACAAAGGCCCTGTCTCTAAATTGTGGCTTTGACATGAGTTTTAGTGGGATATAAACATTCTATCCCCACAGCTCTCTCTTCATCTGTGTTAATATCTACCTAGGAAATCATCTTGTAGGCTTTTTTCCCCATTTCTAACAGGAACAGTAATCTTCGGACCTTTGTTATCTTGTGAAATGCCTGCCACATGGTAGGATTTAATTACTATTTGTTATTGAGTTAATATATGCAAACATCTTTTGTTGTCATTTATGCCTCAAATTTTCTTGCAGTAGGTAAGTCCATTTTTTTCTTATTAGATGGCTAGGTAGTGATGTTTCAAGAAGATGGTTACTTTGGTAGTCTCCAAGAACACTGGTTTTGTATAACAGATGTAGCCCTAAATTAAGCAGGAAGGAATATGGACATATGGGCCCTACCATGTCAGTGGCAAAGTAACTTAGAATAGACCTTGAATGACTTTTATATTAGTCTGCTGATGTTTTCTGTCATACAGGATGCTATAGACTCTGTGGCTTAAGCAGATACCAAGTCCATAGTTCTGGATGGTGTAAGTCCAGTTCAAGGTAGCTTCCTGACTTGCAGGATAGGTAGTAGATGATGAAGTTATAGGAAACCTGGACTAAGGATAATTGCTGGTAGTATTTAGGTCTGATATTTTTTATTACTTTGAGACAATAAAAAAGAAAATATAATGCTACTTATTTCTTAGGTGTTTAGTAAGATATTTGGGAAGGAGACATTTTTACCCTAGCAGTAAATACAAGAAGGAATTTGAGGTGTGGGTCCAAGAAGAATTTTTAGCATATTGTTTAGAGATCTTACCAAAGAAACACTTAAGTTCAGTATGTTAGTTTCTTATAGACATTGTGAAATTTGAAGTTATAATACTAAATTATATTCTAAAGGATTTCTTTGGATAACTCTAAAGTGTGAAATGTAGCTATGTCATACCTGGAGATTTTTAATACCAGCAATAGCACAAACAGGGAAATAAGCAGAGAGATGTCAAACCAAGGGATAATTAGCATGTTGATTATGACCCTAAAGAATCTTGTGCCTCTTGTTCCAATACTGATGTAATTACTTCTAAGTATCTGTTCTTAGTCTGAAGTTAGTTACCAAAAGTGAATTGAGATACTGTTACTTAAAACAGTTTGACAGGGTGTAAAGCATTACTTTTTTTGCCTTGGCACGTAAGTCATCATCCTGCAGAATGCTTTATTTCTCTTGAAATGGAAGTCAGGAATAAACAAAATTTCCTGAAAGGTTCAGAGTATTCCTAAAGCAGTACATGAAACATTGATAGCATGTTTTTACATGATAATGAGTTATGCTTATTGTTCAAAATAAATACAATTTTCTATTTAACATCTATTTATGACTATTTTACTTCATATTGCTAACATTTCCATGCCCTCTATTTTAAGAGGAACTAAGTTCTTTTTTTAAACTATTCAGTAACAGGCATAAAAATCCCTGAAGTGAGCTGGGAAGGCGGCTCAGTGGTAGAGTGCTTGCTTGCCTTGCATGCATGAGGCCCTGGGTTCGATTCCCCAGTACCACATAAGCAGAAAAAGCTGGAAGTGGTGCTGTGGCTCAAGTGGTAGTATACTAGCCTTGAGTTGAAGAGCTGAGGGACAGTGCCCAGGCCCAGAGTTCAGGCCCCATGACTGGCAAAAAAAAAAAAAAAAAATCCCTGAAGTAAGACAACATTGTTTCTAAATGTCCTTTAGAATTACAGTGTTAGGTCATTTCCTCTTTTCCATCCAAAACAGGGATTTGCTTTGATCGTGAGACTCTTAATCTAGCATAGAGGCTTCAAGTTTTTGAACATGATTTACCATAAAACATATTTTACTTAAGCTGGGGTATAACTTAAACAAAAGTTGCACAAAGTACTTTTTACTCTTCATATATAAAGTACATTCTGATGCTTCCCTTCAAACATGCTGTCTTCCACCCTCAGTATTATTAATTTTGATGACCTAGCTAGCAGTTTCGAAAAACACCAAACTAGAGCAGAGGGTGACAGACAAGGAATGAGGATGCATTGTCCACATTTGGGTTCTGATACTGTGCTGTTCTATTAGAGAGAGAGAGAGAGAGAGAGAGAGAGAGAGAGAGAGAGGTCATCCAGGAGCTTCTCACAGAAAATCAATTAGACAGCAGGACTTCTCAGCTTCCAGAAGTGTGGAAATAAGTTCTTCAAGCCACCCCAGCCTATAGTGACAGACAAGGAATGAGGATGCATTGTCCACATTTGGGTTCTGATACTGTGCTGTTCTATTAGAGAGAGAGAGAGAGAGAGAGAGAGAGAGAGAGAGGTCATCCAGGAGCTTCTCACAGAAAATCAATTAGACAGCAGGACTTCTCAGCTTCCAGAAGTGTGGAAATAAGTTCTTCAAGCCACCCCAGCCTATAGTGATCCATTAAGGCAGCTCAAGCAGACGAATATGAAAGCTCTGAGTCATTCTTCTGCCAACACCTATAGTTAACAATGTCACACTAATCACAAGTCCACAGAAATTTCCTAATTAAGTAAACAGAGAGGCAACATTCAGCTGAAGAGCTTCAGGAGGACACCACAGTTTCCACATCTCAGGTTAATAAGACCTGTGCAAAGAAGGTTGGATGAAGATTCTACCTAACCATAGTATTGATTCTCTCTGTGATTTTGGACATAATTTCTATCTAAAGTTCAGCTTTTTCAAAGGGCAGAATAAAATCTGCCTGCATGACTTAATAGCAAAATTTCATATCTCTGAGAATAAACAACTTTGTAAGTATTAGGCTCTCTTCTCTTTGGGGGACTTATTGCTCTCAATATAGCATGACAAAGGTAAACTTCATCCATAGTTTATATGACACATATGGACAAAGGGACAAAGTAATTCCAATCAATTCAAAGTGTCACTCTGCTTAGCACCAGGAAGATCCTGTTGGTTGAAAGGGGAGGAAAAGAGAGCTAAATTTGGAAAGTAAAAGGCTAAGTAATTTATAAGATCTGATATAGCAGGATCAAGTATGCGAATGTAAATAGAAATATGTAAATAAAGATAGCCAAGAGAATTTAGGAACAGTCACAAACTCATATTCTGTAGAAAAATATCTGGCATATAATGTACTTTAGTAGCTACCCTAAACATGATTATAAACCATCCTTGTCCTTATAGATAAATGGGTCCATATCCCTAGCCCTAACATAAACTAATTGCTTATCCTTGGATTAAGTACTTAACTTCTCCATGCCTCAGTTTCCTCATCTGTGATATTAGAATAATAATATCTCACTCACAGGTCGGTTATGAAGGCCAAATGTGTTAATACAGTGGAAGCCCTGGGACCTATGCCTGGTACATGGAAAATAGCAATAAAATCTTGGTAACATTTGCTCCTTAGGGAAATTTCTCCAAAGTAACTGGAATCCTGTCGATGTCATATTAATATCATATAATATTTCATGTACTGACTGTGTCATATTTATCTTTCTGTTGATGAGTATGCATTAGTAAATAGCTATATATAGATATGACTATATTATTCATATAAATATATAAGCCTACAAAACCTTTTCATTATGTTAAAACTGGGAAGTAGTCAATTGTTCAGTAACTCCTTTGCCTAGATGGTAAAACTGGAAAAAAGAAGGTATTAGCCTTCGACATTCTTGATATACCCACTGGAAGGCAATTCTATCACCACATCCTTCTTAAAGGAAAATACCCAGCCAAACCTTTAATAAGAGATTGACCCTCTCTTATCACATGAAAGAACTCTGAAATCATGCACACCAGTCCTTAGCCAATGAATAGGGTCCAGAAAGTTTCAGGCCTTCTTTCAAGGAATGTTGGCTGGTGATGGATAGTAAATAAACAAAAGGCATAGATCCAAATGATTTCTTCCATTCCTCTCTTTCCCCAGCTTGTTCCATATGCTCTCTTTATATCATGTATCCAACCATAAATCCCACAAAGCTATCCATGCACATAAAGGTCAGAGTCCCATCAGGGGAGAACTTAAGTAAATGGACATGTAAGCTCCCCAGGAGCAGGACTCCTTATCAAGATTTTTCAGAAAAGGTAAAATATGCTAAGGTTGAAGATCAATGTTCTAAAAATATAAAAGCATTGTAAATCAAATAAAAGCTCACTGAATACTGCATCTTGCCTAGGTAGATGTATCCTTCCTTACCTGATGATCCAAACTTAAGTTACCATGTTTCCAAATGTTAAAATGGCCACATTACATATAATTCAATATAATATGGGCATGTAGCAAGCAGCACCCATCACTTCATCTTAGAGTTTCACACAGACAAAAAGAAAATATGATTAGAGCTGCCATTCTGTCATCTGGTTCCTTCTATACGAGAGGAACAGCAGCACAGTAAAATCACAGGTCAAACATAACATCTACCATGAGACAGCTGTTACAGGCAATTTGTTATATCCATTAATTTATAAAAACAGTTATGGATGGCCTGTCTACACAAACAGTACAAAACCAGGTGGCAACCCCAAGCATGGACAAGCTGACTGATTTATGTCCTTTGGCCTTTGTGAAAAGAATGAGCATGAGTTAGAGCCTTCTCCTACAGTTGCTGCAGCAGTTAGAGCTTACTTTAACAAAAACAACCATGGCAAACACCAGGGAGAGGTTTTTTTTAAAAAAAAAAACAGCCTCTTGGTAAAATGTCCTTATGTTTCATCTCTGACCTGGACAAACTACCTTAACTGGGAAAACCAGCATGCAAAAACATTTGGAGGTCATGGACCCCACTGAGGTAAGCAGCCTTTGTATGGAACTTGTCAAGAACCATCTGATAATAGCACAGAAAATCAAAAAGTAGGCCCCAGGTCTGATTATAAGAGAGATAAGAGGGAAGCTGAGTTCAGAATCCAACTGGACTGAATGCAAATAAGCTCACCTTGGACTTCAAGCTGCATGTAATTCAATGTGAAAACAAAATTCTATGCTAGAAACCATCAGAAAGCATATGGTGTAACATATAAGAGAATCAGTAGAATTTAATTTTCAACAATAATTAAAATGATTATGGAGGGTGTTTAGCTAATTCCTAGGAACAAGGTTAAAGAAATGCAGCAAAAATATGAGAGGGAGCTATTACACAGCAGATCCTGATTTCTGTCTTATTCGATATCTTTAATACTTGGATTTTCTGTGAACATTATAACTTGCCAATTAAAAATATATTGAACAATCAGTGGCAGAGTATTCCACCTAGCATATGTGAGGTCTGAGACCAATCCTGAACCAGAAAAATTAAATTTAAAAAATACACTGAACAATTAAGCCTCAACAACTTACTTGGATAAAAGTTACAAAGATAAAAGTGTTGTCTAGAATTTCTGTCCCAATGTTTAGACTATTAACATGGAATAAAGCATACAACCTCACCATCAGAGAACACTCTTTTACTTTTTAAGAGAAAGACCACCTTAATTTGATGTTAAAGAAAAGGAGGACAAACCTCCCCAGGGACTGGCTATGAATCACCTGTGGTTTTTTCCTTCTTGAGCAACCTCATGGCTTCCAGGGGCTCTCCATAGTCCTTACATGCTGTCAGTGGTCTCCTTCGGCTTTACATTTGCTGCAATCTTCCCTGCCATTGCCTTTAGCACCAGAGGCCCTGGAGGAAAGTGAAGGAAAGACACACCAACCCACTACTACGAAGGCCACCTGTGGTCCTCACAAAGGGGAGTGGGTACTGGCAGGACCTACAACCTACAAGCAACAAGGACATTCAATTTTACTCAACATGCTATGATTGGACTGTTCACTGTGTTGTTTTTTAAGTAGGTAGTTGTGGAGGATGTGGCAGTGAATCTCAAACACCAAACCAGGGAGCAATCTGCATTCAGACATTTCTTATTTGGAGAGCATGGGATTTAGTCCTGGAGTCAGATATATTAATAATATCACAGGACAACTCAACTTGCCTAACCCAGTTCCACCAGTAAGTGGGAAACTTACTCTTTACAAAATGAATCCATGGTTGCCTGCCCAGTATAACAAGAAAGCCATACAAGATGCAACAAGTAAATTAGTATAAACTAGGATCATCCACGATTCTACAGTATAAAAAGGGGTTATATAACACCTAAGAATGAAAAGGGGTGACAGGCAGGCCATGACAACTTCCAGATCTACCTCAGGATATCCAGTTAGGACCTGAGACTGCAGAGTAGACACATTCTGACAGAGAAAATCTGATTTTTATCCTCAACAAAAGATCACTTTGAAGTTCTTTCCCTTATACACACAGAAGGTCCCATGATCTGACAGGACTGAAAAACCTCCTGTTCTACTCTGAGGGGGTAGTCCAACTCCTCCCAGAAAAACCCACTCATTTTGCTGATTAAATCAGCCAAAGGGAAGCCAACATTCCACAAAGGAATGTCCATTACTATTCAGAGATAAACAAATACACCCTGTGGCAAAGGACAAAAGGCACAAGTGTCCTGGTTCGAAAATGCAGGACAGGGTGGTTGTGGCCTCTAATTCCTCACCACTTCAACCTTAAGCCACCTGGAAATGGGAAGGGCTCTATACCCCAAAGAGAGAGCTAATACTTACTTTGAGACTCTTCTCCTTCCATGCTATCTCTGCTGCATACACATTGGCTTTGTAATAAGAAGAAAAAAGGAAAGGAATCCCTCTGAATAGACGAAACACTGGAGGTACAGGCCTGACAAATGGACAATAGCAAAGAAGGGGGAATATTCCCTTCTTCCAGCTAATTGTACCCAAACTTGTTGGCTAAACATAGTTTGGATTTCCAGTCTCTTAAGGGCAGTACCTTGGCAGTTTTCAGTTATTTAGTGTATTCACAGCCCCCATGCTTATGTCTAAAATAATCATTTTGTTAGTAACATTAACAGTCTTGACATTGTTAAACATGTAAACATCTATAGAGCAGACACATACATTTATATTATTGCACTTACATGTATTTACAGCTTTCCTGGGAGGTAGAGCCTACTGCCAGTCACTTTTAATGAGGAATCAGAGGTACAGATGCACCAGTAATGTCCAAAGTCATCCTAGCATCCTCAATCCTAACTATGTGTCTTAACAGGAAGTAGAGAAAGCTAGAGCGGAGGAGTCAAGAACTAGATCTACAATCACTTGAATAAATATCACCCCCCTCCTTATGATCACCTTTGTTCCTACTTGGGCCCAATTCCTGCCAGCTTCCTATTTACACTCCCTCTTCTAATCCTTCCTCTGGTAGACAACACTCACAACTTTTGTTCTGTAATGATTGTACAGAAAATTACGCAGAGAAATGATTCTTTATTCAAAATATAATCTCTGCTAATATCCTTAGCCACCACAACCATGAAATAGCAAATATCTAAACAATTTATCAAAAAAAAACCATTCACATTTATCTCTACATGCACACACACACCCCCACCCCACCCCCACACGCATGCATTTGCTATCTTTATAATGAAACTCCTGTTTATGTGGTTTCCACTGGCAACTTGAGTTTCCCCCCTAAGTTAAACCATAAAGCTAGAAGGCAGGTCAAGTGTCCTTCCTCCCTCTCTTGACATTCCTACCCAGAAGCAGAGATGTGGTAGTAGATATGACAGCAGAACACCTAAGAGCCACAAAGAAGATGAAGCTAATTAAAGGAATGCAACCACCCTAGATAGTGAACAGCAGTGTCCACACAAACCCTGGAGGCCTCAACAGCACTAAGCAGGAAAGGAGAGGAAGTAACCCAGGAAAAGTAAAGATCACCAAATAAGCCCTGATGGAAGTAGCAGCATGCTAGCAGTCTTTATGTCCACCAGTCACTCCTCTGAATGATTCCTCCTAATGGGAGGGCAAATTCCACAGTCCCCTCAGTGGGAACTTGTCAGATAAGACTCTTCCTTCCTACATTTTTGCAATGAGGCCAAGGATAGGAGTGTGTAGGAACTGGAAGATATGGAGATGATCTAAGGGATCACCTGGATGAAATATAGAAGCTGATGTAGGAGGTGTGGTGGGGCTGGAATTCATCCTTTCCACACCTTCCCAGGTGTGGAAAGATATTTTTTGCCAATTTATGGCTATATAGGTTTCAGGTACCCACTGAGATCTGAGACCTCAGAGATTTCCTGACCAACCTTCTAGTTCCAAGGGCCAATTTGGGAGGGAGTGGGAGCAGAGGTAAAGCAGATACCTAGTGAGGGAGATGGGCTTGGGAAAGTACCTTCCTGCTTGCAATCCTCCTCTAAGAAACCATAATAAAGGATTTTTATGTGTACTTCTTCTTTTTTAAATGGCATTCCTTCCACCATTTGGCATGTACATTTACTATTTGATATTTCAGATCCCTTTTCAATAAAAATCACTACAAATGAAAGATGAGGACAATCTGTCTAACAGTGTAATAAAACATCAGAATTATTTCAGCCAATGTAGTTAAAACTGAGTTAGGCTTTACTTATCTGAGCATCTGATTAACCAAGAATATGGTAGCTTAAACATTACAGACAATTAAACAAATACAGTAAATAAGCTGAGCAGCCAGATCACTGCATTTGCTTTTATTCAACATATGTGAGCTGTCAATCACACTTGTAGAAAATACATTTAATAACAGAGAGATTATGCCTAAATTGAACATGTGCAGATTACCTGGTAAAATCTCTTAAGAAAAAGTCATTACAAGTAGTTTGGTGGGTTTTTTTTTAATTGAACTACTTCTTATGGCATGAGGCCCAGCTCTGTGGCATATCTCTAACTAAAAGTAGTTCAGGTGCGTTCATGAGAACTGCTTACAGCATGGCATGAGTTTCAATATGACTAGTAAGTAGTCATTCATTTACTACTTTTTTTAATTTAAACAGTTAGGCTGATTCACCTGAGAAGTAGTTCTCAAGTTGATCACCTAGCTGATAAGCTTCTTTACTGTGTCTTGTTATTCAACTTAAATAATAAATGGGATTAATTTTTGTCTTTGCTGCTAAGTTTTTGGTTAACCACTATTTCTACCTTGTATTCTGAGCTCTTAGAAGACAGTTAACCATTCTCTTGATTTGTCTTTGTTTGCTACCTAGATAACCTTCCTGAAAATAATTTAATAATTTTTTTGTAAAAAGCAACCATTTTCTAAGCTAAAATAATGCCAAGAGTGGGTTGTCTCTTTTGAAATATTAAATGATATTGCAACAAAGGACAACAGCAATAGTTTATGGCTCACTAACGTGCTGGGTTATAGAAACAGGTTTATAAATACATAATGTACTAGGTTTTAGAAGCATGGAATGTGTGATCAAACTCTCACTCAAAAACAGGAGAATAGTCGTAATTATTTTTTTTTAATACTAATTATACAATGGGTTTGTGAATTCATTGTGATATTAACAATGCATATATAGGGCTGGGAAGTTGGCTCAGTGGTAGAGTGCTTGCCTTGCATGCCTGAGGCCCTGGGTTTGACTCCTCAGCACCACATAAGCAAAAAGAAAAAAGCTGGAAGTGGTGCTGTGGCTCAAGTGGTAGAGCACTAGCCTTGAGCTGAAGAGCTGAGGGACAGCACCCAGGCCCAGAGTTCAGGCCCCACAACCGGACCCCCAAAAAAATGCATATATAATATGCATATAATATTTTTTACTCAAATATGCCCTAAAAATACTATTTATTGTTGAGTGTGTGTGTGTGTGTGTGTGTGTGTGTGTGTGTGTGTGTGTGTGTGTGTGTGTGTGTGCGTGTGTGTCTAAGAGACAGTCAGACAGACAGCAAATAAGGATAGGAATATAACACCAACCATTCTGGTTAAAGGAGATTTTTATCCATCCGTTGTCACTGTTTAATATGGAGGGAAAAAGGGAAGAAAGAAATGGAAGAACTTTCACAGTTTATTTAATAATGTTTTTTAAGTGTCTCAAAGGAAAAGAGTTGAAAGGAAAAATACTTTTGTTAAATATTCGTATTTCTTCTGTGGATCTTCTAAATATTTATTTATGGAAGGATTGTACTTATGAATGTCTGTCTCCAACTGGTGACAGAACAATTCTTTCTCCTTGAAATACGCCTCTCAGCTTGCCTCTTGCCACTCAGGAAGTAGAAGGTAGAGCAGTTGGTTTACACCATCCTTCTGGGGCACCCACACTCTTCCTCATGCCTGATGTTGGAAGCCTACTGAACAGTCAGTCCTTTCTAATTGTCACCTGGAGGAAGCTGACCATAATCTGATAAATAGCAAGCAATGATGGGGTTTTGGTAAAGGTGGAAAGGGAATCAAGAAAATTTCTATAAATTATGCATGATTACAGAAGATGTGATTACATAGGCATTAGTCCTCCAAACAGTTTTCTTTCTGCAATATCTTCCAATCCTTCAGCAAGCACTATGGCTCTGTATCCAATACAGCCCTAAATCCAATCATTTTTCTCTTTCTCCACTGGTTTTCTTAGCTAAATGCCATGATTAATTCATGTGGCATGTCTGTGGCAACTCCCCTAAGTCATGTCCCAATGCAAACTTATGAGCAGCCAGTGACCTTTGTACAGTATAAACCAGATTCTACAATTATATTCTTTTCAAAATGCTTCAACATGCTCAGGTTCGTCTACATGACGTTCAGGTACTGTCCCCACAAAATTATTCATGTTTATCATAGCACTTACTTCAATCTAAAATTATGTTTCTATAATTGTTGATATCCATATCATTCCCCTCCATATGAAAACACAAACTCTGAGAAGGCAGGCCATTTTGTTCTGTGCTTCCTTTCTAACACCCTAAAGATTACTTGGTCCATCCTAGATGGGCTCCATGAAACCTGCTGAATTAGGATTGTAAGATATAAATTAAAGTTGTGTTCAATTTCAACATGCTGATATATTTTTTCCCTAAGGTGAACACATTACTGTAATTGTTTCACATAGACAGGAGATCATGTGTTTTGATTGCTTCCCACCAATTTAATGGTAGAGGACTTGTTATGGCTGTTCATGCCTGTAATTGGATGGACTGAGGTGTTATCTTTGGTATGTGTCGTGTATAGGTAATAAATACACTAAGAGATTGAATCTGAATCTTGGTCTTTTCCAAGATTTGGGTCCACACACTGCACAAGTACTAGTAGGGAATAGCTAACACAATGCCAAATGTATAAACTGCAAGGCTCTTATAAAGTTACTGTATTTAGTAAATCTCTAAATTGCTTATAAAATCATCTGTCAATGATTTGCCAAACCAATTGAACAAAAAGATAAGTCGATTTCTTTTAGAAAATTATTGACCTAGGATACTAAAATAACTCACAAAGCATATAAAATTAGCTGAACCTACACAAGAGAAGACATTCTTCTCTTTTTAACGGGGTGGCTAAACATAAACTTAGAGAGAGTATCATATTCTGCAGCACTGTAACTTTACCAAAGCCAGAGCATTCATTAGGTAGCATTCTAAACACTTTTGTTAAGAATCCACAAGTGAAACCCTGAAAAATAATTCTCTGAATATTTTAGCGAGAGTGCCATTATGAAATAGTTCACTGCATTTAAACACATGTGGATAATCTCAGAGCTATGTATGGAACACCTAGGTAAATGGTATACATAGAGATTATGACAATATGTTCTAACGATGTCCTTAAAGTTGTCTAGCTTCTCAACACACATCTATAAAAGTGTCATAGGCTCATGGAATCATCAGTTTGCAAGATATCTTCCAGATTCTTCTCTATGGCATTACATGTTAGGCAACATAAAAAGTAGCAGGGTAGGGAGCCGGGGGTAGGGGTGATCAAGGGCTCTAGCTTCAGGGAAGATTCAAAACGAAGATCCTTTGTCCTTGATAATTTGATACTTAAGGGGTTAACACTAAGGGAATGTGTAATTGACGCCTCTGTAGTTCTCAGCTTCAAAAGAGACCAGCCACAGCCTTGCTGTGAAGACTCTTACAATTTCAGACACCAGCATGTCACCTCTCTCATGCTTTTCTTTGCTAATTTTAACTTGAGAGTCCAAGTGTTTATGGGAGAGAGGTGGTTACCCACAGATCCAACACTACCCAGGAGAAACTCCATCCTGGAAAACTAGGCAAAAGTGTTCAGCTTCGCGAAACTGGATCAAATTTCAAAACCACTGGAGGAATTCCATAACAATACGTCATGTAAAAGGGAATGGAACCCTGTATTTTACACTTCTGTCAAAGCAAATTTTCACATCTGCTAGCAAGACTTACATGGAACAAAAACCCAAAAGGACATCACAAATCTTCAGACAGCTGGTATTTTACTGTATCAAATACTACCAGAAATAATTAAGCTGTCAGCACAGCCTTAGAAATGTGTGAACTATAAGAGTAGGTGAAAGTCATATTAGATTTCATCTGACCTGCATTACAGTCCTTTACATTCCCCAGCAAGAACCATAACCCAAAAAGGACAAACAGCCAGGTGCAGGTGGCTTACACTTATAATCCTAGTGACTCAGGAGGCTGGGATTTAAGGATCATGGTTCGAAGTCAGCCTGAGAAAGAAAGTCCATGGGATTCATCTCCAATTCCAAAAAAAGCTGGAAGTGGAGTTGTGACTCAGGGACAGTACCTTGGCCCTGAGTTCAAGTCCCAAAACCAGCACACACACACACACACACACACACACACACACACACACACACACACACACACACACACACACACACACACACACACACACACACACACACACACACACACACACACACACACACACACACACACACACACACACACACACGGACCAACAAAATCTCTGCCTTCAAGTCTCTTGGAAACTTTAATATTTTTATAAATTTTTTGCTGCATACATCAAAATATGCACCAAGGGCTGGAATGTAGCTCAGTGGCAGAACATTTGTCTAGCATGCAAAGGTTCATTCCTCAATACTACAAAAATAAACAGATAATAAATGTATGTCGAGACCCCATACATCAAAATATTTAAGAAGAAAGAGTGTGATTATACCCAAAAAAGTCAATGAGAAATTAACTGTGAAACTATTAGCCTTAGACTATTAGCCTTGCAGAGTACCAGAGGTTCACACTTATAATTCTAGCTACTCCAGGGGTTAAAATAAAAAAAAAAAAAAGGAAGGATCATGATTCCAGCCAGCCTAGGCAAAATATTTACAAGATCCCCATCTCAGCCAATAGGTGTGAGGTGGTACATACCTATTATCTAGCTACATGAAAGGGTAAGATTGGGAGGACCTCGGTTCCAGGATATCAGAGACAAAAGTTTATGATACCCTATTTCAACAGAAAAAAAAAACCTAGGTATGTTGGTATGGATCTGTCATCCGAGCTTGGCAGGAAGCATAAAATAGGAACATTATGGTCTGAGCTTACCTGGACAAAAAAGCAGGACCCTGTCTCAACAATAACCAGAATAAAAATGGCTGGAGGTGTGGTTCAAACAGTAGTATACCTCATTAGCAAGCACAATTCCTTCATTAGCAAGTTCAGATCCTAGTACTGCCAAAAGCCCCCACCAAGAAGAGAGATTGACATACTTTAAATTTATAAAACCCAACGTTTTATAGCATGCTAAGATACTCTCAGCCCAAAACAAACATATTTAAAGAATAACAAGACTAGAATTTAAAAAATCTATTCAAGCCATGTACCGGGGGCTCATATTATTAATAATCATTGGTACTCTGGAGGCTGAGACATAGAGGATCATTGATCAAGGCCAGCTTTGGCAGAGAAGTCCATGAAACTCTATCTCCAAAGTAACCAGCACAAAAGCAACTGGACTCATGGTTCAATGAGCAGAGTACCAGCAGAGCAAGCCAACCAAGAATAAGGTCCTGAGTTCAAACCCCAGTGCTGCTAGAACATTATTCAATTATACAAATTTCTTATTTTTCATTATCATTTACCTTTTAAAATTTTATCTTTCATTTTATTTACTAGTTCATAAATAATTATATGGCCTTTACTAGCTTTTATTACTATGAAATTCACAGAAATTTTTTTATGGGCTCAGTACCTAACATATTCAGAGAGATCAAGCTCTACTAGTTCAGATAAACTAAAGCCTATTTGAGAGATATCTTAAATGTGAAGGTTGAAAAAAAATCATCCTAGAATAACATGGCCCTTTGATTTATACTTTTTTTTTCCTAAGATCCACATTCACAGCTTAAAATTCATTAAACTGAATTGACAGGATTTTAAAGGGAGCTCTTATCAGGGATAAAAAGATTTCCCACCAGGAGTTAAAACTTTAGCATTTTCCAGTTGCATTTCACAGTTGGTTTTAACTTCTACCTCACACCCTCATTTATTAAATAAATGGTGAAAATTCCTTCTGAGGTTTTTCTCTTTAAACATTTTGGATTTGTACACAAGTCAGACACAGCCAAACCTTAGCTAGCAGCAAGACACTGTGTCTGGCAAAAAGGTATAGGTGGAACATGTCCCACAGAAATAGACCTCTGAGAACACACACAGGACCAAAGTTCCAGCACAGAGAGGCACTAATGTATATTTATAAACAAACATGGGCCATTGATTTTGCCTCTGCATCAGTAAACTACAAACCTTCATTGCAAGAGTTAACAAGTTCTCCTCAACATGGGCCCAACTTGGTGGTGAGCCAGTCTCCCATCCCCCAAACCATGACTATTAAGACAGTCCTTAAACTACTCCTACTTCAGTCAGTATTTTTGATCAGCGGGCATAATTCAGTGACAAGATCAAATAGGCATAAAATAATTCACAAGTGAGTAGAATAGAGTCACACTGCACTCATAAAGGAATGCAGTTCAGAACTGTGAAGAAGTCTAGTCTATGTTTCTCTTCTTATTTTCAGAGCCTTCTAAGATGTACTGAGATAAACACTACTTCCTTCCAATCTGTTCCTTCCTTACCCTGAATCACAAGGCCATCAGCCAATGAACAAGGACATTTTTTTTTCTTAACTGTCCCAAAAGACTTCTTAGGACATTGAGTCAAATAACGCAAGAAAACTGTCCAATAAAAAGATATCACTAGTTGTCCTTAAAAGCAAGAACAAAGAACAGTTTTATCATGCAGCTCTGAAACAGCTCTGAAAGATTATCCTGTCAAAGCCTTCAGAGAAACAGAAAACAGGTAGCAAGAGACAGAGCACCCTGAGAGCAGCCCATCCTCCACATGAGAGCCAGAAAGCCAGATTTTGTTTTTACTTTTTTTATTTATTTTTTATTGTAAAGGTACTGTACAGAGGAGCTACAGTTACATGAGTAAGGTAATGAATACATTTCCTTTTGAGCATTGTTACTCCCTCCTTTGTTTTCCCCAGCCATCCCTTCCCTCCCCCACCTCCCCAACTTCTCCCTCTCCACCCCCCCCACCCAAAAATTGTAGAGTTTTTGTTTTTTAACATAGTGTCTTGAACATCTCATTGTTACAATGGCTCAGCCTGTATACTTGTTTCAGGGGATGAAAGCCAGAATTTTTCCTCAGTCATCTGTATTATCTGTTGACAACCCGCATCAGAATCAACCACTGACTGTCCTGAGAAAAAGACTTATTCCCAGACTCTGCCAGTTCTCAAGCAGAATTTCTGGGACCTGTGTTTTTAACAAGTTCCTGGACACTTCTACACACAATAAAGTTTGAAAAACCACCACCATCAAAGTCAAAATATTTTTGCATGTTCCTGTCTATCATCCTAGAAATCATTGATAGAATACATTAAATTATTGTCTCTACTTAGAAAGTGCTACTGACAGGAGTACAGACACTTTATACTACCATACTAGTAGCATCTGAGTTGTTTCCATATATTAACAAATTTTTTAAACAAATTTTTAATGAAAAAAAGTTTCTTTCCACAAGATTCTTTCTAATAAGCAGGAGAAGTGTCTCTTTCTATCCTACTGGTCATTTAGCAAGGGTCAACCATGATGCCCTGTCCCCTACTTCCATCTCAAAAATACCTTCTTCCTCTGTCGTAGGCAAAAATAGTTAGACAAAAAGAATGATGCGTGAGGACTGGGTTACTGCAACCTAAGAGATACAGTACACAAAAATCTGGGGAAATAATGATTTAATTTTTTTTAATTTTTTAAGAGCAAGCTAAGAAAAATGGTACATCCTGCTGTCCCATCTACTTGGGAGGCTGAGTGGTTAAGGAGGATCACTTAGGCCCAGGAGTATGAGGCCAGCCTCCAACACTGCCAGACACAGTCTCAACAACACAACAGTAGTACAGAGACTGTAGGACAATAAATACAATAAGTTAATTGAGATGAGTCTGGGAGTGCAGGCAGATATGGAAGATGGTAGGCACACACTTTCGTCTCTACTTCAGAGTAATTACATGACACCTTTTTGAGAGGGAATAGTATGACACTGGTATGGATGTCATCTAATGTCACTGCCTGAAAGGTTTTCATAAAAGGATCTCCAAGCATAGGTCAGGCTTTCTCAACCTTGGTTCTACCAACATTTGTGAATGAAAAATTCTTTGTGGTGGAAGACTGTCTTGTGTAGTACATGATGTTTAGCAGAACCTTTGGCCTCAACAGGAGAGACCAGCAGCATGTCCCTCCCTCTCCCCAGCTGTAACAGCCAAAAATATCTCCAGACATTTGACAAATGTCCCAGGGAGTAGAAGGTGAGAGCAAAAGCTCTCTTGACTGAGGACCATGGCCCGCAGAATTAGAGGCTACATCTGAATTTGTGAAGAAAAGCAGGGCTAGGATAAGGAAGTAACCTGATGTCTTTTCAACCTACTAAGGCTGTGGTTTGCTCAGCTGGGGAAAACCTAGAAACACTGAATGATCTGCCTGAAATGGCCAAGAATCAACTGCCTTCAGGGGACAAACACAAAAGAAGACACAAAGTGAAAAGAAGGAGAAAAGGCAGTGTTTTGCCCTGTGGGGCCTAGGTACTTAAAGTCAGGACCTTGGCTGCTAGGATGGTGCTTTATTCAAAGCTGAGTTCAAGAGAAAGAACATGTCAGAGCTGTTACCAATGTCAAAGTTGAGCCTGTGTACCATTTTAAGTGGCGTTGACGTGACAGTAAGATTGTACACCCTGGAATGTGCAACACAGGAAAAACAAGGGAGAAGCACAGAGCCTTTTGGTCCTCAGGGCCCCCTGCCACTTGAGAACACATTAAAAGGCTACAAGGGCTGAAAAACAGGTGTGCGTTCTTGAAATGCTTGTGAAAGTCACCAAGTGCTTGCAGAGTGGAACAAGCCCTGGGATTCTCAGGGTTTAACTTGTCAATGAGCATTTATTAAGTGCCTAAATACACATGGTGCTTGCTATACTGGAACAGTACACAAAGCAAGGTCAGTAAGGTCACCACATCAAGCACCACATCAAGCCCTTGGGATAGCTACCTTAAGGGAAAGAGGAATTGGAGAGAAAGAAGAAAGAAGTGTTTCCTGTGCCCATCAAGTTTATCCCAGTTTGATACACATACTCATTTAGATATACATTACTAAGACTCACCAAGTGTCATCCTGTGCACAAAGCACTGACCTGTATTTCAACAGGCAAGACGATGTGACTAACCCTGGCCAATGACATGGTGAGATCCCAGACTGTTCCCTTCCTGTCCAGAGTGAACAAATCAGTGCCCTAGAGTCAGAAGCAGGCTGAGTTGCTGCAGGAAGGTCCGCAGGGCTGAAGCATCTCCCAGTTCTACATGGGATTCTCGAGAACAAGAAAACTCTGTGTTGTGCTAGGCTCCTGTGATTAAGAGGTTCTTAGCACACCACAACACAACCTAGCCTGACTGGTAGAACAAGTTTAGTGGGCATCCTAAGGGTACTGAAATTTCCCCTACTATCATATCCTCTACCTTTTTCCACCTAAATCCAGAGAGCCCTAGTACCTGCTATTTTCATTAGCCTCAGAATCTGAGGTTCTGCTCTCCTTTGCATCCCAGGCCCATATGAAGCAAATGCATAGAAGCAGTGTGCTTTTAATTGACAGTGATGCAAAACAATTTTAAATTTTTAAATTTTAAATTTTAGTAAGTTAGACTCTTAAAGGTATGATGGAAAATATGCAGCAGCCACTTTGTAAAAAAGTAAAACCATTTTAAAGCTAAATATCTACTTAGATATTTGGGTTTGAAGCCTTCTTTGGTGGGAAACTAATATAAGTAGGAAAATCTCAATTCCCACCAGTCTTGCAAAAGAAAACATATCAACACAGAGGGCATCAGAGTAGATAAAACAGGCACACACACACATCTGTTTGCATCATATCACTACCACCGAGAACATACTGGAAACTGAAACCCTTCATAAATATCACAGGCAATTTTGAAAACTAAAAGCTTAAAGCCACAGGATTGCAATGCAAATATCAAAACTTCATCTCAAAGGTCACTTATCATCACTTTTTCCAAGCCTTTCTGGAAAGTGGCCCTGCACACACTGGTTCAGAAAACAGCTATGAAAGAAAATGTATGCTGTGGTTTCATAAAAGTTTCTAGCTTGGAGGTGTTGCAAATTTCATTACCAGTTCCCAGATCAGAGAAACTATGATCACACCAAAGCACCATTCTCATTTACGTGCTAGTTAAACAAACTGTCACACGTTGAACAATACATCTGAAATCTAAACTTGAGGAAATCTTTAATCTCCTTTTTCCTTACTGCAGGAACAAGCAAGGTTTTCTTTCTCCCTGGAAGACATCTATACCAAAAATTGAATTACAATTATTCTTTTCTCTCAAGTAAGATAAATAAGTACCCTATGTTTCAATTATATACCTTGAAAAAGGGCGTAAAATTATTTACACATCTTCTAATCACATCAAACAAACTGAAATGTTAGTTTCTCTAAAACTTCAGCTCCATTAAAATTAAAAAAACCTTGACAACTTCAGTATTTTAAGGTAACAGAATTAGCAAAGAACCATATATCTAGACAATGAAAATGGTTTATTTTCAGTTCAGTCATGCAAGAAGCAAAGCATAACTCCTACCTGTCCTACCCCACCCATCTCATCTAAACAGTGTTATCAAATATGGCAGTCATGCTCATACCAGCATATTCTGCAACTAGAGAGGCTATCTGTCCTTTAGGAATGAGTCAAGAGGAAGTAATATTAATTATTAACCACATGTGTAGTAAGTATATCCATCATGTTTGTAAAACTCATTTCTGTTCCAGAGTTTACAAAGTTCACAACCTTGGAAACAAGAAATAAGCTAGAGGTTCTGCCTTCTCAATCCTGCTGTCTACAGTTAATCTCTAATCAGTGAGTTCTGAGTGACATTCTTGGTGGAAAAGTATTCGTCTTTAAAAAGTGAGTTTAGGATGGGGGTGTAGCTCGGTGGTAAATGGTAGAGCACTTGCCTACCATGTAGATAGCCCGGGTTCGATCCCTAGCACCAGGGAAAAAAAAGTGAGACTTTACATTGGCACCTTCTTCTTGACTGATTCTTCTTTTCTTAATTATACCTAGTTGTGAATAGTAAAAATGTTTCTGCTTCATAAAGTATCAACATCCTGTCTTCTGTCTCCAAGTAGCTCATCAGAGGAAACCTGTACTCATCCCTGGTGCCACTGATGCAAACACTTCAGCTTTCTGCACCATGTGTACATGTACATGTGGTTGAGTAAGCTGGCCTTATCAATGGGGTAGTCACAACAGTCAGGGGGTGGGAAAGGTGAGAGGACCAGGGACAGAGATGGGGAGGTCATATTAAACTGTGTTGCCTTAGCACAGTTACTTTAACCCTTGACTTACTGATAATCAACTGGGCTCCGGAAAAACAATGAGCACCTCAGTTGAAACCAACATTGTGGAATCTGAATGGCACCTTTAAAAAGAACATCTTCAGTCATCTAGAATGTTATTTCTCTCATTTTAGAAGAGTTTAAAAAAAGAAGCTGGAGCTTGAGTTGAAGACCACAAACTTTCCTTTTACAGACCGAGAAACCTTTTGTGAGGCAAGGAGTAGCTTAATACCTTATGTTCAGAAAACACACTCAATAAATGCATTCATTCTGTGAATGTTTGCAGAGGAAGTTACCGACACTTTTCCTAAGAGTGTTTCCCCCTGCAGGAAGAGAGCACCAACCACTTCTCCAGTCTTAACCCTGAAGAACAAAATTCTTCAGGAAGCCAAAGTAGTGTCCTCCATTCTGTCCCACCTCTCCAGTTCCACTTCTCCACATCAGACCTGACCAGCTCCCCTAACTTTATACCCTACAGAATATAGCTTCACCTCTCAATTGAGATGAGAGCTACCAGTTATATGTCTAAAGAGTTACTATTTGTCACTGTTAAAAGAGTGACTCAAAGTATATTGAACTGCCAAAAAATTCATTCCATGAACGATGATTACTATCACTCATACATTCGCAGTTCCAAACATGATCACTGTAGGAAAGAGTAATGGTTAGGGAAAGCCCAGGCTTCCCAGGTTTTTGAAAAATACTAATCTGTAATGACAAGTTCCATAAGAAGACATTCTCCTTATATTATAATTGACAAGACTTAAATGCTCTCTTCTCTCAACTCATTCTTGGTCCCCTGAATAAAACCCCAGTGTACACCTTTCTGGTCCCTTTTATAAGCATTCAAGTGCAACATTTTAGTCCCCATAAAAACTGAGCACTGCTTATTCTGGAGAAGACTCTGCCTCTGCCAGCACTTAGTTAAATCAAGTCCATTCAGCTTATACCTACAAATGTACTCTCAAAGACTCCTCAAAGAGAGGAGTTGCTGGCAATGCTGGAGTGTGTGAAAGGAAACTCCCAAGAAGAACAAATGTCTACATAACCACAGCAAAGTCCACAGATAGATTAATTCTAACAGTGCTGAAAAAGAAAGGCAAAGGAGGAGTTCTGTAGCTCAGTCACAGAGCACTTGCCCAGCATAACTGAGGTCTAGAACGCCAACAAAATAAAAATAAAAGAGATAAAAATAGTGATAAGATTTAGAGCACAAAACCATTTCGGTAGACTTAAAATACTGATAAACCTCCTCATCTGCTATGATAGTCACATCAATCACACACGGTTCCTGAGAAATAGAAAAAAAAAACCTTCAATTAATCCCTGTTACATTTTAAACACTTAGGCACTAAGTATTCAGTTGTTATTCCGATGAAAAATATTGTCACTACAAACTTTTATTAGTATTGATTTCTTCTATCATCATTTCTCCTAAATGGCTCTTCTCCATTAAAAAATGATATAAAAGAGAGTGAAATGCTATGTTAAAAACTTTTAAAGTGGCTGCCTCTGCACAAAACAAAACAAATCATCTCTATGTTTTCAGTTCGTTCTCTGTGTTTAGCCATAGTTCTACACTGAGTATTGATTACGTAAGAAATTTCTTTGGTCCTTTATGTTCCTTTCAATGTGATTCACAACTCAAGACATCATAAAAATCCATCAATGGGAAAATAGTTTAATCGTATTCCATGATAGGAACTTTCTATAGCACATTTTGTCAACGTGGGAAATAACACAATGTGGTACAGACAGTGTGCACATGTAGAAGACCAAGAACACTGAAGAGAAGGGGTGGAGCAACATGGAGGCTGTAGTCAGCCTGCTGATACTCAGACTCCACCAAACATCTCAGCTTTGCCATCTCAGGCAAGTCTCAGCCTCCCTGTGCCCCGTCCTCATCTGTCCAATGGGGGTGATACTAGTGCCCACTTCATGGGGCTGTATTAAATAAATGCAAAAAAACACAAATAAATAGAAGGCAGAGTATAACACACACACACACACACACACACACACACACACACACACACACACACACACACACTTCCTATATCCTCCAAACTGAGGTTGATTTAATTTGATTTTACAGGAGGTAAAAAATACATTAGTTGGATAAGAGTCCATTGTATGAGTCTTTGCTCCAAGAGGGTCCTTCCCTAAGCCCCGTGATAACCTAGCCTGGCTGTCTAGTACTGAGTTTAAAGGCCTGGAATTAGTTCAGAGGTTTCAGTTACAAGTCTCTCAAGCTTTGGACTGCTAGCTCCTCCAACTATCATGCTGAAAAACCCTATTTTTCTGTGTCCATTTTTCTAACTTTAAACACCATGTCACTGCTAAAATACAGTATACCAGAATAATCTGGGGTTTTGTTTTCATCCAAAGAAACTAAAAGACTACCTTTTAAATAATTGGTCACCAATATCCTGGAGGTAATACAGCGAGAACCCTGACATTTGTGAAGAAACAGAAGCTGGAAAGAATTGCACAAGGGGGAAAAAAGAAAAGAAAAGAAAAGAAACCACAGGAAAACTTTCCCTTCAGGGCTAAAACTTGCACTTTGCAAAGTTAAAATAAGCCTTTTATCAGAGGTGGGGTCAGGGTCACCACTGTAGCCCTGGGTGGAGGACAGAGCAGCCTCTCAAATGTACTTCCTCTGCTTTCTTAGGATCTGCCAGAGAGGAGGCGCCTCTCAGTGCCAAGGGCGATCTGGCATCACTAAGGACTGGGCACTTACGCAATACAATTATTTTTTTGCATAGCATCCCTCCCACGGGGCATTCCAATAAGCCTCACAAAGGAAATCATTCATAGAGAAGATAAAATTAGCAGTGTGAGGAGAAACTGTAGCATGGAGGGAAGCAGGAACTGGATTCTGATATGGACAGGGCTCCCTGCTGCTTCCCTCCTGGGCTTTTATCTCCTCAGTCAATTTGAGGGGCAGAGACCGAAAAGAGAAAGGTGACTAAATATGGCAGGTGAAGAATGGGCCAGTTAGTGGGTGACAGAAACAAAGACTTGCTGTCAATCAGAGACAGTACAATCTAACTCTGCGTAAATGGCAAAAGAGATCTTTCATCAACTCATTTGGAGTTGGCTTGGGTTTTTTGGTTTTGTTGTGTTGTGTTGTCTTTCTGGGCAGCTATTTATTCTGCTTGTTAAATAATAAGCACAAGTCCCAAAATATTTTCCTAATTTGTGACTTACCAGCTTAATTTATTTTGACAGAAACAGAGTTTGTCTGAACACTGAAAGTTGTGTTTGGCTGTTTTGAGATCTCTTTCAAATTCCTGCAAGAAGTTCCTGGGTTTGGGAAGTCCAGGAGAAAAGGCTAAATGTCTTCATTGAATGAGGGGAATCATACAAGGAAACAGTGAATGGAATAGCTCACTAGTGGCAAATCATTTCAACTCTCTTCTTTGATACACAAGAACCATACGAACACCTTTTAAATACCATGTCACCATTGAGAAGGTCTTGTGTGGATATCACTGGCTTGATCTGTTGATGAAATCCGGTAGAAAAGGACTACACACACTGAGAGAGAATGTTAGCAACTCATCCTGTGTACTGCCCAAGTCTCTCGCTAAATCACCAGTCCTGCTGCTGTCTCTAGCTGAAGGCCCAAGGGACAGCAGGTTTTACTTCATTTATACATAGGCATCAGCACCCTGTAATGGATGTCCAAATTAGATAAGTGACTTGAACCATAGAGTCTGAGACAATGCCCAGAAGATGCCTTTCAAAAATCACTTCCACATATACCTTCCCTAAGGAAGCTAACACAAAATTTAC
The DNA here is from genome assembly GCF_024711535.1 of Dipodomys merriami. Lineage (NCBI taxonomy): Eukaryota > Metazoa > Chordata > Mammalia > Rodentia > Heteromyidae > Dipodomys > Dipodomys merriami. The sequence goes on along the minus strand of NW_027202270.1, from coordinate 47,005,316 downwards.
TGTCAGAGTGGTCACGGAGTAGAACCACCTAACACTTCATGGAAAAACACAGGTCAGAGGCACTTGCACATGCTATTTTTCCTGAACTCCAGACAAATGCTTAACCAGATGAGACTGTAAGAGCAAAGACCATGTCTCCTAAAGATCAAAGCACACTTGCTGGGTGCCAGCGGCTAGTGCCGACTAGCTACTTTAGGAAGCTGAGATCTAAGGATCCAAGTTTGAAATCAGGTCAGGCAGACAAATTTGAGAAACTCTTCACTCCAACTAAACAACAAATAAACCAGAAACAAATAAACCAGAAAGTCCAAGGCCCTGAGTTCAAGCTGTAGTACTAGCCAAAAAAAAAAAAAAAAAAAAAAAGTGAGAGTAGCGGGAAAGGAATACTCAACAACACAGAGAGACTTCTAAACACTGAGTAGAGAGACAAAAACCAACAATGTCACACTGGACACACTGGGCTTAGAATGTAACTGAACTATACTGAAGAAAAAAGTAAAGAGAATAAAATGCACCAGTTTTACATAATATCTTTCTGGGAAGTGATTAAAAAAAAACTTGGTTTCAAATGCTGATCTAAAAGACAGAGTTAGAAATGATGTAATTCTTGGGTCTGTTTCTTTCACATAGGAATTGTTTACTTGGTTCAATCATAAATGAACTGCTATTGATTTCAGCACAGGTAGGCAAGTGAACACATGAGTAGGATAATGGGGAGTGAAAAATTCCACCACAACTAGAATACCTTTGCTCAAAGGCATAAGTCTATTAAGTTCACATCCTGTGGGCATTTGTTGAGTTCTAAGCACAATAGCAATTTAGTTATTGGGATGAACAACAACAACAAATTCTTTCTTTTCCCTAGTTTTTCTTCTTCATTTAAAGGCAGCTATTTGGAAGGCTGAGACCAAGAGGATTGTGGTTGTAAGCCAGCCCAGAAAAAAATAAATAAATAAAAATTGCAAGACCTCATGGGTGGACTAGAAAAGGCTGAGAATGGGGTGTATGCACCTATTATTCCAACAGTGGCAGAAAGTGTAATTGGAGGATCAAGGTCCATGCCCTCCAATAAGCAAGAGTCGATCTGAAAAATAACCAGAACAAAAAGAGTTGGACTGGACTCAAGTGGCAGCAAGTCTTCCTAGGAAGTAGAAAGTCCTCAGTTCAAACCCAAGTACAACAACAGCAAAAAAATTAAAGAGGAAAGAGCCTGATATTAATACATACATACCAAAAATGCACATATACACGTAGTATAAGCATTTAACCCATTCATACAGACAGCACTAAACACGAGAAATTGTTTGAGAACAGAACAACCACATTTGATCCAAACATTTAGGCCTGTCTCTCCTTTCAATTCTGTCTTAGACCAAACACACATTTAGTAACTGGTTAGAATTCTGCAATTGGATTTGAAATTGTTTCCGTTAGGATCAGACAGTAAATACCTGGCACACTACTGATGAGAGACAGATGGGCTTTGGAGATAGGTAACTGGTTCTAAATGTTATACATCTTCATGACATTGACCTGGAATCACTGCCTTGTCATTTTTCTCTCCTGAAGGTTTTTCTAGGAACCCAAAGGGAACTTTCTTTTTATTACTAAGATACAGTAATGTCTCGCACATGAGAGCTGAAGAGCTGTCCACTCATGGAAAGGCAAGGAGACAGAAATTCTCCTTATCAGCCAGCATTGCTAGGTCTCTCTGAAAATTAGTCTCACACTCTCACTCTCTTACCCTCTTTTGTAGTTTCACAGCCATAGTTCACTTCCTCCAACGTGCAGAATTTCCCCCAATACACAGGGGAATGTAATGAAGGTATATTTGCACCTTTCATTTTCCTTTTAAATTTCAAATTTAAATTTGGGCTGATCTGGGGGCTGGTTTCAATGCTGAGAACTACATAACCAAAACCCCCAGGTCTTGCATTTTTGTCTGTTGTTTCATTTAGTATTGGAATTACTCTTCTATAATGAAACATATGTCCACTGAGACAACTCATCCATATCTTTAAAGTTGTCAGTACCTTCAGCATTGGTGGTGGAAATTTTTTTTTTAATTTTTCAATGTCCCTATCACTAATTTAGGATGCTAGATGGCATGAGAATTACTGCTTTATGAAATGTATTTGCCAATTGCACTTCTAGGCACTTTGTGTGGAAGAAGAAAGGAGGGAAAGGACAGTAAGCATTTTTAAAGGTCCTTCACCTTCTGCCACCTTCAGAATTCCATCAAGTGTAGTAGGATTAATTGAGGGCATGTAAAATTTACTTTGGAAAGCAAGTAGTTCTACTCCTGACTTTCCTACTTGTGAAGTGTTGACATTCTTGGATTATCATATGGTGATTTATTTTCTAATCTCTCAAAAGAAACATAAATGTGCCAAAAGTTACCACTAAAACATAAAGCTTAGATGGAGAGCCCCTATCTACCTTAAGTAGTATTTTATATCATAGGTATTTAATTCACTTTTAGTTAATGTTTACTGACTGACAGTGAATTTTCTACTTCATTAGTTTTCAACTAAGCATACCAAGAAACAGCTACATAATAAATAATAATAATAAGTAATAATAGCCTTCACATACTGAGAACTTTCTATTTAGAACCAAGATGGTAGCAATAAATATAACTGCCTCCACTGAATAACCAAAGGATTAAAGAGCTAAATATGAAAAGCTCTGAGCCCAGGGACTGAAACATACTAACCCCTCAGTACTTACTGCTAGGAATATAATCATATTTACTTATTATACCTTACATACTCAATCCCTTTAAGTCTTACAACAATGCTGCAAAACCAACAAGATGACTCTATGATGAGGCAGCACCAGGACACATAATGAGAACAAATTAATTGGCTGTCACAAAGTTTTGGCTCTGCCATGCAATGCTATTTCAAAAATTAGAACTTTTCTTCTAGAAAATCACTCTTTGTCCAGTGTTTGCAAATCAGTGTTTTGTTGCTCCCAATCCATGAAATCAGGGTAACTGCCTCAACCTTTGAAGGAATGATGTAAGGATCAGACACAGAGTATAGATTGGTCTAAGAGGAGTAGGGAACCTTTATTCTGCCAAGGGCAGATATTTATAACATCACTCTTAGGCTATATAAAATGATCAATAGAAGCAAATGGCTCAGGGTAGCCAATGAGAAGCACACATGTCTGACTCATCATGTACCAAATGATTTCAGCCCACAGGCTGGCAGCTCCCCACCCCTGAATGCTAGACACTACCTAAATGTTTATACCACAATCATCTGATCAGGTTCAAGTGCTCACCCTTGAACAGACATAAATCTTCTGAATATTTTCTCAATGATTCCAGTATAAAATGCCATAAAATTATGACCTTGTAAAATAACTTTTATCCATAATATTTCCTGGCATATATAATTTTATCCACATATATCTTTTGCCTCTATACACATAAAGAAAAAGACGATGTATAGTTATACATCTTGTATATAATTGTATTCATATTCTTTGGACCATCCAAAACAGTTTAATAAAAAGCCAAAAACCAAATTAGAAAATAGGATGTGCACGCATGTGCACATGCGTGTGTGTGTGTGTGTGTGTGTGTGTGTGTGTGTGTGTGTGTGTGTGTACACACCAGTCCTGGTGCTTGAACTCAAGGCTTGGGCACTATCTTTTAGCTTTTTAACTTAAGGCAAGTGCTCTATCAATTAAGCCATAGCTTCACCTCTGGTGTTTTGGTGATTAATTTGGAGTCTCACATGGTTTTCTGCCCAGGCTAGCTTTGAACTACAATCCTCAGATTTGAGCCTAAGCAGCTAGGATTTACAGGTGTGAGCTACCTATGCCCAGCTCACAATTTGTTTTAAAAGTCACTTTTTTTAAAGCACTGTCACAACACAGTAAGAGATGAAGAGGCATCTCCACAACCTCTGTGTATTGGCGGTCCCACCAGCAGAAAAAGATAAAGTAATATACGCAGACCAAAGGGAAGATGTGTAAAGTTTTTATTTAATACAATAGTCAAGTAAAGAGTTAAATCTATAATAGCCAACAGGAAAGTTCTCTTTACTTCACAAAATCAGAAATAAAAGTCCATTTACAAACACACACTAAGCCAGCAAAAGGTGACTGTCAACTCCCCTCCAAAGCAATCAAATAGAGATTAACATGCCTCTCAGGAAAAAACCAGGCTGTCAAGACGAAGGCTTTCAACTGCCAGAGTTCTTACTAAACAGGCTTAAAATCTTTTCCTTCTAAATAATAAAAAGCATTGCACAGTCCTTAATAAAAGAATAATGTTTAATTTTGCTTACATACTAAGATACCATTTTTTAAGCAGATTAGGACAAAGTTTAAGACTACCAAAATAAACTGTGTAAAACTCAATCAGACCGTTCAGTTTTCTATTCCAAAATAGGTAGGTTGCTACTGGCCTTCATTTACCCACCAAAAATTCCTTCAAAATAAAAATGGTAAAAATAAATAAATAAATAAAAATAAAAGGCGAGCTTAATGCCACCTCTCAAATCAGATTACATTTCAAAACCAAACTAAGCATTTTATAAACATGGTTTTCATTTAAAGAAGTAACAGAGAATCTGCCCTTTGAGATTCTAGGGGACAGGTACCAAAGTCAACAACTCAGCCAGTAAGCCATGACTTTAAAGGGAAGCAGAATGGGGCTCCAGGGGAGAACAAAGAAAACAGGATACTAGATAGTGACCTTCACTTAGGGGGGAAACAAAGCACCATGGAGAAATCTTTCCGAGGGTTATTAACAAGCTTTCATCCTTCAAAAACTGCTCAGCCTTTGGGAGGATCAGATTCTCTTCCCAATATCCACAGAGAAGATTCTGCTGAGATAAAGTACTCACACAGAAAACGAGTTGGTCCAGAAGTATCAGGTTCCAGGTATACTTTTCAGAACCTCATTGTCATTGCATAAACAGGATGAGCTGTTTCAGAGTACTTTAAATCCTGCAGAAAAATGAGACTATGTCTCATGCTTTGGGTATCAGCATTTTAGAATTTAAGACAACTTACTGAGGTTGAACGTAAGTTTTCCAAATGTATACTCTATATGGAAAAGGGGAAGTTGAGTCAAAGGAAAGCATTTACTGACTTAAAAGAATAAACTTCTATTTTAAGCATATCACAAGTGTGTGTATGTGTGTGTGTGTGTATGTGTGTGTGTATTAGATCAAGATGTTTTGATAATTAGAAGTAATACTCATTTTCTTCTTCCTTCCTTTCCTTACTTCCCTCTGCCCCATCCATAAGCATTACTTCATATAAATGAGTAGTCACTACTTACCAAGGAATGGTGTTATATAAATTATTAACATGTGGGGATACTTACCACAACAAGGTCCCTCTCCAGCCAGGAGCTTTTGATCTAAACCCTTCCCTTTACTTAGGGAAGTAAATTCTTTCACGAAGACATCCCCCTGAAAACTAAATTCTTGTTCTCTGGGATTAAGATTAGTAAATAATGCAGCAATCTGTAGCCATTCTTTGGCTAAACAGAAAAGATCAAGAGAAAAGCCAGACAGGGCATAAGCGGGTATGAATCAGCCAAAATTCTGACTAAGTAGAAACTACAAGAATTGAGATTCTAGTTGACTAGAATATGGGGATACAGAGTGGATAGGAGAGCCATATAATAACAGGAAGAGAAGCAGGTAGGCAAGAACAAAAGCAATATGCACAGTGATTGGCTAATGATGCTAAGGTTAAAAGATCCAGAATAGTGAGAATGCAAAGGGGTCATTTTTACTGCAATTGTCACACACTTAAACAAATGCCCAGCTTTTCCTGGACTCAAGCAACACCTGGGATTGTGGATGAGATCCTTGTCTCCCTATTCCCACACCTACTTTTATAATAAATGACTTATTACTCAGGTAATATTAGCAAGTCTTTATTCTACAACTAAGAGAAAATGCTAATTAACTTCATTACATTCTGTAGCCCAGACTTCTCATCAATTCATAAAATATATTCACTGTAATGACCCTCTATATTTCATTTTTTTAGTCCACATCATAATGCAACTTTCACTCTCTAAACTCAAAGGACAATTTCTCTCCTCTCCATATCCAACCACCCCACCTGCAGTTTTCTCCTCCCAGTCTTAAGTCTGGGTCAAGTAGGGAAGAAGGCAAGATCCCTACTCATTCCAACTCCCTTTTAGCTTTAAAGCCAGCAATGGGAGAAAATAGCAGAGAGTACAACAGTTACAAGAAATTTTCAGTTACCTATCAAAGTATAAATATAATATCACTTCAAGTAGTAATTCCCATTCTAGATATCTTTTACAATAGAGATATTAAAAACTAGGAAATAAGCATCAATAAAATAACTTCTTACATAAATTAAGGCATATCCACAGATCAAGAATGGATTCAGAATAGGAACATCTTTGTGTGTGTCTGTGTCTCGGTGTGTGCACAAATATGCACACCCATTCACACCAGTCCTGGGGTTTGAACTCAAGGCCTAAGTATTGTCCCTGAATTGTTTGTTGTTATTGTTGTTGTTGCTTTTCTCAAGGTTAGGACTCTACCCCTTGAGCCAGAGCTCCACTTCCAGTTTTTGGGTGGTTAATTAGAAATGAGTTTCATGGACTTTTCTGCCTTAGCTGGCTTTGAACCATGAGTCTCAGATCTCAGCCTCCTTACAGGCGTGAGCCACCAACCCCCAGCTTTCTCAGAATAGAGATACCTTAAGATGAAGAGGATCTCTAAGAAATGATAGTGTCTGATGAGTATGTATGTCTCTGTGTGTATACGTACATATATACATAAATATGTACAGAAAAAAATATATATATACACATTTACTTGTAGCTTTATGAAAGTAAATTTTAGGAATTGAAGAACAGTATATAAAATTCATTATATATAAAATTACTACATGTATATGTGTGTGTTGTAAATATACATACCAAAACAGCCATTGAGCAGGCTGTATCATTTTCATAAATTGAGGGTTTGGGTTGTTTCCACCTACTCCATTATTAGAATTATATTATCATAATTTAAAAAGCTTTCTCACTTTGATAACGGGAAGCAAAACCTTTCTCAGTTATAAAGGCTAGAGGCATCAATAAATATTTTATTTTTTGTCCTAACTGCTAAATCTTTGAAATTAAAAAAAAACCAAAAAACTCAACATTCTTATCAAATCAAATTCACAGTTTCATTTCTCCCAGTTTGTCAAAAATCAGATTGCTACTGTTTTTTTTAAATCACATCTAGAAAATTTTTATACTTCTAGCTGTAGGTTGGATAGTATAAAATCTGAAAGTTATTGCTCTGTTCAAATATACCCACAAACAGTAAGGAAGTTCCTTACTCTTTGGTTTTGTGGGAATAGAAGACATTGGTTTTGTTTGTTTGCTTTGCTGTTATTGTTGTTTCCTTTTATTTTGGGTTTGGTGCTGGAGAATGAGCCTAAAACCCAGAATTGCACACAAGCTAGGTCAGTGATCTACCACAAGCTGAATCACCAGCCTGAAAAGGCACTTATTCTTAACTTTTCTCTAGGCAGATATTTTTCAGTAAGAAAAATATCAAATATCATAAAAAGTGTTCTCATAGTACCCAGATGGCAAAAGGCAAAAGTGTAACAGGTAATTTTAGAAAGTATTAAATTGTAACATAGGTAAGATTAGACTATTCGATATATTCTATGATTCTGAAAACATTTAAGAACAAGAAAGAATACACTTATAGCCTTTCAATAGTCAAGTATACTTGATTATCAGGGTTATATCAAGTTATCAAGAAATGAATCACTTTGGCCAAGTTAAGTGTTAATCTCAAAATATTTTATTTTTCTTTCTCTAAGCAAATTAAATATAAAAGTACTGTTAGGCACTCACACCTGTAATCCTAGCTACTTAGGAGGCTGAGATCTAAGGATCACAGTTCAAGCCAGACTGACAGGAAAGCCCACCAAACTCTCATCTCCAATTAACCACCAAAATCTAGAAATAGAGCTACGGCTTCAGTGTTACATTACCAGCAGGCCTTGAGTTCAAGCCTCAGGATCAGCGCACAGACACACACACACACACACACACAGAGAAATATAAAAGTACTTATAAACACAAAAGAGCAGAACACACACACACACACAGAAATATAAAAGTACTTATAAACACAAAAGAGCAGCAGCTGGGGGTGGGAAGATGGCTCAGTGGTAGAGCGCTTGCCTTGCATGCATGAGGCCGTGGGTTCGATTCCTCAGCACCACATAAGCAAAAAGAAAAAAGCCGGAAGTGGAACTGTGGCTCAAGTGGTACAGCGCTAGCCTTGAGCTGAAGAGCTGAGGGACAGTGCCCAGGCCCAGAGTTCAGCCCCATGACCGGACCGCCCCCCCAAAAAAGCAGCAGTTTCCAAAAATATAAATTCACTCTTTTCAAAAACCTTATTTCATTGAAACATAACCCTAACACCAAAATTCAAACAGTATCTATTTATCTGGATAATAAGGTTACTAGTGATACTTCCCTCTTTTTACTTGTCTGTACTGCTTAAACCTTCTACAGTAATCTTGTTAATGCTTGTATAATATTGGGAAAGTATAATAACTTGTAACTGTTTATAATATCCTAAGTATAGGGAAACCTCTGGCCAGGTACCAGGAGCTCACTCCTATAACCCAAGCTACTCAGAAGGCTGAGACCTGAAGGATTGTGGTTTGAGGCTAGCCTAAATAGAAAAGTCAGTGAGACTACATCTCCAACATATTGTACTTAAGATGTGGGTCAAGTGGCAAAGTGATAGCTGTAAGCAAAAAAGTTGAGTGAAAGCACAAGTCCCTGAGTTCAAACCTAGGTTACTGACACACACAAAAAAAAACCTTTCAAAATAAAAGTATAAGTAACTTCCTTTTTTCAGACCTTTATCCCATGCAAGAAAGGAGCCCAGGCCAAATACAAGAAGGATGCTGCATAGATTTAACTCCATGTCCAGACCAATCTGCTCTTGGTAAGAAAGTCACTTAGCATTTAAATCTCTAGCTTAAAAAGATAATAGTGAACCCTCTTCTCACATCCTAGAGAAGATAGTATTTTATGGTAAGGACTTTTATCAGAAAAGAATTGCAGTTTAATAAAAAGTATAATTATATATATTTCCTTTTATCATGTCTGCTAATGGTATATGATAAATACAAAAATAGGTCAATTCTGGCAATAACTATTACTAGGTTTCTAATGGCAATTCTTTTTTTAAAAAAGTAAGCAGTAAAATATTACTGCACTGACCAAAAAAAGTGTCTTCATTATCTAAGCAAAAATTTACCTTTAAAGTAAACAATACAGAAAAGACATATTATTTTTCAGGCACTGACTCATCTAGTTCAGACATCTAGATGGCAGGAAGACTAATTACATACCAATGGGAACAATCTATGTTTTCAATACGGTGTCCAATCTTAAGGAAGTCTGCAATAAAACACCTAAAGGCTAAAAAAGGGATTGGCTTATACATATACACACCCTTTCCCCTTCAGATGTCATATCAGAACTGACATCTTTGGATTTTTTTTTTTAAGCCAGCTATGCATTTCTGAAGCCAGTTTTGCAGCAAAATACTCCAACGCTTAGCTAACACAGCAAATTAGTCTACAGGGCCAACAATCAATGACAACAGTATAAGCACGTGGAAGATGTGTAAATGGTTACCTCACAAGAAAGAAAAGAACAGTTAAGGCTGGAGTATAGCTAGGTAATACAGCTCTTGCTAGGGTACATGAAGACCTGGATTCAAACCCCAGCACGGTAAAATATATGTGTACATACATATATATTAATTTTTGTAAAAAAAAATCAACTTTCTAAGTAAAATAATAATAAAAGAATGTAAAAGTATATTTTCAGTAAAACATCCACTGCTTAAAACATTTACCAAAATAAACCAGTGTCAAAGTGGCACACTCCCACCATGTTCCCTTGGAAGAAATATTTCCTGTCCTTATAAATTCTAATATAATTAGTTTTAAGGTCAGTCAGACCTCACACTAAGGTAAGCATTCACATTTTTGTCTCTCTCTTCTAAGTAACTCTGAAAGATAGAGGGATAGTGTTAATCAATCATATACAGGTGAAAATCATTTCATTTTCCTATCAAAAAAGACTGTTTAAGCGCTAACCGAAAAGTGTTTGAATAACTTCCACCTATCTTAGGACTGTCATATTCCCCTTCTCCTTTAAGATTATTTAACACACTCACAGTCACAAAGTTGCCCTCTCTGATCTGTTTCTAGGGGGCTTTAGATCTGCCTGAAAAAGTTCTGCTGCTTCCCTGAAAACCATCAGGAAGATGGCTGTAGAGGAATTGAGAACTTTGTCTCTCAGCCAGAGAAAGTGTCACTTTTTAAACAACCATGAGTATTTATTTTAGTGAGGGTAAACAATCTAGCCCTGATCTTTACTTATGCCAAAAACGTTACTCTTCTCAAGTTCACCCTTCTGCTTAGCCCCACCTCAGCCACCAGGCTTCCCAGGAAAGGTACCATAGGAACAATGTTTTCATAACAGCCAGTTAAAGGTCAGGCACTGGGTTGGGACTTCAGAAACTTGAAAAGGGCATGTGCTAGGGGAAAAAAAAAAATTTAAAGAATTGCAGAGTAAAAACATTCTGTGTTGCAGACCTGGTCACTCAAGGGAGAGCCAAACTTGAGAAAGTACAGATTGTCCCTGAATTGCCCCCAGATTAAGCTCTGTTAGTCTCCCAGCACAGATTTCTTTTTTCACCCATCATTAGTTCCTTCTCTAACAAAGCAGGGTCCCCACCCACACAGTGGTTATCTTGTATAACTTTCTTGAAGATGCTGATTACAGACTGGATGTTTTATTTGTATTATGATCTATACCATTAATTCCTTAACCACCCAAATGCCAAAATATTTGGGGCTTTGTTGTTATTGTAGTTTGTTTTCTTCTGTTTTCTTTATTTGGGGATGTGTTTCCAGGCCTGGCTAACTGTTTCAAACTCAAAGGAAAAGAAGATATTATGAATCAATTTCATGGTAAGTAAGTAAAATTAACGTAGGCATTATTTCCTATATAGGGTTAATTTCCCAAATTCTTTGTCTTTAAAAAAAAAAAAAAAAAGCCTAGTCAAGGGCTGGGAAGGTGGCTCAGTGGTAGAGCTCTTGCCTTGCATGCATGAGACCCTGGGTTCCATTCCTCAGCACCACATAAGAAAAAAAAAGCCCGAAGTGGCACTGTGGCTCAAGTGGTAGAGTGCTAGCCTTGAGCTGAAGAGCTGAGGGACAGCACCCAGGCCCAGAGTTCAGGCCCCAAGACCGGACCCAAAAAAAAAAAGCCTAGTCATTTTCCCTTCATAACATGAAAAAAGGTAAACAGAAGTGATTCCGACTAGCAAATCCAGCCTAAATTCTCATGTTAACATTTTGGAGCTCCTGAAAATACTAGGTTTCACTAAATCTCTGTTTTTAGGAGATCACAAGAACATTTCCAAAATGAGTTAAGTGGGCAGGAAAAAAAACATACTTTAAAACTACCTCCCACCAGGGTCACAACAAATTGGAGAGAGACTCAACAAATGGGACTACCTTAAAATAAAAAGTTTCTGCACAGCTAAAGATATAGCTACCAACCTAGAAAGACAGCCAACCAATTGGGAAAAAATATTTACCAGCAATATAACAGACAAAAGCCTAATATCCATTATATACAGGGAACTCAAGAAACTAATCCCTCCCAAATCTAACAAACCAATAATAAAATAGGCAAGGGAACTAAAGAGAGACTTGTCAGAAAGAGATAAAAATGGCAAAGAATAGCTGGGCACCGGTGGCTCATGCTTGTAATCCTAGCTACTCAGGTGTCTGAGATCCGAGGATCGCAGTTCAGAGCCAGCCCCAGCAGTAAAGTCCGTGAAACTGTTACCTCCAATAAACTACCAGAAAACCGGAAGTGGCGCTGTAGCTCAAGTGGCAGAGCACTCATCTTGAGCTGAAGAGCTGAGGGACAGCGTTCAGGCCCAGAGTTCAAGGCCCAACCAAAAAAAAAAAAAAAAAAGGCAAAGAAACACATGAGGAAATGTTCATCATCCCTGGCTGTAAAGGAAATGCAAATAAAAACAATACTGAGGGGCTGGGAAGATGGCTCAGTGGTAGAGCACTTGCCTTGCATGCCTGAGGCCCTGGGTTCGATTCCTCAGCACCACATAAGCAAAAAGAAAAAAGCACGAAGTGGCGCTGTGGCTCAAGTGGTAGAGAGCTAGCCTTGAGCTGAAGAGCTGAGGGACAGTGCCCAGGCCCAGAGTTCAGGCCCCACAACCGGACTCAAAAATAAATAAATAAATAAATAAAATACTTTAGATATAATTAAAAAAAAAAAAAAACACTGAGATACCACCTTACCCCAGTCAGAATGGCCCACATCCTAAATTCAGCCAACAACAAATGCTCGTGGGGATGCAGAGAAAGAGGAACCCTACTGCACAGCTGGTGGGAATGTACACTTATACAACCACTCTGGAAAGCAGTCTGGATGTTCCTCAGAAAGCTAAATATAGACCTCTCCTATGACCCAGCCATACCACTCCTAGGCATCTACCTTGAACAACAGGAACCAGGATACAAGGATACGTGCACCTCCATGTGCATTGCTGCACTGTTCACAACAGCCAAGATATGGAAACAACCCAGATGCCCCATTACAGATGAATGGATCCAAATATTGTGGTACCTATATAGAATGGAGTATTATGCAGCCATCAGAAAGGACAAAATATTGCTTTTTCAGGGAAATGGATGGAACTAGAACAACTCATTTTGAGCAAGGTAAGCCAAGAGCAGAGAGACAAATGACACATGGTCTCCCTGATATGTGGATGTTAAATTCAAAATGCAAGGAGATATGACAAAGTAAACAGGATTCAAGAAATGAAGGACCTCTACTTAATTTGTCATATCACTTCTAAATGACTCTATGTTCTTGACCACATATATGATATATATTTATAATATATATGCACATCTGAGGGAAGCTAGGAAGAGGGCACAGAATCAGAGGGAAACAGGGGAAAATATACAACAGAGAGGCCCATCAGCTGCACTGGACATTGATGAAACAAACTAAGCAACCAAAGGGCAGTGATGGGAGGGAGGGAATGAGAGGGAAAGTGGGGACAGTTTATACTACGCAAAAGGAAAGAAATGTACATATCACCCCATGTGGAAGACATAGTTGTATTGTCAAAGCTCATAGAATTCACAAACTTTATAGACCATGATAATGACAATTTGCCTTGTGACAGTTAAAATGTGTTTGTGACTTTAAGTATCACTATTCCACAATACTGTGAAATTTGTAGAATTTATATAATCACTTAATCTCAATTGAAAATTAAAAAACTACCTCCCCCAATAAACTAGGGTATCTGTTTCAACATACACTAAAAGGGTAACTTCTCCTGAAAATATGAATTGATAACTTCAAATAGTATATAGCATGAAAAGCAAAGGTGTACATACACGTCAGGTTCACTGGCCTGTCTTCTTTTTGTTTTATCAGTGGTGATACATGTTTTCAGAAAGCTGTCTTCCATTGCTATGACCAGCATAATATAAAGCCAGTCTCTTAAACATCTCAGGCAAAGTAACATCTAGGGCTGGTCCATCAAATCTTCAATGAAAACATTGCCTGGATCCATACTATCCAAAAGTCACCGTAAGTCACCAGAAGTGTGGTTTTTATTATGATTTCTACATGGTAAAGATCTTCTTAGATATAAATATATATATACATATATATATATATAATTTTTCTCTAGTTAAACGGTAGTTAATAAATTCTTCTGTTTGCTTTTGTTTTGTTTTTGTTGTTTTGATGCCAAGGATCACCCTTAAGAGTGTTAACCCTCACACAAGCTACACATGTACTTTATCATTGAGCTGCACCCCCAGCCTGCAGTTAATAAATGTGAGTCAGTAATATTTATCAAGAATTATTTTTCTTTGGATCAAAGCCAGGGCCATGTACACTGTAGGCAAGCATTCTACCACAAAACTACATCCCCATCCCCAAACCAGTAATATTTCTAACTTCTTCCTTCCTACAAACAAGAAGACATAACAGTCAAGAAACAAGATGGTGTAAGTAGAAGAGAACACTGAACGAGGTAGGAAATGAAATTATAAGCCCAGCAATCTAAGGACTTTGGGACCATAGACAAGGCACTTCAACTGTGACCTTCAGAGCCTTTTCTAAAGGGCAAAGGCAACTGAAATGCCTATTTCCTTTGCTACTCCATTTCTCTTTTCTTCCTATATTCTTATGCCATCTCTCATCTGGAAATTGATTTGGAAACACCAGCACACTGATCTATTCCTCCTTCCCCTAGGAACCCTCCTTGGCTTCTTCTCTTCTGCTGCATTCTGAATCACCCTATTATGAAGCAAAGGGAGATAATGCCAGAGATGAAGGAGGGAGAGAGGGACACAGGAAAGGAGGAAGGAAAAAGAAGAAGAAAGGGAAGGAGGAGTAATGGTGGGAGGGGGAAAAGGAAGGGAGGAGGGGAAGAGAGAAAAGGGAAGCGAGGGAGGTAGAGAAGGAGACAAGATGACTCTAGATAAAAGCAATATAAGTTAGGTCTGAAAAAAAATGAAATCCTTTTTCAATTGGCCCACCAAACAGGGCAGGAAAGAAAGCAATTGGAATACCCCTTATTTCGAGCCCTGGTACAAGCTCATGTGCAAGTTCAAAACAAAACCTTCTTGTTTTGAAGGTTGATCTCAACCATGAACAGATTATGAGAAGCCTCAGACTGTCAGAAGTCACTGGTTTCCAAAATAGTCCTCAAATGTAGATCTATCATTTACACAGCAGAGATCCATCTCTATGAGCCATCCAGTTTTCCAGCAAACGGTGTCAACAGTGAATAAATAGAAACCTAGAACCCCACAAATATCTCCAAATATATATTTTTTTCTTAAGGAAGAAGTCCCTAATTGTAGGCTTCTGAGAGTTATATGAAATGTCACTTAACCTGAAGAAATCTGAAAGAAAACTGGAGATAAAATGAATGTCTAGGTCTCTACTAACTCTGCCTTTAAATGTTTCCTTGTATATCAAAACATAGTCAATTTAGAAGGTCAATGTCCAAGACATTTCTGAAAACTAAGCCTGCATTTACTCTCAAAAAAGTGTCTGGCAAGTGAGAAGAAACTTGAAATACTTGAATATTTATTCATTTTTGGATTCCAAAGTACACGTCCAAATCAATTCTAGAAATAAAGCCCTGCCAAGCCATTCTCTATGAGGCTACTATTTCTTTTCTGCTTTCTAGTTAAGTCATGCTTGAAATGCTTTGAAATGCTTTTTTAATTAATATACTGGATTCTCCTCAAGTATCAAAGGCTTGACCAATGAATGGCCAATTTGGAAAAAAGAAACTGCTTCAAACACTTGAATCACTCTTACCACCTTGGAGTAGTTCTAGTCAAATTTAAACAAAATTATCCTAGAGGAAAATGA
Organism: Dipodomys merriami; assembly: GCF_024711535.1. Taxonomy (NCBI): domain Eukaryota; kingdom Metazoa; phylum Chordata; class Mammalia; order Rodentia; family Heteromyidae; genus Dipodomys; species Dipodomys merriami. Next base: position 46,989,805 of record NW_027202270.1, on the reverse strand, counting down.
TGACATTGGAAGTCTTGCCCAAAAGATGCACTCTGGAGTCACCGTATCCAGGACATTGGTTTTGACTTCAAAGGAAAACCCAGTTCCAGGTCCCTGCCTATACCACTTTCCTATCATCCTCCGTCCCTTATAACTTATAAAAATACAACTCTTGCTTTCCGAACAACCTCTGAATGCCCTCTGTTCTTGCAATTCTGCTGCTTTGTTTCATCTATATCCTGATGTTCTCCAACAGTTCTGATTTCTACCTGGTAAGAGGTCCCACAGAACAGCAGGGTAGATAAGAAAGGCAGCTCTAGGTCTTTAAGAACAACCCAGAACTTCCCTCCTCTGCCTGTAGTGTCTAAGCAAAAGAACAACTGAACTAAGCAGCTCTGAGAGCTGAGATCAGGGGAGCCCAATCTCCCCCTGCTCTGTAAGGAGGCTAGTGGAAGCACTCGAAGTGCTTACTCTCGATCTTCAAGATTAATTCTACAGTTCATTTCTACAGAACCCTTTAAGCTGACTGGCCCAAACACAAGCAAGTACCATCATTAACCACAAGAGAGGGGAAATTCTCAAACTCCTAAGTCAGAGAGGTTCTCTTCACTTTAGAGTCAGACACGGCGATGCTGATCTTGAAGCGGTGGCAAGAAAGGAAGGAAAAGGAAGTAAAATAGAAATGGCACTGCAACCCAAGTGCTAGTAATTTCAGAAGAAGAAATGAAAGAGGTCTTGATATCCTGCAGAGAGAGGAAGACAGAGGAAGACTACACTACCCACTGGTGCTGGCCACCAAAGGATTACAAGGATTTTAGACAGAGCAACCAGGGTTTTTTAGAGAGAAGGCAGAGCTAGATTGCAGTGGTCTGAGAGGGTGGTTCCTTCAAATAGTTTAGCTGTAACCAAAGGAAAGAGATAAGAGATAGGAGTGTAGACAGAGAGGGACAGGAAGAGTGTTTTACATTGTTTTCTTTTGTCTTTTAAGAAAAAAAGGGAGAGGGCTAGGGATCTATATCACTGTTAGAGCACTTGCCTAGCACCAAGAGACGCTGGGTTCAACCCTTGGCACCACAAATAATAATAATAATAGCAGTAGTAGTAGTAGTAATAAGGTAAGAGAATAAGAGAGAAATGAGAATATTTTCAAGATGAAAGAAGGAAAGTGGGAAGTAAAGGAGATGACTTTATCTGAAAACAAAGACCCCTTTCCTTACTCACTGGGACACCCAGAGTATTTCTTCTAGTCAGCAGCATTTCCTAGCTTCATGGCAGCCTCCAGGGCAAACTCAGAGGTGGAAGAAAAGTGCAGTCTGTGCAGGTTGCTCTCAGAGCCTTTCCATAATGGGCAGATCCTCCCCAGTAACCTTCCCGCAGGATGCGCTCACCACTTGTCAGAGGGCCATTTGGCACCTAAACCTTTGAGCTGTCCAAACTGCCAGGAGCTCCACAGGTCTCCCCAGCTTCCTCCATGTCCCCATGGTACAGATGCTGTGTGGGGCTTGGAAGTGCTATGTGAGAAGCCAGCCCTACCTGGGCCTCCGGCCCACCTCCTCAGCCCCCTTCTAGCCACTTTGGAGATGTGGTGGGGGCAACCTTTCCTCTGCCTCCCTCTCCCTCCCTGGCAGAAATAAAGCAGAGAACCTCTTTAAGCCACTTCAAAGTCTTGCTAAAGATTTTGCTGTGTTATCTCCTGATAACTTGAGTCTGATATCAAATGGAGTTTATAGAGTGTCTGTGCCAAACACTACTCTAAGTACTTTCTAGTCTCCCCAATCCTCATAACCCTATTTTTATCATCTCCATGCTACCAATGAGGAAACTGAGTACAGGCACATCTAAATAATGTGTTCAAGGTCACAAATGCCAGTGACAGCCATGGCAGGACATGAAACAGACCAGGCCTTCTGACTCCAGAGCCAGTACTGCTTCAATGTGTTTTCAAACACCATCAAAAATGTAATACACAACAAAGCACAAGAAGCAGAGGAAAATTCACATTATTTGTGAAAGGCATCAACAAAGCAAACATTTCCATCGTTCTCTTCCTTAAGTTTCTCTTTATCTTGAGATTTTTTTCCCCCACTTAACAATAGCAATAGCACATTTAAAAGAGAACTGCTTTTGTGAATATAACAAATACTACTGAACCATATACTTAAAAGGTAGTTAAGGGCTGAGGGGCAGGAAAGGGGGGGAGCTGAATGGTAGAGCACTTTACTAGCATAGATTACATCCATGATTACATCTCCAGCACCACAAGAAGAAAAAAATGGGTAACAGAATGCTGTTGTGTATATTTTACCTAATAAATATGTTTCTGTATTTTCTCTTTATATTCTAATAAAAATACTCAAAATTAAAGTTATGTCTGCAGCCAAATATCTCAGGCCTCTTTTATTTCTTAAGTCAAACTAATCAAATTCAAAGGACCAACAGCAGCAGCTCTGTAAGTACAGCTAGCTACGAAGATCCTCAAATTGCCTCTAGGACACTACAAACCTAGCTCTTCTCCCAAAGCTCCTGGAATTCCCTGAGAAGTTCTGAGAGTCCAGAGCCAGTGGGAATGCCCTGGCCTGTTTTTACAGATCTGACTTTAGCAGAGGTCTTTGCTCCTTCAAGCCTTGGCCGCAAGTCCTCAGGAAATGCACCAAAGACTCAAGAAAAGCACCTGGGACTGACAAAGTCTCACAGGAGAGAAATGTCCATCCAAAAAGGGCTAGGATTCCAGAAATCAAGTTGTTTTTATTGACTTAAGAGTGACACGTTAAATTTTACTTTCAGGTTATCCTAAATGTTTACTCACTGAACACTGAGAAATGAAGTACAAAAAAAAAAGGCTTATCCTGAGGGAAGGAAAAGCCTAAGACAATCAAACATCTGAATCAGGAATCTGCTATTCAGTGTTTTCCAGGGAAAAATCAGGAAAGAGAAGAATAATGCAAGCACTGCCTAAGCAGAACAGAAACAGGTATTTCAGAGACCAGAACTCTTGCAAGAAGGCTGAGGTGGTTCTTTCAATGCCCAAGTCAACCTTTACATGACTACTACAAACAAATAAACTAATTTTTCAGCTGGTACAGTTTTAGGTTCTCCTGTGTCTCTAAAGAAAGAATATAGAGAGAAGAGGAAACAAAAAGACTAATGAAGCTGAAGATCGTAACACAGCAAAAATCCCCAAGAGCAGTCTACATGTACAGCAGACCGAAGTATTTGGAATGTACTAACACAAGAGGATTAGCTAGAAGAATTTAATAATTTCACATATTTCACCTCTCACTAAACACCAAGAAATGATATCATTTCTAGGTCAGGCATAAACTTCTGAAACCAGATTACCCCTTAAGAGCATTACAATTTCTCTACTCCTCTCTTGCCACACAAGAACAATGCACCAAAGAGAAAAACTTTATTTTTAGACTTGGAAAAATCCTGTGTTTGTTTTTCTAAAACAGAAGAAGTCAAATAACTGAACCTGATCTGTTTGGATGTCAGTAGACCTATTCTCTCCTAATGCTGGGGCCTCAACCTCTGCCCAGAAGGAAATGAAGAAAAAGTGTTCCATGCACCCCTGCCACGCTGGGAAGTTAAAGCAGCATGCCTCCCCTGGCTTTCTGCTTGGGCACATCAAGCCTCCTGCTGGTCACCCTTCACACTGCTGTAATCACATCCTGTGACACCAGGCTCTATGAGGGAGAGGCAAAGCTGTCAAGAGGCATTCATGTTGAAACTGGTTCAGTGTTTGGACTACTAACTTCTTGCATGTAATGTTTAAGCAAAAACGTTTAAACATAGTTCACTCTTAATCACTCTGCCAGCATTAAACACTAAATGGAAATGAGTTTGTAATGCCCTATGAACATTCACCCCTTGCAAAACCCTATTCCAACAATTTGACTTTTCAGTAACAAAGTTTCAAAAGTGAAATAAACTTAAAACTATTGAAAAGTCCTTTCCAAAGAAACATGTTTTTAAAAAAAAACCCCACTGGGATGGAATGAGCAGGGTCTGTTCACAGAGTCCTCAAATATATGTCCTTTTTTTTTTTTCAATTAAATTGACCAAGCCCAATTAACAATGCTGTTAACTACAAGCAGAAAGGGCCCCGGCAATTAACCACACAAAATCAAAAAAAAAATATTGTGGAATTGTTGTGGAAAGGCAATGACTACAGTTTCAACTCTAATAACAGTAACTGTGAATGAATGTAAGTTGATTATATATAAATTGTGATCTGAATCCCAGAGACCCAAGGGAAAACTAAATGGTAGATACAAACCAACTATTGGGCATACCTGTGTAAATCAGGGTCAGGGGGATACTAAGACCCTGAAATTGTTCACAGCCAGGTTAAAGAAGGCAGCAGTGGAAATAGGTAAGCACCTTACAAATTTACTCAGACTTCAAAACCCAGCTCAAATATGACTTAATTTGACTAATAATCTGCTTCCTGGTTTCTTCTAGCAGTCTCTCTCCTTTCTGGCCCTCCCTCATCACATCCTACAGAATCCCCAGATCCCTGTATCCTAAGTCATGAAGGCACCAGGGCAGGGTCCACAGTGATCAGGGAAGCAAAGTAATTAGGGATAGGGATCTACCTATCAATTGCTTACTTGCTTACTCAGCACATATGTCCTGAATTCAATCCTCTCTGCAGCGGGGGGGAAAAAAAAAAAAAAAAAAAGGTGGGGTGCTCAGAAGGAAAGAGCTGGAAAAACTGGTAAGAGCAGGTGTAGCAGGACAGGAGGGGATTCCAGGAACAAATATAAGAATCAGTATAAGGAACAAAGACGGGAGGAGGGGGTAGAGAAATGGCTTACATGCCTAAGGAGTTGTTGAGAACGCCAGGCCTTAGGAGAAGCCCCCGAAGTTATTTAATCCAGTGTGCATAGATGCAGATTCATCTCTTAAGAGTTTTTAGCTAAAATCTATTAAAGACAGGATATTTAAAGAATTTGTCTACAGATACCTACAGAGGTTATATGGAGCTTTTGTACTGCAGGTTTCTGTCATGCTCATCATTTCCTTTATATACATGTACGTTTATGAAATGTATGCATACATTTATCAATTACATCCACAAACAACCAAGTGACAAAAGCTCTTGTAAGCACCCAAGGAAATTAGTGTAATTGTAATTTCTTCAAGGAAAGAGTTGAGTAGCTTTTAAGTGAAAGGTTATCCTGAATCCCTTTTTCATGACTAAGATTATGGGACAGCAACATCTCAGCCCAGCATGAATAAGGTCAGGTGCTGAGTGAGACCCACTTTACCCGCAAGCCCCCAGGTAAAGATTCACTAAATGATCCAGTAGGGAAGGTTCTAAACAAGGGGACAGCACAAATCTCCTGGCCTTTCAGTGCTTGGTCCAAAGAAAAGTAACACCGGCTTCTTGCCGTTCGACTTTGCCAGGTATTTAAAAATGTAAGATAAGGTGATATTTGTGAGCCGACTAGAAGGCTCCGAGAGGCAGGGAGCAGCCTCGGGTTTCAGTCTAGCAGATCGGCCCTGGACCAGAAGGAGGCATCGACCAGGCGCAGGGATGGAGGCCAGAGCGCCGCTCTCCGGACCGGACTGCACCGCAGGGCTGAGCAGCAGGCGGCGCGCCCGGCACCGAGGGAGGCGGGTACCCGAGCGCGCCGCGCCGCGCTGCGCTACCCTGCCATCCCGGCTGCAGGGAGGGCATGGAGAGGCGGCTGTCTGTCAAGGAGGGAGGCCAGCATCCTCCCCGGCCTCGGAAAGAACCTGGGCCTCCGCGGCTTCTGACGTGGCCGAGTAAGGGTCACAGTGTGAGGCGGAGGAGCGGCTGCGCCCGCAGGGTCCCCGCTGGACGCGGGGCGCGGCGCGGGGGCGCTGAAGCCCAGGGCGGCTCCCCCCACCACCACCACCTCCGCAAACCCCACCCCACCCCACCCCGGCTGCCTGCCTGGCTGCCCGCGTGGCCACCGGTCACGGGCTGCGGCCCCGATGCGCAGCGGGGAGGGAGATGCGGCGGCGGCGGCGCCGCCGGGTCCCCAGCTCCGCCGCCCCAGCGATCCGGGAGATAAAAGTTTGCAGCATGCGGCTGGTCTGCAGTGGGAGTCACATCCGCCGCGCCGCCTCCGGCAGCACCACCGCTCCGAGATCGAACGAATAGATTTCACAAAAACAAAAATCAGAGAAAAACGTTGAAGCCGGTAGGCCCCGAAGCCGGCCGCTCTGCCTCCCCGGCGCGCAGGCTGGCGAACCCCGCATCCCGCACCCACTCCCGCTCCGGGCCGCGCCTTCCTGCCGGCCTCGCTGCCCGGCCTGGACCAGCCCCGCCGCGCCCGCCCGCACTGACCGATAACCTCCTGCAGTTCGTACGCGTCCCTGCAGATGGGCCAGCCGACGGCCTGCGCCGCCGGGGCGGGAGCCGGTGCCACGGGCGCCACCGGAGCCGGGGCTGGAGCGGGAGCCGGCGCTGCCGCTGTCGTGGCCGCCGGGGCCGCCGGGGCTGCCGCCGGGGCCGCCGCTGTGGCTGTCACCGGGGCCGCCTGCTGCGGAAGCTGGACGTGCACGGGAGAACCGCTCGGCTCCGCCATGATGCTGCCGGAGGAGAGCGGGAGGACGCGCCGGCCGGCCGGCGGACGACCTTCCACTTGAAACTTCCCGTGCCTCGCCGCCGACACCTCCCGGCCGGCGCACGCCCTCCCCGCCCGCCGCCGCCGCCGCCGCCGCTGCCACTGCCGGAGCCAGCCACGAGGGGAGGGCGGAGGAGGCCGAGCCTGGCGGGCGGAGGGAAGGAGGGAGGAGGCCGCGCCGGCGGAGGCGGGGCGGGGCCCGGAGGAGAGGAGGCGGCGGCCGCGGTGCTCGCCGCGCGCCCCGAGCCTCGCGCGCGCCGCGCGTCGCGGCTGCCGCCGCCTCAGCGCTGGAGGACCGCCGCCCCCCGCCCGCCCCCGCCCCGCCCTGCGCTCTCCTAGCCGTCCCCGGGAAGTTTCCCCACCACCACCCCCGAGCCAGGCCGCCTGGAGGAGATGCTCTCGACGCTCCGAGGCCCTGGCCCGCCCTCCCTTGCGCTTTCGCCCCAGACTACCCGGCTCGCCACCAGTCGTCCCCTGGGACCCCGAGGGCGGGGTCGTCGAATGGCGGCCAGGTTCGCAGCTTCCCAAAACCTGCTGGCCTAGACAACCCCAAGTTCATTTACAAATCAGCCGGGGAGTGACACCTCCGCGGCGGCACTGCTCCGTTTGTAGGAACACCAGTTAAAAAATAACCCAAGTGGTAACTTTCCGGACGCTTGACCTGCCAATATTTCCTTCCCACCTGGCCTAATCTAATCACCACCTGCAACCCGACTCCTAAATCCCAGGGCTGTTCTTGGATTCTCTGCGTGTGTTCTAAAGGCGCTGGGATCGGGGAGGTGATGTCAGGGGCAAGGAAGTTAGCATAAGAACTCTAGGAGTGTGGGGGGGGGGGTAGCTGCTTGGTAGGAGAGCATAGGAGAGGGAGTCCATGCTCCAGTCCCCAGTACTGGGGGCTGAGAAGGGGAGGGGGGAGGAAAAGGAGAGGGGAGGAGGATTTAGACAGTTTACTTCAAGCTCTGTGTCCTGAACAACATGCTACATTAATCCATTGAGATCCACAGGCCAGACATCAGAAGATTCTTTGACAGAACATAAAGAATTCACTGAAGTATAAACCGCCCTGCAAAGCCTTAATTCATTGCTACTTTTTGGATTCCCTCTCCCCAAATTGCCTCATCCTTAAAATTGCTATGGAAAAACCATAGATTTTTCTAATTATAGGTGTTGCATTTCACATTGAATATTCACTCTGTTCCCTCCCAGACGCGACCAAGGTAGCCATTCTGTCTTGAGCTGGAATGATACAGGGTAAACCAACAGTCATAATTAGTCACTTGGCCAAGATTATCCTGTCTAGTTTTCATGATGACCACTACTGAAGTAACAAGAAAGAGAATTTAATAAAAACTCTGAGAGCATGATCTTGTCTCCAACCTAACTTTTCTGAAAGATTATTTAATAGAAACACAGAAATCTACCATAAGAAAGCCATTTTCCAATCAAAACACTGGTAGAAACTGAGAGGAGTACTTAATTTAAGAGAAAGTACATTTCTTTAGTTGGAATAAAGCAGTTACCAAGACTTTGTCTTTCAGCTGAAATTTATGCTGGTATTAAGGAAGTATACACCCTTTCATACACCTATGCTAAAAGTAAACTAAGTTAATGTCTGTCAAGAAATAGACTTCTCCATAAATTCTAGGTTTCTGATTAACTGAGGAGCTCTTTATGCCAAGCCATACTTGCTCACCTCTTCAAGAGCTGCTTCCATCCTACACCAAAGAGCTAAGGACTATTTTTAAGAGAAAAAGAAGATTAAATGTTTATAACTTCTATTTCATCATATGATTTTTTAAATGTTGACTTCTGAACCATGAAGTGGGACTATGAAGGCTGGGAAAGTTCCTGGGTCATAGAAGGAAATCATGATGGTGTCAAGACCAGTATCACAGATTTGAATCAGAGCCAGAGTACTTCATTTCCCACAAAGAACTGTTCCCTAGATATGGACCAGATATCGTTCTCCAGCCAACTTCTGGTGACGACTTACAGGAGTGTGTGACTCAGGGCAGACCTCTCCTTCCACCACAGTCTAAGTTTAAAAAACGTGCACCCTCTCAGTGGACTTTAGGATCATGTTTATATATGAAGAATAGAACATATTTTAAGCTCTATAAAAGCATTACGATTCACCTGGAAGTTAATGTTTCCATAAACAATGGAGTAAAGTAGTCCTTAAAACGTGGAAATATTTATGTTTTGGAGGTATTAGACTGATTCTCACTTTTCCCTGAAAAGATCATTACTAATGTAAATGGAAATAGGATTTATTTCATTCAAAGACTTCCAAATATAAAAAAGGAAAAATAAAGTTTAATCTGTTTTTTACTTTGCCTCATTATGTATCAGGGGTTGTCAACTTAAGCAGATCATTGTCTTCATGAATGAGAGTTATTTCCCTGTTCAATGGTGAGAATGTTAGTATTCCCCCCCCCATTCATGAATTCACATGTTGAAACCTAATCCTAAATTCAATAGCACTAAGAACCTTTAGATGGTGATTAGTAATTGAGTACTCCTGTAAGTCCAGGTGATAGACTTGCAGTGGCCACTTAAAAATTGGTAGGCTGGGGGAGCTGGGAATGTGGCTTAGTGGTAGAGCACTTGCCTAACATGAAGCCTTGGGTTCGATTCCTCGGTACCACATAAACAGAAAAAGCCAGAAGTGGCGCTGTGGCTCAAGTGGTAGAGTGCTAGCCTTGAGCAAAAAGAAGATCAGGGACAGTGTCTAGACCCTGAGTTCAAGCTCCAGGACTGGCAAAATAAATAAATAAACAAAATCAGTAGGCTGGATACAGATATCTAGTTTCTGACTAATGAACACTTGTTCTTTGTAGGAAATTGACTGCTCTAGTTTTTTTTTTTTTAAACGCTCTATGAATTGTTTTCCTTCTAACTCTCAGGAACTTTTGTGGCATTTGTAACCCCACAATACCATGGTTTGGAAATCAACATATGAATTCATATGATAAACTAGAAATCATATTCATTTTACCATCTTTCTTTTCTCTTAAGCACCCCTTAGGTGCTCTTTGTTGAGGTGAGCAGGTGTAGTTTGGTATTAAGAGGCTCCCCTATCCCCTTCATGGGATTGATGTCTTCATAGAAGGCTTGAAAAACATGGTGTGGTGGCACATACCTAAAACTCCAGCACTTGAAGGGTTAAGTTAGGAAGATATCTGTTGAAGGCCAGCTTGGACTACACAGCGAGGTTCTCCTAGAAGAAAGAAAGGGAAGGAGGAAGGAAAGAAGGAAGGAAGGAAGGAAGGAAGGAAGGAGGAAGAAAGGAAGGAAGGAAGGAAGGAAGGGAGAAAGGAAGAAGAAAGAAGAAAGAAAAGAGAGAGAGAAAGAAGAAAGAAAAGAGAGGGGGGAGAGAGAGATGGCAGGGGGAAAACAAAGGTGGGGGTAACAATGCACCATAGGAAATGTTCTCATGTAACTGTAACCTATCTGCACAGTATCTTTATAGTAATATATATATATATATATAGAGAGAGAGAGAGAGAGAGAAAGAGAGAGAAAGAGAGAAAGAAAGAAGAAAGGAAGGAAGGAAAGAAAGAAAGAAAGAAAGAAAGAAAGAAAGAAAGAAAGAAGAAAGGAAGGAAGGAAGGAAAGAAAGAAAGAGATAGAGAGAGAAAAGGAGAGAAAATTATGGTGGAAGCAGGATGTATCTCTGTGGTACAATGTTTATCTGGTATATGTAAAGCCCAAGATTCCATCCCCAGCAACCAACCAAAAATAAAATAATCAGATCACTCTCCCATGCCCATCTCTTGTGGTGCTGGGGAACAAATCCAAGGTCTTCTGCTTCATGATTCCCACCCCTGAACTACTTCACTAATCCTGATCTGAGAGAGCTTGTTTACCTCTAGCTATGAAGCAGAAATTGAATCTCTACCAGATACTTAATCCTCTGGCACCTGGAATTTTGGATTTCTAAGGCTCAACAAATTTTGAGGAATAAATTTTTACTGGTATCAACTACCTACTCTAAAATATTTCATTATTACAGACTAAGATTGAGTGAATATAATACTTTATTTTTTCAAGTGTTAGATGGAACTCAAGGCCCTGTACAAGCATTTCTCCAGTTTTAAACGTATGGGCCAGATGTGGTGGCACACAGCTATAATTCCAGCATTAATGAAGCAGAGTGAAAAGGATCCGGAGTTTCAAGCCAGTCTGGACCACATAGCAAAACCCTGTCTCAACAAACAAAACAAAAAATACAATGACATCCTTTTAAGCATCAATGAGTCAGCAGTGTCAAGGGCACATTAGATGGAAGGAAGCTTCAGTCAGGAAGATCTATTTGGAAGCCATGACAATAATCAAATTAGAGAAATAGGGATGTGAATTAAGCTACGATACTGAAATAACAATGAAGGGGTCAATTTAAAGCATAATTAAAAAAAACAAAGAAATGGAACTTGGTACATGAGAACCCTGTAAAAGGCAAATTGTATTAAAATGTATTAAGAAAGTAGAATACACAAACACCATTTCTAAAGTGTTTTAGGAATATATATGATGAAATCAGTGATTGACAGATGCTCTTTTGTCCATTGCTAACAATAAATCTAACACTAAAAGTCTTTGCCATTGCGTGGGAGAACATAGCAGGATGTTTCCATGTATGAAAAAAACCAATCACTGTACCATCTCCTGCTCTCTCATACTTGCCATTCTAATGATCCTGTTGATTTAAAAGATTGTTTCCAAAGACAAGGCAGAAATATTTCTTTTGAGATTGGAAGATGGCAGAGGATGGCATGGATTAAGTCAAGTATGCCTTACACTTGAATCTCTGCTCTGCACTTCCCTGCAGGTATCCTGCTCAACTTTCTGAGTCTATTTTCTCTAAACAGGGACAGTGATCCCAGGCGGTACTGCACTGTAGTAGCACAGTGATGGCTGTAGAGCTGACCAGCAGGGACTGGGGCGGGGGGGGGGGGGGGGAGGTTAGCTGTTTTCTGGAAGGCAAGGGCTCCTAGTCTGTAAGAGAACAAGTTTCTATTGTTTTCTGTGGTGCTTGGTAACAATCGCCCTGGGAATCTAATAAAGTTGGTTTAAAACCGATACAGATGATCCAATTGCATTTTATTCAGATCAGTTTTAGCCATAATGGCTGATGAAAATTAGCCATTGCTTTGAAATGCTCACTACAAAGTCCTGGACTTTCCACCACAACTTGTTCTTAATATCATTTAAAATTATTTATGTTTATTCACAATGCCATTTACAATTGAACTCAAGACTTTAGGCTAGCAAGACAAGTATTCTACCACTTGAACCACTCACTACTTTTTTTCCTTGCTTTAGTTTTAAATAGGTCTTATGCTTTTCCTGGGGGCCAGCTTATAACCCAACCCTCCTATCTCTAGCTTTTGAATAGCTAAGATTACAGGCATGCACCACCATGACCACCTTGCTCTGACTGATACAATTCCAGTTATTTTTTTGCCTAGGCTGGTCTCAAACCAATTCCCTCCCATCTCTACCTCCCACATAACTGGGATTATAGACATATACGACCACTGTGCCTGGCCTGTATTTTATTGTGTTTATTTACTTGTTTATTTTGATGTTGGAAATTGAACCAAGGGTCTACTGTATGCTAAATGGGTATTCAACCAGTGAGCCATACTTTTTATCCTTTTAAGATTATCTTAGGGGCTGGGAAGGTGGCTCAGTGGTAGAGTGCTTGCCTTGAATGCCTGAGGCCCTGGGTTCAATTCCTCAGCACCCCATAAGCAAAAAAAAAAAAAAAAAGCTGGAAGTGGCACTGTGGCTCAAGTGGTAGAGTGCTAGCCTTGAGCTGAAGAGCTGAGGAACAGCGCCCAGGCCCAGAGTTCAGGCCCCACAACCGGACCGCCCACCCCGAAAAAGAATATTCTAAGGGTCAGGCATGGTGATGCACATGTATAATCACAACAGTTGGTAGGTTGAGCCAATAGGATTCTGAAGTCAAGGACAGCCTGTGCTAGCCAACCAGCTAAGTGGAATATATGAACCTTTCCAACTTTGAAGACCAGGCCCTCTTACAATTAACATAAAAGGAGCCTCATATGATTTCCTCTAACAACTTGGTATTACTCCTTATCCAAAGTACAGAGTTAGTGTGATTCAATGTTACTAGGTTTAACACAGTGTAAGGTTAAAATGTCATTGTTATTCATTTCCCAATCATAAAGTGGAAAGAGGTTTAAATCTATTTTAAGCTGAATTATTGCAAATATATAGCCTTTTAAATTCATCACATGTGATTTAAGGGATTAAGGTTACATGAATTGTAACTTCCAGACATGTTTTTTATTTATTTTTCAGGTAGTTCTTAAAACTGACTTTCTTTTCCATTTTTATATTACACACACACACACACACACACACACACACACACACACACACACAGAGGTGTGCACATACACAAATCTGTTTGAGTGGCAGCTAACTGCTCTTCATCAATCACCAAAGTTTCTGAGTATGATTCAGATACTGGTAGACAGAGGCCTGACTAAAATTTCTACTACATCTACTCATTGAAAAACTTCAGCATTTAGGAAATGTGCTTATGACTAAAACACAAAATGACATTACAGCCATCTATGCAGTACATAAGACTTTTACTATGATGTCATCTGCCTATAACCTGATAGTCTCTTCTTGAACAGAATGACATCAAATTGTAAAGTAATTTGATTCTTGACTGCTATCTTTTTGAAGAAAAATTGAATTCCTCTATGAAGAATCCATTTAATACAAAACAGTACTTACTGATGATATTTTATACAGCCCCCTCATCTTGAGATTCTTTCAAATACCAACGCTGCTCCAAGATTTTTTACTTTCTCTCTACTCAAAAATCCTCCCACTTGCCGGGCGCTGGTGACTCACGCCTGTAATCCTAGCTACTCAGGAGGCTGAGATCTGAGGATCGCGGTTCAAAGCCAGCCCGGGCAGGAAAGACCGTGAGACTCCTATCTCCAATAAACCACCAGAAAACCGGAAGTGGCGCTATAGCTCAAGTGGTAGAGCGCTCGCCTTGAGCTGAAGAGCTGAGGGACAGCGCCCAGGCCCAGAGTTCAAGCCCCACGACCGACAAAAAAAAAAAAAAATCCTCCCACTAAAACTATCTGCAAATTCTCAACATTTACATCTTCACCTTTCTGGCTTTCCCCAACAAGCTCAGCTCTCTTATCGAGGGGCACCTCCAGTGATGTGTGTTTTGAGAAGCGAAGTGTGGTCACATGTATTCTGATCTGTCTTGTAAGGAAGGAGGTACAAAGTAAAACAAATTTTAACTTATGAATACCCCTTTCAATCAGAAACCACATTTTTCTTTTCTGTGCTGGTGTCGGAATCCAGAGCTTCCTGTATGCTAGGCAAGTGCACACACTGAGCTACAACCCTAACCTTTCTTTAGTAAATGCATTTTTGAGAATTATAATGTAGAATCAGGCACCAGTGACTCTAACCTACAGTGCTAGTTTTTCAGAAGACTGAGACCTGGAGGATTGTTGGGCATAGCAGCCTGGGAAGACAAATGTGCAAGACTCTTACCTTTAATTATCCAGTAAAAATTTAGACTGGGAACTCAAGTGGTAGAATGCTAGCTGTGAGCAAGAAATCCCTGAGTTCAATACTGTGAGTTCAAGCCCTAATACTTGAACAGAGAAAGTGAGAGAGAGAGACAGAGAGAGAGAGACAGAGACAGAGACAGAGATACAGAAGCACAGAGAGACACAGGGAGAGAGAGACAGAGAGACAGAGACAGAGACAGAGAAACACAGAGAGACTTTGAGAATTGTAAAGTATATGGACATTGCTGTCTGCTATGAGGAAAGCTAGCTCTTAAAAATTGTGTGCTTCTGTTTATAACAAAAAAAAAACTTTATCCTATGCCTAGACTTCTAGAGCTCCAGTAAACCCCAAAGTTACTAAACATGTAAACAGAACTTGAATAGGGAAGAATATTCAGCCAGAGGTCAGATGCAAACTGACAGGTGGCTGGTCAATGTTTTGGTCCAAACAAATGACTTCTTTTACTACTACCTGGCAAAGTGTTTAATCACAAACACCAACACAAAACAGTGTCCTTCTGATACTAAAGAATGAATCTTGAAAGACATGCGGGGATGACAAGAAGTTAAAAAAATGAAGACTAAGGATGTAGTTCAGTGGTGGATTACTTGCCCATCATGCTCAAGGCCCTGGGTGGCATCCTTAGCATCATAAAATAAGGAAGGAAGGAAGGAAGGAAGGAAGGAAGGAAGGAAGGAAGGAAGGAAGGAAGGAAGGAAGGAAGGAAGGAAGGAAGGAAGGAAGGAAGGAAGGAAAAATGGAAGGAAGGAAGGAAGGAAGGAAGGAAGGAAGGAGGGAGGGAGGGAGGGAGAGAGGAAGGAAGGAGGGAGGGAGGAACGAAGGAGGGAGGAAGGGAGGGAAGAAAGAGAAAAGAAAGGGAGAGAGAAGAAAGAAGGAAATAAGAAAGGGAAAGGAAGGAAGGTAAAAGGAGAAAGAAAAGAGCAGGAAAAGTAGTTGTGCATGGAAAGAGCCTCACATTCAACATGAAACACTTAGGAAAAGACAGTAGAAATGACCTTGAAGAAAGAAAAGAATTTCATTGGAAGGAAATTCAGTACAAGGGCCAGACCCACATCAAAGGAGACACAGTGCAGGTGCATACACATATGTCTACACAGTGTGAGCTGGGGACCATGTCACGCCAAGGCATTGGCTCAGCACGGCATGTTGTCATGCCAGAAAGCCAGTCCCATATTGCCAGATCTTCGTGTTATTTTTGGAGAAGCCAGAAAATCTGATTTAATGTGAAACTCCCATTTTTACATATTGGTCCAACTTTATAAAATGCTGTACAGAATCTCAAGCCATATATGTAATGTTTTAAAATAAAAAGCAATATTAACTATAGTTTTTGAGTAAATACATATTTAGTGCAATTTGAATTGCAATGACAAGCTCTGGATCTAGCTGTTCACATTGGAGAGTAAGAGAGGAGGGAGAGGAAAGGCACCCAGAGGTGCCTTTGGTTGTATCAAAAGTGTTTTATTATATTAATAAAAACTATAATAAATACAGCAAGATGATAAGAATGTTGAAATGCATGGTAGGTCTATGACGTTATTACCTTATTATTAGCCCTTCTGTTCTGTGAAGTTGAAATGGTTCACAACTAAACAATAGGAACACTTTGCAAGCCAGATGAAACACTTGCCCAGTGCAGAGTCATGTGCAGACTTTGCATACCATGCTTTAATGGGTATTGGGCTCAGGCTAAGGTCAAACCAGGGAGAACAGCACAATGGCTG
The DNA here is from genome assembly GCF_024711535.1 of Dipodomys merriami. Classification (NCBI taxonomy): domain Eukaryota; kingdom Metazoa; phylum Chordata; class Mammalia; order Rodentia; family Heteromyidae; genus Dipodomys; species Dipodomys merriami. The sequence goes on along the minus strand of NW_027202270.1, from coordinate 46,973,895 downwards.
CCACCAAAACAAGGCACAGGTGATCCAAATGGTCTTGAGCTTGGGTAAGGCATCAAAAGTCACTTATGCAGGCTGTGTGCAGTCACTTAAGTAATCCTAGCAACTTGGAAGACAGGTTGAAGGATTTCAGTTCAAGGCTAGCTCAGAGCAAAAAGAAGTTTATACGACTGCGTACAGTAATGTGTACAGTGGTGTGTTCCTGTCATCTCAAGTTATAGAGGAAGGAAGCACAGTAGCTAGGTGCAGTTTCTGTTATTCCAGAGACATGGTGAAGCATAAATGGGAGGACTACAGTCCAAGTCAGCATAGGCATAAGACAGGACCCTATCTTTAAAATAATCAAAAGAAAAGGGCAGTGGTAGGACAGATCTCCTCCCTAGAAAACATGAGGCCCCAAGTTTAAGCTCCAGTACTTCCAAAAACAATGACAAAATATGTATGTATAATTATATGTGTGTCTACATATCTTGTCAGAAATCCTCATGCCAGCCCGCATGGTATATCCCATGTCTATAGATCCAGCCACGTAGAAAGCTGAGGGAGGTGGGAGGATTTTTTGAGCCCAGAAGTTGGCAACTTTCTCAACCACTGAAACAGAACAAGGAAGTAGGTGCTGGAGGATAGGGTAGCTAAGAGGTTCAGCAATTGACTAGCACGCTCTCTCTCTCTCTCTCTCTCTCTCTCTCTCTCTCTCTCTCTCTCTCTCTCTCTCTCTCTCTCATGTGCGCGTGGGCCCACTCATACACACACATCCTCACTCTTGGGTCTTGTTTATATTCTAGTTCATCATCTGGGCTTCCATATGATTCTGATGTGCAGCTGGTGAGTTGAAAATTACTTTGATTGATCTTGGTGACCTAGAAAAGCCATACTAGCAAACAAAGCACAGGGGCCAAGAGGGATACCAATAAGATGGCCACCTTCAAAGGTCCAGTAGTCATGACTAATTTTCCTGAATTAGCCATAATAAATGACAATTATGGAAAACAAATAAAAAGAATGAGATGTTTTGTTGAAAAAAAGATCTATTGGTTTTAAAGAAAAACTCTGTTTCTAGTATTTTTACATTTATAGCAAAATTGAGAGAGAAGTGCAGAGATATTCATTAACATCCACATAGTAGTATATTTCTTACCCCAGATGAACTGAAAGTATCTTATAATCATCCAAAGTAAAAATATTGTTAATGGTATTACAACCGTAGCTACATGTCATCCATATACTCATCCAAATCCATGAATTACAGACAAGTAATCAATTTTTGACAGGATAAAATAATACACGTTTTATTGTAGACAAACAATCTGTGTTCCTCCACCTACCAGGTGAAAGGTTTCTGCATGAGTCTCTAGAAGGATAGCAAGATGAAGGACTTTTCTTCATGAATAATGGGGCTGATTGACTGGTGAACAAGTAATTTCTTCCTTAAATATGAAAAAATTGTGATGTGCATAGGATTCCAATTGGGAAGCAAAGATAGGATTCAGTTTCCTGGACCAGAAATTCCAGGTTGGTTTGGCATTATGAGACCTCATATCGAAACAAAACAGATAAAAGCTGGCTGAAGGTAAAGCTCAACTGTAAACTGCTTGCGTAGCATGCACAAGGCTCTGGATTTTATCCCCAGCACCACGAAAAAAAAAAAGAAAGAAAAAAGATTATTCTTTGCCCCCAAAGCTCTAAGACGAATGCATTCAAGCTACTGGACTTCAGGGTCCTATTTTAACCATGTTCTAATGGCCTGCACTATTTTCCCCAGAAGCTATGAGAAAAGAGCAGAACTGGGTGGAAGGGCCAATTGAAATAATTTGCATTTCTTACAGAGCTCATGTATGAAGAATTCAAAAGAGGATATTCTAAAAATAAAGCTTTTTTCTTTACCGAAGTACGTTTTTTTTTTCTGAGGCAATATAAGAAAATATGGCTTATTCTTTCAGAACCCTACATAGAAATTAATATAGTTCTCATAACAAAAGGTAAAAGTAGCTCACAATCTATTGCTTCAGCATGTTTTTCAGGGAACCTCTATACTTCAGAACAGAATAACAACAGAATAACAAGAGCTATAGTTCGTGCAGACATTACTCTGAGTATGTTAGATACATTGTGCCACCTCATTCTCTGCTGCAACTACTGACATACATTAATTATGTATATTTTAAAGGTGGAAAAACTGACTCATACTAGGATCAAGTAACTTAAATCCAATAGTTTATTTGTAGCAGAGCCAGTACTCAAATCTGTCCTAACTCCAAAGACTTCGTGTGTGTGTGTGTGTGTGTGTGTGTGTGTGTGTGTGTGTGTGTGTGTGTGTGTGTGTGTGTGTGTGTACTGGTACTGAGGCTTGAATTCACTCAGGGCCATGCATTTTGCTCAGCTTTTCCACTCCTGGGTGGTGCTCTATCACTTGAGCTCTTGAGTTCTACCACTTGAGTTTGGCCTTTTGCTAGTTAATTGGAGGTAATGGCCACAGACCTTCTTGCTCAGGTTGGCTTCTAAGCTATGATCCTCAGATCACAGCCTCCTGAGTAGCCAGGATTATAGGTGGGAACCACCAGCAACCAGCTAAATTCTATATCTTGATGAAAGCATATGTAATTAATATTTTATATTAAAAATTAAACAAAATTTTATTAATTTAGTCAAATTATTTAAAGAAAGGCTACAAATGCACTGTGTAAATTCAAGGAATAAGGTTATAGATAACCAGGAAACAATCTATAAGATTGGAGAATTCCTTCTAAAAGCAATGATGATTATTATTAAATTTTTTTGGTGGGGCGGGGCGGGGATTGGCCAGGAGAAATATTCCTTTTACAGACAAATATCCCATAGGTGCCTGCATTGCTCCATCCAAATATTAATGAAGTTAGTTCCAAAATTAATTTTATTCACCCTTAACAATGCTCTGTGAACAATAATCTCAAGTGTGTTTTGAAGGTGCTAAAGTAGTGGTTCATTTGAATAACATATAAATATTACATTAGTTAAGCTCCAGGATGGTTTATTTTAGCTGTCAACTTTACTGAATTGAAGCTTACCAGAAGAACTGATAAAGTTTTGGGTTGTGGCTGTGAGGACTTTTCCAGCAAAGATTGGTATGTGTGTCCAAGTAGACTAAGTAGGGAGATTCACCTTTAGTATGAGTGGGTCCTATCCAGTCATCTGGGGGCTTGAATAGAACAAAGAAAGACAAATTGATCTGTCTCTTCTGGTTCTTGGATACATTCTTCTATTATTTTCAGACATTAGATTCCAGGCTCAGGCTGGGCATAGTGGCACACACTTCTGTTTAGTCAGGAGGCTGACTAGACAGAAGGATGATAATTCGGGCCAGCCTGGGCTATAAAGTGAGACCCTGTTTCAGAAAGAACAACATTAGCAACAACAGAACAGAACTCCAGGCTCTAAGGTCTTTGAACACCAGCAACCTCTCAAGTTCTAAGCTATTCCATTGAGAGTTATACCATCTGCTCCCATATTCTGAGGGCTTTTAGCACTGAGTCACCTTACTTGGCACCCCAGAGTCTTCAGTTTGCATAGATTTTGGAGCCTCCATAATTGAGAGAACTGATGAATTGATTCCCCTAATAGGTCATCTATCTATCTATCTATCTATCTATCTATCTATCTATCTATCTATCTATCTATCTATCTATCTATCTATCTATCTATCTATCTATCTATCTGTCTGTCTGTCTGTCTGTCTGTCTGTCTGTCTGTCTGTCTGTCTGTCTGTCTATCTATCTATCTATCTATCTATCTATCTATCTATCTATCTACCTACCTACCTACCTACCTACCTACCTACCTAGTTGCTTTTTCCTCTCTGGAGAACATTAACTAATACAGATTTTGCACCAGGAGTGATTCTATGGGAACTAAATTTAAAGAAGAGCATTTTCATTCATTCTGATGTGTCTTTCTTCCTTTCCTCCCTTCTTTTTTCCTCCTTTACTTCCTTCCTTCTTTCCTTCCTCCCTTCTTTTTTCTTTCTTTCCTTCCCAGGTTGTTTTTTGTTTTGCGTTGTTTTGCTCTGTGTTTTTGAGGATAGAACTGCTGGCGATGTGCCCAAGACCTCACACATGATAGGCAAGTACCACTAAGCTGAGTTCTCAGCACCCAAGGTATCTGTTTCCAATAGTACTGATGGTTCTTGGCATTTTTTGTACAGATAGACAAAACAAATTCATATGATACTCTTTTTCTTCTTTTTTTTCTTTTTCTTTTTGTCAGTTGTGGGGTTTGAACTTAGAGCCTGGGCCCCTTCCCTGAGCTCTTTTTGCTCAAGGCTAGCCCTCTTCCACTTGGAGCCACAGCTCCACTTTCTGGTGGTTAAATGGAGATAAAAGGTCTATCTTTGTTGTTGTTCTTTTTAATGTACTATGTGATTTTTTGTTTCTTTTGTATGTTCTTCCTCCAATGGTATATCCCCTATTGTCACTATACTTCATTTTGGTACCCTGCATCTTGTATATACATTTATCTGATTTGGGGAGGGGAAAGGGAAAAACAAAATCCTGAAACAAAGACACAGGATGACCCATTGCAACAATGATACTCACAAGACACTATGTTAGAAATAAGCTTTACAACTTTGCAGGTGGGGGGACAAGTGGGAGAAGTGGGGGAAAGAAGGGATAGTAGGAGCAAAAAAAGGAGGGGATGAAATGCTTAACAAAAAAATGTACTTGTTACCTTACTCATGTAACTGCAACCTCTCTGTACAGCATCTTTACAATAAAATTTAAAAAATAAAAAGAGTCTCATGGATTTTCCTGTCCAGGCTGGCTTTGAACCATGATCCTCTGATCTCAGCCTTCTGAGTAGCTAGGATTACAGGCGTGAGCCACCTGTACCTAGTTCATCTGATACTCTTAATTGGCCACGTATGGGAAGTAAGGAATTTGGTTGCTTTGTAGACAGTATTCTTGAAGGTTTATGGGCAACTAAACAAAATGATGAAGAAATGGAGTAGAAAGAAGAAAAGAAATTACCAAAACAAAATTTGAACTCTCCACCTTGGGGAGTGTTGCTGTTAAAGAAAGGACAGGATCCTGTAAAGTAGGATGGAAATATGGGAGATAACATGGATGAGACTGGTGACATTATGCTTCTAAATTCTCCTTAGTCCTGTTTGCCAACAGAAGTGGCTCATCTTTATGCTCAAAGCAGCAGCAAACCTACTTGCTCTGGTTTGGATATGAAATGGCCCCCTGGAAGGATCAAGAGTTAAAGGCGTGGCACTTATGTAGGTGGGTCTAATCATTACAAAGTGATTGCATCATGAGTTAATCAGTGAATCCACCTCATTGCTGGATTTAAAATTTGATGGTATTATTGGGAAGTAGTGGGAAATTTTGGAAGTGGAGCTGAATTGGAGGAAGAAAGTCACCAGAAGCCTGTTCTTAGGAATGATTCCTGATACAAGATTCTTTCTGCCTCTCTCTCTCTGCTTCTTGGCAACCGAAATATAACCAGCCTGCCTCATCTCCTACATGCTCCTGCAGTGATAATGTTCTGCCTTGCCTTGGGTTCAAAACATTGGATCCAGCTTAGACTTCTGAAGCCATGAGTCAAAGTAAATCCTTCTTCCTTTGTATTGCTCATATACATTGTCAAAGTGACAAACAGATGACTAACACACCACCTACTACACGAGTGGTTACATCCTGTCCATTTCTGCAGGTCATGGTGATGGCCTCCCCTACTGTAGGAATCAAGCAAGACAGATTGGTTCTCCTTAGCACACAACCCACTATGTCTGTTTACTTCTAGATCTGCAACTACATTCAAATCCCAACAGGACCCCAGTGTGTCATACTCAAAAAGAACTACTTCAGTTTTCTAATTCATACAAAGAGGGATCTATGTACGGATGAATATTAAAGGTGGGGGCTAAGCAGCGGCTCCATGCCTGTAATCCTGGCATAAAGAAAAAGTTCAGAGGATCCTCATCTCAACTACTAAAAATCTTGGAACAGTGATATGCACTTGTCTTCCAGTTATGCAGGGAAACCTGAATTGGAGGATCACAGTCCAGGAGGATCCTTGCTTAAATGTGAGATCTTAAAAAAAGCGGGGGGTGGGGGGGGAGGGCTGGGAAGGTGGCTCAGTGGTAGAGTGCTTGCCTGAGCTCCATTCCTCAGCACCACATAAACAGAAAAAGCCAGAAGTGGACTGTGGCTTAAGTGGTAGAGTGCTAGCCTTGTGCTGAAGAGCTGAGGGACAGCGCCCAGGCCCAGAGCTCAGGCCCCATATCCAACAAAATCAAAACAAAACAAAAAACCAAAAAGTGAAAAGAGGTTATGGGCATAGATTTCAGTGGTAGATCACCTGCCTAGCAAGCACAAGCCCTGAGTTTAAACCTTAGTACCACACAAACAAACAAAAAGTGAATAACAGTGGTAGAAGAAACATAAAGTTGGATCCATTACATTTTTCCAGTAACTGCCCACTAAGTAGAGATACTACATTTACTATTGCAGCTCAGGGTAAGTCGTTAACAGTTTACTTGGTTGCTGGAACTATGAGTCAAAGATGACCAGTTGACCTGGGATGTGGCTTTATGGTAGAGTGTGTGCCTAATGTAAGCCAGTGCATTCCAGGTTTAATCTTCAACAGTAAAACAAAGACAAAAAAGAAAGAAAAGGAAAGGAAAAGGAAAAGATGAAAAGAAAGAAAATAAGAAAAGATAACCCACTGTGTGTGATTAGGAGAAGCCAGTCCTTATTGTGCTAACATAGAGCAAAAGAATTTAAAAACTTAGAAAGACAAATATGTAATAAAGATAAGAACAAAAAAATCCTATGTGCCTACAGTTGGGGTGGGGGGAGGGTCCAGAAGATATACATTTCACCAGTACCTTGAGAAATAGATTTGTAAGAGGTGATCTAGCACTTCTGAAGAGCTCCATGATTATTCTTTGTCTACTAGACCTTACACTGGGAATTGCTGTCACTCAGCTGGAAAATTGAATGCAGGGTAAGGGCTAAGTGGCAATAACTCAATCACCAAAAGCATGTCATCAAACACAAACAAACCAATAATCAAAATAGTCTAGATAGTGTAGATCTATGATATGTTTAGTTAACTAAAGTGTTCCTGAAAGTGAAACAGCCAATTTATTAAGTTCTTATTTGATCTATATTAGCAGAAAAATTTTAAGTCAATTGAACAAAAGTTTAATTCATATGGTGAGAACTAAAAAGAAAAGAAAAACTGGGGAAGATGGATATGGATAGGTCTCTCAGAACAGATAAGGATGTGAAGATATTTATGATCATTGAAGGATGACCTCAGCAGAGGAGGACTTTAAACACAACCTTTTCTATAGTTATAAGCCAACCTCTTCCTCCTAGCCACTTGTGTCATTGGCCAATGGGTTCATGAATGAAGTAGCAATGGTGGCAGGGATGGGCTCAAAAACATGAACTTCTAGTTACCAAGGCTGATCTGGCTATGTTCACTTCTTAAGTGTTCAACCTAACAGCAACAGAGACCAATAGCAAGCCTCTCATATGTCACCATTCCCCGGAGTGATCAGTCATCAAAGAGGAAGTGTGCTGTCCTTTTGGAATAATTATTCTGGGTATCTATTTGCCTTCCCTGCCTTTGATGCTTCTGCCAAAACTAGCATCCGTGGACTTAGCACATGATTTCTTCCCTATCATGGTACTCTACACAGCACTGCTCCTAATCATAGCCAAATAAGTGCAGCAAGTTATGCTCATGGGTTCATTTATCTTGGCATTGTGAAATGGTGGGTCCCATAGAAAGGTGAAATGTCCTTTCGAAGTTGCAGCTACAATGCCAGCTAGGTAATGAGGCTTTGTAAAGCTATGGTAAGGTTCTGTAGGAGATTTTATTTGCTCTGCCTCAGCATGCATCATACAATACTGTCTCTCCATGGCCAGAATTCATGGGTGCAGGGGTCAGATGGTGGAAATGGGAGCAGTGCCACTCACCTTTCAGGATTCCTAATAGCCCACTAACAACATTCTCATTTCCTCTTCCCATTGACAAGCTCCACTGGCACCGAGATCTTATTTGAAGAAGGCAGAATGCTGCCACCAGAGGGCACAACAATGGTTCATCCCCCTGCACTAAAAGTGATGACTGCCCCTGACCCATTTAAGCCTTGTAGGCATCTGAGACAACAGGCTAAGAAGAAGGTTATAGGGCTGTCTGAAATGATTGTTCTTTACTACCAATCAGAAATTATATTATTACTTCATAAAGGAAGGGAGATTATGTTTGGAGAATAAGAGATTTTTTTAGGGCATCTCTTCCTATCACAGTGCCATAGAGCTGGGGATGAAACCTACCTGGGATATGAAAGGCCCAGACTGTAGCATTCAGTATCTCCATGCCCTGTGATCCAAGTCAATGGGAAGTTACAAGACTCTAATCTAGATAGGACTATAAATGACTCACTTCCTTCAGCAATGAAAAATTGGGTCATCCTACCAGGTAAAGAGCCATGACAAGCTGAGGTACTTGTTGAATTCAAAAGTGATGCACAATGGTAATAGAAAAAGGTATAATAAATAGCAAATATGAACACAGTAGTTATAAGGACTATAACATCATGAGTATTTCATCCCTATTTTGTTAACAAGATATTTTTGTATATATAATATCCATAAAGCAAGTATATTTATTTTTGTTTCTGTCATAATCATATATCATGTAACATAAAATAGTGACTTGATACAGAATAAAAGTTCTCCAAAATTTATAGTATTTAAGTTACAACAATATTAGGAAAACAGTAAACATCGCATAAGGAGTTTACCCTCATCTGGGATAGGAATTCATGGGTTTGGGAACATGTGTGAGATAGTTACACCATATTAGGTAGAAATTATTACTTTGCTATTGAATTTATTTGGACTTAAGTATGAGTGCTAAGTTGACACAGGGAATGAACTTACAATGCTTACCTTTCTAAAAGCAAGACAGTGTTGTGGATCGAACCCAGGGTTTGGAGTATGTCTAGACAAGCTCTCTTTCACTGACCTGCATCCCCAGCTTATGATGGTTAATTTGATGGATTAAATATTTGTACTTCTGTGTGCACCTGTGAGGGTGTTTCCAGAAGGAACTGAAATGAAGATAAGAAAATTCAGTTCAAAGTAGACATGCACACAGAATTGGCTGGGGCTCTAAACTGACAAGAAAGAAGCAGAGGAAAAGAGACTTCTTCTATCTTTCTCTCCTGGATGTGGAACGTTCTTTTTCTCTCTCAGATATCAGACTTTGACTCCACAGTCAGACTTTGACTCCACAGATTACCAGGCCTTTGACTTTGGATTGAATTTTATTCCATTAGTTTACCTGGTTCTTAGGCCTTTGGGTTTATATTGAGCTATATTCTAGCATCCTGGCATCACCAGCTTGCAGATGGCTGTTGTGGGAGCTCAGCCATAACAGGTGTTGTTGGAAATAAATTATGGCTAAAATGGAATGAAAGCTACACATAAACAGAAGTTGAATATGAGTTACTGTTGTTTGCTTCTTACTATCCTCAAAAGTGGTAAAGACTTTTAGCTCAAGGCAAATTCATGGAAATTTTGAGAAGTGAAGCCTAGTGAGAGGTCTTCAAGTCATTGGTGTTTTGTCTTTGAAGCTACTTCCTACTTCTCATTTTTTGCTTCTTACTCATGGTCAAAAGTGAACATACTTAGTGACGTGAACTATATTACCTCATCCATAGCAATGGATGAGGTAATAGCCTATAGTGGCTAAAACTCTAATAAAAATATGAGCCAACATGCAATTTTTGCTTATTTCACGTATTTCTATGGTAAAAGAAGGCTGATTGACACATAGATAAGGCTTATGGGTAGAGAGGGGACATTGATGGTGGAGAGAGGGTAGACTAGGAGCATATATATATATATACATATATATACATATATATATACATATATATATATATATATGTTGTATTCAAAACAGGCATCCTTGACCAAGATGTGATTGTACTGTACTGTATGTATCTCTCTTCAAGAGTAGTTCAAGAGTGGTGTCAGAATTTCCTCTGCTAGTTCTATTGTATCTATCATGCTTTACAGAACTGTAGGTTTAGTTGACATGTTTGGAGTTGTAAATTTTATTGAAACAAGGTGGTAATGTTGGAAATAATAACAGAGATTCATTCCTAGATACTTCATTATAAGTTCAAACTGATGCATACCCACACTCCAATCTTTTTACTATAGACTAAAAACCCTTTGTTGGAGACATATATTTGAATTTCTGGCATAAACTAAATCTAGAATATCCCTCTTTGATATCTAAAAATGGGCAGAGAATGTAGAAACATGTAAATTGACTGCACTCCCTTAGATGATAGACGAAACTTCCAAGGTTGTTAAAAACAGCTTCAAGGGCATGAATAAAACTTGAGAAGGTGACAGAATCTTGGACAATATGTCTTTGAGCTTTTGGGAGCAGCAATTTGTAAATTGTCCCTCACTAAATAAAACCTGTTATAGGAAAATAGAAATATCAGTTGGTTGGTAAAACTATTAGTAGGGTTTGTGTAGCAGCTGTCCCTTCTGCACAGATCCTCCTGAGTAGCTAGCTATATGAGCCATTGGCTCCTAGTGGTTAACTCACTTTTTAAAAATATTTTTATTATGTTTTTACTGTGAAAATAATGTACAAGGGGTTACAGTTACATGAATGAGTAAGGGAATTAGTACATTTCCTATTGAGCATTGTAATGGACATTTAAGGAGAAAATGCCACGCATAATTTTTCACAGGAAATACAGATAACTTTTAGTTGGTTTAAGTGTTTTTTAAAAATTTCCCTTCAGTTAGTTAATTAGTGTATATTTGCTCACCATTATTTAGTATGAACAGGAAGGTTCTTTGAGGCCTGTGTTGTAAATAGTAGTTTGCATATTCTTAGGACCTTCTAGCTTTTGCTTACAACCTAGTATAAAGGACAGTCTCTCATTTATTTTCAGCTCTTGTATAATAGTTTAGTTTCTCTGAAGCACAGTATTAATGACTTACAACAGCTATAAATGACAGTGATGATTTATGGAAATCTTGGCTTTAGATGTTGCTGTTTCTTCTGTTGTTCAAAAAACTCAGACTTGAATGAAATCTTAGGACCCCACTACCAATAACTAAAACCTATTTTGCAGGAAAGGATTCAATGTACAAGTTGGTCTTAATGGTTGATTTGAGATTAAGAAATTCTTATTTGCATCTCTTTTTTTTTTACAATAATTCAGATATTAATTATTGTTGAAGGTACTTAAGTTGTGAGATCACTTTAAGCTTTCTTTCAAAATCAGTCATTTTTAAAGTTTGATACCTTGTCTGGAATGATTTACAGTATAAAGACAAATGTCTACCTTATTGTTTTTCATAAGTAGCCTAAGAGTTGAGATCACAACTGATCTAAGTATAGGCCATTTCACTGTTGTTTTGTCATTTCAGAGAAGTGATTGCCAGCCCCAGTTCTAACACATGAACAGTTTGAGTAGAATGAAATTCCTGAAATGGCCCTAATGGGGTTTGCAACTCCTGAGAGTGTAAGATCCTGAACCTGTAGACTTGAATGTTTAGTTCTTTCAGCCTATCAGGGATGACTTCTTCAGATGAATTTAACACTTTCTTTGAAATAACTTTAAAAAGAGGGCGGGATTAACACAAAAAGAGGGCTCAAATTAACACAAGTGCTTAGCAAGTATAAAATGCCTGTGTTCAAACTCTCATACCACCCAAGAAGGAAAGAAAAGGAAAAAAGAAACTCTCACTGAATATAAGAAACCCAGTTTTGCAGTGCTGGGCATTCAAATCAGGGCTTGCACATACTAGGCAAGTACTCTGTCATTGAGCTACATCCAACAAACCAAATATTAATTTGTTTTGTGTAGCTATGTAAAGTGATAGGCAATCATTACCTTTACATTCTGTATTTGGCAGTATTGGCCTATATGATGGTGGCTCTGTTCTTCCTCAAGTCAGAGGTCATTGGCTAAGTAACATTTATCATAAATGATCAGTATCTTCAACACTGCTTTGTCAGTGTTTTGTGAACTTCCCTTTTTCTGGCCCTGGTTATGTTATCTGTTCAGTCTGAAAGGAAATTAATGTCAGCCAGTCTCAAGGTCACCATTGTGGATGGGAATTGCACACAGTACCATGGTGGACTTCTCTGTTGGGGCTAAGGTGTAGGTAGCTCTGTCATTGTCACAGCCTTCCTGTGGTCAGCTAAGTATCTTGGCCAGTTGAATACCACTGTATGAATACCCCACTGTATATATGTACACATGCATGTGTGTGTATGTATGTATATGTGTGTGTAGTGTTAGTGATTCAACTCAGGGCTCTCATATCTTCTAGACAGGTGCTATACCCCTCTCCTCCAGTCAAGGAGGAAGTTTTTAGAGGCAAAAAGAAAGAAATTAATGTAAACTACTTGGATGTAAAGAGCATTGATCTTGGAACTTGAGGCTATAGTTGGCATCATCTCTTGGGGAAGGTACCATGGATGTGTGGGAATTCTGTTTAGAGCATCTTGTATGAAACGTTGCTAATAAAAGATAAACATTGTTATAGCAGTCTGTACTTGTGTGAAGTATGCAAAAAATAGGTTCAGGCCCTTAGGAAGTCCTAAGATAGTACAAAAATTAACTGAGCAAGTGTGAGCTCTCCCCTTTATAACTTCCTCTTTCTAATCTTACCTGGGTGTGACAAGAACAACTTTACTTTAATATCATCAACTCTCACATTTCTAATGCCATCTGCAGTAACTTCCAGCAGAGAAGATGGTATCTTGTTTTCTTATTTTGAAAGTTAATACCTAGCATACTTGATCAAGAATGAGTTCATCTCAGGATTTTATTGTTAGGTTTGGGCTGTGGGGACAACTTGCCACTGAGGGTAGCCCAATTCCAGGCTCTTTTATGGTTCTGTTGCTTTTCTGAGGGGTGATTTCCTATTAGGACAAAGAATGATATTGTGGAGGAGAAGGCTATACTGGGCAGGAGATTGCTAGGGAACCTGTACCATAAGGAGTTAATTACCACTTTCTAGGCTGAGACCTTGGATGCATACCTCTTCTGAGCCTGATTTTGTGATCTATGAGTAGAAGATGACAATCCTGGGCTCCTCACCTAGTAGTGCAGGTTAGAGAAGCAATGCCTTAACTGAATTCCAGTGTGAGATCTAAGATTCTGAAGATATTGGCAGTTCTAATGGGTCTGGGCCCCCATGAGGCTCGACTTTTGGAACTTTTGAACCTCACATTGGGTCTCTTGGTGGTTTCAGTACCACCTTAATGCACTTTCCTATCTCATTTTTCTACCACCCCTCTTTTTGTTTTGGAGCCAACTCCAGTTTACTTCATCTCCCAGATCTTTACCAGCCCCGTACTTACATGCCCCTTTCAATTTTTCACCTAAGGACATGGATTTCTGGGTGCTCACTTTTGGAGCTTGCTCATTCTCATTTAAATATTTTGCAGGAAAGCCAGCATGCTGCTTGCCATTGGACATTGATTTCCTCCAAGGCAACTCTGCTTGGTCTGTGGTTATCTGGTCTTCCCTTTTTCTCTGTCTACCTTCTGAGACTGTGTCAGATGAGCTGTTGACTCTTACTACCAATGATGTCATCGTAATTTTTCCTTTTTTTTTTTAAATGAATTCTAGCCAGGGTTATAGGCACTTGCCACCTTGCCCAGCTTGGTCTTGGTTTCTTAGTTCCTTTTCTGCGGATAATCACAGTCTTAACCACATATTTAGTCCTCTGCTCCCTGCCATCCTTTTTATCCTTTTATGATCTCAAGATCATGTTACACTTAGGACTCTTTGTCCCATGTGAAAAAAAGAAAGAAAGAAATTGTCTCATTACTTTATCCAATCATGAAAATAGGGTAATTCCTTAAAAATTCAAATTCTGAAGAAAGGTATACTTTTTTTTTGGTTACTGAAGCTGTAGTCCAAGATGGTTGTACTATTAATATTTTGGTGATCATGTTTGAGGTTAGCTTCCTATATTAACTGCAATTTTACATAAATTAACTTGCACAATCTGTTTCTGATTGTTTTACTGAAACATTTGTGTTAGGCTTTTTTGAGTCAGTGAGTATAAATAGAAACATTTAAAAACTTTTCTGAAACAGCTCAAACATACACAGAAGTAGGGCAATTGGGCTGGTGTGTCTATAATCTTATAGTCATTTTGTTATAATGGAACAAAAGAAAAGCATTAAGGCACATTAACTAGGTCTCCCTAAGGATGTCTCAAAAGCAACATGACCAAATTTCTCTTCTTTTCTATACACAGAAATTATTCCCCCGTTCATGCACATGCCTAAGACAGTATTAAAAAGGAACTGAAGGTGTTGCACTGCATTTATTGATTTGGCTAGATTAAACAATTCTTTATGTTTGTTTGTTTGTTTGTTTTGTGTTTGTTGGTGGTGGTCATGGCTTGAACTCTGAGCCTGGCCACTGTCCCTCAGCTCTTCAGCTCAAGGCAAGCGTCTACCACTTGAGTCACAGTAACACTTCCAGTTTTCTGAGTGTTTTATTGGAGATAAGAGTTTCATGGACTTTCCTGCCCAGGCTGGCTTTGAACCACGATCCTCAGATCTCAGCCTCCTGAGTAGTTAGGATTACAGGTGTGAGCCACCAGTGCCTGGCTAAACAATTCTTATATCTTTCAATTAATTGTATTTGATATAAAAAATTAATAAACATGTTCTTCAAGCCATGATCATTGCAGACTGAGCAGTGGAGGCAATGAGTGGAGCTGGGCTGAGGATCTTGAAGGAATTTTAGCTCTGTTGTTTATGTTCCTTCTTTTAGGAACCTTGAGGCAAATGTGGTGTAATGACAATATTTAGTTTTAGATGTACTGGGGTAAGGTTAGTTGATTGTTGTCCTTGGGACAGTTATACACAACAGAATATTGCCTCTGTCAAGGACAAGCTGCATATATGAAAGGGGGTTGGTAAGTTTATATCACTGGTGATGTTACAGGCAATGTGACCTATAGCCTAAAATAGCAGGATCATATGGATAGTATATCTTATGATTCCAGTAAATAGACAAAATAGCTACCAACACATTTCTCTGAGCCTGTCTCTGTTGTGAAGTGATTTAGAACTTTGAAATTCTCACACATTAGAAAGAAAAAGCCCACAGAGTCCCTGTATCTAGAAGCTGGAAGTCCTGTCAGCCTACACTCCCTCAATGTGGTTGAGATGCCCTCAGAGACCTGTCAATGGCAGGGTGCACTGGGGCTCTCTGCTCCCTTTCTCTGAAGTGCTGGATCAGAGAGACTGGAATAGAGAAACTTTTTCACCATAGTGATTTCTCACCATTCCAATCGCTCTTCTTTGTCACTAGTACATGAACAGTGTCCTTGTGCAAATGTCCTGCCTTTGGTTTAGTTGGTGCAGTGCATATGTGGTAACACGGTGAAGTGGCTACACTGTGCAAGAGGTAATTTGGGTCCAGTGGTCAGAAGTTGTTTTCTTAGTTTTGCTCTTGATTTCAAGGTCCACTTTGCATAGAAAGTCTTCAGTGGCTCAGAGACCCCTGGCCTTGCAACCCATGCAGGACTTGGGTTGTGTATGTGGCTCAAGGGACATATGTAGCATAGGGAACCACAGAATGCCTGCATGGATTTACTCATTTTACCCTTAGTTCCAGAGGCCACCTTTGCCCCCTTAATTGTTTCACCCTGTTTTCTGTGGAAAAAAAATTTAAAAGCCCAACCTTGAGTCTTGTCCTGTAGGCTAAAGGGACTATGAAGTTTCCATCCCTAGTTGGATGAACAGATGGCATTATGGTTTGGATATGAAATGTCTCCCCCAAAAAGCTCATGTACCGAAGTTTTGGCACTCAGCTGTTGGTGAATTCTGGGAGAGACTGGAAAAAATTTTAATTGAAGTCTAGCTGGAAAGAAGTAGACTACTGGATGTGTGTTACAGTGGGGACTAAATCACTCTGCTTCCTGTCTGCCATGAGGCAAGTGTCTTCTGCATCTGCTCCCACTACCACCGTATTCTGCATCACTATGGGCAATGGAGCCAAGGAATATGGATGAAAAGCTCTGGAACTGTGAGCCAAAAATAAATTCTCCCTCCCTGAAGTTGCCAGGTATTTTGCCACAGCAATGATAAAAATGGACTAACACAGATGATAAAGACAGACCAGTTAGCCAGCCTGTAAGCACAACAGATGGGAAGGCTGGTGGAGGTGTGGCCTGTCTTACCTGGGGGTTTCAACTTTTCAACTACAGTGTTATCTTCTCTCAAACTCCCACCACTCTTGTCTGAAAATAGGTACCCCAGGCTGAAACTGCAAGTGTATTGCTTTCTACCTGTGGTGCTTTGTACCTGCTTGGGCTAAGCAGTGTATGGTGGTTTGTCAGTCTTACAGGGTTCCTATGGATCAATATGTTATGCTTTCTGAGTATTTGACATACTAAATAATCTTTGAAGTACAATAGTATCTTGATAAGATTGAGTAGGGCTGCTGATATTTATAATGATGACTCCACAAACTTTGTGAAGTCAGCGAGGTCTGTTTCCTTCTTCAGGTTCATTGAAATTAAAGAAACATTTGAAAATTGAGGGGGCAAAATGCTATATTTCTTATTTATGAAACAATTTAATATATTTGGAAATTTAGAAGGGGGAACAAGTTTGACAAGAAATGTACTTATTACTTTATGTAACTGTAACTCTTCTGTACATCACCTTGACAATAAAAAATTTAATAAATAAAAAAAGAAAAAGGTTAAAAAAAAGAAATTT
Organism: Dipodomys merriami; assembly: GCF_024711535.1. Lineage (NCBI taxonomy): Eukaryota > Metazoa > Chordata > Mammalia > Rodentia > Heteromyidae > Dipodomys > Dipodomys merriami. Next base: position 46,957,098 of record NW_027202270.1, on the reverse strand, counting down.
ACTGTTAACTTACTTGCACATACACCTTTCTATTGCTTTTTAAAAAGTTGAATAACTTTGCTTTTCAGAATGTCTTTCACTAGTAACTATTGTACAATATAAACATGCATCATGTTATCATATGTACATATAATTTTATATCCTTCAATCTGAATGCTTTGAATAGATAGTCTTTGACAGATAAATATTCTAAAATGAGTGTTTTGCTTATATAAAACAGTTAAAATGAACATTTGCTTTTCTTAAGATAAAAGCTTTGAAGGTAGGATTGGTGGCAGTCTTAAGATAAGAAGGGTTTCAGGCTCAAGGCCACGCTGGTATGTATAGCTTGCTAGACAAGGTATCTGAGATCCCCCCGCCCACCCATAAAAAGGTAAAGGTCTTTATTTCTGGAAGTAAAATACAAACTAGAGAATTTAGCTTTTAGTAACAGAATAATTTAACTATATGTTCATATTTTTCTTGATAAAAATACTAATATCTATATATACTGATATATATACACATATATGTGTATAATATACATACATATACATATATATATATACATATACATGTGTATATATATATACACACTGGGTGAATTTATAAAGGTGAATGTCCTCCTAATAATCTTGCTTGGCCAACATAAGAGAAATTATTCAGTGGTCAAATATAACAATAAAATTCATTATTGAATAAATTGAAAAAGAGCAATAGACTTCTGCAATGGTTTGGATTTCAAGTGTCCTCTGAAATGTTCATGTGTTAAAGGCTTGGTCTTCAGCTGGTGGGTTCAGCCATTGAAAAGGTGACTGGATTATAAGGATTCTGAGTAATTAGTGGACAAATGAACTGATGGATTCATTATTGAATGGCTTCTGGGAAGCATGGAAGACAGAGAGAACTAGGGAAAGTAGGGCTTGAATGGATGGAGTAGGTCAGTGGAGGTGTGTATTTGAAGGATGGCCTTTGGTCCTGGTCTTTCTCTCTTGCTGGTCTTCTGCCCATTATGAAGTCAGCCATCTTACTTCATACATGCTCCCCACCATCATGATGTTTGGCCTTACCAGACACACAGTCTCAGAAGCAGCTGAACCAAGTGGCCATGGACTGAAACCCCTGTATCAGTAAGCCAACATAACTTTCTCCTTGTTACAAATTTTCTCTAGGATGTCATAGCCAGGGGAAATCTGATTATCAGGACATTTTGACTGATATGGCTCAGTGGTAGAGTGCCTGTCTAGTAAGCATTAGACCTTGAATTTAAACCCCAGTATTAAAAATAACAACAACAAAAGCCATGGATTATGGCTTTTTTCACTCTTTTACAGTTATGACTCAATTGCAAATACCTCCATTAAACAGAATGGGGAGGGGAAGTGCTTTGGAAGATCTGCTCTTTCCCGTGGGTCTAGTTCACTCCTCTGGCATTGTGTGAGTCTGGGACTCGGGTGGGTTACTAGCTAAAAATTCAGATCACACACAAGGGAGGATATTTTAAAGTCTTACTGATTATTTGAAAGTTATGAGGTAAACTTGATGGAAATGAAGAATAAAGCCTTCACCTTGTGTTAACTCTTATGCAATGAGTCTTTGAGCCCACATGCTCTGCCCAGGAGATTCAGGTAAGTGGGTGTAGTCTGGGGGAAGAAAGTTCTTTTGCAGAGGCAGTGATCAATGATTTCTCCTATCCTAAATAAGGAAATCAGAGTTAAGATTGCTCAGCACCCAAGGCTATTGGCACTTGTAAACACATTTTAAAAAGTTATCTTTAAATAGTTGTACAAAGGAAGTTATATTTATGCATTTAAAGAAAACTTTTTTTTTCATTCAGATTTTATGATGTGGGTCACCTGTAGCAGAGATCCTTTCAGGGTCTTTCTAGTATACCATCACTAATGTCACCATCTATTGTTATTTATTCTGTTCTCTACTTGCATTAAAAATTACCATACTTATTTCACTTGATTATGTATGATATAAAATATATCTTGATTTTTATATATATAGTCCTAAGGACTAAGTGCTGTGTTAAACATGTAGAATACTTTTGTTATACATATGTTGAAGGAATAAACTTTTGTGTTCCTGTGTTTTGTGTCCCTGTTTGCCCATATGCTTTGTTTTAGGGTAGACTTAATTTAACTAGTGGTAGCTGATTAAAATAAAGCATTTTTCTTTCTGGAAACAAAAACGCAATTCTCCTGCTTAGGAAATGTAGATTATTAGATCTCTGAACTGGTTTTGCAACCACAAAGAGAAATAGGATAAAAGTTGATTCTAATTTTAAAATGCTATTCTATAATTGCCACACAATTATAGACTCTTATGTGCTATTACTTCTGAATCATGTAGTACTATCAGTACAGGAGAGGTGATCTCCCAGTTGACTGTGAGCCTCTAGTAACCCACCCGAGTCCCAGACACTCACACAATGCCAGAGGAGTGAACTAGACCCACGGGAAAGAGCAGATCTTCCAAAGCACTTCCCCTCCCCATTCTGTTTAATGGAGGTATTTGCAATTGAGTCATAACTGTAAAAGAGTGAAAAAAGACATTTCCAATTAGGAGCATCACCTTCTTCAAACTAGCACTTTCAGCTTTACTTCAGCAGAGCCCTGTGGTACTCAATCTCTGTGACCTTGTGTTTCAGGTGTGGTATTCTTTATGACTGCTCAAACCTTCCACATTAACACCACGCTGGCAAGCAGTTCCTTTGGAGAGCATTTCAGAGGCAACACAGCATAGCACCATGTATGGTATATTAGGGGCAACTCTAGTACTGGATACAAGTGTTCATGTTACAACCTGGACGCTCCCAGCACCACTTGGATTTTTGATGCAGGGTGGAGTGTGAGATTTTTTTCCCCCTTCTGTTCCAGGAATTCACTGTGATCTGGCTAGAGTTTTAACCTTTTTCAGTAACTTCATAAGTATTACAGGAGCAGTGCTGGTACCCTCTGTGTTTGCTTGCTTTGGCTTTATCTAGTGTGATCCTTGCTGTCACTACAGTGAGGTTTGTTTGTTTTTATTTATTTATTTTTTCGGCACTGAGCTTGGATTTCAGGGCCTCAGATTTGCTAGGCACGCCCTCTACCAATGAACCATACCTGCAGCCTTTTGTTGCACTGATGATTTTTGAAATAGGGTTTCACTCCCTGTCAGGTGTTTGCCCAAGACAGTGATTTGCCTATTTTAGGCTTGCCATTGTAATTCGCTTGACAGGTACATGCCACCACACCCAGGTTCTTCCATTGAGATGGTGGTCTCATGAATTTTTCTGCCAGGCCTTACCTGGGACTGTGATTCTCCTGATCTCAGCCTTTTTCAGTAGCTAGGACTACAAGGAAATCACCTGTGTCTGGCTGCTCCTATGAGGTTTTGAGGGATTTGAGATAGAGGCTAAGCTAGTAACCCACACTCAGGCAGCCATCCTGTTTCTCCTACAGTCTCCACAGTACTGATATTTTAGGGTGTCAATAATTTGTTTTGAGTTGAGATGAGCTATCGACACACACACAGGGCATTTTCCCTGAACCTCTATGAGTAAGGCTGGGAAACTGGAAAGGGAAGATGAGTTGAGCTGTATAGGCATCCTTAGGAAGCAAACAGACATAACTTCTTCTCCCTTGGTCTGATTATTGAAGCAGGAAAAGGTGCTGTACCTCAGCCTTAAAATTGGCACATCATTCCTGTTTACTCACCAGAAAACAAGTCTTCTGTTTTTATTACCTCTGCTTTTATTTGTCCCCTGCCCCTTTGTATTCATTTTCTTTTCTTCCTCTGGTTGATGGATTCTAAGTATGAACTAATCAAAGGCAAGAAATTCACCTAGAATCTTTCAGTCTGTCTTCATCAGAAATAAAACCCTAGTAATTGGATGTAACAGTTTTTGCTTGTAACTAGAGATTAAAGTTAAGGATTCTCATGCACTGCCCATCTGAAGAGAGAAAGTCTTCTAGCTCTTCCTCTGGGGACCTCCTTCCTGGTGGTCAAGGATTCTTTACTGATGCTGAGATATACTGCTCGTTCCTGGTCAGCCTAGATTGCAGGTATTACTCTAGAGCATCTTGCCAAGACTTAGATATTCCTGAATTAAGTACTTATGGCATCCTGGCCACAAGGCTCTCTTCTACCCTCCACTCCACCCAACTTTCTTCTTTTTACTTTACCTTCCCTCACCTGCCCAACACAACTCCCAGACTCCTTACCCAGCTTCTTTAAGGAAGGCCCAACATCCTTCAGTAAGAAGGCCCAACAACCAGTGTTTGGAGTGAAAGTTCCCAGGGCTATCTTCTAGGCATCTCTTACTTGCTGCCTCAGGTGCTAATTAGCTTATTTAGGTGTTAATTTTAGCATTTGTTCTCTTTTTAACTCCAATTTAACTAATAGTAAAGAAAATTAACATGAAGTCTATTTAATTGACATAGATTTTACATTACAATTTGGAAGTTAAACCACTGATTTGAATTAAGATTATTTTCCAGTGGAGCAAATACTCTTTTATGCTTTTCAAAATCCCATTGCAGTGAATTAAAACTTACCAATGTTAGTCCTGTCAGGCTTTTATTTTTTCATTTGTACCGAAGATATTTTTAACAGGAACCAATTAACTATGACTCAGGCCTGAGGGTCATTAGATCCTTGACATTTACTAATCACTGCCTGAGTACTCTTGAGAATTCTATGGGGTCATTCTTCAGTAAAGCACTAGGATTTTTAAACCAATCATATTGAAAATATTTTTTCTTGGGTTGGAAGTGAGGGCCTTGTACTTTCTAAGCAACTACTCTACTACCTGAACCACACCTCCAGTTTTTTAAGATTTAAACATGAATAAATGTATTGGTAGGCCAGAGAAGAATCAGAGAAGGCATTATTAGAAGAAAGGCATGTGGGCAAGAGAGAGCCATGGTCTCTGGGTGTTAGCAGATGTTCAGATGGTCAGGGGCATCAGGAAATAATTTGGAACTAGTTGTTAAAGGTAGGTTAGACAAGGGGTTGGTGATGAATTGGAGAAAGCATTTACTCTCTCAGGAAGTTGTTGAACCATATGGACTTTGTCCTGTGCATCACAGAAATTACATTTTCACAGCATTCTGCACTGTTTTATTGTGAACTTAATTTAAGCATATGAATTTCTAGGTGTACAAGTATAGCAGTAGAGACCAGAATAGTAGGGTCAAATCAAAACTGGGTAGGACTTGGGAGATACAGAAATGGAATTATTAGTACAGCCAAGGTTTTGCTTTAAACTCATATTCAAACCATTAATGTATATATTATCAATTTCCAAAGGACAGTAAGATTCATTTGACTGACACACTACTTTCAAATTCAATGAGAAATGCTTACGGGGAGAAATTAGCTTTAATTAGCTTGATTTATAGTTGTATTATTTCAATGTGTTAGAAGAGAATGGGAGTGCAGAGAGACTTTCTGATAACACAAAAGAGTTGCAGTTGTGGAAAAGACCCAGGAAAGACTTACTGAGCAGAATGTAGGGTGTTGAAACCGAAAAGTCATATGCAAACTGTTTTTCATGCTTTGGACCAGTGGTGGAATTTATAGACAGGATACTGTGTCATGGAAATTACTCCTTGAGATTTTTGTTTTTTGCCAGTCCTGGGGCTTGAAGTCTGGGTCTGGGCACTTTCCCTGAGCTTCTTTTGCTCAAGTCTAGCACTCTAGCACTTGAGTCTTAGCAGGACTTCCGGCTTTTTCTGTGTATGTGGTACTAAGGAATCCAGCCCAGGGCTTCATTGTATGCTAGGCAAGCATTCTATATTAGCCACATTCCCAGCCCCTCCTTGAGATTTTTTAAAGTGTTTATTTCAAGTTGCTTTCGATTGTAAAATGGTGACAGGGGTCCATTCAGTTTGTGTGTGATATATCTTACAGCTGATCAATCTTTTCAACTCAGATGTTAACATACATTTTCTGAAATGTTCTTCTAAACACCAGCATCACTGAAAAGTATGTGCCTTGTGAATTGGCTATGGGAATGCTATATGTATTTATTTTAAAGACTATATTTGAAAATGCCAATCACATACTTAACAGTTAAGAACCTTTCACTATCACTTAGGATTTAATAAACACTTACCTCACTGTATACACAGTATTCTTAGAAATTTAAGAATCTTCCTTCCATCCAAGTAAAGCTCAGGACCAGATGGATTCACAGCAGAATTCTATAACATCTTCAAAGGAGAACTCACTCCAATACTGCTCAAACTCTTCAATGAAATTGAAAGAGAAAGATCACTACCAAACTCATTCTATGAAGCCAGCATAACCCTCATCCCCAAAACAGATAGGGACTAATCAAAGAAAGAAAACTATAGACCCATTTCTTTGAAGAACATTGATGCAAAATTTCTCAATAAAATTCTGATCAACTGAATTCAACTAACCCCAAAAATCATATACTATGACCAAATGGGATTCATTCCAGGGATACAAAGCTGCTTCAATATATGCAAGTCAATTAATGCAATTCAACACATCAATAGCAGCATGGACGAGAACCATATGATCATCTCAATAGATGAAGAAAAAAATTTGACAAGATTCAATACCTCTTTATGATGAAAGCTCTGGAGAAGCTAGGAACCCATGGACTATTTCTCAATATAATAAAGGCTTTCGATGACAAACTTACAGCCAGAATTATGCTTAAGGGTGACAAATTAAAACCATTTCATCTAAAATCAGGAATGAGACAAGGATGTCTGCTCTTTCCACTCTTCTTCAATATAGTACTGGAATTCCTAGACAGAGCAAAAAGTCAAGAGACAAACATAAAAGAGATCCAAATAGAGAAAGAAGAAGTAAAATTCTCCCTCTTTGCATATGACATAATTCTGTATTTAAAGAACCTCATATTATCCTCTCACAAGTTACTTGAATTGATCTAAAACTTTGGCAAAATAACAGGGTATAAAATTAATCCATAAAAGTGAATATTTTTTCTGTATGCAACAGAAGAGCAAGGCTGAAATCAGTAAAGCAACTCTCTATGTAATAGCCTCAAAAAAATAAGATACCTAGGAATTAACCAAAGATGTGAAGGACCTCTATGATGAAATATTTAAAAACCTGAAAAAGGAAATTAAAGCAGATTTAAGAAAGTGGAAAAACCTCCCATCTCCTGGATTGGAAAGATTAATATTGTAAAAATGGCAATATTGGCCAAAGCTAGCTATGAATCAATGCAATACCCACCAAAATCTCAACAACATTCAATGATATAGAAGAGGCAATCTAAAACTTCATATGGAATATAGAAGACCCTGGACAGCAAAAACTATCCTTAGCATGAAGAACAGTGCTGAAAGAATAACAATATCAAACTTCAAGCTCTATTACAGAGACTTAGTTATAAAAACAGCTTGGTACTAGAACAAGAATAGGCCCGAGGACAAATGAAATAGAGGAAACATACCAACAGACCTGTGGCCAACTAATCTTTGATAAGGGAGCAAAAAATACAGGATGGAAGACAGCCTCTTCAACAAACAGAGCTGGCAAAATTGGCTATACATGTGTAGAAAACTGAAGTTAGCTCCTTATATATCACACTGCACCAGAATCAATTCCAAATGGATAACAGACCTTGAGGAGTAGATTCCCTGAAAATATTACAAAACACTAGGGCTCCTTGGCACAGGTTGAAACTTCCTAAATAAAGATCCAGAAACACAACAAATCAAAGAAAAGCTGCATAAATAGTATTGCATTAAACTGCAGAGTTTCTGCATGGCAAAAGATATACCCAGCAAGATAAATAGAAAGCCCAGAGATTGGGATAAGATCTTTACATCAGACAAGCATCTCATATCTAAAATATACTTAGAGCTCAAAATATTAAGCCCCCCCAGAAAAACAAATCCTCAAAGACACAACAACCCCATCAATAGGTGAGCTAAAGACTTAGACTTTTCTGAGGAAGACATAGAATAGCCAATAGTACATTGATAACAACAATAACAAAGAGAAACCTCTTGTGTCCATGTCTTGGAGTTCATTTTGCTTAACATCACCTTATATGGTCATATATATATATATATATATATATATATATATATACACACACACACACACACACACACACACACACACACACACACACACACATATAAACATTTTCTTGATCCATCCATTTACTGAGGGGCATCTGGATTGGTTCCATATCTTAGTTATGGTCAATAATGCTGCAATAAATATAATTGTGCTGGTAGCTTTAGTATGGTCTTGTTTGTGATCATTTGGGTTTATTTGAATACTTATCTTGTGGTTAATTTCCCTAACATCAACTTATCTGACCTTTTCTGCTTGACTCAGACATACTCTAGTTATTGCAAATAAGGGAAACCATGGGACCTATGTTTCTTTGGGCCTGGCTTACTTCACTTAGAATTTTTTCCAAGTCTTTCCATTTCCTAACAAATGGGGCAACATCATTCTTTCTGATGGAGGCATAGAATTCCATTGTGTATATATACCACATTTTCTTGATCCATTCATCTACTGAGGGGCATCTGGGTTGGTTCCATATCTTAGCTATGGTAATAATGCTGCAATAAATATAGTTGTGCTGGTAGCTTTAGTATGGTCTTGTTTGTGATCATTTGGGTAAATGCCCAAAAGTGGGATTTCTAGGTCCTAGGGGAGCTCTATGTGGAGTCTTTTGAGGAACCTCCATACTTCTTTCCAAAGTGGTTGAACAAGTTTACACTCCCACCAACAATGCAGTAGGGTTCCCTTCTGTCCACATCCCCTCCAGCATCTGTTGTTATTAGAGTTCTTGATTATAGTTATCCTAACTGGGGTGAGATGGAATCTCAACATTGTTTTAATTTGCATTTCTTTTATGGCTAGAGAAGTTGAGCATTTCTTCATATGTCTATTGGCCATTCTTATTTCCTCTTCAGAGAAGTTTCTCTTTAAGTCTTTAGCCCACTTATTTGTTGTTTCTTTGAGGATTTGTTGTTAGGAAATTTAATTTTTTGAGTTTCAAGTATATTTTATATATGAGACCCTTGTCTGTTGTATGGCTAGTGAAGATCTTCTCCCAATCCGTAGGCTTTCTATTGATCTTGCTAGCTATGTCTTTTGCCATGCAGAAGCTCTGCAGCTTCATGCAGTCTCATTTATCCAACCTTTCTTTGATTTGTTGTATTTCTGGGTCTCTATTAAAAAAATTTCCGCCTGTGCTAAGGAGACCTAGGGTTTCTCCTATTCCATCCTGTAATGTTTTCAGAGTGTCTGCTTTGACTCTGAGGTCTTTGATCCATTTGGAGTTGATTCTGGTGCAGGGTGATATATAAGGATCTAGCTTTAGTTTTCTACAAGTGATTAACCAATTTTGCCAGCACCATTGACTGAAGAGGCTGTCTTTCTTCCATTCTAATTTTTAGCTCCCTTATCAAAGATTAGGTGGCTGTAGGTCTATATGTTCATTTCTGGATTTTTGATTCTATTCCATTGGTCCTGAGATCTGTTCTTGTGCCAGTACCAAGCTTGATTACTATGGCTTTGTAGTAGAGTTTGAAGTTTGGTATTGATATTCCTCCAGCACTGTTCTTTCTGTTAAAGATCGTTTTTGCTATTTGGGGTCTTTTATTGTTCCATATGAATTTGGATTGCCTCTTCTATTTCCTTGAAGAATGAGGTTGGAATATTGATAGGTATTGCATTGAATTTGTAGATAGCCTTGGGACGTATTGCCATTTTCATGATGTTGGTCCTTCTAATCCAGGAGCATGGGAGATTTTTCCATTTCCTAAGTTCTGTTTTGATTTCCTTTTTCAGGTTTTTAAGGTTTTCATCATAGAGATCTAAAAAAATACTTTTATGAGAGGATCACAATGCTCAATAGTTTTCATTTGACCATATAAAATGATGCTCATCAAAGTGAACTCTAATGAATGGAAGCACGAAAATATTGATGGTACTCTTTGTGGTTCTATTGTTTGTTTGTTTCCTTTTTTTGGTTTATTCTCTTCTGTTGCTATTTATGATTTCTGTACCCTTTGTCTTGTATATAAGTTTATCTAATTTGGGAGGGGATTGGGGAATCACAGAATCAGTGGGACAAAAGGTAAACCAATTCATCAACGAAACTTACTGGACACTATGTTGGAAATGAACTGTACAACTTTCAGGGGAATGAGGGGTCAAAAGGGGAAAATTTGGGTGAGAATGATGGAGGGGGTGACACTGTTCAAAAGGAAATGTACTCATTACCTGACTCATACCTATAACCCCTCTGTACACCACCTTTACAATAAAATTTAAAAATAAAAAATAGAAACAAGACTCTTGATTGTATGAGTCTTTTTTAGGGGAGTGCTGAGTCTGGAGCTTGAATTCAAAGCCTTGAAGCTGTCTCCCAAGCTTCTTTTGCTCAAGATTATCTACCATTTCAGGCACAGATCCACTTATGGCTCTTTTTTCTTGTGGTAGTTTATGGAGATAACAGTCTCACAACTTTCCTGCCCTGATTGGTTTCAAACCACAGTCCTCAGGTTTATAGATAGGAATGAGTCACTATTGCTGGCTTTCAAATATGATTCTTAAATTAAAAAAAACAGTATTTATGTTTACGGTATTTATATAAGTACTTTACCTCAGAAAAACAAGTGAAACAACCTACTTCCAGGATCTTATCACAATGTCTTTGTAAACAGCTGTATATATAACAATGTAATAGTATCTGTAATTTAATAAAACATGCTGAGTAGTTTAGAATATCACAACTAATATCGTGATGTGTCCTATGCAATCACTTATGTCATTTTCTTTCATCATTACATTTCTTTGAAATGTTTGGCTCCCTTAGTGTTATGTGTAAAATGCTCAAGAAAACTTCTAAACAAACCCTATCATTAGGACTTAACAGGTGCTCCCAATCTGTCTAGTGCTACTGATAGACATAAAAGGGGTTTACTAATAGGTTTGATGTTTGAAGTGAACAGAAAAGTTGGCACAAAGTCATCATTGAAAAAAAATGGCATGGGTCTTGGCAGAATGTCCTGGCTGATGTATTACTTTTATACCTTTCTTCCTGAGTTGACTTCTTTTTAATCTGTTAGGAAAAGATGTCCTTGAACTTTGACATCAGGAAGCTTAAAATTCAGTATTAGTTTTATAGCTCTTTTACCAAAAGATCCTGGATTGAAGGTTTCATTAATCCACTGTGGCCGTCAAACAGTGCATATAAAACATCAAAGGGATTTTCATGAAGGAGGATGAAAACGTTAGAAAGACTAAAGAGTGTGCTGAAATTGTTGTATTCTGGTCATATGTCTTTAGCCTCATGTGTGACACTCACTACTGCTGCTAATTTCATCAGATCCTTAGGAAAGGTGTTGGTGTCACATGAGCACCTGGGTTGCCTTGGGCTACTATACAGTGTGCAAGGTAATGTTTGGAGAACCATGAACCCAAGGTTCAGATGAAATTTGCCTGAAACTTGTTAATTTGTCTCCTTGGAACTTTGTGAACGAGATTCCATGCTGTCTTTTGAAGAAAATAAAGGGATTATTTGTAGCAGATGAGGACATCCACTGATGGACTCTTCTGGTCCTGAAACTTGTTGTGTATAAATGTCAAAAAACAAATCCTATTTCCACCTAAAGTATCATTCCAACATCCACAAAGCCCCTCTAAGAAACCTATGCTGCAGGACAGGATAGAACAGGGAATGATGAGTGAGCCAGAAGTAGATCTTACCTCATAGATACATATCTTAAAATCAATTTGGATTCGCTGCAATATGCATATATACTGTTGAATTTTACAATTAATCTGTAATGTTGCAAAAGTAGACTATCCAGTTTATTTTACTTTAAGAAGTGGTTTTAAATTTTCTTCAGTTTTCATTAAATTTCCAAAACAACATTATCATTGAAGGAATCAAAAACACTTAGCTTAATTTGAAGTCACACAACATTAATGGTTAATGGGAAGGAGTTTGACAGGAAGGGATATTGGACTTTTCTTACGGAAAGGCAGTTGTGACAATTTACAGGAAGAAATTGCCATTAAATTTACTCTTATTCACTGTTTTTGCTATGATACTCAAATAATTTTTCTTTCTCATAAATGACTATGTTTCTTTTAAAACATTGTCATTATATATAATTGTGTAATAGCTTAACTAGCCTACACATCTGTGGGGGAATTCCTTTTGAATTCCTCTCTTTGATTTTTCATTTATAAAAAGTGGACAATGTCTTTTAACTCCCTTAAATTAAAATGAGTTCAGAGAGAACTATCGCAATGGTCCATATTGTGTGATTTTTGAGTCTAAATCCCATAGAAATTAACAGATTGTTCTGAGGCTCCTTCAGCCTTCACATGTAGAGGGTCCTTTCTAGTATCTGAGGGTCTTTTTTTACCCAGTGTCCCACATGAGTCTCCCCAAAATGCACATGAACAAGTGAAATTAAGGCAGATGGACTGAAACACCCAAGTACATTGGGTCAGTGGTAGAACCTGGCCCAGCACCATATGCCTCTAGTTCCTGATGTTACATTCTTGACACCATTTAGGATGGTCAGGAAATTGGATCTGATAGGTTGAACCTCAGTCCTCCAAGGTGATCATACCCTAGGATAACTCAAGAGAATCCCCCAAAGCAAATTGCATCCTTGCTTGAGAAATACTGTTCACATGGAAGGGCTTGCTGAAGCAGATATTTTTGGCACTTGCTACATATTGAGTAACTTGAGGATCTTAAAACAAACAAACAATGACCTGAGACCTCCCAGAAGTACTGGCTTATTGCTCCAGAAAAGCCTGGACTTTGAGCTGGTTGAAAGCCTCCAAAATGATGGTCATCTGCTGCCAAGATGAAGGAGCTGACAGGGAGAGGGAATAGCACATATTGAATATGAGGCTTTACCCACCAGCAGAACAATCCAAAAGCTGATACCAGGGTTCTCTTTCCTGAAAGGTAGTGACAGCAAAGGGGTTTCAGTAATCCAGCTCTGCCACTAATTGCTTTTAACCAAGTTTCTGACCTCTAAAGTGAGTATGACAATCCAGGATTGCTGTATGGCTCATATAAAATAGTACTCTGGAGGCTCCCTGAAAATCATCACTAAGGTGAGCTTGGGAGTTATATATCATTAACATTCTGTTTAATAAACTTGGATCCAAATGCCCATTACAAAGTCAGCCTGGGATGAGAACAAGTCACACAGGCTTTTTTTTTTTCAAAGTATTCTGGTGTAGCGGGAGAAAGAGGGCAAATTTATAACAATAATTTTCAAATAAAATGGCATTGTTTTATTGGTTAGCACAGAGTACTGTACTATACTGGCTTTTTAGGAAGTGTGACAGGAGTGCTGGCTCATGCTTGGAGCTGGCAAGGTGAGAGATGGCTGGGAAGGGACCAGTCTCTCTTCCAGGAGAGGGAGCACAGTACCCTAGGAACTTGAACAGAATGTACCATTGAGCTCAGGCTCTGGGTCTGGAGATAGCTGCAGGGAAATGGGCATATGGAGGGCTTTGGGGAGGTAGGCCATATGAGGATACCGTGTCCACTTTAAATTTTGTGATCTTTAAATATTGTGATTCAGAATAGCAAGTGAGTGGAGCCTGGTGAATGGCATGGGATGATGAAGACCATGTTCAGTGCAGTGAAATGACTTGTTCCTGAATTTCCCCTGGACCAGTTAGCTAGGAAGCGGGGGTGGGGGGTGGGTGGGGGGTGGACGCAAGAAGCCATCTGTGTAGTGGGATGCAGAGTACAGGCTCCTAAGTCAGAGGTAAATTCTAGCTCCATTGCTTCCTAGGTGAGGACTTGGCCACCTTGGTGAACTTCTGTGAAATTCTTTACTTATCATATAGTGGTGAGAGAGGATTCATTGGGAGAAGATAGAGGTTTCAGTGAGGTGGGGACCTGAACGGATCAGCATGGTTCTGTAAACATTAAAGCAATTCCAGGCTGGGGCATACTCTCAGCAAAAGGCAGAGAGTAGTTGAAAAGCCCCTCTGAAGGGGTGGATCTTCTAGTTTGGAATATAAAGCACTGAAACCAAGAGAGGGCTGAGAATTTAAGCTCCAAAACATAGAGCTGAGGAGCTGGGGCACTAGTGAAGTAGAGGCATTTGGTAGAGAAAGAAGCTGAAGCAAAAGTAAAGTGGATGTGATGCTGGAGTGGGGTTGCTGAAGCAAAGTTTCAGTGAGACTTCAAGCACCACTGACTCTCCTGTCTTCAGTCCATATTTAGACATCATATCTTATCAACATTGACTGCAACATTTAACTTTTTACCATCGTTTCCTTTTTGCTGAGACAGGGTTTGCAAAAGCAAAGCCCAAGCTGGCTTTGAACCTGTCCAAACTTATCATTTTCCTGTCTCGGCCTTCTGAATGCTGGGATTATAGCTGTGCACCACTACATCTAGTTCAAAATTCTTCTTTTTACAGTTCCCTGACTGTGAGAGTTTGTTTCAGAGAAGCAAAAGTCATGTTGCTTGCTGGAACAAAAGTTCAGGTGCCAGTTCTGTCTGCTCCAGCACCCCTGGAGGTCAGTAGGCTGTATGACACCCTGGGGCAGTTAGATAGCAGGCAGATCCAACCAATAAGAGAGTTGCTTTCATTTTGCATAGTTCTTTACCTGTGGCTGAAGGATGCTAAGACAAAGTCTCTTTGAGTTGCCCTGCGTTTGACTTACCTGTTTGCATGATCCTGTCTGCTTGGTCTGTGGGGTTATGGTCTTGATTTGAGACTTTCTGATATGTTGGTGCTCCTATGCCAGGCAACACAGAAATATCCCGCCCCTCACCACCTTCTGTATGTAAGCTTGACCTTCAAGTCCCTCTAATAGAAGGTTTTAGAACAACACTTGTGTGTGTAGGGAGCACATTATAGTGTTTAAAATGAGTCAGAAGCTATGGTTCGAAGTTGAGTGTCCAGGGTTCCATCTCCAGCTGTGGAATTGACTGGCTCCCTGGGGTGGGGAGGGTGTCTCAGCCAGTCTATCAACCCTGTGGCCTGCAATGTCTTCTTCAAGGGGGCACTCAGGCCCTTCTGCTGGCACCACAAGTTGGCAAGAGATAGTTTTTGCCTCATTACCTGCTGGATTTTAGACCTTCAACTCTTTCCTGGTATCACTCATAATGCAATATTGACTATGGTATCTGTCTGAAAATCAGCACACGTGGTCTCACAGCTGAACATTTAGGGGGGTTTGAAGCCTTTCCTCAATTCCTTCATCCTCAAGAATTTCTAGTTGGCTGCATAAATGTACTGTCAGCAGAATCTGGCATGTATTTTCTACATTTTTCTTAGCACTGAAATAATCTTTAAATGCTTTTTCATCTTCTTTCTGGTTTATCAATCTGACAGAGGCAGAAAGGTCAATTTGGTCACTACCAATGATGGCACAGAATGAGAGCTGTGTAATAGTCACACAGCCTGTCTGTCTTTCCAAGACAAATTGTGTTCATGAGAGGATATGTTCCTTGTGATGTCTTTACCTCTAGACATGAACCACTGGGAATCTCAAATTTAATTTGTGTTTGGTGATTCTGGGGTTTGAACTCAGTACTTCACTCTTTCTAGGCAGATTCTCCACCCCCTTGAGCCCTATCTCTAGACTTTTAATACTTTATTTTGGAGAGGGTCTTACGTTTTTGCCAGGGATAGCCTTGGCACAACTATGTCTTCTTTGTAGTTTAGATTACAGGTTAATGCAATGATGCATGGATTGTTATGTGAGATGTGATCTCACAAACTTTTTCTTGCCTGGACTGACCTTGAACCACACGACTCCTGATGACTGCCTCCCAAATAACTAGGAATTTAGGTATGAGCCACACACTGGTCCTTGATGGTTTTGGAATACAAATTCCTACAGTGTGTGTAATGCCTTGAAGATCCTTAACTGAAACTCTTCCAGCAGTGAAGTTTTGCTACAGCATAGAAACAAGTAGGCTGAAAAAGTAAAAATGGAAAGACTAGCTTAATAACAAGACTAATGTTTGTGATGGAGTCCAAGGTATGACTGGGAAAACATACACTCTTTGTACCACAGGAGAGACTGGAAAAAAACCAAACCAAAGGACTTTATCCCATGTTCACTCAACAATCAATACAGAAGATGCTAATGATCAAATATGCATGGGAATATCCCTTCCCAACTCCAGTCCAAAGATCTATCTTCCAAAAAGCCCTCCGGTGGACCCCCAAACAGGCATACACACATGGTTTAGACTCCTGCCTAAGTCTGTCTGACCATACAACCTCACTGATGAATGCACAATAATGTTGACATGAATAAAAGCAAGTGGATATTGTCTCCATTTGTGAGGTGGGCAGACATACTTTCTTGGGTTCTAAGAGCTTTCTTTTCAAGGCTTTGCATTCTCTTTTCAGCTCATACTGGAAATATCAAGTTCCTTTTGTCCTCAAAAAAACACATCACTTTGTCCAGTTTCTCTTAAGAGGTCACAATAAATGTCAGGTCTCCTGTGTTTCTGTTTATCCCTACAAATGCACAGCATAGTCCTCATGATGGCTTTGCTTTTGTTCAAATTTCCTTTCAAACTCAGGCTGTTCCATGGTCTCAAACATCAGAAGAAGAAAAAAAAAGCTAACATCCCTCTGAAAGGGAGAAACGGAATTAAAGCTATAATCACATTTTCCACCCACCACATGGGCAAAATATAAGAAGTTTAATAATCATGGTTTGCTCTAAAAGAAATATTTCATTAATTGTTCACAGATGTGCAAGTTTTAGATGTGTCTTGGCATGCTGAATGGTTTGTATAAAAGTTACTTGCCTTATAATTAGATGTGAACTGGTTGATGACTTATATAATTTTGTTTTTATGATATACAAAGATATTTTCATATGATTTATTTTCATTAATATGTAGTATTATTTTGTTTATTAAATGTGGAATAGTTTTGGGTATAAAAGATTTTGCAAAAATGGCCATAAAGTATTACCACTCCCAATAATTAAGTCCCTCCATTTTATGAGTATTGTTTTTTGTTTGTTTGTTTGTTCGCCCCTTAACAAATCCTCACTTCTGCTTCTGGAATGGGGACTGGTCCCATGACTTGCTTTGGCCAATGAAATGCTACCAAACTAATGTGTGCCAGTTTCAAGATTGGCTATAAGAGTCCTTGCAGTATATAAGGGCTCCCTTTGGGCCACATCCTTGCCATCATCTGAAATTCTTTATTTTCTTGTTATTGGCCATTCTACCTGGGGTGAGGTGGAATCTCAATGTTTTGATTTACATTTCCTTTATGGCTAGAGATGTTGAGCATTTTCTCATGTGTCTGTTGGCCATTTTTACTTCTACTGTTGGTGGGAATGTAAACTTGTGCACTCACTCTGGAAAGCAATATGGAGGCTCAAAAAATTAAACATTGAATTCCCCTATGATCCAGCAATTCTACTCCTGGTCATTTATCCAAAAGATTGCAAACCAGGATACAGTAAATCCACCAGCTCAACTATTCACTGCACTATTCACCAGAGCCATGGTATGAAATCAGCCAAGATACCCCTCAGTAATGAATAGATCAAGGAAAATTGGTATATAGACAAAATGGAATTTTACTCACCCTTTAGCAAGAATAATATTGTACCATTTGTAAAGGAATGAAAAGACCTGGAAAAATTATGCTAAATGAAATAAGTCCGGTCCACAGTGACAACAGATGCATATTTGCTCTCACTTGTGGAAGCTAGAGTTAGCTTATAAACCTATAAGTGAATATGTTGGGTTGTATGCAAGTGTACACAAGTGTATTAATTGAAATATGGTAGATTCAAGGGAGAACTCCAATAGTGTATTTCTTAGAAAGACAAAATCAAACACTAGTAAAAATATAAAACCAGAAAGTGGATATTTGAAAGGGGGTGGGGTGAAATTAAGGGGAAAACGGTAGAAGAACAAAGAGGAGAAGGAGGGGAGAATGCCATTTCAAAAAAATCCAAAACATTCTACAAAATAAAGAAGAGCAAAGGAAGAGGGGGCAGGGGAGGGATGGGTGAGAATGTTGAAAGGGGTGACATTGGTCAAAATATGATGTATTCATAAACTTTGTTGTTAAATGGCAACTCCTTTGTACAACTACTTAAAGATAATAATAAAAGAGGGGGAAAAGAGTCTTTGCAGGCTTTACCAGATCTCTTGTGAACTTGCACACGCTTTGTGAGGGATTCAATGCATCCTGGCAGTGTGCTGGGACACCGTAGTCAATCTGGAAGCTGATCACATATGTAGGAGTTAGCTATGTTGAAAACAGAAGAGCCACCCAGCTGAACCCTGCCTGCAGAGACACCTGCCTACATAGTCACCTGCCTGCACAGCCACCTACCTGCTTAGTGATGACCCATAGAATCTCCATGAAGTAGACAGTCTCTATGATGAAGACCACATTCTGCAGTTTGCTGTGGGCCTACTACTACTCTCTGTAGTAGTTAAAATTTTTAGTACTCAAAATTTTCAGATTAAATTTTTCCAAGAATACCACTTACTTTTAATGTTTTATATTTAATATGCATGCATTTTTAGTATAGAAATTTTGAAAAATAATCAGGTACAGAAAGAGGAGTAAAATCCTGATGCCCTTCAGTAGATAAATGGATTAAGAAAATGTGATATATACATACATATATATGTATGTATGTATATATATATATATATATTGGAATTCTATGTCTCTGTCAGAAAGAATGACATTGCCTCATTTGTTAGGAAATGGAAAGACTTGGAAAAATTATATTAAGTAAAGTAAGCCAGGCCCAAAGAAACATAGGTCATGGTTTCCCTTGTTTGCAATGACTAGTACATGTCTAGGACAAGCAGGGAAGGTCAAAGGCTATGTACATATGACCACATGAGATAATGTTAAGCAAAATGTATCCCAAGACAGGGACACGAGGTTTTTTTTTTTTCTTCTCTCTTTCTTGCTAGTGTTTTTAATGTACTTACAAGGCACTATGTGATTCTTTTGTTTCTATTGTATGTTTTCCCCCCATGGTATAACCCCTATTTTCATTGGATTTGATGCCGGTGTTCCTTGGGGAATGCTTAAATGGGGATGCAGGCTGACTTATGTGACAAGGAGATGTACAGGACACTATGTTGAAAACAAACTTGACAATGACAGGGTAGGGGGGTGGAAGGAATCAGGGAGGTGGGGAAGGAACTGATGGTAGGGGAAAAAGAAAGGAGGAGGTAACAATGCTCGCTATGAAATGTTATCATTACCTTACTCATGTAACTGTAACCCCTCTGTACAACATTTTAAATATATATTATACGTAAATATACATAGTAACATGATATACTACTAAAATTTCCTTTTTGGCAGAGATGTTGAGCATTTCTTCATGTGTTTATTGGTCATTTTTATTCTTCTTCTATTGTTGGTGGGAATATAAACTTGTTCAATCACTCTAAAAAGCAATCTGGAGGTTCCTAAAATAATTAAACATAGAACTTCACTATCATGAAACTTTGAATGTATCTTTCTGTTTTATTTTTTTTCATTCTTTGTTTTTGTGCTGATACTAGAGCTTAAAGCCTTCTTTTCTCACTTTTTCTCTCAAGGCTGGCACTCTCATGTCTCATAGATTTTTCTCCCCAGGCTGATTTTGATCCTCAAGTCTCAGCCTCCTGCTGAGCAGCTGAGATTACAGGTATGAATCACCAGTGTTTGACCTGTATATATCTTTTTAATCCATTTTCTAATCCAGACAATATTCCCAAAAAAACTTTCTCATGCAATTGACATCCTACATTTTAAAAATGTTTGCTTTGTATTTCATCTTACATAGGCAATAATTAGCTTGAAAACACTGTTAATTCAAAAACCTCAATTCCAGCTACTTGCTATTATAAATAATAATGTGAAAATCATTGTTCACACATTGATGATCCCATTAATAGTAAATAACTGTTCATTTCACCGAACTCTAGCCCCTACTATACATTGACATTTAAAGCAAGCCCTGACTTTGCCATCAAGGTGAAAGATACCAACTATTATGCATGCACACCTCGAACTAGAGTTCAGTCTTTAAGATTCATTCTTAGAGTAGAACTTACAATGAAATACTGAGCTACTTAGTGTGTCACTTTGAATGTAGAACTCAAACCTCTACCAAAGTATGAAGCATTGCTCTGGGAGTTCCTTCCCTCTCTTCTGAGTCAATATCCACATTGACCTTTCAGAAGCAACATTTCTCATTTTTTCCACCATCAATTAGTTTTGCCTGTCCCAGAACTTTATGAAAATAGAATAGTATCACATTCAGTCTCACTTTCAGTATAATGTTTAGGACCCATTTCAATCATGTTTCTTCTGTTGTGATTTCTGCAAAGAGTCTAAGCCAGTCTGCTGCTGGCCCATACCTGGGCCATTTCTAGTTGTCAGCTGTTGTGACTACAAGAGCTATCAACTATTTGGACAATTGCCTTTGTTAAACTATAATTTCATTGCTATTGTTAAGATATTGTACAGATGGGTTACCGTTTCATAAGTCAGCTGATGAGTATGGTTTTTTTATTTTTTTATTGTGATAAAAACTGTACAGAGGGGTTACAATTACATGGGCAAGATAATGAGTACATTTCTTATCAAGCATTGTAGCCTCCTCCTTTGTTTCCCCTTCCCATCCCTTCCAAGCCTCCCCCCCCAATCCACCCCCCCACCCCCCCACCAAAGTTGTAAAGTTCGTTTTCGACATGACAACTTGTACTTCTCATTGTTGCAACGGGTCCACCTGTATTCTTATTTAAACGACTTGTTTTTCCCCTTCCTCTCCACAAATTATACTGAGATCAAATACAGTGGAAGCAGGGGTTATACTGTGGGGGAGGGGAGTATGTTTTTTGTACAATGTCACCTCTTCCTTCGCTTTCCCCAGTTTCTTCCCACCCTGCCCACAGATTTTTCCACATAGTGTATACTGAACACCATGATAATTGCCTTCTTTTTGTGGACTTAAGTTATCATTTCTCTTAGTTAAGCACATAGAAATGAATATATTACATTACTGGATAAATGTTTGTTTGGTTTTATGAAAACATCATAAAAATTGTTTTCCAAAGTCACTGAACAATTTCACACCGCCACTGAAGGTGTATGAGTTGCAGTTATCCTGCATATCTGCCAGCATTTGGCACTGTTGGGCTTTTCAGTTTTATTCATTGTTGGGATTTGTGGCCAGTCTTTTTAAAAACTAATTTGGGAAATAGTAAATACAGCTCAAATTTCAAAAGATGCTAAGGACTGTATAGCTAAAAGGCGAATGTTTGTCCTAGCCTTTACGTTATTCCAGAGATAGCACATGCATATTAAAATAGGAACAAGTATGAAATACTTTGAAAGAGAAATTTTTTCAAAAAGTGATACCTTGTTTTACGTTCAATATATCTATCTTTCAGTTATTATATTATCTCAGCATATATGTTATTTAAACAATCTTGTTTCTAATCGTTTAGTGTTGCCAAAAGTGTTGCAGATCTCTTTCCTTCCCCCCACCCCATGGTACTAGGATTTGAACTCAGGCCCTTGTGCTTTCTAGGCAGGAACTTTACCCCTTGAGCCACTCCACATATATTTTTCCCGGGCTAGTTTCTCACAATCCTCCTACCTATGCCTCTGTGTACCTGGGATTACAGCCATGACTACTATGCTTCTCTTGTTTGTTGAAATGAGGTCTTGCTAACAATTTTTTGCCAGGGTTTGCCCCAAACTTTAATCCTCTCCATTTAGGCCTTTTGAGTAGCTGGGATTATAAACATGAGCCACCATTCTGAGCCCTGTAAATGATTTTTTGTAGAAATATATGAAATATATATATATATGTATATGTATATATATATATATATATATAGTGTGTGTGTGTGTGTGTGTGTGTGTGTGTGTGTGTGTGTGTGTGTGTGTGTGTGTGTGCCACTCCTGGTACTTGAACTCTGGGCCTGGGCACTGTCCCTAGGCTTATTTTGCTCAAGGCTTGTTCTCTACCACTTGAGCCACAGGTCTGCTTCTGGCTATTTAAGGGTAGTTTATTGGAGAAAAGAGTCTCATGGACTTTCTTGCCTGGGCTTATTTTGAGTCATGATCCTCAGACTTCAGACACCTAAGTAGCTAGGATTATAAGCTCAAGCCACCACTGCCCCAACTGGAAGTATATTCTAAGCAGTGAGTGTCACATAGTTTTGTGTCACTTGAGTGGATTGTAGCATCCAGTCAAGCACTGGCAAGGGCATTTTATGGATACTGTTAATATCCATGATTACTTTAGATTTTAGGTAAAGATTACCTTTGATGGTATGGATGGATCTTGTGTGATCAGTGCAGTATTTAGAGCAAGAAGAGGTTTCCAGGCAAAGGAGGAATTTTCCTCCACTGCCTTAGTGACTCCTTCCTGTGTTCAGACCACTGGCCTGCACTATATACCTTAGATTTGCCAGCACTCCCAATCTTGTATACTGATTCTTTAAAATAAAACTATGGATATGGCCTCTTTATTGGTTTCTCTGGGAAACATTAGCTGGCCTCATAAAGTGAGCACGTGAGAGGGTTAAATATTCATGACATCTCTAACAGCCCTCTGCAGAGGTGGCATGATTTATGCACCACAACGATATATATATATATATTGAAAGTGTCTCTTCCCTACATATGCACCAATATCGAGTTCTCTCCTCTCCTCTCTGATAAGGTCAAGATAAAAATCTCCCCTTAATTTTAATTTCATATTTCTAGCCATTAAATATTTCAATGTTTTAATCTTCCTAGAGTATGGTATTTTGCTTGAGAGGCAGTTGGGATATTATTTCTTATGACAGATACCTATTATCCCATGCTGTGAATTCAATAAGCCATCCATTTTCTCAGTATAAATGCCACCACTGCCATCTTCTAAAGATGTGTGTATAAATATTTTAGGTACCCCCTCAAGCACACACATATGTCCAACCAAAGCATATTAATAATTGACTGAGTATATATGTCATTTATTGTCCTGGCTACTCATTACCCACTAGCTTGAAATGCTTTTATCTCCCATCTCTCTGTCTTTCTTCCTATCAACTTATCTATTCTACTTTGCTTTGTTGTTTTGCATTCTTATACTGCTTTCATTCCTACAATTGTTAATTTTTCTCTTGTTTGTGCTTATGATATATATGAGGACAAGATTCTAATTTTTTTCAGAATTTTCATAGATTTTTTTCTCATAAATGAACATTATTATATTAAAAACAGCTGTTTCCAAACTTTCTTTCATCAGGTCTTCAGCCTGGCTGGACAGTGTTCTACTACTGAACTAAAACCCCAGCCCTAGGATACTTCAAAGTTTTTCTAAATGTTACATTGTAGTTTAATTCCAGTATTACTAATTATGTAGACTCGCTCTTAGAAAACTGACCTATTAAAAGTTTTGGCCAAAAGTTTTGGCTTAGCTGTATACCAGTAGCTCATGCCTATAATTCTAACTACTCAGGAGACTGAGATCTGAGGATGGTGGTTTAGAGCCAGACTGGGCAGGAAAGTCGTGAGACTCTTATCTGAAATAACCACCATAAAGCCAGTAGTAGAGCTGTGGTAGAGTGTTAGTCTTGAACAAAAAAATCTTAGGAACAGAACCCAGGCCCTGAATTCAAGTTCAGGACTGGGCACGCGCACGGACACACACACACACACACACACACACACACACAAACACACACACACACACACACACACACACACACACACACACACACACACACACACACACAAGTACCAGACTTTTGTCTAGCCCTCACATCATTCTTTCAGGTAAATTTATTTATGTAAAAATGCAGTTGTATCTGTAAAAATAATGACAAAAATAAAAAATAAATTAATTTTAAATTAATAAAAATTAAATTGAAAATCTATAAAAAATAATGGCAAATTTACATCATTCTTTTCAACATTTATAATATTTATTTTCATTGGAGGCCTTAACTACATTGACCAACACTGAAAAGACAATACCAAATGATCCAAGTGATTGTGTTAGTACCTTATTTGTGATTTATGAGAATATGTCTAGATCTTCCACTGAGGTATAATATAAAGTGGATAGATATGTATAGACATTTCTATGTCTGGGTGTGTGGGAACAGATTTATTCTTATTTTTACAAGTCTCCCACTTTTATTCCAATTCTGACTCAGTTCCAACTCCATCTAATGCTTTCTTTTATGGTAAGTAGTCACAGGATGGAGAAAAGAAGGTGAATTAAAACTTTCTCTATTTACATACTTCAAGTTCATCCATTAATGTAACACTTCTTTTAGCACTAAAAAATTACCTGTAGTGCTTATTAAAACACAGGTTCCAGACCCTTGGCTCCTCATAGGCAGGCATTGTTCCCCAGAATTGCATTTCTGACAGACTTTCAGATGCATCTGCTGGCCTGTAGCTCTCATTTCAAAGAGCAGGTAATTAGTAGCCAGATGACTTGCATCAGGTGCTTGGTATTGTACCTGCCGTTGCTAAGGCCTTCTTATTTCATCTCACCTATTGCTTCATTCAAAAGCCACCCCCCCACACACACTTAGGCAAAATCTTCTGTCTTCATGGATCTTGTAAATCCCTATTACTGTACAATTAAGTAGCAGTTGTACCATGCATCCTTGTCATTTCTCATGCTAGTAAGTTGTGAGTTACAGCCCCATTGATTAGCTATAGTATAACCCCTTAGTAGTTCCAAAGGCTGGTCTTCAGGTAATATATGAGGCTCCCTTAGTGTCTGTCAATATGCCTTTTCCCCTTCAATAGAGCTCTTTTAGCTAAGTCTGTGTGTTCAGTAACAAATAGGACATTTCTGAGCCTCCCCCATAGCTAAGCTTAATACTGGGAACAGGGATTAAGAAGGAAATAAGGTATGGAATCTTCCAAGAGCTTGTTGACAAAATATCTCTCCAATCCATACCTTTTGTGTCATTTTAACCTTTCCTCATTTTTGTGGCTCTGAATAGATTTATTTCCATTACCATGAACCATCAAGTTATGGCACAAGTAGAAAAACAAGTCCAGATTCTCACAGTGGAATGGTTTACCCTGGGCCTCTTGGCCCCAAGCATTGCCAGAAAACTACTCACTTTTGTTTCTGTGATTGTTACTTTGATGTTTCTTTCTTATTTCTTCCTCCCTCCCTCCCTCCCTCCCATCCTTCCCTCCTTCCTTCCCTCCTTCCTTCCTTCCTTCCTTCCTTCCCTCCTTCCTTCCCTCCTTCCTTTCTTTTTTTGCTGCTGGGTCTAATAATCATCATTAAATCAATTACAAGTGGTATCTAAACAGTTAAGTCTTTGCAAAGAATCCTTTGTTCCAATGAACCCCATCTGTCTCATTTTTGTGGTTACAGGACTGTAAACATTCAGTTGCTTCCTCCTTATCTTGCCAATGTCTCCATACATCTAACTGACCAAGACCTGTTGTCATAAATCCACTAATTTAGTAATTCTGTTTCTATGGCTACATGACCCATAATCTGACTAAGCATACACAATTGCATAATTATAGGCCTGTGTGCCTTCTAAACCAGCAGCTATTTCCTTATCAGTAGCCAATCACAGTACTTTTCTGATAGCTACTCCATCTAGCTTCATCATCTACAGGATTTTTTCCAAATTTCTTCCTTTCCATGAAAGAAGTCTGCCTCTGTCTTCTATTTCTCTAGATCAGTACCCTCCAAAAAGTTACTGTGTGTGTGTGTGTGTGTGTGTGTGTGTGTGTATGTATTTATGAGTAAGTCTCTGTATCTTCTAAATTTATTCAATCTCATTGTGTTTTTTTCTAACACTTTCACTGCTGATGGTTGTTCAATTTCATTTTGACCAAGAATGAATATTCAAAGGAAATGAATACTCAGTAAGATGTGAATCTTTTCATGTGTTTAAGTAAAAAGTGGTAGTGTTTAGGTTATACTTTTTAATGAAGAGAAGCTTTGAAAAGAGAACAATATGTAGATAAAAGTACTCAGGTACTTACTGCAAGTCATGTTTTTTTGTTTGCTTTTTTTTTTTTTTACATTTTGGTAACACCAAAATTACTGTAAACAGCAGCATTGGATTAGGGCAGTAATCTCCAGATTTAAGTTTACATATGCTCCATTTCTCAATAGGTAGTAATCAGATCCTGATTTTCTTTTTTACCTTTGATAATAAAGGAAAATGGATTTATATGTCACACCAATATGTACATAGAAAGCGTCTTCTGGGTTTCTTTAGAATGCAACGTGTATCTGTGAAGCATGGCTGACTAGGTTTGCTATATTATCTCACTGTATGTATCAGTTGCAAACTCCAGCCTACTCACATCTGTCATAAGAAGGAGGTGCTTTCGTTTCAACTCTGCCTTCAGTGATGTCATGTGTATAGCTTGAAGTCAGCCAGTGTGGGAAAATTTACTTCATAGGAAAAGGCACATGTGGCAAATCAGAGCTTTTATCTTCCTAGACAGCTGTGCGTAAAACATCAACCAGCATGCCACTAAATGTATTTGCCTTAATAGAGATAGTTTGTGGGGCCAGGGATGTAGCTCAGTGGTGATAGAACTCTTGCTAAGCATGGGCGAAGCTCTAGGCATAGAACCCTGTGACTGCAAAAGAATTGTTCACTCTTATAAACAAACACTGTAAACAAAATCACTATTTTCCTTAGGCATAGAATTTTTGACTCACTTTCTTATATACAGAGAAAAATTAAAATGATCCCTGATGCAGATTTGGTTAAATTTGCTTTAGCTGAGCTCAGTGAGGTATGCCTTTAAACCCAGTTACCTGGGAGGGGGAAATCCCAGGAATGAAGTTTGATGCCAGCTTGAGAAAAAAGTTAATGAGACCCTATCTCAACCAATAAGCTGGGATGGCAGTGTGCACCTGTGATCTCTATGGAGTCTTAGGAAAGAGGATTGATGTCTAAGACTGGCCCCCAGATCAAAAAAAGGAGACCCTATCAAAAATTAATGAAAGGCTCTCTCTCCCTATCTCTCTCTCTCTCTCTGACTCTGTCTCTTTTCTGTCCCTGTCGTCTGTCTGTCTCTCTCTTTTGCACACACACACACACACACACACACACACACACACACACACACACACACACATGTTTTGTGGTAGAACACCTGCTCAGCAGACAAGAGTTCATAAGTTCAAACCACAGTACCACCAATTTTTTCCCTTATATTCGCTTTTTTCATCTGTCCATTTCCTTGTTTAGTTTTTGTCTACTTAAGCTATAAAAACAAATGGTTGTGTATTGGTTTTTGCTTGCTGGTGGCTTTGTCATTTTTGTTTTGGATGTGACAATCATTTATATATTTTAAAGGCATACCACTTAGTATGCATGAATTATTTAATATACATTTTCATTGTAGAGTCTACCTTGATCAACATATAATGATGATTTTCTCCATTTAATAAGATGTTTTTATTTTGATGCTAATGGGGACTTTTTCCTGGCTTTGCCTTTTATATGTGATTTGATTTAGATTTCATTTCTTTATTTTGTTTTAATTAGTCTTGTAGTCAAGAGTTGTTTTGAACCCAATATCAGGATCTTTTTCAGTTTTTAGTAGAATTCAAGTGATTCATATTATAGAATGACAATATTTGGGTGTTCATTTCATGTTTTCTTGTTAGTTTTTTAAAGGTCATTTTTTATGCTGGGTTAGTATCTGGAATTCCCCCCCTTTGGTGATTTGAAATTTTAATTTTCTTAATAGTTATAGTAGCAGGTGGAATAATACCTATCTCTTAAAGAAAATGATCAGGCCTTGAATCCTAGTACCTATAAATGTTACCCTGTAAGGAGAAAAAGTCTTTGCAGATCAAATTAAGGATGGACAGGTTATCCAGGTGATCCATCAATGCAATTGAAACAGTCCTTATAAGAGAAAGAGGAAAACCCTTCTCCTCTCCTCTCCTCTCCTCACTTCTCCTCTCCTCTTCTTCCCTCTCCTCTCCCCTCTTCTCCCCTCCCCTCCTCTCCTCTCCTCTCCTCTCCTTACCCCCTCCCCTTCCCTTCCTCTTGTCTTCTCTTCCCTTTCGAATCCTCCCCTTACCTGCCATCCCTTTCCCTTTCCTCTCTTCTCTCTCAGACACACACACACACACACACACACACACACACACACACACACACACACACACACACAGAGAGAGAGAGAGAGAGAGAGAGAGAGAAGCAATATAAAGGAAAGGTCTGATTGTGGTCACCAAAGAATGCCAGCAACCACCAGAAGCTGAGAGAGGCAAAGACTTAAGACTAGAGAGGGAGCATAGAATTTCCAGACCTACCCCATGATGATTTCAGCCATTTTCCAGGCTGATCTCTAGAACTATGAGAAAATGAACTTTTAGTTGTTTTAGACTTCCAAACTTACATTAATTTGTTTTAGTATCATATCAAGTTAATAATTACATTAAACTTTTGAAAAACCAAGCTGAACAGATTTTTTCTGCCAATTTCAACAGATCTCTATATATAATATATATATATATACACATGTATTTGTATATATGTCCTTTTCCCATATCTTCTGTCTCTTTGTTAGTGGGACTATCCAAACCTATAACTTCCAAGTGTTAATATGAACTTTTGTTTTATATGCACAGTCTCATTGTATTGTTACTTTCAAAAGGCATATCATTTTATTTTATAACCACTAGGTTCATATGAATAATTATAAAGACTCTAACTCTAAACTTTACCAATTACCACTGCTTAAACTATACCTCCTGTATTTGAATTATTTAATACTTTAATCTTTGACTGGCATAATCCTAAGAGACTAGGATACACTAAGAAAGTGTTTCAGCTCGTACTATGTAGTATCCTTATCTCCTTTCCTACTGGTACTCCACATGGAGAGCACAGCCCTGTTCCTTGGTGGTGGGCCAGACTTCTCTGAGCACAGGAATCTGTCTCAAGTGCACTCAAGGCACTACCACTTGAGCCACAGCGCCACTTCTGGTTTTGTGAGTGGATCATTGGAGATAAGAGTCTCACAGACTTTCTTGCCCAGGCACTCCTCAGATCTCAGCCTCCTGAGTAGCTAGGATTACAAGTGTGAGCCACTGGCGTCTGGCTTAATTCTAGCTTCTTAAGAGGCTGAGATCTGAGGATCGTGGTTCAGAGCCATACTGGACAGGAAAGTTCATGAAACTCTTACCTTCAATTTACCAACAAAAAAAATATCTGGAATTGGAGCTGTGGCTCAAGTGGTAGTGCCCTGAACACAAAGCTCAGGGACAGTGTCCAGGCCCTGAGTTCAAGCCCCAATTTGGGCACACAAAAAAGAAAAGAATATTCAGTGACAATATTTGCTTTAAAAATGAGTATTTAGGGAAAGTATTTGTTTCTTTTGGATATGATGGATAGAGATTTTGATATATGTATATATATGTATATAGAGAGATGTATTTATACATACGCATACATACATCACTACTGTAATTAAACATCCTTCATGATTTCGCTCAATATTGTATAATTAATTCTAGTACCCCTGAAAAATTTAAAAACCTTACTGCATTTTATTTTGAGACATGACCTTGCTATGTAGCTCAGGCTGGCCTGCTACTCATGATCTTCCTGCCTCAGCCTTGGTGCTGGGATCGTATGCATGACATGCTCCTTTTTACTCTTGGGTTTAGAAACCACCATCTGATTTCATGAAGTCTTCTGCTTTTGGATTGAAAAGAAGCTTGGACAGCCTTCCTCAGTCCTTTACAACAATGGACAGTGGTCTGAAGTCAGCCGGAAAGCCAGTTCCCAGGACCTCACGCTGAATGGTGCCGTCCTTCCCATGAGGCGCTGAGCCTGTGCTTTGTTCTACATCCAATTTCTGGCTTCTAGTTTACACCAGAAGCTTCAGGAAAAGGTTAGTTTCAAGGACACAGCTAGTTGGCCGGGATGAGGTTGTTTTAGAACACTGATATCATTACTATGGAGAAGAGCAACAGCCCCTAAGGGGTGCAATGTCTACTACCTCATGAGAAAAGCCAGTAGTTCCCCTGAGGACAGGAATGAGGGCTCTGATGCTTCTCAGAATGTTATTCTCCGTTCTTGAAAGTAGACTATCTCTGAAAGTGTTTTTTTTTTCTTTTTTTGCCGGGGGGGGGGTGTTGGGGAGGGGGAATGTCAGTCCTGGGGCTTGAACTCCACACCTGGGCACTGTCCACAAGCTTCTTTTGCTCAAGACTAACATTGAAGCACGTGAGCCATAGCTCCACTTGCAGCTTTTTCTGTGATTTAACTGGAGATGAGAGTCTCACCAATTTTCTTGCCTAGACTGGCTTTGTACTGTGATTCTCAGATCTAAGCCTCCTGAGTAGGTTGTATTCCAGGAGTGAGCCACTGGCACCCAGCTTAAACACTTAAAAAAGTATGAAGTATCCTTTCATTTCCAATGCTTTCCATCAATTCCTTGAGTGTCCTGGCTAATGAAAAATATGAAACACAAAACAATTCTAAATGTCATTTGCAATCTTCTTTTATTAAGATAAAAGCACATTTTTGTGATTTTCCATAATCCCTCTGGGAAATCTCAAAAATGCTTTTAGTTGAAAACGACAAGGTTTAAAAATGTTTGTTTGTTTGTTTCTAAATTTAGAGTCTAGTCTTGGGAAGGCAAAACCCAAAGTATTTACCCGAGTAACTTCAGTCATTTGACTAAACTAAGATCATGGGAGCCTGAGAAGAATAGCTTGAAACTGTACCCCATCCCCAAGTAGTTTTTAAAAATCAGAAGGTCAAGCCTGGTGGCACATGCCTATAATCTCAACTGCTTGGAAGACATGGCTATAGAGAGTGTCTTACACTTTTGTCCAAAGAAAAATACAAGACATGATCTATAAATAAAGCAAAATAATAATAAACAATAAAGTAATAAAAACACAAGTAGGGACATAACTAGTTATAGAGGGACTGCTTAGCAAGCATGATGCCCTGAAGTTCAAACCCCATTACCATCAAACAAAACAAAGCAAAAACTCTGAAAAGATTTTTACCAGTGAAAAATGAAGTAGAACTTTCCTCTGTTAATCAGGACATTCGTACGAAGTATGCATAAGGATTTTGAGAAAGACAACAGGACCATGGAGACAATGGTTCAGGGACCAAGTGTGGCCCCTCAAGAGGTGGCTTTACTGTATGACCTAACTCTCTCCCACCTTTTGAGCAATCATAAGCCTCTAGTCACATGACTGCAGGTTTTTCTACAGTGAATTTTTTTTAAAGCAGCTAATTTTAAAAAACAGAATTCTATTTTCTTGGTCAAGTTGGTCTATGGTAGAAACCTGGTCCAAGTTGTCTCAACTATTAAACTGTGTCCTGGACTCAGGTAGTCCACTTTACCCTTTAGGGCTTTTCCAGCTGAAGGTCAAAAAGCTTCAGATGGTATTTCCATGGTGGGGAGAGAGAACATTTGGAAATGTAGAAGGCACACTCTTCCTCTAGTGAGGAGAAGGTTAGTCCTTGTCAGAGAAGAAAGCCAGTGCTCAGGGAAGCAGAGATGGATGACCAACTGTCTTGATGAGAGAAATCCCTGCTTTGTCTATTCGGGAGATCCAGTTATTTCACTGGTAATGTCATTTATTTGTGTTGAAACAAAGCTCCGTTAGATTCCACAGCCACAATTTCTATTTCAAGCTTTAATTTAAAATAAATAAAAGGGCTTTGGGGCTAGGGATAGTGCCTAGTAGTAGAATGCTTACTTAGCTTGCATATGCCTTGAGCTGGATCTCCAGGAATAAAAACAACAACAAAGAATGAGTGGATTCTGATTCTTCTGTTTAGGGAGCAGTAGAGTTAGAACTCAGGACCGTACCAAAGCCTCATGATTGCCAGGCAGGCACTCTACCATTGAATATGCCTCCAGCCTTTATTGACACTGATTATTTTGAGCTAAGATCTTGTGGAGTTTTTTTTTTTATTATTGTGAAAATACCTTACAGAGGGGTTACAATTACATTGGCAAGGTAATGAGTACATTTCTTATCAAGCATTGTTGCCTCCTCCTTTGTTTCCCCTTCCATCCCTTTCCATCCTCCCCTCCCTGCCAAAGTTGTAAAGTTCATTTCTCGAGATAAGAACTTGTACATCTCATTGTTGCAATGGGTCCACCTGTATCCATATTTAAATGATTTGTTTTTTGCCTTCCCCTCCACAAATTATACCAACATCAAATACAATGAAAATAGGGGTTTTATTGTGGGGGAGGGAAATACACAGCAACAAAGAAACCATCTTATAAATATGTCAGAAACAATCACACGAAAGAAAAAAACATTTGAATACTTATCTTGTGGTTCATTTCCCTAACATCAACTTATCTGACCTTTTCTGCTTGTCTCAGACATATACTAGTTATTGCAAATAAGGGAAAGCATGAGACCTATGTTTCTTTGGGCCTGGCTTACTTCACTTAATATAATTTTTTCCAAGTCTTTCCATTTCCTAATGAATGGGGCAGTGTCATTCTTTCTGATGGGGGCATAGAATTCCATTGTGTATATATACACCCACACTTGTGGGTTTTGTTGTTGTTGTTGTTTTGTTTTGCTTTGTTTTGGCATGGCTTGTGCCCCAACTGTGAATCTCTTTTATTTTTTACTTCCCACCATAGTTGTGATCACAAGTACATGCCATCACTTGCAGCTTCATCCATTGAAAAGGAGTATCAAGGCCTTTTTTTTTAGTCTGAGCAGTCCTCAAATCATACTCTTGATTTCAGCATCCCTACTAGCTATGTGTCTGGCCTAATTTTTAATTGTTATATACTTTAGGCATCTCAGACCCTCTTTAAGACATTCACATTTCTAAATACCCTTATCATTAGAACACTGTTTTCATTAAATGCTCATTTTGTGGAAAAATGCATCAGAAATCTTTTAACCAAATAGCTCATGGTATCCTGAGATTCAGAGATTCAGAGAATATGTATACTTACACATCTGCCATGTGAAAATGGCTGTGGCTGTTTATTAAACAATGTTGGCAACACTTTAAGCCAAGTTTTCATACCAGAATGTCTGTTGAAAATTTCGTAAATATTTTTCTTCGATAATTAGCTCTGATGACATCTCTATTGAAGTATTTCACTAATATGTTGTTTGCTTGATTTTCCTTAACATGATTCTTTCATTCTTTCCTTAAGATGATAGGATTTTAGAAAGATTTCTTAACAGAAAAATATCTTGGGAAAAGTATATACCATTTAGAGTGAAGAAATCTGGAAAACAGAAATTTTAGAATTGGTTTATAGAGTAGAGAGAAATATCCACTCTCCATTAGTTAGGAAGGACTGTATTTCTGGGTACCAACTCCTCTGTTGTGTAGGTAGTCTGAAGCTAATTCATTATGGAGAAAGGATGGCTTTCATCTTTCCTGATTTCCATTCACTGCAGGGATCAGGGAAAAGCATGAATGCTCAGAGAGGGTAGATAGTCTATAGGATTCAGAAAGTCTCCTGTATCCAGCCAAGAAAAGGCACAGTTTCAGGAGTTCCTTGAGTAGTTCTGACAGTATTTTGCCAAGACTTTCTTAAAGATGCTGTTAGATTTTTCAAACTGAGTAAAGAGTAAAGTATAGCAGGGTGTTAATAGTGTAACTTCTATGGTACAGTTTACTCAGGAGGCTGAGATCCAAGGATCACAGATCAAAGCTATCCTTGGTAGAGAAGTCTGTGAAACTTTTATCTCTAATAACCAAAAAGCTATAAGTAGAGATGTGGCTCAAGTTGTAGAATATTAGACTTGAGCAAAACAGCTAAGCAACAGTCCCCAGGCCCTGAGTTCAAGCCCAAGTACTAGTGTACTCATGCATGTGTGTGTGTGTGTGTGTGTGTGTGTGTGTGTGTGTGTGTGTGTGTGTGTGTGTGCATGCTGCCTACACAAGACTTAACAAAAGGTCAGATTTTGTTTTGCAGAACTGCTGGGAAAGCATTTTTATTAGGGAACCAATGTTAAATCAAATTGGAGAAAAGTGATGTGATGGCCAGGACAGAAAAGTAAGAAGTGGAATGAATATGTGTATGTTTATGTATATACCACTGACATATCAATAATGCATAATATAATTTCTACTAGTTAGGGGGAATATACATATATACACATATATATGTGTATATATCAGGTATTTGAGACACTATATATATGTATACATACATATATCCTATCTGCAATAATTTTCATTTGTCATAAATAACAGAGAAAGATTCTCCAAGGGACAATAATATTTATTTGGGAATAGAATAGCTCTGCAATGGGAATATGCATACAGTAGTGAACTCTGATCATATTAGTCACAGGGCTGATGAAGAAGGAAGTTTTAAGGTCAAAAATGGGAGGATTACATAAGATATTTTGAAACAATAATCTTGGCCAGAAGAATTAATACCAAGGGTGGTGCCAGTTTTAGGTTCAACAAAAGTTGCTGGACAGGTGTATTTGCAGAAGTATATTTTTGTGGTGGCCTTTGTGAAAAATTGTGGTTGTGGGGAGGGAATTTTTTTGAGTGACATTTGCCATTAGTCAATCATGCATGAGAATGCTTTCTTCATAATCTCCTTTCCTTCTCTTATAACCTTCCTTCCTTCATCATGCCTTTCTTTTTCCCTTCCTTGCTTCTTTCCTTCCCCCTCTCCCTCCTTGCTCTTTCTCCCGCCTCTGTCTCTGTCTCTCTCTCTCTTCCCTTCACCCTCCCCCCAGAGTTGACACAAGCAAATCTATTATGATTCCAACAACTTTGACGCATCTAAAACTAGGGAGTAGCCCTTGGATGTTTGTTATGGCTGGAATGACCTTGTTACAAGGAGTGTGCCTTAGTAGTCTCTCAGAAAGTGCTTAGAACCAGGCACCGATGGCTCATGTCTGTAATCCTAGCTATTCAGGAGGCTGAGGTCTGAGGATCGCAGCTCAGAGCCAGCCCTGGCAGAAATGTCTGTGAGACTCTTACCTTTAATTAACCACCAGAAAGCCAGAAGTGGCTCTGTGGTTCAAGTGGGAGAGCGCTTGCCTTGAGCTGAAGAGCTCAGGGACAGCGCCCAGGCCCAGAGTTCAAACCTCATGACCGACTAAAAAAAAAAAAATAGTGCTTAGAGCACTCAGAAATTCAGTCATCACAGTCTTCCCTTCTTTCCATTATTTATTGTGAGATATAAGGCAATAGGATAAGTGACTTTAAAAGAATGCTGAAGAAAATGTGATACTGTATGTCTATAATAGTATTATATTATATTATAATATTATATATTATAAAATGTGATACTATATGTCTATAATATGATTGTAGAAGCCTTTGCATTTGAATCAGTCTTGGTATGCTTCTTGGGTCAAGGAATGACCTACATTTACCTTTTGTTTCTCATGTCTAAAAGATCATGCCCTGTGGGGAAATGTCCCTGCTATTGGTAACATCCATATTCATCTGCTTTCTGTTCCTACACCAGCATATCAGAGACTGAATACTTTATAAAAAATCTTTAAAAAAGAGAGAGAGAGATTTATTTAGGTTAAAGTTCTGGGGTCAAGGTCATGGTGTTGGCAACCAAGGCCCTCAGGCTGTTACAACATGGTAGATGTTGTAATAGTGGAAATCTATGTGTGAGGAGAGATCATACAGTGACACAGGAAGCTACAGAAATTCAGGGGCCAGATTTGCTATTTTTAAACAACCCACTATATGGGAACTAAGCAGGATCCCCTGAGATTTATATAGCAAGGAAGGGCCCACAATAGTCTAAGTACTTCCTATTAGACTCTATTGCTTACATGCTTCATCATCTCGCATTACAGGCATCCCATGAACCTTTTGGGAACACAATCATAACCAAACTATTGCACTAGATGTAGTGAGCTAACCCAAGGCTTATATTTAATCTTTACCGATTGAAAGCACAAGTATTCCCAGACTTTCTGTGAAAGTTCTCATCTTTACCAAGAAATATCAATCACATTTATTTTCAATGGACTCAAATGTCAAATGTGGGAGATAATAGGTAGAAAATAGTTAACTTTCTTAACTATCATTGCTAAAATTTGCTAAGATTTGGAATTAAAAATTATAGGACTAACAGAATTTTAATCAGACTTTGATACATATAACTATCATTTGCGGGGGGCTTGAACTCTGGGTCTGGGTGCTGTTCTCAGCTTCTTTACTCAAGACTAGCACTTCTGGCTCTTTTGGGGTTAATTGGATGTAACAATGCTCAACAATGAATGTACTCATTACCTTACTCATGTAGCTGTAACCCCTCTGTATAGCATTGTTACAATAAAATAATGAAAAAAAATAGAGTCTCAAAGACTTTCCTGCCCGGACTGGCTCTGAACTTTGATCCTCAGATCTCAGCCTCCTGAATAGCTAGGATTGGAGATATGAGCCTTCAGCACCTGGGTATAACTGTTATTTTGATCAATTTATTGCAATTATTCCTTGGTGAATGTTTCATAAGAATGTTTCAAAAGAATATGTGTTGGGCTGGGAAGGTGGCTCAGTGGTAAAGTGCTTGCCTTGCATGCATGAGGCCCTGGATTCGATTCCACAACACCACATAAGCAGGAAAAGTTGGAAGTGGCGCTATGGCTCAAGTGGTAGAGCACTAGCCTTGAGCTGAAGAGCTGAGGGAAAGTGACCAGAGGTCAGGCCCCATGACTGACAAAAAAAAATGTGTTTACTTTATTAGATGGACTGTTTTACAAATATCGATTGGGTTAAATTGCTTGGCAGTGCAGTCATACTGATGATTTCTGGTTGCTTGCTTCCTTGCATCATTCCTGAGAAAGGAAATTTAAAATCATCAAATGTGATTTACATTGATCTGTATTTTTGTTTCTGTTCTGTTATTTGCTTTGTATGCTTTTTAGAGATCTGATAATAAAGCATACACATTTAGAATTGGCCTGTCTTTTAGAGGAATTGAACCTTTTTATTCATTATGTAAAGTGCCTCTATATTTTGGCAATATTTCTTGTTCTGAAAGTATTCTGAAGAATATATTCCCTGATATTAATATGCTACTCCAGCTGTCTTATGTTTGTAATTTCCATAATATATTTCTCCACTTAAAAAAAATGCAGCTTCACTGAATTGTAATTCACATAGTATAAGCTGATCTCTTTAAGGTACACAGGTAAGTTGGTCTTGATACATCCAAAGTTATGGAAGAGCATTACTTCTTTGTTGCTGACATTCTGGAGCTCTTTCTTTTAATTTTTCAGTGACTGATTTAAGGTTCACCTAAAGCAATAGAATTTATTTATTTTATCCCAGCTTGTCTTCACGTAGATTGAACAATATCACATACAATGTAGGAATGTGTGTGTGTGTGTGTGTGTGTGTGTGTGTGTGTGTGTGTGTGTGTGTGTGTGTGTGTGTGTGTGTGTGTGTGTCCTTGTATTGGAACTTGAAACCAGGGCCTGGGTGATGTCTCTTAGCCATTTTAAGCAAGGCTGACTCTTTTATCACTTGGGCCATGGCCCCACTTCTGGCTTTTTTCTGTGGATAAATAACAGATTTCTTTGGAGGTATTGGAAATATTCTAAAACTAAATTGCCTTAAGGGTTGCATAGCTCTGTAAATCACTCAAAAATCATATGATTAAGCTACACACTTAAATTTGGAAATGTGTCTCATGAACTTTCCTGCCTATGCTTGCTTTGAACGAAAATCCTCAGATCTAGCCACCTGAGTAGCAAGGATTATAAACATGAGCCACCGATGCTCAATTCCTATCATTTTATTTCTATTAACTATATTTCTAACACATGTTTCAAAATTGATATTTATCAAGTAACTTGTGCTTTAAAGATGATAAAATGCATTTTATTTTATTTTATTTTTTTTATTTTTTTATTTTTGCCAGTCATGGTACCTGAACTCTGGGCCTGGGCACTGTCCCTCAGCTCTTCAGCTCAAGGCTAGCGCTCTACCACTTGAGCCACAGCACCACTTCCAGCCTTTTCTGCTTATGTGGTGCTGAGGAATCGAACCCAGGGCCTCATGCATGCAAGGGCAAGCACTCTACCACTGAGCTACCTTCCTAGCCCCTAAAATGCATTTTATATTGTACTACATATTAAATGTTTATGCCATTCTTTATTAAGATTTTAGTCAGCATTTCTATAGCCTATGTTTGCTGATCAAAACAATCTTTCAAATTTGCTCACCTAAAAATACTTTTATTTTGTTTCCATTTTGAATGATATTCTTACCAGATATAGATTTCTAGTTTGACAGATTTGATTTTCTTCTGTCATTTAAAATATAGGTTTCTATTACCTTTTGTCTTGCACCAGTTCTTGTAAATCAGTAATTATAATTAACTTTATATTCTTGTCTATTCTAGATCTTCTGGAAGAGTTTAGGACTCTTCCTCATTTTATCTTTTCATTATAATTTTTTTTTCAAATCTTTGTATT
The DNA here is from genome assembly GCF_024711535.1 of Dipodomys merriami. Classification (NCBI taxonomy): domain Eukaryota; kingdom Metazoa; phylum Chordata; class Mammalia; order Rodentia; family Heteromyidae; genus Dipodomys; species Dipodomys merriami. The sequence goes on along the minus strand of NW_027202270.1, from coordinate 46,918,665 downwards.
ACTTTTTTATATTGTCAAGGTGATGTATAGAGGGGTTACAGTTACATAAGTAAGGTATTAAGTACATTTCTTGTCAAAAACGTTTTGATTGTGTTGTGCTTTTGTATTGCTTTTCCTGTTCTGGGTATGTTGAGCTCTTCAGATCTTTAGGTTAAATTTTATAATTAAATCTTGAACATTTTCAGACATTAAAAAACAACTTTGCTGATTTTTGCCTCTTTTCTGGGATTCTAACCAACCATATGTTAGATATTTCATAGTGTTCCTTAAACAATATATTCTTTACTTATTTTTAAATTAGTTTTATTTAGTTATACTTTAACATACAACTAATTTTAAGTGTGTAGCTTAATCATTTAATTTTGAGTGATTTACAGAGATATGTAACTATTAAGACAATTTAGTTTTAGAATATTTCCAATATCCCCAAACAAACCTGTATTTACCCACAATCACTCTCCATTTTAACCCCAGTCCTGCTCATCTGACCATTCATATTCTGTTTCTATGTCTTTGCAGGACAGCTCATAGAAATGCAATTATGTGTTCTCTGGATTGTTGCTTCTTTTATTGATCCATGTCAGTAAAAGTATTGGAAGTTTCTCTATTTTCTTTTCCTCTGTTTCTACTTGTTTAGTTTCTACTACTGTGTTGTCAAGTCTACTTATTGCTTTGCATTTGCAATGTCTAATGAATCTAGAGAATAATTCTTTTCAGATAGTTTAACTTCAGCTTTAGTAGTCTGACTTGGCTAATATTAAAGTATCAATTTCTTATCATATTTATTTTTCTTAAATCCTTTGATATATTTGTTGTAACTAATTAAATGTTCTTATTACTAATGTCCTTGTCCCTGCCTTTCTGTGTTTGCTTCCATGGACTGAATTTCTCCGGATTATGGGCCATACGCCCTTCTTCGTTGCAGCTTTCACATATTTTTATGCCTTCTACTGTGTCTGAATATATGAATTTTATTACCTTTATTTAAAGAAACCTAGTTATATTCTTGTAAATGATTTTTTGTGATCCCTTGGGTTTTGAAGTTTGCAGTAATCATATGTAGAAGAACAAATGCTGTGATGTCTTTTAGCTCTAAGCAGAATGTACCTAATGCCCAGATTGCCTGAGGAGATCTCTCCACTTGAGTTCAACCACAAAACTGACCATGAACTGGTCTTGTGGAAACTGGCAGTTTTCAGTAGATAGTGATCTGATAGTTGTGTTTTGTCTGGCATTCTCCCATCTCCCTTCTCCGTGTATAGATTTGTGTTTAGCAGAAGACTAACAGGGGGCACACTAAAGATTCATGAAGCTCTTTGGAATTTTCTTCCTTTTTATTGCTTGTGCCCACTTCCTAACACTCTTACTCCCTCTAAATTGTCTTCTGAGTGTGGGGAGACCCTGTACTCCCTTGGTTCTCTTCTGTAGCAGGGCCTAGAAGATATCTCTGTACAGCAAGTTCGGATCACCATGGTTTCCCTTCTCTTAGAGATAATAGTCAGGTACTGCCTGCGGTCCAATATCTGAAGACAGTTGTCTCAAATATTTTACTCAGATTCTTAAATGCTTTACCCCAAGTGAATGAGTCTAGTACCAACACATCATCATGCCAAAAAAAAAAAAAGAGATTTCTACCATGGCTACACTTTTAAACCAGAAGTATTTATATTGTAAAAGCATCTCATAACTTTAAAAACATTTAAAATGATTTTAGTAGACACTAAAGTGATATTGAACAAATAAAAATAAGTGTGAGAAATCTCCAAGGTAGGACTACCTTTATGCAGATCAGTGAAAAATACAACTTTGAGAGCCAAGTGATCGTGAGCTTACATTGGGTTCTCAGTGCATGTCCTGCACTTGGACCCCACCCTCATCCTCTATAGTGTGCCATTCATTTGCAAAACATTTCTAAAAAGAAATTATTTCCAGAAGGGATTTTATTTAAGATAGTTGTTTAGAAAATTGGAAAATGTTTAAGTAAATAAATGTTTTATTTATTTTATTTTTTTATTGTGAAACTACTGTACAGAGGGGTTACAATTACATGGGCAAGATAATGAGTACATTTCTTATCCAGCATTGTAGCCTCCTCCTTTGTTTCCCCTTCCCATCCCTTCCCATCCTCCCCCCATCCTCCCCCAGCCCCCCCCCCCCCCCGCACCAAAGTTGTAAAGTTCGTTTTCAACATAACGACTTGTACATCTCATTAAGTAGTTATACAAAGAGTTGCCACTCCACAAAGCTGTTTATTAATACAATGCATCTCGATCAATGTCACCCCTTTCAACACTCTCATCCATCCTTCCTCTACCCACTCCTTCCCACACTCTTCATAATTTTGTAGGATATCTGTAGAATTCTTGACTGCATTCTCTCCCCTTCTCTTCATTCATTTGCCCCTCTCACCTTGACTCCACACACCCCTTCCAAGTATCTATTTCCTGGCGTTCATTTTGTTGAACTTTGACTTTACCTTTCTAAGGCAAAAACGATTTGAGTTCTCCATGGAATCAGTCATGTTTGGTAATACATTTGTACACACTTGCATACTACCCAATGTGTTTACTTATAGGTTTATAAGCTAATTCTAATATCCACATATGAAGGAAAACATGAAACCTTCATCTTTATGGGCCTGGCTTCACTTAATAATTTGTTCTTTACGAATATACAATATTATTCCTTGTAAAGGAGGAGTAAAACTCCATTATGTATGTATACCACATTTTCTTGATCCATTTATCCATTGAGAGGCATCTCGGTTGATTCTGTATCTTGGCTTATGGTGAATAGTGCTGTAATGAACATAGTTGTACTTTACTATATCTGGTTTGTAACGTTTGGGATAAATGCCATGAGTGAGATTGCTAGATGATAGGGTTGTTCTATGTTTAGTTGTGTTTTTCTTATATTTTTTATTGTCAAAATACTGTACAGAGGGGTTACAGTTATATGAGCAAGGTAATGAGTACATTTCCTATTGAGCATTGTTGCCTCCTCCTTTGTTTTTCCCCTACCATCCCTTCCCCCGCACCTCCACAACAACCACCACCCCCCCACCGAAGTTGTAAGTTCGTTTTCAACATAGTATTTTGTACATCTCATTGTTACAATGGGTCCACCTGTACCATTATTTAAGCATTTTGTTTTTTCCCTTCCCCTCCTTGCATTAGAGTAGTGTATACAAGATACAGGGCACCAACATCAAATACAGTGAAAAGCAGAAAAGGCCAAAAGCTATGTGTGTGTGTGTGTGTGTGTGTGTGTGTGTGTGTGTGTGTGTGTGTGTGTGTGTGTGTGTGTGTGTGTGTGTGTGTGTGTGTGTGTGTGTGTGTGTGTGTGTGTGTGTATGACCATTTAAGATGATGTTAAGTTAACGAACCCCAAGATAGGGACACAAATATCTTTTGTCTTTTTTGCTATTGTTTCTAACATATTTATAATGTACCATGTGATTTTTTGTTGTTGTTTTGTATGTTCTCCTCCATTGTATAACCCTTGTTTTCACTGTATTTGATGTCGGTGCCCTGCATGTTGTATATGTTTAGTTTTTGAGGAACCTCCATACTACTTTTCAGAGTGGTTGAACAAGTTCACATATCTACCAACAGTGTATGAGGACCCCGTTTTGGCCATAACCTTGACTGCATTTGTTATTGTTTGTTTTCATATATATATATATATATATATATATATATATACACATATATATATACATATATATATATATTTGTTATTGTAAAGGTGATGTACAGAGGGGTTTCAGTTACATAAGTCAGGTTCTTTTTGAACAGTGTTACACCTTCCCTTACTCTCTTCCAGTTTCTCCCTCCCATCCCCCCTGACAAGTTGTATAATTCATTTTCAACATAGTATCTAGTGAGTATTACTGATGCATTTATTCATCCTTTGTCCCTCCCCAAAACAGATACAGATAAACTTATGAACAAAAGAAAAGATAAAGAAAATAGAAAAGCAACAACAAAAAAGAAAAAAACTTATTGTTTCCATTTCTTGGAGTTCATTTTAATAAATATATTTTATATGATCAGATACACATAGCTATTGAATCTTTATTGTCCTCTCCTAAGAATATCCACCTTTGGTCTCACTGTGTGAATGGTAGAATTTATCATGTTCCCATGTATTTTTTGTTACCATCCAGTGTGTTTACTTGTAGATTTATAGGCACCTACTATTTACCACAAATACAGAAAATCATAAAGCCTATGTTTCTTTGGGTCTGGCTTCCTTTACTTAATATAATTTTTTCTAAGTCTTTCTGTTTCTTTCTGAATGGTACAATATCACTCTTTCCAATAGAGAAAGAACTCATTGTGTATATACAACACATTTTCTTGATCCATTTGTCCACTGAGGGACATGTTTCCTTGATAATGGTCAATCTTCCTGGCATCTCAATGTTATTTTGATTTTCATTTTCTTTATGGTCAATGGTGTTGAGTATTTCTTCATGTATCTATTGGCCATTTTTATTTCTTTTTCTGAGGAGTATCTCCTTAGCTCATTGGTTCTTTGAGGCTTTAAAATGTTAAGTTGTCTATATATTCTGGATATTATGCCATTGTTTCATGGATAGCTGGTAAAAATCTTCTCTCATTCTATAGACTCTCTTTTAGTTTGTTTGCTGTGTCCTTTGCTATGCATAAACTTTTTAGTTTGACACGAAATTATTTATCATGTTTTTCTTTGATTTGCTGTGCTTCTGGATCCTTTCTCAGAAAATTCCTACCTATACCAAGGAATCCTACTGTTTCTCCTATTCCATTTTCTAAGTAGAAAGCTGGGTACTGGTGGCTCATGCCTGTAACTCTAGCTACTCAGGAGGCTGAGATCTGAGGATCATGGTTCAAGGCCAGCTCAGTATGTGTTATCTCCAATACACTATCAAAAAGCTGCAAGTAGAGATGTGGCTCAAGTGGTAAAGTGCTAGCCTTGAGCAAACAAAGCTCAGGGAGTGTCTGGGCCCCAGGACAGTGTGCACAATTCTAAATAGAAACTAAATTAGTTATATTATTTCACATATGAGAATAAGGGGAAAAGCTATTCCACTTCTCTCAGTTTAAGCATAGCAATAATTAATAATAATAATAATACTTATATAGATTTGTATTCTGTGTCAGACAATCTAAATGCTTTCCATATGTGAACTTTAAAAAAAAGCCTCTCAGCCAGATGTTACAATTACTCACTCTGCAGATAAAGAAACAGAGTTACAGAGGAAGTAAGTAATGTTCCCAAGGTCACATGGCTAGAATGATCCCAGTGTATTTTGAGTAATTTTGGAGACAGTGCCTCTGTCTTAGCCAGAAAGAAAACTTCATAGATGATGTAATCATCTAAATTTCAGTCCCTTTTGATTTCTGTCTCAAGTTCCAAACTCGTATGTAAGGAATCAACTGTCTGCATTAATTGCCTATAACTCAGACTAGAATTTGGAAGAAAAGTGAATATTTACATCATTATTGTTAATGTGAATTTTTAATAAAACTACCCATTTTTGCTAGGGTACTTATATTTAAGATACTGCTTTTATCTATATAAATGAAGCCAACATTCTCACTTGGTTCACTAAAAAATAACTTTGTATTTTCTTACCACCTTAGAGGTTGCAAAATTTGGAAAATGTCTGTGTATTTTGAACTCTGTTGAAGAGAAAGCTTTCTTTCTCATTTTATTGTATGTTGGCTGTTGTTGGGGAGGGAGTGGGTATTTACTTTATTTGTGATTGATTGGCTATATTTTGAGACAGGGTCTCACTATCTACCCAGTCTGCCTCAAACTTGTACTCCACATGTCTCAGCCACTTGAGTTCTGGGATTACAGGAATTCACTAGCACCAAAAACTAAGCACGTTAAGCCTTACTGCTTAAAATCTCCAAATTGCTTATTTTCTTTGGTAGAGAATCTATTGATGGAGGCACCAAGAAGTAGCTCCAAGACAGGGGGAAAATGTACCCCCTACAATGGAGAACAGCATTGAAGAAGAAGGAAGAATATCCCAGTGCAGTCACAGACTGAGAAAGAAGAAAGTATTCCCGGGGACCCAGAACTATCCATTGAAAGTTATCTTTCATTCACAAATGAATCAGACAGATGTGATCCATTTAGATGGTTGAAATCTTCTAGGAGCTGAGCTATGGTAGATTGTGTGTGTGTGTGTGTGTGTGTGTGTGTGTGTGTGTGTGTGTGTTCTTCTAGCAACAGAAGAAACACTATAAATGTGATTGGTGAGGAATACCTAATGCATCTCTACAAGGATCTTGGACCCAGGTGCATATATAGGGTAGTTAGAATTACAGTCATATCCAGTTATCCTCAGGGGATTGGCTCCAGCATCCCTTCTTATAATTACCAAAATACAGTATTACTCAAGTCCTGTTATATAAAATTACATATAGCTTACACTCCTCTGTATACTTTAAACTATCATCATTAGTATTTAATGCAAAGCAAATTACCTTATGCAGTATTATTTAGGAAATAATGATTCTAATAACAGGGAGGACTAGAACTATATCTCAGTGTCATGGTATTTAAAACTAGCATGTATGAAGCACTGGGTTCAATTCCCAGTACTCCCCCTCCAAAAAAAGTTGCATGTTTAGTATAGCCACAATTTTGTTTTGGGATATTTTAATCCACAGTGGGGTCCTTGGGTATGGAATCAAAGGTATGGGGTCCCTTTCATCTGAGTCCCTATCCAACGTGACTGAGGACATACACTGATAATATATGAACTGAATGTGCTGCAGCCACACCAATATGGCTTGGTATGGTGCCTGTAGATGTACAATATTTGCTGGCTTTGTCCCGTTTTCAGAATTGAAAAAAAATAGCATTTCCCTCAGCATATATGAGTAAAATAAAAACATCATTTCACCAAAACATACAAACTTCATCTTTAAAAGAAACAAATTTCTTGATGGTCACTCAAGCCTATAATCCTAGCTACTTGGGAGATAGATGTGGGAGATGTTGGTTTGAGACCAGATTAAGCATAAAAGTTCTTGAGATTCCTTGTTAACCAGTTTGGCTGGGCACAGTGGCATATCCCTGTCATCCTGAGTGACAGGGAAAAGTGCAAGTAGGAGGACTCCAGCTCAAGATCATCCAGGCATCATTCAAGATCCTACCTGAAAAATAGCTTCCAACAGGAACTGGAAGCATGTGGAAGCATGTGGCAGAAGACCTTCATCATCAGCCTAAGGCCCAGAGTTAAAACCTCATACTACTAGAAAAGAACAATATTTTCTTCTTGGATTTTCAGCTTGGATTCTCATGTTGCAATATTCTGATAAAAGTATTGAAATTGAACTCTTGTTCTCTCTCTCCCTTTCTGTATCACTGTATCATTTTTCATGCACCAAGTGTCTGTTGAGTTTGTCCTTTTAGTAATCCAACACAGCCACCGCTAGTCAACTGTGAAAGTTTTCGCTACATTCTAGCTTTATATTTATTTTCAACTTGCCAGTCACTCCTGCTTATAAGCAAAATTGGATTGTTGTTTGAGTATACAACTATAGCTAATATAATAGTGCTTATTTTGCAAACTTTTAGATAAAAGGATGACATTGAAAGAATTTCTGAGGCTCCTTTGGCCTTTTGTCATTATAAATATTCTAGCTTCAGTAAAGCAGTATTTGGAAGTCAGAACAGTCAACTTAGGGTTGGGACATTTAGGCCATTTGACCTAAAGATACATTTTGATAAATATTCCTTCTAGAAATTGAATAACTTTAAAGCTACATAGTATAACACTGTGTGGAGAAACATCTATTAACTACCTATAAAAGAGAGGCTACAGAGAATTTGAACACATTACAATAAAAGGGTGATAAAGCATTGAGCTATTTTACATGTGAATACAAATCTGATACATCTGTGAATTTAAGACACCATTGATTAATGTGCATAAATGGAAAGGAAGGGGTGACATTGTCTGAAAAGAAATACATTCTTTACCTGACTTATGTAACTGTGACCCCACCGTACATCACCTTTATAATAACAGTAAAAAAAAAAAAAACTACAAAGAATAGATTTATTGTAAAAGCGTATGAATCAAAACAATTGAAGTATTTCAGTATGTTACTGACATTGAAAGATCATTTCATGATGCTCTTGTTTGGCTATGAAATGTTCTCCCCAAAAGCTCATGTATGGAAGGCTTGGTCTTTAGTTAGCTATTTTGGGAGATGCTAGAAAATTTAGGAGATGGAGTCTAGATGGAGTAAGTAGATCACTGGGTGGTAGGTGTGTATCCAGGAGAGCTGCATTTTGTCCTGTTTCTGTCCCTCCACCTACTTCCTGTCCTCCATGAGGAGAATAAGTACTGTCACATGTTCTCAGTGCCATGATGATCTGCCTCCCCACTGGCCTAGAATCAACAGAGCTAAGGACTAGGAATAGAGCCCTCTAAAACTGGGAGCCAATATATCCTTTAGTTTCTGTCAAGTATTTTGTCAGCAATGAAAAGCTTCAATAATATGCATGATGATAATGGAAATATTTTAAATTACTTTTCTCAAGTTTAAGTCAAGAAAAAAATCCTCACTGCAATTCTTAAAGTGAAACCATTTTGCCATAAATTTAAACACCTATGTAAAATTCTGTTATATGTACAATTGTGTACACAATTAATTATTTGCAATTCAATGTCTACATGAACTGAGACATCTCACTTAGAGCTTGGCAAGCAAAAAATTGCTATTTACAAATATGGTATTTATGGAGAGGTGTGAAAAGTTTGAAATGGCTAATAAAATTGTATCTTGCTGGAATTTGAATATCTTAAACTTTTATTTGCTCAAGAAGTGATTTGAAAATAACCTGACGAAAAAAAAAAAATAACCTGACAATTTCAGTTTTCTTGCAAGTGAGCAAGTTCCATAGGTTAATTTACCAGTTAAAGTCTCTTTCCAATTGAGGGTACATTTATACAAAAGATGAGGGCCTGAGGGAGGCATCAGCCACTCAGCTACACTCTGGGTCAAGTAACAGCAATATATATATATATATATATATATATATATATATGCACATGTGTATATATGTGTATATATACATATATATATATATATATATATATATATCACCCAGGTTAAATTAAAATCAACTTAAATCACTGGATGTTAGAAGAGAAGAAAATCCTACCATACATTCTTGGGGGTCCCTCAATCCCTCTGTTCATTTAAAAATTGTCAGAGCTTTCCATTCCTACAGAGGTCCATCCACCTTCATTTCTACTGTTGTATCTCAAGGTTTGCTGTGGCTTTGTGGACACTTGTTTTTTTTTGCCATGTGCAGTACTCTTGATTGTCCATTTACCTATTCAAAGACACAGAGAATTCACCTTCCACCAATATTTTCCAGAGGTCAGCCTAAGTTTTCAAAGTCCCATTTGGAGGTTATTTCAGTTGACCCTTACTCAACTGAAAAATTTTGAAAATGCCTATCTTTATCAAAAGCAAACCCTCCCTGAGTTTCCTAGATCACCACCAAGTACCCAAATAACTGAATTTTTGCCAATAAATGCTATGATTGAAGTGAATAGACTGTCTGCTCATCACAGAGTAGGCAACTGCTGTTCTTCTTCCCATCCTCAGACTTTCAGGAAAGGCAAAGGAGATGTGTGTCCTGCCTCTTCTTCAAATAGCAAAACCCTGACTGTTCCTTCTACATCCTTTATCCAAAAGCAGAACTAGCTTGCCTCTGAGAATGACACAGATTATTGTTAATGGGAAATACTCTTCTGCTCCTCTGACCAATCCTCCTGCTCAGGATAATTAAGGAGTCTTCTGGTATCAGTCTTGCTAAAGCAACAAATATATGACTCCTACTATTATGAAGAATGATACAAAATAATGCAAAAGGTGAGTCATTCTGACTCTCTCTCTCTCTCTCTCTCTCTGCTGGTCCTAGGGCTTGAACGCAAGGCCTGAGTACTGTCCCTGAGCTTTTTCACTCAAGACTAGCATTCTACCACTTGAGCGACAGCTCCACTTCCTGTTTCCTGGTGGTTAATTGGAGATAAGGACTTTCTGCCTGGGCTGGCTTTGAACCATGATCTTCACATCTCAGCATCCTGAGTAGCTAGGATTACAGGCATGAACCACCAGCACTTGATGAATCTTTTTCTGTTTGAAAAAAAAAACCCAAAACACCCTACTATTCTTTTTTGGGGGGGGGTCCAGTCATGGGGCCTGAACTCTGGGCCTGGGCTCTGTCCCTCAGCTCTTCAGCTCAAGGCTAGTGCTCTACCACTTGAACCACAGCACCACTTCCAGCTTTTTTCTTTTCGCTTATGTGGTGCTGAGGAATCGAACCCAGGGCCTCATGCATGCAAGGCAAGCGCTCTACCTCTGAGCCACCTTCCCAGCCCCAACACCCTATTATTCTCAGTGAATTATCAATACAGTCTTTTATTGAGGTTAGGTAGAATTTTTATCCACTACATATACCATTGCATTCTTCAGTTAAGATTTTAGAGCAATGTGGGCCAGCAGAACCTTTAGTAAAATGATGAAAATATTTTCTGTATATGTTATCTAACTTGGTCGCTACAGGCTATTTATGACCATAGAATACTTGAAGCATGGCATGTGCAACTGAATTAATTTTACTTGGTTTTATAATAATTTAAACTTAAATAGTGTGAGTAGTGATAGCTGGTGCATGGGACTGACAGAAAATTTACCTTAACTCTTCCTTATGAAAGAAACTCTTCAGAATTCAAGTCCAGACTGACTCTTGCCCCCCCCCATCCCCAAACTCTAAGTTTAAACGTGAATTTAAGACTTCTTTTTCAAAAGCAAAACAAAACAAACGCTCCATCTGATACTTAAAAAAAAACTACCTAAAAAACATGTGTTTTCTTCTTTTACCCAAATAAAGGCTTGTTACAAATTTTAGAATCAGATATTTTTGCTGAATGAGGCTTAACCACCAGTCTTTCCCTCTTTCACAGCATGCATTTTACAAGTTAAACATTTGCAGTGGTAATATAAATAATTCCTCTCCAAAATTAACATACACTGAATTTTGAGTGCAGAGTATCCACAATTTAGCCATTCTCAATCTATCTTTCTGTCAACATGACCTGTCCCACAGAGCTATGCCATGAATCGACTCATTTATGAAATGGATTTTTGTGCCTCTTAAAAATAAGACCCTACAGTGTAGAAAATGGGAGATTAAAAATAAATGTGAACTCATGTTATTTCTTTAGATGACATATTTGAAAACTTGGCTCCCACTGATACAGGACTAAGTTTGTTTAATAGACTTTCATTTATGTCCCACCCTGGAAAGTAATTATATATGAAGCTCAATTGTCTCTAGTAGGAGGTATTTTAACTCACCACGGGGCCACAGTGCTGCCCACAAGTATTTTTAGAAGCATCTTCGTATTGGACATTTATATTCTCTGTGATGAAGACTAAAGTTAAATGCCAAACATCATTTATCATCTCTAATGCCCACTGGAACCTCATTCCCTAAAAGTATTTTTTGCATGTCTGACCACTTAGACATAATTCCAAGGTTTAAATATTTTGAGATAGTTAAAAAGTTAATCCACACCAAAAAAAGACTCCATTTTTGTTTCTGTGACTGGAATAAAAGGAAATTTCACTTTGAAAAAAAATCTCTATTTATGAAGTTGAATTTATGCAATTTAGGTGAATAGGTCCTTCAGTATACAACTGGAATACCTCAATCTTCAGAAAATACTTCAAAAGCTGGAGGAAAATGTTTGAGTTGAATTATAAGTCAAATTTGGTTACTGGTTTACACATCAAAATACTTTCTACTCACATGAAAAATTATAGCTGCCTTAAAGAATATGTTTTCTCCTCAACTTTTTTTTATTATAAATTTTTATTTTTATTTTTTGTGAACAGAGGGGTTACAATTACATGGGCAAGATAATGAGTACATTTCTTATCAAGCATTGCAGCCTCCTCCTTTGTTTACTCTCCTCCTCAACTTTTAAACATAGTGGCCTGAGATATATTCCATGGCAATAATAATTATTTAAGTATCCAAAACCTACACAAATCTGTGTATAGTCTATACAATCCTCATGCAAAATTATGCTTATTTTTAAATGGCTGCTACTGAAGAGAGAGAGAGCCCTACAACAAAGTATGCATCAGAATTGTACAAGGGGAAATGTGTGTGTAAAAAAAATGTCAGGAAATTCATTCTGATGTCTTAGCAGTTTTCTCCTGTGGGGTCAAACATTAAAAAGAATTACATACCAAAGGAAGTATACTCGTACCAAAAGGTAATAACAATGCATCACTGGCTTGTCTCTGAGCCCAAATAAGGATTGATTAAATCTCTCTTCCACAGAGCATAGCTAGGCACAAATGCATGAGGAAAACATAAGACATACATTATTTATTTCTGTTGTACTTAGCACAGTGGGATCTGTGCCCTTTAAAAATTAACTACTTAGACACTGAGAGGAATAAGTTGGAGTCAGTGACAGATTTGTTCTACTCAATATGTTCTTTGTCTTCACTCAGGAATCAATAAAAATACAGAGATTGAAACCACAGCAAGAACTTTGCCCAAGGAGAGAAATAAACTCCTAAATGAAGTAATGAGCTAAGAAAACAACTTATGAGAAGTAACATAATTTATGTCCCTAAAATATTTCAAGACTACAATGCTCTCCATCTTTTGGTAGGAGTGCCCTTAGTGTAGTTTCTTTGGAAATAGGGTCATACTAAAAGTCTGGCAGCAGAATCCTGCAGAGGCCATGAGCCTGAGACACAGCTGTTTGTTATTGTTTCATGGATGGTCTTACTCTGGATTTTGCCACAGACCTTGCCTTGCCATTGAACCAAAAGAGCTCAATGAATTAATGTAGTAAGAAATGAAGTTAGAGTCTCTTAACACATAGCAAAATATCCCACGTAAGGTCTTCAAAGATGAGTATTTATTGTCTCATTGATTGTGTGGGTCTGGAATTTGTCAGTGACTCTCACATGAGGCTGCAGCCAAGGTTTGACTGGTGCTCTAGGACCAGCTTCCAACATGTCATATTCACATGCTTCCAGGGAATGACCTCAGTCTCTGCTAGATTTTGGTTAAGACTCAGTTAACGAAGTTTTACCTTGCACTCTAGTAACACATTTTCTGTAGCGCAAAGGATCAACAATAACAAGTTAGAAGCTGTGATATTTTTTATGACCTAGTCTTAAAGAGCGACACTTTGTCATTTCACTTTGTTACGTGAGTCAGTCTTGTTCAATGTGAAGGTAGACCAGCCACCCGGGCACAGGAATAGCAGAAGACAGGTAGTTTGGGCTTTGTTAGAGTCTGGTTACCACAGAAATTAGGGCACAATAATTTTCTTATATAATGATGAAGTAGCCCTGATAAGAAGGGCTGATAAGATTTTGATCTGTGGGGACCCTTTAATGTAGTGAATCTTTCATTATGTTCAGATTACATGTACTAGATTAACGTAGGAACAGTAGTACCCCCAAACCTAGTTCATTTGTACATTTTGTATGTCTTTTTGGTGGTTTGATTCCTAGTTAGTCTTGCAAGTAGATTGTTGTTTATAATCCTTTGTTATAATTATAATCCTTGATAATGGTCTGAGCCATTTATGTAGGTGTCTTAACTCATACATAGGAAGGCAGTCGCTGTGGAGGTAAGGATCAAGACGTAGAGATTTATCCTGGAAGCATGTTTATCATTACATGGGCAAAACACACTGCAGCTGGTAGCCTGAGGCAAGGGCTTCAAAAGCCATTGAGCCAGGGTGTCGGTGGCTCACGCTATAATCCTAGCTACTCAGGAGGCTGAGATCTGAGGATCACAGTTCAAAGCCAGCTTGGGCAGGAAAGTCCGTGAGACTCTTATCGCCAATAAACCACTCAAAACACTGGAAGTGACGCTGTGGCCCAAGTGGTAGAGTGCTAGCCTTGAGATGAAGAGCTGAGGGACAGCATTCAGGCCCAGAGTTCAAGCCCACGATGGACAAAAAAAAAAAGCCATTGAGAGGCAGTTGGAAGTAGAGACTAAATTCTATCAACTATAGGGGTTTGGAAAACAAAGGAGAAAATATTGAGGGCCAGAAGGCCAGGAAATGAAAGGAGCGAACAGAGATCCCAAATTTAGATACAACTACAATAGTCCATGGACAAGTGGAACTCTGTGAGGAAAACCCAGGAGGAGTCAGAATGTCAATGCAGCATGAAGAGTAAGCAAGATGCAAATGGACAATGCTTAGGTAAAACAGAAAGCAGGAGGTGGAACACAGAGTAAGGAAAGTAGTTTTTCCAGTGACCAGCCAGAGCCCTTTATTTGGGTCTCTTGCTGCTCAGAGTGCTTGCAGGGAGGACTTAAATGATAGGCTAGGCCGTGAAGCTGTAGGAAGAGGTTGGAAGATGAAGGTTTTAATGCTTCTTGCTATAGATGTTTGCCTACTCATTATGGAGCAGTTCTGGCTCTTATTCTCCTTTCATTCCCAGTAAACATTACCATACAGCCCAGCTCTTGACCTTGCTAAAGTATCAGATATGACATCATGATTTTGCATCAGACCATGAAAGTCTAAATATATTTAATTGTAATCTCTACAGATAGAACAAAAAAGCAACAACAACAATAAGCATTAGGGTCCATCACAGTCACTGAAAATATCACCATTGAAATATGAGTTTACTTATCATTGTTTAAAACTACTAAGAAAATCAGACTAGGGAATGGCTACTAAATATTAAATAAAAAAGTTTTATAATATGATTATGTCAGAATAAGGTCTTGGCAAGTTCTTGTTATCATAGTGTCAGGGCTGTGGAGCATGATTCCCTAAACTATGGAGCCTTGGTGTGCTGGGTACTTTGAACTGAAGTTGATTAGAAGAGCCTGAGAAGCTTGTGTACCTGTCTAACACCTATCTTTTTTTGTTGCCTCCAATACCAAGTCATAAAGCTAGAATTCTTCTTCCCCAAGGCAGGTCATAGAAATCAGAATCCAGACCTAGGAGGAAGGAATGAGCACAGAAGACAAAGTGAGCTGAGCAAACAAGCCTTGTAAGCATGTCCCCTTAATAGATTATTAGCATTAAGCCATATGCTTCTGTTGGTTCACATTTCAACATGGCTGTCTATTTTCCACTGAGTCTAAGAATAAAATTAAGAGTTTCCTTTGAATTTTTGGCTCTTGTTTTCTATAGACTTCTATAATATCTTTAGAATAAATATTATTATATATAATGAATGTTCTAGATGTATTATATCTTTATTATAGTTTCCTGTCCCTAAATAGTAAATACAACAAACCCAAGAACATTTTGGAGTGAGCAATCAGGCCTTTAGGAGTTGATAGAGAGTCCATATTGACAACCTGCCCAGAGAAAATTGCCAGGAATATCTGTGGGTGTGCTCAGTTCCAAGTTCATTCTTATGTTGTGTTCCAGTCCCTTGGCTCCACTTGGATTATCATGAACTGAGGCCCAAGCCAAGAGAAAAGTGCTATCTATTTTCCTTAACCTAGAAAATGCCTGGTATGTGATTCTATTTTGATTGCAAGAACTTATTAAGTTTACTTTATCTACAACCAACTTTACTAGATGCTATATTTTACTAGATGCTGTATTTTTTACATGTTAGAAACAATTTCTACCCTCAATAACAACATATATACCTGTAATTATCATACAACAGAGTGAGTAAGAGCTCTGAAGAGGGCCCAAATAGCCATATGTAAGTTTGAAGAGGAAAAAAAGACATTCAGGCAGTTGAGTACAAAGGGAAAACTGTGAAAGCTGCATTTAGCAATGACCTGCAACAGCAAATGGAATTTTTGACACTAACAAGAGGACAGGTATTGGACAATTTTTTTTTATAAAGGGACAGATAAGATTTTAGAGTCTGTGGATGACATTCCGTTTCTGTAGTTTGTACTTACCCTCCTCTTATTTTCTCCATTCAATCTGTGTGTGTGTGTGTGTGTGTGTGTGTGTGTGTGTGTGTGTGTGTGTGTGTGTGTGTGTGTGTGTGTGTGTGTGTGTGTGTGTGTGTGTTTGCTGGTACTGGGACTTCAACTCAGGGACTCACATATTTTCACTTGGCCTTTTCTCTTAAGGCTGGTATTCTATCACTTGAGCCATAGCTCCACTTCTGGCTTTTTACTGGTTAATTGGATATGAGTCTCATGGATTTGTTTTTGTTTGTTTGTTTGTTTGTTGGTGGGGGGGGGACTAGTTTCTAATCATAGTCCTCAGATCTCAGCCTCCTGAGTAGCTAGGATTATAGGCATGAATTACCAGTGCCCAGATTAAATGGTTAAGATGACAATTGTGTGTGTGTGTGTGTGTGTGTGTGTGTGTGTGTGTGTGTGTGTGTGTGTGTGTGTCTGTGTCTGTGTGTGGACACACACACACATACCATCTTAGGGCTGGTGCTTTACACTGGAGGTACAACTTCCCTTCCCTTCCCTTCCATCTTTTATAAAAGCAAAAAATCATTCTTAGTTGTAACAACTGTCAACAGATCATATCACACAGACATTGTTTGCCAATCCTTGTTCTGGGTAGAATGATCCAATATGTGGAGGCAGGAAGCCATAGTCTGTTTTCCTTTGGGTAAAGATAATGGAAGTTTCAGGGGAAAGAAGAGAGATGGAACTGGAAAATCTGGTTAAAGCTATTATGCCAAACATGGATACTAGAATAAGCTTATCAGAAAAGAGAGAATGGTATCCAAGCAAGGAAAAGACAACAGCCCATCAGTTTAGGGTGACTAAAGTAATGAAAGTTTATTGGATGGAATGGTGTAGGGAAAGATGGAAGCACAGGAAAAGAAAACAAATAAATGTAAATGAGAATGATTGTTATGGTAATTGAAAGATGGAGATAAAGTGAGGGCCTGGTGCCTTTTATTAAGAAAAGAAGAATGTTCTTATAAAAAGTACATTTGCATAAAACTTGACATATGAATGCAAGATTTAACAGAAGTACAAATGTGAAAATTAGTAATAAAAAGGCTTCACCCTGTTACTGTCAAATTTTAATCTAAAAACTGTAATTCTGATTTTAAGCTGTTGAATGTAGCAAAACAAATTCTTATCAAATTGGTACTTGACCCAGTGAGATTCTAAGGTCTCCTATCTGCTGATCAAGCAGTCTTCTTTTAAAATTATTTGTCATTGGATGGTCACATCTTAGGAGAAAGGCAGACAAAAATCATTTGTGTATGAAAGAAAAGTTTGAGGCTCTTAAATATGAAGAAGAAAACAACTTAAGTCACTATGTTTAGAATTAATTTAAAAATGAAAAAACTTTATATTCTCTTTAGTAAAGTCACAAAAAAAGAATGAACAAAAATTAAGAGTTCATAGGTCTGGTGTCTCCAAAGGACAATGTAAAAATCTCATCCTTTCTTGAGTTGTTTGGGTTTAGAAAATAGCAACCTGAAGCATCATGATTGGAAATATTAATTGATTAGAGGTAAAGGAGAACTAAGGTTTCTCTGACTGTTTTTCGCCACCTTTGGTCTCCTGTTTGTTCCCAAAGAGCAGAAAGTCTGTCTCAGAATTCATCTTCTCCATCTAAATCTGGATCTGTCAGATAATTACTTCTAGAGAGACTAGAATTGACCCCATACTGTGATCCAAGACGTATTTTGTCCTACGCTGTTAGTTGTCTGTTCTTCAGGCCTATTTGCTACTTAGAAATCAGTCTTTAAAAAAAAAAATTCCCTATCGCTCCAATATACCTTCCCTGTATGAAGAGGGCATTTAAAATTAAATCACTTTTTGTGATTCCTGTGTGCTTGCACCTTAAGAAATTTGTATGCCTTTTCTCCTGTTGATCTGCTTATTTTATAGACTCAATCCACTGCCTATTCAGTGGATGAAAAGAAAGTTCTTTAGTTGCACATAGTCAACAGTATTTGCCCCTATGAATAGAAGCTCCAATGCCAAAGTTGTTTTGTCACCTACAATAAATACCCATAGCACCTCTTTGTAAAAAGAACTCTGCTCTGAATCACACAGTAACCAAGCAGAATGCTGTCCAGCAGCAGCAGCAGAAAGAACTTCAAAGGAAAAGGGGGTGGGGGTAAAAGGAGAGTTCTAAAGCTATATAAGTGTAAAAATGAAATAGTTGTACTGAAAAGATAAACAGAAACTAGAAAGTGCTTTGAACATTCTGCTCTATGTTTGAGATTTTGTAGTAGTTGTTGTTGTTTTCCAGGAGCTGGAAATGATGGTGTATCTTCAGGGACATAAGTATCTAGAAGGTTCTGAATGGCTATTAGGTATTGGAAATCCCAGTCAGCAAATTTTGTGAGGTTGCTAGCCCCACGAGCTTCTCAAGCAAAAGATTTTAAACATTTTTTGTTGGTCCTGGGGCTTAAACTCAGGGCCTAGGCACTGTTCCTGAGCTTCTTTTGCCCAAGGCTAGCATTCTACCACTTGAACCAAAGTGTCACCTCTCTCTTTTTCTGTTTATGTGGTACTGAGGGATCAAATCCAGGTCTTTATGCATACTAGGCAAGCACTCCACTACTAAGCCACATTCCTAGCCCCAATTTAAAACATTTTCTTAGGCAAGACTAAGCTACTCCCTAACCCACCTGAACTAAAGTTTTATTTTATTTAGTAAAAACAGATTCCTTTCATACATAAAGGATGTTGTATAACTTTTAACTGTGATTGATTTTTCTGTTGTTCAGCCCATATAGTTAAAAATGGCAAACTTAAAAAAGCAAATGTTTTTCCTGTCACTCTATGAAGCTTGTGAATTCACAGCTACACTACAAACTCATTCCAAGTGCAGAACTTCAATAATACATGCTTTTTAAAAGAAAATAAGGCACTACTTTAAATGATTAAGATCTATGCAATAATGGGATAAATTTTGTTCTAGTAGCCTAAAGGAAAAAAATTTCCAGACTCTTCTATATTTCCCCCCCTCAATGAAGTCCATTGTAAACTAAAACATTCATTATTCTCTATTGAGTACACTTGGCTTCCAATTACAAGAAAATACATTATGAAAATAATTGCTTTCCATCCTCATTCACCAACTATTAGGAAGAAAAATGATGGAAAATCATTCATAATTTTAAAATCATTCATAATTTTATTAATTTTGCAACAGCATTTCCAATGAATCCTCTTATCAAGTTATAGGTAACAAAATAGTTCCTTCCCTATTTTCTAGTGAATTGGGCAGTGCTTGAACAAAAAGACAGATAATCCTGTTACTGACACATTACAGCATTCCCCAGGGAATATGGAGGCTCACTGCATCTGGGAGGAAATGAAATCTTGCCTTCCCACTGTTCCTTCTCACAGGCTTTGTGAGAAATTTAATTGAGGCTGGCACTCTCTCCTGCTTTTCTGCACAAAATTCACTCTTTATTATCTTTTGAGTAATTGCAAGGCAGCTCTATGCTTTAGATCACATGTGTCAGCTGGGAAGGAAAATAGAAGTGCTCTGACATCTCTGCAAACCCTTGGGGAATGGACAGGAAACACTGGGGAGACTTTCTACACCTGGGTGTTTGCTCCTTCCCCTTCCTTCTGATGGATGTAGGTAGGATCTGATTTCCCCACCCCAACTCCTCATCTGTTGTTACAGTCCATATAGCTAAATTCTTTCCTGAACTAATTGTTTAACTAGGTGCATACAAATACCATTCCCCTTTGGTTCAGGACCAGCGTGTCACAGTTAGATTTTTTTCATATATATTTTTGTTGTAAAAATACTGTGCAGAGGGGTTACAGTTACGTGAGTAGGGTAATGAATACATTTCCTATTGAGCTATACAACAGACAAGGGTCTCATATTTAAAGAATACTTAGAACTCAAAAAATTAAATCTCCCAACAACAAATCCTCAAAGAAACAACTGCTCCATAAGTAAGTGGGCTGAAAACTTATGGAGAAACTTGTCTGAAGAGGAAATAAGAATGGCTAATAGACACATGAAAAAATGCTCATCTTCTCTAGCCATAAAAGAAATGCAAATCAAGACAACATTGAGATTCAATCTTACCCCAGTTAGAATGGCTAAAATCAAGAACTCTAATAACAACAGATGCTGGAGGGGATGTAGCCAAAAGGAAACCCTACTGCTTTGTCGGTGGGAATGTAAACTTGTTCAATCACTTTGGAAAGTAGTATGGAGGTTCCTCAAAAGACTCCATATAGAGCTCCCCTATGACTCAGCAATTCCACTTTTGGGCATTTACCCAAACAATCACAAACAAGGTCACACAGTTCGATTTTTGTCTGAATTATCTCCTTTGGCTCATCAATAATCAGGAAACAAACTAGCAATATGAAGCATTAGCAATTCTGAAAGTAACAGGGCTCTATTTTGCTGAATTTCCTCAGCTGCTTTTTAAGTCCAGCAGTGGTAACTCAAGTCCCCAAATGTAAAGCTTTATAAATCTATAAATCATTATCTGCTATGTGGGACACATACAGGACACACATCTCTACAGGATGCACTGCTGAGAAGCTCTTAGGAATGGGCCCATATGAGCCCATGGCTGGCAGCAAGATAGCTAACAGGACACTGTTAGCTATATGAACATCGTGGAAAGTGATGTGGGGGTCAGCAGTCTTGGCGGCCACACAGGATCTGAATGGGCAGAGAGGAGTGGGCTTTGCGATTGCATAAAGACAGATTCTGCTGGCAATAGGTTTTTAAAGGAGTTTGACCATATTAGTGGTGACCAATCTCAGAATCATCTGCTTACTTAAACACAGGTTGCTAGGTCCCCCTCCCCCTGACCCTACCATCCAAGTTTCTGACTGAATGGGTCTGATGTTCTGGGAGAATTTGCATTTCTAACAAGATCTATAGTAAGGCTGGTACTGGTAGCCAATCTTATTTTCAGCAGCCCTAGACAAAACATAGCCTTTCTGAAAAGAACTCAGCCATTGTAAATGGCTCTGAAACTCAAGATAGCGAGTTTGGATTTCATTGTTGAGTCTGGAACAGTTTGTCAAGAAAGTAGAATGGATTTAAGAACTGAAATGATTTAGGTAAGAGACTCTAATCACTGTGCTGAGAATAACTTTGCAAAGGAAATAATTCAGCAAAGATTTTCAAGGCTTAGGTCCTTAATATGGATGTAATTCTTGTGTGACATGTTTTCTGTAATAATTACTAGAGACAGAAACAGAAACAGCAAGGTAAACACAGATGGTAAACTTTGTGTAGTTAAATGCCTGAATTTATGACTTGATTGATCTTTGTACTGTTATCGATGGCTGAGTGTTTTCCACAATAAATATTAATTAATATGAGACAGAAAGTAGCCCAGCCGAAAACAGAATGGAATATAGATGAGGATAATAGGGGTTGGAGCCTTGGGAGCAGGATAACAAATGTGAGCAGGATCTGCATTAGAACCAAATGTTATAACCCTAGAGATCACAGAAGTTACTTCTTCCCAATAGCCTACAACATCTACCTCTTGTGAGGCTTTTTAGGGAATGAAAAATAACAGGATTAAATATATTTGTCTAGCCACTCTAAATTGGGAGAAGAACTCTGAGAGCAGAACCTAGAAAGGCAGGTAACGAAACAGAAGACAATGAATGCACAAGTTATATCACAATAAGGTGAGATTAAAGTATTTTTAAAACTAGGAATATGGCCTACGGGTGCTGCAGTGATTAATTTTATGTCAATTTCAGTGAGCAGTGAGGTGCCCTGGCATTTGAGTATTTCTGCAGGGCATCTGGGGCAAGATTGACATTCAAATCAATGGATTTTAAGTCAGATTGACCCCCATAATGAGTGTAGACTTCATCCAAGAAAGGGAAGGCATGAATAAACCAAACAAAAAGGCCTCCCAAGCAAGAGGGGATTCTCCAACAGATTGATTGCAATTGGATTTCATTTGCACCATCAGCAATTTCTAATTCTAGGTCTATAGCTGCCTATTGACCTCTGAACTTTTCCTGAGATATAGGCTCTGCTGGTACTTTAGCCAGGCCAGTCTATCCTGTAGATTTTATATTTGCCGTCCTCCACAATCAAACAAGCCATTTCCTTATAAGAAATCTCTCTTTCTGTCTCTGTCTCTGTCCCTGTCTCTCTCTCTCTGGCTTTCTGTTTCTCTCTATGTGTATAATGTGTGTATATATACATATGTGTGTATGTATACACAAATATATAAGAATATACCTACATACATACACAGGTATACATATAAACATATAAACATACACAGGCTATTGGCTTTGTTTCTCTGGAAAACCTTAACTAATGCTGTAAAGAGACCTATAAATCCTTCTAGTAAGAAGAGGATAGGAAATGTGTATTGTCAAGGTTTTCAAGTATGTTAACAACTCTTTGACATGTTTCTAATCAGGAGTTAAGCTATGTCCCACATCTTGAATCTTAGTAGACTTCTAGTTGTCCAGGTAGTAAGTTCTAAGGGTCATGCAGCTTTTGCTTTATTCACTTGGCATACAGAGTGGGAGTCCTTAGATGCTGGGAAAGAATTCTGAAGAGACCCTGTGTGTAGGTTTTCTGGAGAGCCTCCATGGAACCAAACCTTTAGTCAGCCTGACTTAGATGTCAGGTAAGAGAGTGAATTAGCTTACAGATGGTTCTAGCTCCTAATTATTACGAGAGGTGAGGCCACAATGCTGGGTGGAGGGATAAATCAGATCATCTTTGCTAAGCTTCTTCTGAATTCCCTATCTGCAGAAGACATGAACTAATTAAAAACCAAAGCTTAAATTTTTGGCTTATTTTTGTTTATTCTGTCTTGTTTTTCAAAACAAAGTCTTGCTATGATGCCCAGATGGGGTTCTAACTCAGAATCCTCCTGCCTCCATCACCTGAATTACTGGGATTAGATCTGTGGGCTACCAAGGTCTTTCTTTTTCTTTTTTTTTTGGGGGGGGGGGCTGAACTCTGGGTCTGGGCGCTGTCCCTCAGCTCTTCAGCTCAAGGCTAGCGCTCTACCACTTGAGCCACAGTACCACTTCCGGCTTTTTTCTTTTTGCTTATGTGGTGCTGAGGATTCAAACCCAGGGCCTCAGGCATGCAAGACAAGCGCTCTACCACTGAGCCACCTTCCCAGCCCCAAGGTCTTTATTTTTCTACCTTAGCAATCTAGTGAAAAATCATTTCAGAACTGGAGAGAAACTTAATTTCTAAGTATTTGTTAGTCATTAGCAACCACTAAGTAATTGCAAAGAGTATTTTTATTTTTCTCAACTTTTCCTTTTGTTATATTTATAAAACAAGGAATTTTATAAATTTGTGCAAGTACTACTAAGAGAGCTAGCTGAACTAATGTGGACCTTACCTACCTCTAAAAGCTTCATTGATACTCAGGATGCTGAGATTTTAGGATCAGCATTTGAAGCCAGCCCAAGCAGGAAAGTTTGGGAGAACCTTATCTCCAATAAACTACTCAGAAAAATCTGGAAATAGGGCTGTGGCTCTAGTGCTAGCCTTGAGCACAAAGAGGCTCAGGAACAGTGTCCAGACCCCGAGTTCAATCCCTAGGACCAGCAAAAATAAATAATTAATTCAAGCTTCATTAAGTACTACTGTACTGCCTATATATCTAATTGGGTAAAAGGAGCGGACATAGATTTTTAGTAGAGTTTTGTAAACCACAATGATCTTAATACCCTCAGCTGTTAAAGAGACCATTAGTACTGTTTAATACACAAAAATAGTACTAATTCAGCATTATATTAACTATTATAAAGTAAATATTTTATTATTTAAAAAATAGTGCTCCATAATAAGTATTAATGATTTATAAAAGAGCTGCTTAAAAAATTTAGACATATTCATAAAGCTTTTTATTGTGTTTGTAGTGTGTTGTTGTTACTCTATTGGAACATATGATGGACATTTACAAAGCTAATGTGAGGGTTGGTGCTGAGGCTCAAGAGCTAGAGCTCTTGCCTGGCAAGTGTAGTGCCTTCAATCACTGGTACTGGAAATAAAGATCATATGGGTAGAATCTTACCTCGTGACTCTTCTTCACTAGAGATGCAGTGATTTTGGCTCAATTGAAATAACTAGATGATTCTACAGAATAGAAAAGGAATATTCACTTAAGAATCTAAGAAAATGACCTCAATCAACAGAGCACATTGTTGGATATATGAAATACAATCCCTAAGTGGTAGTATATACATCACTTTTCTTTTATAGATATTTATTGTTATTGCATAGGTGATGTAAAGAGAGGTTACAGTTACATGTTAGGTAAGTAATATATTTCTTTTTTGAACAATGTCACCCCTTCCCTTGCTCTCTCCCAGTTTTTCCTTCCCTTTCCCACCCAACCAATTGCATAATTCATTTTCAACATAATGTCTAGTCAGCATCGCTGCTGCATTTGTTCACACTTTGTTTCCCCATTTCTGTGCCCCCTTACTCTCCCAAAGACAGACAAATGAACAAACAAGACAAAAGGAAAAAAAAACAAAAAGAGCAACAAAGAAAAATATCTCTTGTTTCCTGGAGTTTATTTCATTAGAAATTATTTTATATGATCAGATGGACATAGCTATTGATCCTTTGTAATCCTCTCCTGAGAATATTCTCGTTTGGTCTCATGCTGTGTAAATGCCTACAGGCCTGCATAATTTATCATAATCTTTTTTTTTTTTACTTTTATCATCCAGTGTGATTACTTGTAGATTTACAGGCACATTCTAGTTACACAAATGAAGGAAACCATGAAACTTTGGGTCTGACTTACTTCTCTTAATATAATTTTTCCAAGTCTTTGCATTTCCTTACAAATGGTACTATATCATTTTTTTTCTGATGGGTAAGTTGAATTCCATTGTGTACATATACCACATTTTCTTGATCCATTCTTCCACTGAGGGGCATCTGCATTGATTCCATACTAATGCTACAATTCCATGTTAATGCTGCAACATGGTTGTTCTAGTAGCTTTAGTGTGGCCTTCTTTGTGTACTATTAGATAAATGCCCAGTAGCGGAAAGAGTTTCTAACCTTTTAAATTCAAAAAGGTCCTTTGTTTGCATTTTGATAACAAACAAGGAAAGCAAAATAACAGCAATAATTTCCCATAGAGCTTGTATATCCTGGATCTGAAATCTTGCATTGAATGATTTTGTGTTCTTTTTAAGTGTTGTTAAACTTGTCTGTTGTTGTAATTAATTTTTAAATGATAATTAAAAAGTAATGAAAAGAATGCAGGCTACATGGGACTCATTTCGTTTAAAACTGTAAACAAAACTAGCCTGTCCCTGTGTCTGTTCTTCATATAAATAACTCAGTCCTGGGAATTCACCTCCCTGGAGGTCTCAGAAGCCTGCGGCTCTCTGTTTCAGGATCATATGCTTCTGAAATGCCTGGAAGCTGAGAATGAAAAACAAAAGTTGATTTGGGGAAACAAAACCACATTAACTACTATCATATACAGACTCTACACTGTGAAAATTGGAGAGAAGATACAAAGAGAGAAGAGACAAAGAGAGGGAGAGGGACCCATTGTAACAATGAGATGTACAAGACACTATGTTGAAAACGAACTTTACAACTTGGTTGGGGGGGTTAGGAAGGAGTCGGGGAAGTGGGGAGGAAAGGGATGGAAGGGAAAAACAAAGGAGCGGGTAACAATGCTCTAGAGGAAATGTACTCATTACCTTACTCATGTAACTGTAACCCCTCTGTACAGTATTTTTACAATAAAAACATATAAAAAAGAGAAGGAGAGGGAGGGAGAGAGAAACTCAGAGGGAGAAACACATGAAGAGAAACAAAGAGAATCAAAGATACAACACAATGATCTTTGATAAATGAGTAATTATTAAAGGATTGTTATTAATGATATATGAACATTCCAATTGCAACAAGGATAACAAATTTATCAGAACTCATAAACTTACTAGAGTTCACCTCTCTGTCTGTCTGTCTGTTTTTCTTTGTCCCTTGTCTTTCCCTCCCACCCTTCTTCTTGTTCATCTTTTGAAGCCTAACCATACCACTTGAGCCCCCAGCTTCTTCTGAGAGAATACTCCAAGAGTCAGAATTTGGAAGTCCAAAGTCTTCTATTGGTCCAAATAAATCAGACAAGGTTTGACCAGATCAGAGTTAAGGGAATCTAGATTCCCTACTATATTTATGAAACAGGGAATTTTATAAATCCATGAAGGTAGGAGGGTTGTCAAAGAGGATGAAGACATCTCTAATCTTTGAATACCTCCTTCCTGAAAAGTCTCTGTGGCTTCAACCACTGTTAAGTGTCTATGTTTTATTGAAATATAAGGAACATGACTGACTTCATTTGTGCTCACACAATATCTAACAGATTACATACCAATACTGATGATTTTCTAAGCCTTTTCCACATTCTCTCATAAAGCCATGACACCCTTTTGGGTGGCCTGGATTGTCCAAATGTCTTTACTAGGAGCAGCTTCTGAAGCTATATTATTCTAGATTCTCCAGAATAAAAGAACCAATCATGTGTGTGTGTGTGTGTGATGTGTGTGTGTGTGTGTGTGTGTGTGTGTGTGTGTGTGTGTGTGTTGCAGTACTGGAAGTACCTACTAAGCTGCTGAGCCATGCCTGCAGTCTATTTTTGGTTTTGTTTTGTTTTGTTTTTACTAGTTACTTTTAGGATAGAGCCTGGGCACACACCTGAGCCATAATCCACTTACTTGTATGCTTCCTTCATTTCTTGGAACACAGGTGAACAGCAGGACATCCAGCTTTCTTTCTTGAAGAGAGAGTCTTTTCTTCTGGGACTATGATTTTTCCCAGTCACAGCTTCTCATTTAGTTTAGGATGGAAGGTACATGTAACTATGTCTAACTGTGGGTTTAAGGGGTCTGGCAAACTTTTTCTGGTCTGTCTGGCTTCAACTGCAACCCTCAATTCTCCCAAGGAGCAGAGATTACAGGTGTGAGTCAATAGTGCCCTGCTTATCTTTTATGCAGTTTTGGAGACATTTAGGTCTCAAGATTTGCAGGATGAGTCTACAGTCTAGAGAACCACGAGATCATATGTTTAACTCCAGTCCAAGTCAAGGCTTGAGAACTATGTATACTTCCTCATGACAAATTTCAGACTCAGAGAGAGCTGATGTTTCTGTTCAAGTGCAAAGTCAGGGGGAAAAGAGCTAATGCTCCAGTTCAAAGGCATTCAGGAAGGAAAATGGCTCTCTTATTATTTTTTGGGGGGGTCCAGTCGTGGGGCCTGAACTCTGGGCCTGGGTACTGTCCCTCAGCTCTTCAGCTCAAGGCAAGTGCTCTACCACTTGAGCCACAGCGCCACTCTGGCCTTTTTTTTCTGCTTATGTGGTGCTGAGGAATCGAACCCAGGGCCTCATGCATGCAAGGCAAGCGCTCTACCACTGAACCACCTTCCCAGCCTGAAAATGTCTCTCTTATTCACAGCAATGTCAGCCTATTCAAGGCAAGTGCTCTACCACTGAGCCACCTTCCCAGCCCTATGTCAGCCTATTCTGAGATTCAGAACTTTCAACTGATTATATGAAGCCCTTTAAGTAAGTGGGCAATCTGTTTTACCCAGAATGCCAACATAAATATCAATCACATGCAAAAACACTCTCCTACAAATACCCAGCATTGTATTTGACCAACTATCTGCACGTGCCATGGCCTAATCAAATAGAAACATAAAAACTTGTCTCACTCTCCCTGGTGATAAAGCCTGCCGGGTGGCAGCAGATGCTTCTGTGTGCATCCCTCCAGTAACACTACCATTTACTTTTGGGCTTGTACTGTGTTCACAAGGACAGTTATTTAATAGTCAAGCCAGGTAAATATCGGGCAACAAAGGCACAGTGTATCTGTGCACACAGGTGCATTCGATAGTTGGGCAGACAGGATTACTGGGGTGTCTGTTGGAAAGAAAACTAAAGGATAGCAACAACCTTAAAATGGGAGTGTTTTCCTGATGCTTTATAATTTTTGTTTCTTTGGTTGGTCATGGGGCTTGAACTCTCGGCCTGGGCACTGTCCCTCAGCTTGTCAGCTCAAAGTGAATACTCTACCAGTTGAGCTACAGCATCACTCCCGGTTTTCTGGTGGTTTATTGGAGGTGAGAGTTTCATGGAATTTTCTGCCCAGGCTGGCTTTGAACTGTGATCCTCAGATCTCAACATCCTGAGTAGCTAGGATTACAGGCGTAAGCCACCAGCCCTTAGCTAATGCTTTATAATTTAAAGACAAGTTTCATACATCTTATCTCCTGCTGTCCATCTGATACTGATGGTTGGTATTATTATAAAATATATGTTGTAGAAGAAAATATTAATAATAGCCATACAGTGGTCATTGAGTTATCCATATAACATCATCATTTATCTCCAACATTATTATTCATTTATTTATACTACAAATGTATAGTGAGGGTGTTGAGAGCTGGAGATCAAAGGTGAGAGAAACCAGATGTGTCTGTTTCACAGAGCCCTTGGTTTATTATCAGCAAATGCTGCTAATTAAATCATCTCACAGATCATATAAATTTAGAACTGTGATCACTGTGCCCTTAAGATAAAGTACATCCCAGTAGAAAGGGATATTTGGCATAGTCACTAAGGAAGTGAATGAGATGACACTTCACATATCACTGAATTGACAGCTGAAGAAATGCACTGAGCAGGATGAGGAGCGAGGAGGAGCTCTAGGCTTGTAGCTTCTAGGGGGAACAGGAACTATGCTCATGATTCCTGAGGTTCCCAAGAACTGAGAGGCCAGTGCACCCACAGCATGAGGCCAGTAGGGTGAGTAAGGCTTTGTTATTTATACTAATCTCATTTTGCCCATGAAGACAATGAAGAAAAGAGAAGCCTGCTAAGATAGCCAGGCCATGGGACAGCCAGACCTTAAGCAAATCTCTAACTCTAAAGTCCTAGGTTTCTGCTTCTCCCTGGAGAGCTTGCTGTTTGTGATGGATCTGTTTTTACACTGTTTGTGGGGGGAGAGGGTCATGGGGCTTGAACTCAGGGCTTGAGCACGGTCTCTGAGCTTTTGTGCCCAAAGCTATTGCTCTACCACTTTAAGCTGCAGTTCCACTTCGGGTTTGGGGGTGATTAATTGGAGATAAGAATCTCAGGGACTTTTCTGCCTGTGCTGGTTTTGAACTGTGATCTTCAGATCTCAGCCTCACACAATCCTAGCTGCCTACCACAGAGAAGCCCCATGTGTGCAGGATTTGGGAAGAATGCCCTCCCACTCCCACTCATGGGCAAGAGAGAAATCCCACCTCTGGGTGGAGGGAAGCCTGACCAACAGCCCACCCCAGGAGGGAAATCCCACCCCAATCTTTCAGAGAGTCTCACTTGTCTCTTCCCTGTATTGTTTCGAAAGCACTAAAATCCCAATCATGAGACTAGAAACTTCTGTGTTTTTGAAAAAATGGCTTTCTTCAAGCATGCTCCCCTCTACCCTCACCCCTGCCAGCTGTTGCCATAGCAACCTAGCCAAAACAGACTATGCATTATATTTGTTAAGTTTTTGGCTTGATTTTTATAGATTATATATAAGCTTCCCATGCTTTATGTCTGCTCATTTTATTTTATTTTATTATATATATTGTTATTGTAAAGATGATGTACAGAAGGGTTACAGTAAGGGAGATAAGAGTCTCACAGACTTTCCTACCTGGGCTGGCTTGGAGCTGCAACCCTCTGATCTCAGTCTCCTGAGTAGCTAGGATGACAGGTATGAGCCACCAGTGCCCAGCTCTATTTCTTACTTTTAAAGAAACAATATTTATGAATTAGGTATTATAATATATATTCATTAGTCACAGCCATCCTTTTAGACATGACGTTGCGGTACAATGCTGCCCATCACCAGCTGTGTAATATGGGACACTGGCACCGGCAGCCTTAGGTCTCTGATTCACTTCCTTGCACAGAAGAACTGACACCCAGCGCTCAGTAGTGCGTACAGATGAGACGCACAAATGAATCCTAGTTGCTCTCAGGATTCTAAACAAATTATATCCTTGCCTCTTTCTCCTTTCCCAGTAGAAAACAGCAATCTGGGTGACTCAGAAGGAGGTGAGGTGGAGGATAGAGAAATGATTCAGACTGTTTAAAAACAGCTCTCACATGCACAAGTACGAAGCCAGCTCACAAGCTAAGATAGCAGCCCTCCCCTTCCCTACAATTTTCTTCCTGTTCCCGCCCCCATTCTTTCCCTCCCAGACTTCTCTTAGCATTTATTTCAACCCATTATCTGTGCAAAATGTGTACAGGCTATTATTATGTCCTAACATAGGCACAGACTCTTTTGTTTTTCATGTTTCCCTAAGTTATCACAGTGGTTAGTGGTGACTCTCTAATTCAAGATAGAGACTCCAGTTTGTAAATTGTCTCCAGAGACTTAACATGATTCATGCCACATAGTGGTTATGAAGATGCTGATTGATTCCAGAAAAAAGACCCAGCTTGGTCCTTTCCCTAATATGGCATTACTCCCATGCCAGGATCATAGTCAATGGAGGCAAAACATTTTCAAGGAAGTAATATGTTAAAGCTTTTTTTTTTTTTTTTTTTCCATACGTGGGGCTTAACTCTGGGCCTGGGCACTGTCCCTCAGCTCTTCAGTTCAAGGTAAGCTTTTGGTTTTCTGGTGGTTCACTGGAGATCAGAGTCTCATGGACTTTCCTGCCAGGGCTGGCTTTGGACCATGATCCTCAGATCTCAGCCTCCCAAATAGCTAGTATTACAGGCATAAGCCACCGATGCCCAGCCCATAAAGATTAAATTTTGTTTTCTGTCAATTGTGGGGCCTGAACTCTGGGCCTGGGCACTGTCCCTAAGCTCTTCAGCTCAAGGCTAGTGCTCTACCACTTGAGCCACAGCGCCACTTCCGGCTTTTTCTGCTTATGTGGTGCTGAGAAATTGAACCTAGGGCCTCATGCATGCTAGGCAAGCACTTTTCCACTGAGCCACCTTCCCAGCTGTTAAAGCTTTTTAGGTATATTTGCTTGTTGACACAAGTGTGTGCCTTTATTTCAAAGTTCAGACAAAAGTATCACTTTAGTGACACCTGCAGCAGAAATATTTCCAGTCATTGAATGTTTCATTAAGTATTGTTAATTTTTCCTCAGTGGAAAGGAAACTACTTGTAACTGAACAATGTTTTTGTTAGAACACAACAATCTCAATAACCCAGATGTAATTTTTCTTCAACTGCGTATCACGCTTCCTGACCCTGACTAACCATTGGTAGGTAGCTGCACAGAGCCAACCCAGGTGATTTAACACCATTTCTTGCCATGAGTCTCTCGTCCTCATCTGCTCACCCAGACCCCAGGTGAGCTACACTGAGCCACATTGATGAAGTTGTGTGCCATGGCAAAGATGTAAAGAAGAGCACATTGGGGGAAATAAGTTGACAGCTTCTCAAAACAGCTTCAAATGCTCTGTGCTCTGCATCTCCTGAACCCACAACTGAAGAAAGAAAGGGAAGAGTCTAAGCAGGATAGCACCCCTGCCCACCAGCCTCACCATCCCTCCTCTTTGGAGACACAGTGAAGTAGGAAGGGAAGTATTGAAAAGCAACTGGAAGCTTACTGGCTTGTTTGCTGGGACCTCCCAGAGTTTAGATGGCTTGTAAATCCAGGGTTCTTTATGTGAGCCCCAGAATAATTGATTATCTCTAATGTTTCTCCTGTACAACTGACTCTGGAACTGCTTGGCTTGGCTTTTTTATGTGCCATAATAATAATTATAGTAATTTTGTTCATTGTTCCTTATTTAAGCCTAATCATATGAATTAATCATTTATACAGCATGAATTATGTACATCATTCAATGTGACATATTAATCCCAGATTTTTTTCCTGTATAACACTAGATTTGGTTCACTTTTGCCTATTAGTACTCACAGGACTTGGTTAGATTTGTATATATAGGAAAAAAGGCAACAGAAGTCCTAAAAAAGGTGGATTGTGGCCAAGGAACGTGCCAGGGCAGGAAGTGAGACCCTATTCTAAAAATAACCAGTAAAAAAAAAAATGGGGCTGATGGCATGACTCAATGTTAGAGTTCCTGATTATCAAGTGCAAAGCCATGAATTCAAACCCCAGTGCCACCAAGATAAAAGAAGACAGGATTCAGAAGCTTCTTTGCCCAATCCTGACACAAAGCATACCATATAATGTATGCAATTATTGTTTCATTTGTTTAGTCCTTAAACTCTTTTAGGTGGGAAAAATACAACTTAAAAATAGAAAAATCTATATGCAAGAAGGATTCAAGAAGTCTAAGGAAACTATCACAGCAAAATTTGTTTACTTGTTTCCTCAAAGCTCTGATAGTTTCACAATTTTGAAACAATTAACAATTTTGAAACACAGCATGTAATATTTCACTACTCCGGCAGAGGGCAGGCTTTCCAAACATAAATGCCCTGTGCTGCAGAGCCATTACTCCAGGAGAAAGGCCCGATATTCCCAATGAGACCTGCCTGGTAGCCTGGAGCTGCTGACTTTCAGAAATCCAGTATAGTCTTTAAGGAAGGCAAGAAATAAGAAACAAGCAAACATTCCTAAGGCATAGATGAGTTCCTGGCTGTGAGACTATGGTGGCTTCTTGTTGCCAACCACCCTTTCTTTGCCTTTGCTTCTGGGCCTCTACCTCTTTCTTCTCTTTCTTCTTGCTTTTTTTTATTTTTTATGTTTTCCTCTGCTTCTCTGAAAAATCTATCCTCAGAACAAACGATGTAGCCCTAATGGCTTTAATGGGAGCACAGTCAAGACTGTAATACTACTGAACTCGGGTTTTCAGATGACTTGCTAGGACTTATGCTCAGGGATCCACAGGGTGAGTGGTTTTTAAAACCAGGAAGTTAGGGGTAGATAGGTTCGTATTTCAATTCTGGCTTTGGTTATATGGACATTAGTAATTCTATGGCCAGTTCCTCTAACCTTGGATAAATTGCTAAGCTTTGTTTCATTCATCTGTAACAGGGGGCAAGAATAGATTCGTGAAGATGAAGAGAACAGCCAAATATGCACAGTGCAAATATGATAATTACTATTAGAAACGTTTTTATTGTTATCTCCTTCTTTAGTGTATGTTTCCTCTGGTCCCAACTTCTCTCACATGCTATGCCATTTCTGGAGAATTACTTTTAGGTCTGGCCCGAAGAAAGGGGGGTGCGTATTAAATGGATACTGACATATTAGGAAGAATGCAGAATAAAATGACCAGGCTGGGAAAGGCGCTGCTAACTAGTGTATTAAAATGAGATGAGAGAGTTGGAGCCATAGAAACTGGAGCACATCGGATTGATGGGGAATGTAAGAGCTGCCTTCAAATAGGAGGGCAGCTGAAGGGGATCCAGAGAGGCCTGGGCAAGAGCCTCATCCTCCAGAGCAAGTGGGCTTTGCATTTGTTTCGGCTCAAGGAGATCACTGTCTCATTCACTTAGTGTCTTGTTTCTCACCTTGAGGATTCTAGGAGCTGATGTCACAATCCAGGTTTACAAATTCTTTTTTTTCTTTTTTTTTATTGTGAAAATACTGTACAGAGGGGTTACAATTACATGGGCAAGATAATGAGTACATTTCTTATCAAGCATTGGAGCCTCCTCCTTTATTTCCCTTTCCCATCCCTTCCCATCCTCCCTCCCCCACCTACCCAATCCCCCCCCCCCTCGCACCAAAGTTGTGAAGTTCGTTTTCAACATAATGACTTGTACATCTCATTGTTGCAATGGGTCCACCTGTATCCCTATTTAAATGATTTGTTTTTCCCCTTCCCCTCCACAAATTATACCGACATCAAATACAGTAAAAGCAGGGGTTATACTGTGGGGGAAGGACATACAAAGTAACAAAGAAATAATCTTATAAATGTGTTAGAAACAATCGCATGAAAGAAAAAAAACATTTGAATACATATCTTAGGGTTCATTTTCCTAACATCACCTTATCTGACCTTTTCTGCTTGATTCAGACATACACTAGATATTGCAAGTAAGGGAAACCATGGGACCTATGTTTCTTTGGGCCTGGCTTACTTCACTTAATATAATTTTTTCCAAGTCTTTCCATTTCCTAACAAATGGGGCAATGCCATTCTTTCTGATGGAGGCATAGAATTCCATTGTGCATATATACCACATTTTTTTGATCCATTCATCTACTGAGGGGCATCTGGGTCAGGTTTACAAATTCTTAGAGAAAGTTTTCTTCCAGAGCCCCGGTAAAGTCAGGAAAGTTTCTATTGTCTTCCGGAGCCCAACGGTACCATTTCATCTCATTTTCCCCTTTGCTGTGAGTTAACCCCCTTCCAGGAACCAGGTTTCCAAAGGAGTAACAGTTGTATCACACAGCATTCTGCAGGCCCAGGCCTCATATCCTGCCCTGGCTCACACATGATAGCCCAAGCCTGTACATCACTAAGCCCGCCATCTCCCCACTGAGTGACTACAATATCGTCACTGTTGCTTGCTGCTGTGTGTTCTCATTCCTTCTCATTTCTGACCTCAGTAAGCTTCCCTTACTTTTTTCCAGCATTAGGTCATGGCTTCAAAGAGAACTGTTTTACTGATTTTATAATATCTGATTACTTTGGAGCTAGAAGGCTTGGGAGCTGTCTAGTTTATTATATACATATAGAGGCAGATGTTGATCTAAAACAGATTAAAGAAAACATTTACTTATCACATTTAGGGTGAAATCGGAAGTTCCCCAGAGACAGGTTTGGGTTCTCTATTAAAGGAAGCAGCTGCCAGGTGCTGGTGGCTCACCCCTGTAATCCTAGCTACTCAAGAGGCTGAGATCTACGGATTGCAGTTCCAAGCCAGCACGGGCAGGAAAGTCTGTGAGACTCTTATTGCCAATAAACTATTCGGAAAAAGCCAGAACTGGGGCTGTGGCTCAAGTGGTACATCAGTACCTTGAGCAAAAGAAGCTCAGAGATAGCACCCAGGACTTGAATTCAAGGCCCAGGACCAGCAAAAAAGAGAAAAAAGAAAAAAAAAAGGAAGAGAGAGAGAGAGTGAGGGAGAGAGAGAGGGAGAGAGAGAGGGAGAGAGAGAAAGCAACTATAGAAAGTGGGTATCCTACAGAGTAGTGAGATCTGGGAAATACAGGCCCTGGTGCCATCAAGGAGGGAGATTCTCAGGTTAGATAGTTCTGAGGCTGAAAGAATTTACAAGATATCATGATGCACCTCATAGTGTCTATACTTAGGACTCCCCAGTGAGACCGGGAGAAAGGTAAGTGAATGCTCTAAATAGCCCTTTCTAAACTCTCTCCCCACATAAGGATTAACTAGTTCTTGTAAAGAGGCCTGGGCTTGGTTAGAAATTCCACAGGCTTCAGTCTGATTCATTGTGGGTTGGGGAGGAGGGGGATATGTAGATAAAAATGCACCTAAAGCACCAGAGTGGTTGGGGCCAACAGACTATGCTGGTTGGAAAAAAGCAAGTTAAATGCTGCTTCTGTAAACTCTGGTCATGATGCTCATGATAGATTCTTTAGCTTTGTAGTATTTCAGTGTAAGGAGTTGCTCTTCCAGATATGTCTACTTTGTCAGAGAACGTTCTAAATAGAGATAAATATACACATAACTATCGTTGCAAGGGCACACGAGAGAACTGAACAAGACAGGCTAGGTCCTCGGGCCAGATGATAAGATGCCAGTTCTTTCTGTGAATTGTGCTTGTGGAAGTAAGGTACTTTTCTTTGGATGAGTCTATTGGAGACTGCAGCTCTCTACTCCAAAAGATCTGCTATTACTCTCTGCTCTTACTGATTCCAGTTGTATCCTAGAGAAGGTCTGTGAGAAGAATCTTATTAAATACTATGCTTCTGGTGCCATGGTGCTAGATCAAAATCACAGTGATACTGGAATCATTGACCCAATTCAGCTGGCCTCTACTCTTGGGCATGATAGTTACCAGAGAAACAAAATGGATTTGGGCCTAGTGTTCATCAGTTTTCCGTTGCTTGATGTATTCTTGCAAATACTGAAGACAAACAGTTTAAAGAAGGAAAGCTTTTCCTCATGGTTTCAAAGACTTTAGTCCATGATCTTCTTATTTCATTACAATGGGCCAGTGAAGCAGGATACTATGGCAGCAGGGCAGTGTTACAAAGGAAAGTTGCTCACCTTTGGGAACCAGGAAGTGGAGAGTGAGATAAGATGGAGTTGAGGCTGGGCTTTGGTGGCTCACGCCTGTAATCCTAGCTACTCTGGAGGCTGTGATCTGAGGATCACGGTTCAAACCCAGCCCAGGCAAGAAAGTCCATGAGTCTCTTATCTCCAATAAACTACTCAGAAAAAGCCAAAAGTGGTTCTGTAGCTAAAGTGGTAGAGCGCTAGCCTTGAGCAAAAAGAAGCTCAGGGACTGTGTCCGAGCCCAAGTGCCAGGATAGGTAAAACAAAACAAAAAGCAGGAGTTGAGGACAAAATCTGCCTTTCCAGAGCACACTCCCTGTGAAGGGTTCCAACTAGGCCCCACCTTTGAATAATGTCATCAAAGAAAGAATCCAGCTTTGGATAAATCCATCAAAGAAAGCAGAGGTCTTGTGGTCCACTCACTTTCAATAGAAACCAGCTGGAGACCTGGCTTCACCTCTGCTCCCCAAGTAACCTTTCTATCCACATCCAGACGCTTCTTAGATCTGAAAAAAGAAGACAACAAAACTAAGTTTCACTGAAGTGTGAGGTTGGTAATAGTTTAACTTGCCTTTCTGTACTTCTTCTAAGGAGCTGCAATTTAACAGGGTTAAGAATTCTAAGGTAAACATAGAGCTGCTTTTCTATGATAAAGAAATATATCATTGCATTTGATCTTTTTCAGAAATAATGATAGTATAAATGACATTTAACCAAAAGACTATTTTTACCCCCATATAGGGAGGAAGGCAGGGAAGGAGGAAAGCATAAGTATGAAAGCAGTTCTCTTCTGGATGTCCATTTGTGGCTTTTACTTTATGCCAGAGTAGGGCTAGAGCTGGCCTATGCCTGTCAGCAGGAGCCAGATGCCAAATTCCAGGCATTTTTTGAGCCAGTCATGAAATGCTGGTATGTATGCTATTGAGATGATAAATGTATTATATGTGTTTGGTAGAAACAGTAGGTAATTATGTGCTATTATGTGTCTTCCAAATTTTGCATTCAATGACCTAACAGTGATAGCTTGAAAATGGGCCACAGTTGTAACATTTACACCATAGAAATCTGCATAATCAGGGCTCTTATTCTAAACTGCCAACTACTAAATCTTTACCAGTACTGTACTACTTTGGAACTATGTAGCTCCTTCACATCATTTAAAAGATAATACTCTACAAAATTTAAAAGCCAATTTTAAAATATTAATCATTAAGAATAGAAAATAAGCTGAGATAAACAAAATCATCAATGCAAATCATTTTGTAGCCACGACAGTGTGAAAAATACTTCTTTAAAGTGACATCACAGAATAATAGTTTGACATTAAATTCCTATGGAAATACATCTTAAGGGGAAAAATAACAGAATTTTTATCTGAAGTAAATACTTGTTAGCAATAATTACATGGCTCTTTAGAGCTATTATATTCATATATGTATATACACATATACATGTGTGTAAATAATTTTCTTGTTAAGTAGGAGGTAAATTTTCCAGTATAAGAGAAAATATAAGTCAAAAATATAACTTAATAATCTTTGTTTTTTGCCAGTCTTGAGGCTTGAACTCAGGACCTGGGCAATGTCTCTGAGCTTCTTTTGCTCTACCATTTGAGCCACAATACCACCTCCAGCTTTTTCTGTTTATATGGTACTGAGGAATTGACCTAGGGCCTCATGCATGCTTGGCAAACTCTACCACTGAGCTACAATTCCTAGTCAACTTAAAAATCTTGAATGGCAAATATTAATGTGAATGTATTTTGTTTTGTTTTGTTTTGTCTTGTTGGTCATGGGACTTGAACTCTGGTCCTGGGCGCTGTCCCTCAGCTTTTCAGCTCAAGGCTAGGGCTCTACCACTAGAGGCACAGCACCACATCTGGTTTTCTGAGTGGCTTATTGGAGATAAAAGTCTCAGGGACTTTCCTACCTAGGCTGGTTTTTAACCCTGATCCTCTGATCTCAGCCTCCTGAGTAGCTAGGATTACAGGCATGAGCCACCTGTACCTGGCTAATGTCAATGTTTTGCTGAGAAAAGAAGCCTACTTCTAAGCTCCACTAAAAGATTGACACATGAGAACAACCAATGATGGTTGCTTAACTAGTTCATTTCCTATCTGATTAGGAAATAGATCAAGATGTTGTGGTGGGTTTTTTTTTTAAATGAAGCACTTATCAAATGCTAATGAGATCATAGTAAGAGTTATCACATTAAGGGGCTCCATTAGGTCACAGACAGAATAGAATGAACATCAGCTATATATACATAAAAGTTCATGATCACAGTGATGCATAATTTCACAAAGGTAACTGGCTACCTATAAAGGCTGCTGTCAAATTGATGTTTTTAAAACTGAAAGCATTGGAAGAGATCATTTATCTTGCCTTTTAGTTATCAACTGTATTTCTGGGTAACAATCTAAATTGTAGAGGAAAATTCTGTTTTATAAAATTGTTCTAAATAACAGATATAGAAATAATGAGAGAAAAATTAAGTCTCAATTTGAAACCTCTAATAAAAATAATAGCCAACCGGATGCCTGTGGCTCACACCTGTAATCCTAGCTACTCAGGAGGCTGAGATCTGAGCATCATGGTTCAAAGCCAGCCAGGGCAGGAAAGGCTGTGAGACTCTTACCTCCAATAAACCACTAGAAAACTGGAAGTGGCACTGTGGCTCAAGAGTTAGAGTGCTCACCTTGAGCGGAAATGCTGAGGGACAGCGCCAAGCCCAGAGTTCAAACCCCATGACTGACAAACAAAAAACAAAAAACAAAAACAAAAACGAAAAAAACCAAAAAAACAGCCAGAACATAATATGATTGCTGGATCTAGTAAGTGGAAGACAAATGGAATCAGACAAGGAAGAATATTCTCTAAGAGATTGGGACATAGGACATGAACCCTACTATTATGCCAGGTATACAAAGAGGTGAAAAAATTGGAAAAAAATAAAGAAAAGCAGCCAATCAAAGTTTGGACATAGGAGTTGGGATTAGCATAGAATGCTGTTAAAACATCATGTATAACTGTTTTATATCTATCTACACACACATTATATATATATATATATATATATATATATGTATATATATATATATATATACCCAAAAAGTTAATTAACGAAATAGAAGATATCTTAAAAGACCCAAACTACATTTCTAGAACAGAAGATTATAATGTGTGAAAATTTAAAACTACATTGGATGAGATTAAATACAAAGAAGATTTGCAGAAGTAAAGATCATTAAACTTGGCAAGCTAGGTATAACAACCATTCCAAATAAAATACAGTGGAAAATGAATTGACTAAAATAACCAACTTCAACTCCAAGATAGGTATAATTGAAGCTATTGAGAACTGAAACTTCATAAACTTTAGTGACCAAGTGCAATAATACACTAGAAGGAGACTCCGTCATGACCAAATGAAATCTATTTTGGGGAATCTAAGATTTGAACATAAGATAGCCTCTTTAGATATTCCCCTTCCCTTTCCCTACTCCTCCCCCTCTCCCTTCCACCCTCTTCCTTCCTTTGTCCATCTCCTTCCCTTCCTTTCTTCCTTTTCTTTCTTCCCCTTTTCCCTTTCCCTTTTCTGTTGCCTTTCCTTCCCTTCCTTTCTCTTCCTCCCTTCCCTTCCTTCCCCTCTCCCTCCAATTCTTCCCTCCCTCCCTCCCTCCCTCTCTCCCTTCCTTCCTTCCTTCCTTCCTTCCTTCCTTCCTTCCTTCCTTCCTTCCTTCCTTCCTTCTTTCCTTCCTTCCTTCCTTCCTCTCTCTTTCTTTCTTTTTTCTTCTTTCTTTCTTTCTTTCTTTCTTTCTTTCTTTCTTTCTTTCTTTCTTTCTTTCTTTCTTCCTTCCTTCCTTCCTTCCTTCCTTCCTTCCTTCCTTCATTCCTCCGTCCCTCCCTCCCTCCCTCCCTCTCTTCCTTCCTTCCTTCCTCCCTCCCTCCCTCCCTCTCTCCCTCCCTCCTTTCCTTCCTTCCTTCCTTCCTTCCTTCCTTCCTCCCTCCCTCCCTCTCTTCCTTCCTTCCTTCCTCCCTCCCTCCCTCCCTCTCTCCCTCCCTCCTTTCCTTCCTTCCTTCCTTCCTTCCTTCCTTCCTTCCTTCCTCCCTCCCTCCCTCTCTCCCTCCCTCCCTCTCTCCCTTCCTCCCTTCCTTCCTTCTTTCCTTCCTTCCTCCCTTCCTTCCTCCCTTCCTCCCTTCCTCCCTTCCTCCCTTCCTCCCTTCCTCCCTTCCTCCCTTCCTCCCTTCCTCCCTCCCTCCCTCCCTCCCTTCCTCCCTTCCTTCCTTCCTTCCTTCCTTCCTTCCTTCCTTCCTTCCTTCCTTCCTTCCTTCCTTCCTCTTTCTAATATCAACCTCCTGGTAGCTAAAATTACAGGCCTGAGCCATCAGCACCTGTCTAATTTAAGATGATTTTCTATAACAGTCTCAAACAAAAGCATTCTATAGGCATAGAAA
This sequence comes from Dipodomys merriami, assembly GCF_024711535.1. NCBI lineage: Eukaryota > Metazoa > Chordata > Mammalia > Rodentia > Heteromyidae > Dipodomys > Dipodomys merriami. The sequence goes on along the minus strand of NW_027202270.1, from coordinate 46,878,058 downwards.
ATAGTTTGACAAAACATCCATGTTTTTCATTTAAAAAAAAAAAACCGCTCATCCAACCAGGTGTGGTGATGCATGCCTATCATCTCAGCATCCAGGAGGACCGGGCAGAAGGATCATGGGTTCAAGGCCAGCCTGAGCTACATAGAAACATGCATATTCTCCAGGCCAGCAAAGAAGCTTGGGAGGTCTGCTCAGATTAGTTTCCTTGTGAAATTTGTCACACGGAAATATGAGAGATATGAGAGGTTCTTCAGCAAAATGAGTGAAGAATTTATATTGTTTAATTGTGTATTTCCTAAACATATATGAGCATAGACCTTTTGCTTACCTGCAATGTTCAACCAAGTGTTCTAAACTTTATAATGATAAAACAAAGATGCAATAAACGTCAACGAATTTCAATTAGGGTAACAGCATAGTTTCCTTTTGCCTGGCTCCCTCAGGCATCACAAAAACCACAAGTAGAGCCACCAGCCTTGACACAATGTTAGACTTGGATCCTGGCTTCTCAGTGAAGTTTCTGAACATCTTGCCCAGAAATCAGAGTAAATCATTTTATTCTTTTATTGAATAAGAACCTATTGGGACTTGTTAATTTCAGGCTGTTATTCATTGACATTTTGAACTTCACTAGAAGAAAAAAACACGTGTTTTAAGCCTCTGCAGAGTTGATGCACAAAGCCCTGGTAAGAAGTAGGTGCACTGCTAGTGCCCTATGGATTACCAGGCCTCAAGAAATCAAGTGGAATCAAGGCAGTTAAGAACAATGTGTTTGATCTCCACAGCCTTGAGACTGCAGGATCCAAATTCTATTAAAGATTTATGTCCAGGCCATATGTAGGTTTTACAAAGGCACCACAACGTAATTGTAATTTTAGCTGCTTCTTAAGTTTACAAAAAGCCATGAGAGGGATTCAGTTTTCCTTCAACAAGAGGATTTTCCTCAAATCAAAATGGAGAGTTTTGCAAAACACACGAAGTATTAGTTTGCCGATTCTTCCTTACCAGTCATGCTATCATGAAAGAAGGAAAGAAGGGAGGAAGGAAGGGAGAAAGACTGGCAAAGACTTGGTCTGGAAGATAGGTAGACACTCTGTGCAGCTTTATTCATTTATTTATTTTTTGTTGGTCATGGGGCCTGAGCTCTGGGCCTGGGCACTGTCCCTCAGCTCTTCAGCTCAAGGCTAGTGTTCCACCACTTGAGCCACAGCACCACTTCTGGCTTTCTCTGCTTATATGGTGCTGAGGAATCGAACCCAGGGCCTTGTGCATTCAAGGTAAGCACTCTACCACTGAGCCATTTTCTCAGTTGGTTCTCTCTCCTTTCTCCTATCTCCCTCTCCCTCTCTCTGTGAAGCCTATGTATTACTTGTATCCTTAACCAGTCTATGTAGGAATTTGCAGCCCAGCATGAGGTGTAACAGTCCTATGGAGCCACTGAAAACACCCTGCTGCTGCTACAGCCTGACAGTCACCTGGAGGAAATCTACATCATTACCCAGACCACCTCCACTGTGGAAAAATAGACTGAACTTCTTCCTGATTCCATCACCTGAGACTGCTTCATGGTGGAAAGCTGCTAAAACTAAGATCTTGTGGGACATTCTTTTGGTGATATACAGTAACCTTCTCTACTCCCACAGTGGATGTTGGGGGCAAGGATATCACTGGCCTGCCTTGGGCACTTCAGGGTCACAGCCTAGTTTGGCTCTGTTATGGTAGCAACCTCCTTCCTCCCGAGTGTGGGTTAAAGATAAAGGAGAGATTTAAAAAAAAAAAATCAATGCAGGTAGTAAAAGGAATGGAACCCAGCCCTGCTCTTAGCCTTAAAATCTAGCAAGCTTCTCTAGCCCAGTGGTACCTTGAGGTTGTTCTGAGATAACTTGGTTTCACAAGCCACAGGAAAAATTGGGCAGTTTTATACTCTAGCCACAAAGAAGCTCAAGGAATCGTAAAGAAGAGGAGGGTAGTAAAGACAGTTTTGGGAAAGGAATTGGGGGGAAAAAGGTCCCCTTTGGAGAAGAAAGGATTTGAAAAGTAAGGCTTGTCTTAAAATGTTTGTAAAGAAGACAAACCTCAGAAAGTTTAAGTATGTAGCAAATGGTATGAGTATGTCTTAAAATTGGAGCTTACGAGTACAGCTGGTATAAAATTAAGTTAGCTGTGATATACAGAGTCAGAACTGGTGGAAGAAAATGTAAAGAGCCTTTGGTACAGTTAATTTTGTTACTCATAATTGGACCTTGTACACTCAACAGACTGGTGTCCTTCGTAAAAGAGAGAATCAGCACAGTCCAACTATCAGTTCAGAAATCCCAATACCAAACTGTAAATACAGAAGACTGTGCTAATTAGGAACCATGATTGGTTCCTTAGTTACCAGAGAAGGGGGAGGGAATGAGAGACCAAAAATAAGTTTAGCAGTAATTTCAGACAAAACTAAAACATTCATCATCTGCTACTAAAAAGTAAGTGCTAGATCCTGCACCAAGGCAAGATAACAGTAAGAATTATCAAGGGATCAGTCTGTCCTGACCAGTCCAGGAATTGGGGCAGTCTCTCCCCCCAACTCTGTTGAGAAAACATTTAGGACAAGACACAATTCAGCATTCCTGTGGTTAGCCCCACTTATCCAACCAATGATGTATGATTTAACCTATCCTGTAACCGCTAAGCTAGAAAGTCCCTTCCCTTACTGGAAATGATCATACCCCTAACGAATGAGCTTGACATCTTCCCCCTGCTACATACTCAATATAAACCCTGCTGAACATGTGGTCAGGGCTCACAACTCTGACCCTCTGCGTTGGTAACGATCATGAGTCCAGGCTTGAGCTTGCAAATAAACGACTCTTTTTCTGTTTGCATTGATTGTGGTCTCTGGGGGTCGCTCGGGGGTCTCGAGTTTGAGTCTAACAGTCCTTTGGTTTCCTTCTCTTCTTTCCAGACCACAGCTTTCCACCTGAGGAAATCAAAGAGCCACTGCCATACCTGTTTCTAAATCCTGCCATGCCATGTTTTTCATCATGTCTTTTCATTTCTTATAAAGTAAAATTCTTCCTTTTCTCTTTCTTATTCCTTCATTTCCTCTAACACTTCACTGATGGGAGTTAGAATTCCTAAACTTTTAAATCTTTAATTATTTTTAAATTTTTTATCCTGATACTGGGACTTGAACTCAGGGGCCTGGGAGCTGTCCCTGAGTTTTTGTGTTCAAAGCTAGTACTCAACTACTTGACTGAAAGCTCTATTTCCAGCTTTTTTAAATTGGAGCTAAGAGTCTCTCAGACTTTCCTGCCTGGGTTGGCTTCAACTGGAGATTCTCAGATTTCAGCTTCCTATGTAGCGAGGATTACAGACATGAGCCAGCAGCACTCAACTTTTAGATCTTTTAAACACGTTTTACTTAAACATAATTCTCCCCTAACTAATATAACTTTCAATTAAAATCTGCAAGCCTTTCTTGCATGGGAGAAAAGGTGTAGAATTATCTGCCATGGGTCAGGAATTGCACATAATGAGTAGTCTAGGCTATTTGTCATTGAGCTGCACTTAACAGCTCTGGCCATTATAAAATAATTGCAGTGCTTTATTTCTGCAAACATAAAAATATTTTTGACTCATTAAAATCTGGGCATTCCTGTGGGAGTGTTGTGTGTTCATATGTCACCCATCAAGTGAATTGTACGAAAGAGGTTGAACACAGCTGCTCCAGGTAACAGCTAATAGAAATCCCATTACAACGAACAGAAATCTCATTACAATGAGAAGTCCCCAGTGAAGCCTTGATATGATTTCAGAAAGAAACTTTGTATTGTACTAATTACATTACTATATTCATACCTTTTGAATGGGTCTTAGCTCTTGAAATTTCCCTTTGCCACATCCTTTTCTAAACATGTATTTTTCCTGTAGCATCCATCTGAAACAATTTCCAAATAGGTTGTCCAGTTTCCAAATAAGGTTGGTCTCATTTGTTTTATGTCTTACTTTGAGTCAAGTGGAACAAAGTCAATTTTCCTACCTTCATCCTTTTGAATCCATTACTCTGGACTTTTGGATGTTGGCAAACATATTTAACTATAATGACTGATCCACAATAACTTTTTCAGCAAAAAGTAAAATGAAACTTAATAGGACCTAACACTGAAGGAGAAGGCAGGGACGTGTTAATGCAGGGAACATGCTAACAAGGTACAGATAGCTGTGGTTCTTGTCTTAGGGATTTGGGAGCAGATACTTGTTATTAATGCTTGAGTTTTGAGATTAATGATTTTCTTCCTGCCCTTGATTGTAGTAGCTTTCACAGTTCATAAGAACAGGCAGAATGAAGGAATTGGTGGAGGAGAAAGCGAAGTTATAAATAGGGAACTGGTGACTGTCTTAGTTTTATTTTGTAGAGTCTCCTAGCATGTATCAACTTCTTTTCTAGAATTAATTTCCTTAATAACAAATATAGAAACTATTAAAAAGTTCATGTTCAGCGGTAGAGCTATTGTCTCCATAAGTCCTGAAAAGCAGTCGTACAGATGGTTTCTAAGCTGCAGCAGACGGCTTTGTTTCCCCACACAAGAGGACAGACGGCAGGCACTGCAGCTGTGAGCGGGGATTGGCCAGGCCAGGCTGCCCTGGCCAGAGCAGAGGCTGGCAAGAGCTAGGCTGAAAGGAAGCTCTGGCTGAGAGGGCCAGCCTGGTGTTCCCTACCGAACCCCAGTTCTGGGGTGACAGGCAGAACATTGTGGGAAGGGCCACAGGGATCATCAAGAACAGCAATTCATATCAGAAAGCCATTCGTATCAGAGCTCCATGCAAGAGCACTACTACAGGAAATCAGGAGCTGACCAGTGTTAAGGTACTGACTGGAGGCCAGCAGCCATGGGCATGCAGACTTTTGTCAGCTCAGCCTCAGGGAAGAAAAGCCTGGAGAATCTACTAAGAAAAAGACAAGACACTGGCATCAGGCAGGTGGAGCAGGTGCAGGAAGCAGAGAAGTATTTGCAGAACTGGGTAAAAAATAGGAACCAGGGCTGAGAAATAGACCCTATTATTAAAGTGAGACAAGAATACAGACTTAGAGAAGCAGTAGAGCCAGCAATGAACCAGCTAGAGCTACTAAATACAAGTCACTAATCCCTTGCGTTTAAAATCTGATCTGGTTCTAAAAAAAGAGTGTTACGTCTTCACCCTACAAAAACTTCTTCCTCGGCATTCAAAATAACAAGAAAAAAACCCAACAGTTCGCTGAACTTGTTTTTGACATGTTGTTTGAATGCAAGTGACAGAAATCCCATTAAAACTAGCTTTAAGCTGGTGCTGGTGGTTCATGCCTATAATACGAGCTATTCAGGAGGCTGAGATTTCTGTCATTGAAGGTTTTGGTTTCATCATCTAATGCAGATTGACAGAAGTTTGGAGGACTATGTTCCTATGGAATCATCACTATTTGGAATCACATTCTTTCTCTTCCTCCAAAGATAATATGGCATTGACATTTTCCAAGTCCGATTAGAAAGCCAAAATATGAAATTTTATTATAAAACAACCAAAGAACAAAAGTTCCCATTATTCTTTTAGGCAAAAGATTAGTCTTTACATGATTAGAAGCTGTCCTTAACAGACTAAACCTGCTTCATTGGGAGTGTACGTTTCCCTAATTCTAGCCCTAAAGAGGCAAAGTAAGAGGACTGTGCGTTTGAGACCAGTCGAGGCTACATACAGAGTTGAAAGCAGCATCTCTTTTCTTGCTTTCACTAACAAATACTGGAGCAACTGTCTAGCAGACTTATGTGTCTTCAGATACCGATTTTCTGGGAAGAGATTTGGTTTCTGAGAAAACAAATTATGGCAAATGGTAAAAAAGCAATCTCATGTGATTCAGAGCAGAAGCACCAACACATGGCCAGTTGCTAAGCATTCCTTTATTAATGGAAATAAAGATAAGCCTTGTTTCTTAAACGATTTCTCATTTCTGTGATTATAACCACCCGAATTTCAAGGTACCTGTGTTACTATTCACTGGCAGAAAGTTCCTTCTATTGTCTAGCCTCAATCTCTCCTGCTGCAGGAAACTTATTCTTTCTCCTTAGTCCCTTTTTCTTGGAAAAGAAGCATGACCATGGGAACAACTGTGAAATCAGAAACATCCTTGCTAAAAAGCAAACATTTCTCCCTCTCTCAAGCTTCCCGGGCTGCAGTTTACCACAAACTTTTCTGAAGACTACTGATAACCTTGAGGCTTATCACCAGCTGTACTGAGTTGTTGTATTAATCAGGAGCTTATAATAAAAATCATTTCTGTAAAGAAAATTTCAGTGCACCCCTAACCATGGGAAAGAGTTTCTAATGTTTTGAGAACCATGGGAACAAGTTTCTAATGTTTTGAGATTTAAAATATACTACCCCTTCCCAAGGTTATGTTTTGACTTCTATAAGCCAAGGATATGTTTTAACTTTTTGTAATAGTGTCAATAGCATTGATAGTATCAATCATGCTGACTAAAAATTATGGTTTGCCTATGCTCTTGTGACTCAAGGCTATGTTTTGCTTTTGTAACCTTGCTTGCTTGCTTTAGTAAACATCACCTATGTGAAACCCCTTCCTATAAAATTCCCCCATGAAAAGCCAACGGTGCTGTTCTCCAGCTTTGTTGGCTAAAAAAATGGCTTCCAGCCAGTTTGACTGAGTGCTGACAACTCCTTTTGCCAATTGTGGGTTCGAGTCCCACCAGTGCTAGGAAGCTGGAATATTACCATTTCCCTTCTTGATCAGTCCATGGATATTGGCAGAACCCGGTTTTTTGTTTATTGTTTTTTTTTCTTTCTTGACCTATTTCACTTTAGAAGACTCACTGCCACCCATAAACTTCAGTACCTCCTTCTTTCCAGGTGGTACTCATCCAGAGTTATCCAGACTCTCATGTCCATCTCCTGACTTGCAACCATTGTTGGATAATTCACCTCAGCATCATGCTTCAACCTCAGATTAAATGTACAATAATTTACTATCTTATCCAAATCTCCAAGCTGATCATAACACATGTATTTGTCCAGCCATATAGACTTCCTCTTTGCAAGTAGGGAAACATCCAGAAGTTAAATAGTATATGGAAGGGCAGAAGTAGTATGCTCCAGGTGAAGGCAATGAAAAAGTAAGTGCCTATGGTCAGCTGATCATCCTTTGCTTAGTCAAAAGATTCTTGATTGAGTGCCTACTCCATGTCAGACATTGTTTACTATTCTAGCAAAATAGAAATAGTCAATTAAAAAGCTGAGTATTGGCTCATGCCTGTAATCCAGCTAATTGGGAGGTAGGGATTATTAGGATCTCTGTGTTTAACACTCCTTAATCAGAAAGCTACCCAAGGAATGGTTGAAAGAGAAAGGATGGCAAAGCACTATGGGCAGATCAGTTTCCTGAAAGCCCATATTCTTACATCAGAGTCGCTAGGCTTCCATCTGGTTGTGAATCTGGGCAAATTTTAATTTAAATTTTTTCCAGTTCTGAGGCTTAAACTCAGGGCCTGAGTGCTGTCCCTGAGCTTTGGTTGCTCAAGGTTAGCACTCTATCACTTATGCCACAGCTGCATGCAGTGTGTGTGTGTGTGTGTGTGTGTGTGTGTGTGTGTGTGTGTGTGTGTGTGTGTGTGTGTGTGTGTGTGTGTGTGTGTGTGTGTGTGAGACTCATGAACTTTCCACCTGGGCTGGCTTCAAACTGTGATTCTCAGATTTCAGCCTCCTGAGTAGCCAGGATTACAGGCACGATCTATCAGTGTCTAGCTCTGAGTAACTTTTATCTGAGCAAACTTTGGCCACTAAATATGTGAAATATGACAGTTTTTCATAGCTGAAACCCACTGATGCACTGGGGCACAAGCAAGTAAACAATATAAAACCTTTGTAATGTAGAAATGTACCTACATGGAAAAGTAGACAGTCCTTAAATGTTTCTTTCCTCCCTTTTCTTTAATGAATTTGAACCATCAAATATTTGTTTGCCCTATGTTACCTTCCAAGTATTTTCTGAACTTTTCTTTACCATTTCCCCCAATAGTGTGTTTCCACCAAAAAGTAACCTGTCATGACTTCTCTTAAGATCTGCTCTCCATCAAGTAGTCATGAGTGACAGTAGTTTAAATGAGTTCCATTTGGTGACCTTTCCTAAAACTTTTTTTTTTTTTGGGTCCGGTCATGGGGCCTGAACTCTGGGCCTGGGCGCTGTCCCTCAGCTCTTTAGCTCAAGTGATCTACCATTTGAGCCACAGCGCCACTTCTGACTTTTTTCTTTTTGCTTATGTGGTGCTGAGGAATTGAACCCAGGGCCTCAGGCATGCAAGACAAGCGCTCTACCACTGAGCCACCTTCCCAGTCCCTAAAACATTTTTTTAAACCAGAAATCCTTCAAGAAACATATCTTCTGCAACAAAAATAAGAGAAATATGTGAGGTCAAATAACTTCTCTGAGCCTTGAAATCATTTCAGTTGGTCATTTCCCAGAGTGAACATGGATATCCTAAACTATTAAGGAAAAATGTTCAAGGAATTATACCAATACTCTCTATAGCTACCCAACTCTGTAACTTCTCTACCATTGGATAAAAATGATCTAATATCATATATTCATATATATATATATATATATATTACAATTGCATTCTTTCTTGTGGATTAAATCATCCCATTTTTCTTAGGATAAGCGGATCCATCTTCCAACGTCATGATTATTCCTTTCAAGATTATATAGTTAAGAAAAGTATCTTCTGACTGTTTCCCAGGAAACTAGAATGTTGGCAAGATATCATTGGGAGCAACATGAAAAGAGTGGGTGGAAGGAGGAGGTGGGGAGAGAGAGGGCGGGAGGAGTTTTATGACAGAATTTCAATGGAATCCAAAGAATACCCATGATGCTGCTGAATTCTGTAAAGGCTGGAAAACAGTCCACACCAGAGAAATGATTTACAAACACACAGGCAAAGATGAATGCAAAACAAGGCCATGCAAAAGGAGGCTGGCAGAGCAGGAGAAAACAGCAATATAACATAAAACCCAGACATGAACTGGTAGATCTAAATAGTAATTAGTGACTGGACTTTCTGCAAAGACTCAATTAATATTCCCATGATACAAAAGAGCACCTGCCAGGCAATGCACATTCAACCTCATAATGAACATGAATTCATGTTGAGCTAGTAAAGGAATAAGAGAAATTACTCCCGACAGTTGTTGTATTGTCTTGTTTTTCCTGACTGGGTTATTTCCCAGACCTTTTCATTGCATTCATCTTTGGAGATGGTATTTCTGACTGTACAGCTTATTTCTATTATGTATTCTACAGATTAGGAAATGTAGATATGGTTGCTGATAGCAACAAAAACCAAGGATTATTTTACAATAAAATTTTCCTTCCTAACCATTAACATTTATAGGTGATTTGACAAAAAGTAACTTGATTACGAATTTGTACTTTCAAAACATTTTGCTAAATGGTAACTCCTTTGTACAAGTACTTAAATAATAAAAAGAAAATAATAAAAAGAAAAAATACATATAGATGATTGCTAACATCAAACGCAGGACACAACTGGGCTAAAAATGGTTATTTTATCTACCATTTGCAATTTCTTTTTTTTGTCGTTCCTGGGGCCTGAACTCTGAGCCTGGGCACTGTCCCTTAGCTCTTCAGCTCAAAGATAGCACCCTACCACTTGAGCCAAAGCACCACTTCCGGCTTTTTTGCTTATGTGGTGCTGGGGAAATGAACCCAGGGCCTCATGCAAGTACTCAACCTCTAAGCCAACTTCCAATTTTTAAAAGGCATCAAAACCCATATATTATGAATACAAGTAAGATTTGATGGTTTTTCAAGTTATCTTTGCTGTTTATTTCATTCCTAGAAGGCTTTGTTTTTTTGTTTTTGTTTTTTGGGTCTGGTCATGGGCCTGAATTCTGGGCCTGGGCACTGTCCCTCAGCTCTTCAGCTCAATGCTAGTACTCTACCACTTGAGCCACAGTGCCACTTCTGGCTTTTTTCTTTTTGCTTATGTGGTGCTGAGGAATCGAACCCAAGGCCTCATGCATGCAAGGCAAGCGCTCTACCACTGAGCTACCTTCCCAGCCCTCCTAGAAGGCTTTGTGGGCATATATTAAGTAACATATAACACGATGTCTACCTGAAAAAAACAAGGAGAATGTGTTGAATGTCAACCTTAATTATACTGACAAAGTTTCATGATACATAACTATGACAGAAAAAAGCCAGGAGACAGAAAAAAAGTAAAGTGATACAGAGGGCTACAAATTCACTTATTTCTAGATCTTGAAACAAATTTTTGTAAAAATAAATAAATAGAAACCAAAAAATTTAAAAACAAATAATGCAGTGCACTTGGCTACGTGTTACACTGTACTAAAGCCTTGCAAATATTTTTTTGGTGATTGTACTATGGTGTAAACTCTGAAGCTTGCACTTGCTAGACAATTATGCTGCCACTGACCCACACCCCCCAGCAACTGGTGGATATTGATAAATTTTGTGACCTTTTTGTTGTTGCTGCTGTTATTATTTCATTTCTGTGTGTTTTATGCTGAACTTGTTTCCTCATTTTTTAAAGGTTCTTTATTAGCATAAGTAGTACAAAGGCATTTCACTGTGATGTGTCCACGTGTTCATATAATGTACTTTGATCAAACTCACCCAATCTATTATTCTTTGTTAACCTCACTGTCTACTTCACCCTTTCCATTTTTCAGAAGTGTTTTTGTGGGGTTCATTATACTATTTTCAAATATATAGTAATGCACTTCAGTCACATTCATCCCCTATCAACATATCTTTTCCTCATACCCTTCCACACAAAAGAGTGCCTGCTTAAGATTATGTTTTAATATTATTATATTTTTAGGTCTAGTGTTGCACATGAGTGAAAATGTGATATTTGTCTTTGTTAGCCTAACTTATTTTGTTCAACCTGTTGTTTTTCAGTTTCATCCATTTTCTTGCAAGCAACATAATTTTATTTTATATTTGTGGCTGAATAATACTCCATCATGAAGATGATACACATATCCTTTCTCCTGTCTTTGGTTGTTGGGTGCCTAGACTGATTCTGTAGCCTAGCTGCTGTAATTAGTACTTCTAGGAACATGGATATGATGGTATCTTCATTATATGTTGAATTATACTCCTTAAGATACATGCCCAAGAATAATAGAACAGGATCATACTTTTAGTTTTTTCAGGAATTTCCATTCCAATTTCCATAGCAGCTTCATTAATTTTCATTCCTAACAGTGATGAACAGTTCTCTCCCCCTCAGAGCAATAAAACATAAACATGTAGGAAAACACCTGCAGGGCAGTATGAATATATGTATTCAATCAAACCGACGAGCATGACATGCAAAGGGGTACATTTCCATGGTGTTATCTATGTGAACAATTAGCAGACAGATTAACAAAATGAATAAGAGGAAGCTGAAAGGTATAGTCTAAGAAGAGTGAGGATTCAGGAGGGGGAGTAGTTGAAATGGAGAGAGGAATGATAGACAAATGCTGTCATCATGCTCAATGTACACATGTGAAAAGGAATGAGAGACTGGGTGAATGGGGTTGGGTGGGTGAAGGAGAGAGTAATGCAAGAGTTTTTCCGTGTTGCATTGTACACATAACATGGATCTGTTGAAGTTCCTTTGTAGAGCTATTTTAAGCAATAAAAATCCTCCTTGTAGATTGCCTGGCTTATTTCTCCTTTATTCTGTCTTATGTTTTAGCATCCCTTTGAGATAAGTATTTAAATTTTTACATAAATTTAATGCATATTGGTTGCTCAGATAGATTGAAAGTGAAAATAAAAACCTACTGATTCTTTAGCTAAAAATTTAGCCAAAGATGACTAGATAGCTCAGAAGATATTGGAGAGCTGAAATGCCAGCAAGGAAACGACTCAGCAAGTACCCCCGTATAACTGGAGCCAGCACAATGGCCCAGCATTTGACTTTGTGGCCTAGCACTCATTGATACAGCTTACACACCGATGCTGTCCTCAGAACCTAGCAACACTGCCACGATCCCCGAAATTCTTCCTTTCCTCCCCTCCCATCTTCCCTCCCCCCTGAAATGGACAAGCTTGCCATACCCACGGCCTCTATGGCATGTCGCTCTTTCTCATTTTTCTTTGAAGCTCTGGGGACAGTATGGCTCAGCCATGGAGCTGGGACAGGACGTTGCATTTTGTTGCTGTTGTTTCAGTCCTGGAGCTTGAACTCAGAGCCTGGTGCTGGTCTTGAGTTTTCTTTCTTTCTTTCTTTTCCCTCAACGTTAGGGTTCTATACTTGATTCACAGCTTTACTTCTGGCTTTTTTTTTTTGGTGGTTAGTAGGAGATAAGAGTCTCATGGGCTTTTCTGACCTGTCTGGCTTTGAACCATGATTCTCAGATCTCAGTAGCTAGGATTACAAAGTCACAGATGCTGGGCTCATCTTCAGTTTTCTACAGCAGGGAATAGACTATGTCATCCACAAACTCCTAGGCTCCTAGGAAGAAGCCTTCAGAGAAGAAGAATGATAGGCAGACAATAATAATTATATATGTTCACCATATTGAACATTAGATCTTCAGCTTCTTGGCTTTTTCTCAAATAGATCAACTGTTAGGCTTGGTTTTCTTATCTCTTCTTAGAGCAAAATTTAAATGCTATAGTGGATAAGAGAAGATGTTTAATACTTGTAAATTAATGTATTTTTTGCATGTTTAGGATGAAAAAATTAAGTGTAAAAAGAAATTGTGTATTTATAGATGATATGCTATCTTATATTTGCTTCAGAATTGCATAGAAATATATTAAGCAGCTAAAATGTAGACAAAACAATATTATTCATGTGTTAATAGCAGTTGAAGCTAAGTGATGAAGGCTGAGGATTTATTATTTTATGTATTATTCAAAATTTTACACTAAAATGAAGAATTTATTAAAAGTCGTATTTGTTCTAGACTATGTTAATGTCATTAATGTTAGAAAGGTAAAGTGGTTTGCATGGAATATTTCAGTCAATTTGTTTCCAACGTATCTTCTTTTTGTCTAAGATACATTTTGCTTCCACTAAACAAATGATGAGCTGGGTTTGTGACTCCCCATGTCTGATTTTTCCATACTATCTTAAAAATAAATGCAGCTTTAGCATCAAAGGACACAATTGCCACAAACTGGCTTTCTGCCATGTAAATTTAGACTGTCAAGCATTTGGTCAACATACTTTTCCATTTATTTTTTTGAAACTAGAACTTTGAAACAGTGTTCTTCACTCATACCGATCTCAATGCCCATTTCAAGTATACTAGCACCTAAGTACTATTCATTTTAAATTTTGATTTTTGTCAGTTGTGGGGTTTGATCTAGGAGTTGTTCCTGAGCTTTTTTGCTCAAGGCTAGCACTCTACCACTTTGAGCTACAGTGCCACTTCCAGTTTTCTGGTGGTTAATTGGAGATAAGAGTCTCAAGAACTTTCCTGTCCAAGTTGGCTTTAAACCATGATCCGGAGATCGCAGCCTCCTAAGTAGTTATGATACAGGCATTAGTCACTGGTGCCCAGCTCATTTAGGTATTTTTTTGTGGGGTTAAATGTCCAAATTCTTTATTCTCTTCTCCATTTCATTTCAGATGCTTATACAAAAGGCTCAATTTCTTTTTGGTCATGATCATTGTCTCTCTACTTGATGGATTTTTTTAATCTCTAGAGAAATGAAATTCTGTCTTTCTGATTTTGCTTGAAATTTGATTTTACTTTTTCCATGAAAAATTCCTCTTAAATATGTGATAGAAGAAAAATGGTTAATTAAATTTCTGTATTTTCTTTGAAGAGAGAAAGAAATTGTTTAGTTTGGGCAGGAATGATGTTCATAGTAATTTTGGCTGAAAAAAATTATCAATGGATAGAAAGGTGATTTGACCTTTGAAATTTCAGTGCTATTCTTGGTTTCATTATTAATATACTTTGTATTTGATAAAGGACAGGATTGAAAATGCAGCATTTTTGAAATAGTGCTATTGGAGGCTGAGGTTAATCTTGAAAGCCATTTTCTGAAAAGCAGGAAGAAAAAGGGATATACCAAAATAAACTGCAGAAACAATGTCTCCATATTTCATTGGCCACATCCTGATTCATAAGGTCATAAATATTTCAGAAAGCTGCACTATGCATCATTTGTTGTAGAGGAAAAGGGCCAGATAGGATGTGGTTGTCTTCTGGTACGTAGATTTTCCTATGAAACTGAAATGGTTTGTGGGCATAGTTTGAGCTGACAAAATGATGAAAGATTAGAATAAGAAAGAAGAGAGTAGGAATATTGCAAGGTCATTGAAAGGCCATGCTAATATTTGAAGCACTGACTTTGGTTTAAAATGAATACCAAGGCAGGTTACTGGTAAAAGAAATTACAGCAAAGAAATATGCACTTCAGATAGGTGGGGAAGCAGATCTGATCATAGTCTCATCTGATCTCACCTCTAAGGGAGGCAAAGATGGAGCAGAAGAAACGCAAGTATTAGAGTTAGACATACCTGACTTTCACACTTGTTCATTGATGAATCTTGTATGAATTATTTAAATTTCAAAAAAAATACCTTAGGAGACTGGAGGAAGATGGCAGAGAAGCTGGAGGATAAACAAGCTCTCACATGGAAAGCAGGTAGTGTTCCAGTGAACAGTCCTAGGCTAGAGAATCACACCAAGTGTGCTATCACAGGACAGAGAGTTTGGCCAGAGAGGGAAAATCCAGGCAGCTTGGTCAAGGAGACAGATCTGAGCACTTGCTGGTAGCTGCGACTGCGGTGGCTGTGGTAGTGGCCACGACCGCCATACCAACAGAGAAAGTCCAGGACAAAGGCACCAGATGCAGCATGTGAGAGGATTCTACTCACAACCAGCAAGAATTGATAAGGAGCAGAAGTCTTCATCCTGCTGATTGCAGATCAGGGACAGTCCAGGAACCAAGAAACTGGCATGAGTAGATCCCTGACATCTTCACTCCTTCTCTCCTCCCTTACCGCTGGAGAAGATCTCCATCTTTGATTCTGACAAAGGCCAGGCGAGCAGCTAGCTTCAACCCAGGCCTTGGAAGAAAAAAAATAGAGCCATTAGCAGGTCACAGGAACCTGACCTGACCTGCCAGGTTCAGCTCCACCCAGGGGAAAGTCACCCTACCCAGACAGAGGTAGCTCCAACATGGGAAGAGTGACTTTCTTCACTGGATAAACAGAGCCAGAGGCTGCCCTTTCCCACTGCAGCCTAGACAAACAATTGAAACTCAGTAAACATAAACCCTGAGAATGGCTCCAGACTGGGCTCTGTGAGTGTCTCAGGATCTAGCCCCTCAGGGAAAAGCTACTGTTTGCTAAAGGCCTCAACCCTACCCAGAACCTAGCCTCATCACACCATCTCCAAACTAGAGGAAATGGCCATCTTCCTCTTTTGTGATACTCAAAACTGAACTAGCCTGGGAGGAGGATCACCAAGTCCTGGGTAAGGCAGAGCTGTCTACTTGCTCAAACAAACCGACTTAAGAAACCAATCAAGCCACAGGAAAACCAAACACCACAAGCAGACCAGAGACTTCAACAAGAGACTGGTTATGGACACAGGGGAGATACAAGATCTGACTCCCCCTCCCCACAAAAAAAAAATCAAAGAACTTTTATCTACCTATTTATTATCAACCTATTTATTATCATTATTTTTAATTGTTTTCTATTTTTTTCCCTACTTTTCTTTCAAAACTTTTATTTTAGCAGTGTGTGTGTGTGTGTGTGTGTGTGTGTGCTTTTTTAAAAACTCTTTTGACCTTTTGGTCTTTTTTTTTTCTTTTTCTTTTTCTTTTTATTTCTTTTCTCTTTCTTTTTTTGTATGATTTAATTGTTGTTCTGCTCATCGCCAGATATATACCTGCCATTGATTATTACAACTTATCCCTCATTGTGTACATACTTAATCCAGAAACTTATTACTCAATTCACAACCTCTTAGGCTTAACTTCTTTAATAGTAGTATCTTTATAACTATGTAACTTTCAAGTATTCCAATTTTAAGAATTTTTATTTTTATCTCTTCATTTTTCCTTTGTATTTTTCCCCTCCTCTCATCCCATCCTTTTCTTCTCTCAATATTATTTCTTTATACTTACATACTTTTAAGTGTTTCATTTTTTAAATTTAAATTTTTGTTTTTCCATTTTTCTTTTTTTTTTTTTAATCTCTTTCCTATCATTCTGTCTATACATTTCCCTCTCAGATTAGGACTTGGTTAAATTCAATCTCCTTTTACTTCTTCACATCCCTCTAATCCTATTGTTCCCCACAATTCTTCCTAAACCTAATAATTTCTGGTTTGCTGAATCCCTCTTGGGTGTTCTTAGCCCATTAATCCATAGTTGTTTGATGTTGAATAGATTGTATCTGTTGAACTATATTGTATCTGCAGCCATTTTGACTGTGCAACTACAGTACTCTGGTTGATGCTTGCCTTAATATACCGTTCTAGCACAAAATTGGTATTACTTTTATACCAAATGGGCAGAACAAGCCCAAGAAACACAAGAAAAATGACAAGTCCTAGTATCTCAGATCCCACTCATGATAATTGAGTGACAGAACAGTTAATGAAAAATCCACAGGAGAGTTCTCAAAAAGCTCTACAAACACTACTGGTAAACATGGTGAATGAGAAGATTGAAAACCTGCAAAGGACTCATTGTGAGTGTGATAGGGAGTGAGAGGAGGCAAACCAAAGATTAATACAGGAACTTCACGAGCATCTTGAGGCTAACCAAAAATTACTACAGGAATCTCTTGAGTGTGAGGAAGGTACTCAAAGATTAATACAGGAATTGCATGAGCAGTCTGAAAATAGTCAAAGAGAAACACAGGAATTGCATGAGCAGGCTAAGAACAGTCAAAGAGAAATACAGGAATTGCGTGAGCGTGAGGAAGCTAATCAGAGTAATACAGGAATTGCAAGAGAGGGATGAGAATAGACGAAGATCAATAGAGGCATTCATGGAATCCATAAACATACAGTTGAAGGAATCAAGGGAGACCTGACAGAAGGAAAGGGAGTCTAAAGAAACCACAACAAATCAACTAAGTGATTTAAGAATAAACACTGAACACCAAATCAAGGAAATAAAGAAGTTCATACAAGATCTAAAACAAAGCTCCAACAAAGCATTTGAAGCCATTAAAGCTGACCAATTAGAAGGAAAGGGAATACAAAACAAAGTAGAAAGTCTTGACAGTAGAATAGACTATGCAGAAGTCGAATCTCAGGGATTGAAGACAGCCTAGATATTATAGAGAAAGAACATACAACTACCCAAGACAAATCCAAGAAATATGATAGATCTATTCAATATTTGGAAGACACAATCAGAAGGCCCAACCTGAGGATAATGGTTGTAGAGGAGCACCTAGAGACAGAAGTTAATGGTCCAGGAAATTTATTTAACAGGATCCTAGGAGACAACTTCCCAAACATGCAAAAAGATAGGCCTATTCAGATACAAGAAGCTTTTAAAACCCCCAATACACCAGCCAAAACAGGACATCCCACTGTCACATTATAATCTTCACAGGATTAATTCAGACCAAGGAAAGGATCCTTAAAGCTGTCAAGGAGAAAAGATCAATCATATATTAAGGGAAACCAATTAGAATCACCTCAGATTTCTCAGCAGACACAATTAAAGCAAGAAGACCCTGGAATGTTGTATGCCATGACCTAAAGACAAACAACAATCAACCAAGAATACTATACCCAGCTAAACTCTCCTTCATAGCCGAAGGTCAAATAAAAACCTTCCATAGCAAAGAAAAACTGAAACAATATAACTCCACCAAACCATCCCTACAAAAGATACTTAAAGATGTCCTACAAATAGAAAACCAACAAGACCACAATAAGGGCCAAGAAATTGCATCAAAACTGAGAATCCAGGAACCATAGGAAGAACCCAGTTGTCGCAGACCCCAAGAAGGTGGATATCATGGCAGGAACTACCAAACACCTCTCAGTCCTAATTCTCAACATTAACAGACTTAACTCTCCAATTGAGATACATAGACTGTCTAGTTGGATTAAAAAGCAAGATCCTTCTATCTGCTGCCTTCAAGAGTCACACCTTGTCCATAAAAACAAACATATTCTGAAAGCGAAAGGCTGGAATAAAATCTACCAAGTGAAAAGCCCCCCCCCCAAAACAGACAGGAGTTGCAATGCTAATATACTTCAAATTAAAATTAGTGAGAAGAGATAAAGAAGGTTGCTACATACTAATTAATGGATCTCTCCTTCAGGAAGATATTACAAGTTCTAAATATCTATTCACCAAACAATGGAGCACCCAAATTTATCCAAGAAACACTACTTTCCCTTAAATCTTACATAGACCGCATTTTAAGCCACAAAGCAACTTGTCCAGATTCAGAAACACTGAAGTTATGCCCTGTATTCTCTCAGACCAAAAGGGAATGAAATTAGAATTCAACACCAAAAGCCATCAAAGAAAGCTGTGTAACACATGGAGACTGAACAACACATTGTTGAATCGCCAGTGGGTCATGGAAGAGATTAGAAAGGAAATTCAAGTGTTCATGATGGTCAACAAAAATGAACACACAAATTACCAGTTCCTTGGGACACAGCAAAGGCAGTACTCAGAGGCACATTTATAGCTCCTGAGTTCCTACATCAACAAATTGGAGAAATCTGAAATCAGCAATTTAATTAGACATCTGAACCTCCTTTAAAAAGAGTAGCAAGCTTAACCCCAATCCAGTAGACCTAGAGAAATAATTAAAATTAAATCAGCATTAAACAAATTAGAATAAAAAAAACCATAGCAAAAATAAAAAATAAAGAGTTGGTTCTTTGAAAAAATTAACAAAATTGACAGACCCTAAGCAAATCTTAATCAGAAAAAGAAGAGAACACACCCAAATAAACAAACCCAGAGATGAGAATGGAAACATCAACACAGAAACAACCAAGATCCAGAACATTATATGGGAATACTTCTCAAACCTTCATGGTAATAAGTTTGAGAACCTGGAAGAAACGGATGATTTCCTAGAAAATATTGACATACTAAAACTAAACCAAAATGAGTTAAACCATCTGAACAGGCCCATATCAAGCATTGAATTGAAACAGCAATAAGAGACCTCCCATCTCAGAAACACTCAGGACTGGATGGATTTACAGCAGAATTCTACAAGGCCTTCAAAGCAGAACTCACACCAATACTCCTTCAACTCCTCAATGAAATTGAAAGAGAAAGTTCACTACCGAACTCTTTCTATGAAGCCATCATAACCCTCATTCCAAAACCAGGCAGAGACTCATCAAAAAAAGAGAACTATAGACCTATTTTTCTGATGAACATCGTTGCAAAACTTCTCAACAAAATTTTGGCCAATCGACTTCAACAATTCATCCAAAAAATCATACACCATGATCAAACAGGATTCATTTCAGGGATGCAAAGCTGGTTCAATATACGCAAATCAATTAATATAATTCATCACATCAACAAGAGCAAGTATAAGAACCACATGGTTATCTCAACAGATGCAGAAAAAGCATTTGACAAGATCCAACACCCCTTTATGATGAAGGCTCTGGAAAAATTAGGAATCCATGAAACATTCCTCAATATAATAAAGGCTGTATATGACAAACCTACAGCCAGCATTACACTTAATGGTAAAAAACTAAAGCCATTTCCTCTTAACTGAGGAACGAGAAAGGATATCCACTCTCCATTTCTCTTTAATTTAGCATTAGAATGCTTATCTACAACAATAAGAAAAGATGCAAACATAAAGGGGATCCAAATAGGGAAAGATGAAGTAAAATTCTCCCTCTTTGCAGATGACATGATCTTGTCTTTGAGGAATACCACGGACTCCACTCCCAAATTACTCAAGCTGATTAGAAACTTTGGCAAAGTAGCAGAGTGTAAAATTTAAAAAATCAATGGCTTTTCTCTCTTCCAACAATTAGAAGAGCATGACTGAAATCAGGAAAGCAAATCCACTCATAATAGCCCCACAAAAAATAAAATACCTAGGAATTAACCAAAAAAGTGAAGGACCTCTATGATGAAAACTTTAAAAAAAATTAAAAAGGAAATCAAAACAGAACTTGGTAAGTGGAAAAACCTTGCATGCTCCTGGGTTGGAAGGATCAACATCATGAAAATGGCAATACTTCCCAAGGCTATCTACAAATTCAATGCAATACCTATCAATATTCCAACCTCATTCTTCAAAGAAATAGAAGAGGCAATCCAAAAATCCATATGGAACAATAAAAGACTCCAAATAGCCAAAACATTCCTTAAAAGAAAGAACAGTGCTAGAGGAATATCAATACCAAATTTCAAACTCTACTACAAAGACATAGTAATCAAAACAGGTTATTATTTGTACAAGAAGAGACCTCAGGACCAATGGAATAGAATTGAAAACCCAGAAATGAACCCACAGACATATAGTCACCTAATATTTGATAAGGGATCTAAAAAAGAGAATGGAAGAAAGACAGCCTCTTCAGTAAATGGTGCTGGCAAAATTGGTTAATCACTTGTAGAAAACTACAGCTAGATCCTTATATATTACCCTACACCAGAATCAACTCCAAACGGATCAAAGACCTCAAAATCAAAGCAGACACCTTGAAAACATTACAGGATGGAATAGGAGAAACCCTAAGTCTCCTTGGAACAGGCTGAAATTTTCTTAATACAGACTTGAACAAATGGGATTGCAAGAAGTTGCATTGCTTCTAGAGCATGGCAAAGACATAGCTAGCAAGATCAATAGAAAGCCCACAGATTGGAAGAAGATCTTCACTAGCCATACAATGGACAAGGATCTCATACCTAAAATATACCCGGAACTCCAAAAATTAAAACCCCCAACAATAAATCCTCAAAGAAACAACTGCCCAATACATAAGTGGGCTAAAGACTTAAAGAGAAACTTCTCTGAAGAGGAAAGAAAGATGGCCAATAGACACATGAAGAAATGCTCAACCTCTCTAGGCATAAAAGAGATGCAAATCAAAACAACATTGAGGTTCCACCTCACCCCAGTTAGAATGGCTATAATGAAGGACTCTAATAACAACAGATGCTGGAGGAGATGTGGCCAGAACGGAACCCTACTTCATTGTTGGTGGGAGTGTAAACTTATTCAATAGCTTTGGAAAGTAATACGGAGGTTCCTCAAAAGACTCCACATAGAGCTCCCCTATGACCTAGCAATCCTACTGGATTTACCTGAATGATCACAAACAAGAACATACTAAAGCTACCAGCACAACTATGTTTATTGCAGCATTATTTACCATAGCTAAGATATGAAACCAACCCAGATGCCCCTCAGTAGATGAATGGATCAAGAAAATGTGGTATATATACACAATGGAATTCTATGCCTCCATCAGAAAGAATGACATTGCCCCATTTGTTAGGAAATGAAAAGACTTGGAAAAAATTATATTAAATGAAGTAATCCCAGCTCAAAGAAACATAGGCCCCATGGTTTTCCTTATTTGCAATAACTAGTATGTATCTGAGACAAGCAGAAAAGGTCAGATAAGTTGATGTTAAGCGCAAGTAGTTTTTCTTTCTTGCTATTGTTCAAACATATTCATAAGGTACCACCTGATCTTTTTGTTGCTTTGTATGTCCCTCCCCCACGGTCCAACCCTTGTTTTTACTGTATTTGATGTTGGTATAATTTGGAGAGGAGAAGGGAAAAATAAAATTGTTTAAGTAGGGATATAGGTTGAACCATTGCAACAATGAGATGTACAAGATGCTATGTTGGAAAATGAACTTTACAATTTAGTTGGGGTTGGGGGAAGGTACTTGTGGAAGTGGAGGGAAGGGATGGTAGGGGAAAAACAAAAGAGGAGGCAAAAATCCTTGATAAGAAATATACTTATTACCTTGCTCATGTGATTTTAACCCCTCTGTAAAATATTTTCACAATAAAAAAACTTATTTTCAAAAAATACCTTGGTTACTCAGTCATAAAATGGAATGGATATCATTGCCTGCATTCTGTTTTGAGATTGTATGTGATACTGTTTAGATTTGTTACATTGCTAGGAAGAATATTTAGTAATATTGTTATTGCTTCTGGTCTACATAGTGGCCTTTTCCTTTTCCTTTAACAAATTGAAATATTTCTGTATTGGATATTTGCATACTATGCTCCTTATTATCCCCCGACATGCCCCTGGGTTCATATATGTGTTCAAAGGCCACCTAACCAAGATTGAAATACCTAAGCATTTTATTTAAAAATACAAATATTCCATCCCTTTTCCTTATGCTGATACTTTATTTTTTTATTTTTGTGTATATGTGTACCAGTCCTAGGGCTTGAACTCAGGGCCTGGACACTGTCCCTAGCTTTTGTGCTCAAGGCTAGTGTTCTACTATGTGAGGCATAGCTCCAAGCATGGTTTTTTTTTTCTCTTGGTAATTAATTGGAGATAAAACTCATGGACTTTCCTGCCTGATTAGCTTCAAATTGTAATCCTCAGATCTCAGTCTCCTGAGTAGCTAGGCTTACAAGCATGAATCCAATTATAGGCATGAGCCACCAGTGCCAGGCATGCTGATACTTTTCATCCTACTCTTTTTTCCCCTCTTTATTTGTTGTCAGTTTTTTGTTTCACTACTGGGGTTTGAACTTGGGGCCCAGTAAATGCTAGGCAAGCACTCTACCACTGAGATATATCCTCAGCCCCTAG
Source organism: Dipodomys merriami (assembly GCF_024711535.1). Taxonomy (NCBI): domain Eukaryota; kingdom Metazoa; phylum Chordata; class Mammalia; order Rodentia; family Heteromyidae; genus Dipodomys; species Dipodomys merriami. Next base: position 46,855,246 of record NW_027202270.1, on the reverse strand, counting down.
TTTGTCACCTACTAATGCTATAAATCTTTTCTTCCCAGTAGGAAGGGCAGAGATTTTTATCTGATTATTTTAGCTGATGTAGGCCTACATCTCAAACAAAGCCTGGCACATTGAAAGCACTTAGGAGTAATGTGGGAGTAATCAGCTCTGTGAGATAATAGTTATCAAAGTAAAATATTATTCCACTGAATGTTCTGATTCTATTTGTTTGGGAGGACTTCATTGGCAGAATCACATTGCCCATTGTCAACATTCCTTTTACCTATAGCTCAAAACACAGGAAATAGAGGGGAAAGATACCATGTCCTTTCTAATAGAACTGGAATTAAGTAGAGAAAGGAAGACAGACAGGGTAGATGTAACTCCAGTAGGCCAGTGACAATTATCAACAGTGGTTTTTTTTTTTTTTTTTTTTTTTTGCCAGTCCTGGGGCCTGAACTTTGGGCCTGGTGCTGTCCCTCAGCTCTTCAGCTCAAGGCTAGCTTCTACCACTTGAGCTACAGCACCACTTCCAGCTTTTTCTGCTTATGTGGTGCTGAGAAATTGAACTCAGGGCCTCATGCATGCAAGGCAAGCACTCTACCACTAAGCCACCTTCCCAGCCCCATTTCAACAGTGTTTAACTTGTTTACTGTATTTCAGAAAACATAGCTAATATTTGTAATATGCTGGGGTTTTTTTTAGCTCCACAAGGACCCTATGAGGATGTATTGTCACCCTTTAATGAATGAGGAGATCAAAACAGGAAAACTTCAGGAACTCATTTATGGTCACAGGAACAAGAAGACAAGATGCAAACCTCACGCTGTCCCACAAACCTGTGTCAATCAGCATGCTAAAGAATGGAAAGGCAAGAATCAGTCATACTTCAAGGGAAAGCTAGGGGAAGCAACCTTGGTCAACTCTATTTCACGATAGCCAATGACCTACTGGTTTGTAGTCTTTCAATTATTCAGTACTTTCTGAGAACTTCCAAAGGATAAGGAGTAAGCTGGGCTGAGTTGGTACAAAACCATACTAGCTGTAATGACTGTCCTCAAGCTGGAGAAATAAGACACAAACTTAAAAGATAATGTGCAAAAGAAATAGAAGCAGCTCAATTTATTAGAATAAGGAGAAACTTTTCTACACAAAGACAGTAAATATTTTAGGCTCAATATGCAATGGCCTGCACCGTAGCTACCTAACCCTGCCGTTGAAGTACAAAAACACAACAGGCAAAACAGAAATGAATGAATGTCTGAGGCTGTTCTCTAGCAGAACTTATATAAAATGGTTGGTGGAAATCATGCCATGATTTATCCAGTCAACACTTGTGTTGGTGAAAATTCTGAGAGAATATTTACAGCTCATTTCTGATTGAACTTTTGGGAAATGAGATGTTCTGGGAAACTCAGAAATGAGAAAAGAAAATGCTGACCAAAGAAACATAAAGAGAATGGAGAAAGAGGGAAAGAATCAGAACAGATTAGTGTCATGAAAACCCAAGGAAATAGATGCTGTGATTTACTAAAAGCTACAATGATGGTGAAGACTTTTAATGGCCTCAAATGAGTATGACTTTCAGAAAAGGGAAGCTGATAAGAAACTCATCCTTTAGGTACTGAAGCCCATTGAGGCTTTTGGATGTGTCTGGGAAGATAAATATAGTTGGGGAGCACCAGGGTTTTGTGTGGAAACAAACAAGCAGTAGAGCTTTATCATTTGGGAATGATAATAGGTACATGCACCAACCATAAACATCCTTCTGTAGGCAGGACAACACCACCGCCCTCCCTCTCTCCCCCGCAGCTCTCCAACCCTGCAGGTCTGACCTTCCCCACCCATCAAACTTTATGGAGTTTGTTTCTCCCTGCTGCCTTTGATTAAGTGACCATAGTCCTCTCTGTCTTTATTTTTATATCTTAGAGCAATCAAGTTATGCTCTCTTTTGATCTAACAAATCTGTTTTTACATATTAGGATGTGGTTCTTCTCCTTGATTTTTCTCTTTCTCTGAAGTAAAAGAATATTTCCAGGATTGATGCTTTGTACAGTTTTTTTCTTTTTTGTTTTGGTTTGGGTTTTTTTTTTTGCCAGTCCTGAGACTTGAACTCAGAGCCTGGGCTCTATCCCTGAGTCTCTCTGTGTTCAACGCTAATACTACACCACTTGAGCTACAGTGCCAATTCAGCTTTTTTGAGTAGTTTATTTGAGATAAAAGTCTCATTAACTTTTCTGCCCAGGCTGGCTTTGAACCATGATCCTCAGACCTCAGCCTCCTGAACAGCAAGGATTACAGGTGGGAACCACCAGTGCCTGGATCAGTTATTTTGTTTTCATATGCCATACAAGTTGGCACAAGAAAAGCTCTCAAGATGACTCATTCTGATTCCTGTACTTTAAAATTACAATGAGGGGTGAAAAACAACTGTTATGGAGGGGTTTTTTTGGGGGGGAGGTGATAATTATTTCTAAAACTGAATATAATGTGGGTGCACAACTCTATGAACAAACTAAAGACTACAGTACTGTACATCTTGGGAGGATGAATTGTAAAGCTTAAAAATACATCTCAATAAAGCTTTTTTTTAAAGAAAATGTAAATGCTAGTACTCTGATAATAAAAAGTAAACAAATTAAAAATTTTAAATTGAGGCCCAAAGCAGAAAGGACGTTCCTACTTTTCATGATTTTTTTTACTATTTGGGATAGTCTTTTACTTGATAACAGCAACAAGTTTTAATTGTCCTTTTTGTTGGTGTATATAAAACTATATGCTGCAATAAAACAAAGGTAAGCATAATAGTTACTGAACACACAGAATCACTAACACAGAAGTCACAATGCCAAGCCCTTCCTATAGGTCCTTCTTGGGAGCAAATCTGACATTTTCTTTCTTACTGTGCCGAAATGTAGGTAATATAAATTTATTTATATTTGATCATTTAGAAGTGTGTGGCTCCGTGACATCAGCGTTTCCCACTCTCCCCAGGCAGCGATAGAATCTTTTCTTCTTCTCCAACTGAAACTTTGTTCGCCTTCAGCCATCACTTTGGGGAATAATTCTTTATTAAGAATGTCTAAGGATTCCTAGAAAAATTTCAAACAGCATAGCTGTCTGTGCCCATATCTGTTGAAGGGAGATGGGTTAGAGTAGAAAATCCAATCTACTGACTGTACTTTTAATGTCATGAGAACTTTAACCATTTAGGTTAGCTCTGCAAGATAACTAAGGCTAAGACTGATAACTGTTTTTATGTAGGAAGAAATGAAGAAGAGCATCTAATGCCTAGCATTGAGGAGTGCCAGGCAAGTTCCTTTTGGGGAGCCCAATGGAATTAGAACACTTGATACCAAAGGCACGTCAGCCTCTATGGCATCATCTCTGGGTCCTGACATTGGGAAGGAAGCATGATCACCTAATAACTAATTCCAAACAAGCTGAAGCAGAAGACACTTTGCAGACAAAAACATAACTTCCAGTCCCACTTGTCTAGTTTTGTTTTCACTGAGTGAAGAAATGGAATATCCACAATGCCCCTAACTGAGAAAATAATTGCTATTTTTCTCTTGCCAGCAACATAAATAATAGAATTTTTCCCACTCAGAATCTAGGAACAGACAGATTTAGTGAAAATTTGGGGAGGAACCAGAGAAGAACTTGCTTAAGATGAAGCTGGCCGGGTAGAGAAGGGGCTGAATGAGGGAGCAGGAAGTTGACAACCATTCCCATCAACCTCCTGCACCCTGTCCTCCCCTAGAAGGGTTGCCTTCAAGGAAATCTCCGTACAGTGAATACCCCTGTGATAGAATGTCTAAATACAGCCCCATACCCTAACCATAGAATGCCATGTACATACAGTGCACAAAAACACTCAAGACAGCAATCATGTCATTGTCATGATGAGTCATTATGAAATACTTGAACAAATACCAAATGAATCCACAAACATAATAACAACAAAAAAAGAAAAATCTAAGCCAATTCAAGTCCATTTGTAGTCTGGCTCTAGGGCCTGTGTTCCTGGGTTGTATTGCTGTGAAAAATAAAATTTTCTCTTCCTTCTCAGTTACCTGAGGTCTCCATTATAACTAGGTTGAATTACTTTGCTTGCATCTGGATGCCTGAAGAAAATAGAAGCTATGCCTTTCAATAAGGCTCAATTCTTTTTACCTTCATTCATACTGTTTCATTTAATCATTTTTGAAATTAACAAAAAATAGGGATGCTCAGTTGTAGCCTTCTATAATTGCTAAGACATTATTACCCTGCCTGCTTGCAATCTGTCAGACTCAGCTCAGATCAACTTTGCTTAAAAGAATCTTGCTTCAAATTGGTTAACTACTTGTAGAAAACTAAAGGTAGATACTTATATATCACCTTGCACCATAATCAACTCCAAATGGATCAAAGACCTCCGAGTCAAAGCAGACACTCTGAAAAAATTACAGGATGGAATATGAGAAACCCTAGGTCTCCTTGGCTCAGGCCAAAATTTTCTTAATAGAGACCCAGAAACACAACAAATCAAAGAAAGGTTGAACAAATGGGATTGCATAAAATTGCAGAGCTTCTGCATGGCAAAGGACATAGCTAGCAAGATCAATAGAAAGCCCACAGATTAGAAGAAGATCTTCACTAGCCATACAATGGACAAGGGTCTCATATCTAAAATATACCTGGAACTCAAAAAATTAAATCCCCCAACAACAAATCCTCAAAGAAACAACTGCCCAATAAATAAGTGGGCTAAAGACTTAAAGAGAAACTTCTCTGAAGAGGAAAGAAAGATAGCCAATAGACACATGAAGAAATGCTCAACCTCTCTAGGCATAAAAGAGATGCAAATCAAAACAACATTGAGGTTCCACCTCACCCCAGTTAGAATGGCTATAATCAAGAACTCTAATAGCAACAGATGCTGGAGGGGATGTGGACAGAAGGGAACCTTACTGCATTGTTGGTGGGAGTGTAAACTTGTTCAACCACTTTGGAAAGCAGTATGGAGGTTCCTCAAGAGACTCCACATAGAGCTCCCCTATGACCCAGCAATCCCACTTTGGGGCATTTACCCAAATGATCACAAACAAGACCACACTAAAGTTACCAGCACAACTATATTTATTGCAGCATTATTGACCATAGCTAAGATATGGAACCAACCCAGATGCCCCTCAGTAGATGAATGGATCAAGAAAATGTGGTATATATACACAATAGAATTCTATGCCTACATCAGAAAGAATGACATTGCCCCATTTGTTAGGAAATGGATAGACTTGGAAAAAACTATATTAAATGAAGTAAGCCCAGCTCAAAGAAACATAGGTCCCATGGTTTCCCTTATTTGCAATAACTAGTATATGTCTGAGTCAAGCAGAAAAGGTCAGATAAGTTGATGTTAGGGAAATGAACCCCAAGATAAGTATTAAAATGTTTATTTTTCTTTCATGCGATTGTTTCTAACATATTTATAAGATGATTTCATTGTTGCTTTGTATTTCCCTCCCCCACGTATAACTCCTGCTTTCACTGTATTTGATGTTGGTATAATTTGTAGAGGCAAAGGGAAAAAAACAAATCGTTTAAATAGGGATACAGGTGGACTCATTGTAGCAATGAGATGTACAAGTAGTTATGTCGAAAAACCAATTTTACAACTTTGGTTGCGGGGGAGGAGGATCGGGAGGGGGTGCGGAGGGGGATGAGAAGGGATGAAATGGGGAAACAAAGGAGGAGGCAACAGTGCTTGATAAAAAATGTACTCATTATCTTGCCTATGTAATTGTAACCCCTCTGTACGACATTTTCACAATAAAAAAAAAGAGTCTTGCCTCTTGTTTCCATTTCTTGGAGTTCAACTTGAAAAACATCGTTTTATATGATCATATGCACATAGGTATAGAGCCATTGTGATCCTCTGCTAAGAATATCCTAGACATATTCTAGTTATTATAAATGTAGCCTATGTTTCTTTGGGTCTGGCTTACTTCCCTTAATATAATTTTTTCTAAACTTTCCATTTCCTTGCAAATGGGGCAATGCCATTCTTTCTGATAAAGGCATAGAATTCTACTGTGTATACATACCACATTTTCTTGATCCATTCATCTTCTGAGGGGCACCTAGGTTCATTCCATATCTTACCTATGGTAAATAATTCTACAATGAATATGGTTGTCCTGGCAGTTTTAGTGTGTCCTTGTTTGTGATCATTTGGGTAAGTAGCCAGGAGTGGGATTGCTGAGTCATATAAGTTATTTTTAGCATAATGTTTGCAGCTCTTTTTCCTTTCTTCATTTTTTCATACCTTTCATATATTCCCTGTTGTCACTGTTTTTGCTTTGTGTACCCATTGTCTTGTATATAAGTTTGTCTGATTTGGGGAAGGGATGGGGAATCACAGAAACATTGGGACAAAGGGTGAACCAATGTAACACTAATACTCACTAAACACTATGTTGTAAATGCACTTTACAACTTGGGGAGAAGTGGAGTGTGGGGGAGGGGAAGAGGCAGAAAAGAGGGAGGGGGTAATACTGCTCAAAAAGAAATGTACTCATTACCTTACTTGTGTAAATGTAACCCCTTTGTACATCAATAAAATTTTTTAAGAAGTCTTGCCTCTGCCCTTTGTTTTGTTCTTCCTGACCAAAGCTCTTCCTAACCCACCCTGTTAGAGTAACTTCCTGTTTCTCTTCTCTTTATTTTTCAGGATTTATCAAATGTCTTTATTATGAAACTCTTTCAATCCTTGGGAAGAAAGATGTAGCCTTCTAATTGTATTTGCTTTAAGCATTTCCTCTTTCAAAACTTGTTCCTAAGCTGGTGTTCTCTTGGTGCCCCCAGATTCCATCTTTATTATTATCATTATCATCACTATAATCACCACTGTTATTATTTTTCCTGTAGATGACTCAGTTTGGGGCTGTCTAAACTAACAGGGAGTCAGCTTAGAATACTTTTCAAATTTGATCCTGGTAAATTATAGCTTCAAACCACCCACTTCCAAGGAGAAAAAGTTAGTGACAAAAATTTGGGGTGCAGCAGAGAAGGGGAAAAGCATCTGCATTGCTAGAACAAGCTGTTTTTGCAGGCACTGTTGGTGCCTGCCTCTAGTGCAAGGTCTGACAGGAAGAAACAACTTCAGTAGTATTTGAGAAGAACTCTGCCAGAGTAAGGCTTCCATGTTGGCTGAACTTGGGTTTGAATAATCTTTCCAATTCATTGTTGTAGTCATGATCTTGATACTGTAGTTTTCCTTCCTTGGTTCAAACTCTTATGCTTGGTCAGTAGTGTACAAGGTATCTATGATGTTGTAATATTAGTTATCAAAAATAATGGTTAGGGTACCTCTCTTCATTTAGTGAGGCTTAGAACAACAACCTACGGGCCAGGTCTTTGTTTATGTGCTACAAATTTGGGTATATAATTTTTATTTAGAGTCAGAAACTTGCTAGATTTTTTTTGGGGGGGTCCGGTTGTGGGGCCTGAACTCTGGGCCTGGGCACTGTCCCTCAGCTCTTCAGCTCAAGGCTAGCACACTACCACTTGAGCCATACCACCACTTCCAGCTTTTTTTTCTGCTTATGTGGTGCTGAGGAATCGAACCCAGGGCCTCATGCATGCAAGGCAAGCACTCTACCACTGAGCCACCTTCTCAGCCCCAAACTTGCTAGATTTTGAATTTCATTATTGAAAATGCTTCATTGCCCATGATCACACGAACCTTTTGAACTATTTAGATGATCTCATTCCCTTATATAGAAACTAACAAAGTTGTTTAAAAAGAGAAACTTGTTCTTAACAACTTGTTCTTCATCCTTCCCTACTAAAGCCTTGAGATCTTGAACAGCCTCAAGGCCTGGATTTTCCCTATACCTGCTTCCTTATTCTCTCCATTCCAGCCACTCTGGTGTTCTTCTTCCAAGCAACGGGGCAGACCTCAGAGCTCATCCTTGGCCTGAGCACTGTCCCTCAGCTCTTCAGCTCAAGGCTACCATTCTACCACTTGAGCCATAGTGCCTCTTTCAGTTTTCTGAGTGGTGAATTGGAGATAAAAGTCTTACGGACTTTCCTGCCCGGGCTGGCTTTGAACCATGATCCTCAGATCTCAGCCTCCTGAGTAGCTAGGATTAAAGGCATGAGCCACCAGTGGCAGGCACCCTGCCTGTCTTCTGCCTGTCCTTTAACCTTGCTAGTATCAACTTCAACTCTGGGTCTCAGCTAAAATACTCTTCCTTCTAAGCAGTCTAACACTGCCTTCACCAATCAAACTTAAGGCATATTATATTGTCTCATCACAGTTTATAGTCTTCCTTCGAATTTCTAAACACAATTGGTAGTTGTTGTATAATTCTTTGATTTATGTCTGTCTCCTTAGGCCAGTCAAATTTAATCTAACAAGTAGAATTACCATGAGTAATACCAAAGGAGAGATTAATTGTGGGGATTAGACTTCATACTACCATGGATACTGGTGAGGAGGTCGAGGGAAAGCTGTTGTTTTATTTCTGGTGAGAGCCTGGCTTTCTTTTTTTAATATATATTTTTTATTGTAAAGATACTGTACAGAGCGGTTACAGTTACATGAGTAAGGTAATGAGTGCATTTCCTATTGAGCATTGTTACCCCCTCTTTTGCATTTTCCCTACCATCTCTTCCCTCCCCACCTCGCCAACTTCTCCCTCCCCTGAGCCTGGCTTTCTTACACAGAGTCAAGAAAAAAAATCTCTTGGCTTGAATTGGAGAGATCAAGGTCAAGAAGGACAGATGGGACCTCCTACCTCTATCTTTCCACTTCTGAGCTTGATGCTGCAGGAAGTGTCTGGTGGCCCTTACAATGGGATAAGCATTTATCTGTCAGAGGACTAGACAAGCTAAAGGAGGGAATCAGGTGAGAGCAACAAGGGCTGCTGGCCAGCTGCTGCCTGTCCCAACAAAGTGAGCCCCCACATCAGGGATCTTATGTGAGCAGAAGCCTTGACTGGCATCCTATGATGACTTTCGGGGCTGCCAAGCTCCTTCCTTTCCCCTTTCAAATCTTTCTTCTTATGGCCTGCACTAAAGACAAACACAGAATCAAACTCAAAGGGAGTTGTGAGAAACCTGACTTTTGCTTAGCTAAGTTGGCACAATACAAAAGCATGCACTCCCTTTCCAGTTTATAAATTCCAGGATGTTAAACACTACATCCCCTTAAATGCACCTAGAATAAATTTCAACAAAGAGAATTCTAGGTTATAATTCAAAGGATGAATTTTTGATGGATCCAGGGTTTTTGTTTTCTTTCTTTCTTTCTTTCTTTCTTTCTTTCTTCTTTCTTTCTTTCTTTCTTTCTTTCTTTCTTTCTTTCTTTCTTTCTTTCTTTCTTTCTTTCTTTCTCTCTTTCTTTCTTTCTTTCTTTCTTTCTCTCTTTCTTTTTTTGTGGTGCCTAGGAACAACCTCAGGGCCTTGCTCTCCCATTGAGCTTAATCCCCACCCCATTTAATGAATTCATTTTGCTTTTATTGTCATGAGGAAAATTAATATGATCACTTAAAAATTCCTAACAGTGTACGTTGGCCCACAGTTGTAGTTCCAGTATCTGGGAGACTGAGGCAGAAGGATTGTAAATTTGAAGACAGCCTTGGATACATAATGAGATCCTGTCTCAAAACAAAAACAAAACAACAAAAAAAATCAAGCAAAAAAACAAAAAAACAAAGAGAGCCGGGCGCTGGTGGCTCACGCCTGTAATCCTAGTTACTCAGGCAGCTGAGATCTGAGGATTTTGGTTCAAAGCCAGCCTGGGCAGGAAAAGTCTGTGAAACTCTTATCTCCAATAAACTACCAGAAAACCGGAAGTGGCGCTGTAGCTGAAGTGGTAGAGTGCTAGCCTTGAGCTGAAGAGCTGAGGGACAGCACTCAGGCCCAGAGTTCAAGCCCCATGACCGAACAAACAACAACAACAACAACAACAACAACAAAACCAAAGAGAAAATAGCACCAACAAAAATTTACCCTTTGAATTCCAACTAATTAAATAATTGTTTAGAACTTTTGAAACAGGCAAACTTTTAACGTAATGGTATTTTAGCAGTGCATTTAGCACTATTGATAGTTGTCTAATCATTGATAAAGACAAATTCCATAAGTACTTTCAATTACTTTTAGAAATGAATATTGTAAAAAAAACAGTTGATTTTAAAATATTACTACAGCTGTTCTTTTTTTTCTTGATTATAAGCCTTCACCCTTCCTTATAACATCACCTTAAGTTATAATTGACAACAAAGAAAGAGATTACTTTTAGTCTACTGTTGAACACTTTGGCAGGACCTGAGCACAACTGCATTGGGAATAAGAACTGTTACTAGCAAAGAGGAATGGAGAAATCAGAAACTCTTGCTCACGGAGTACCTGCCTTCCCAAGGTGCTAGGATGGGGAAGGCCAACTGCTGCTGTCATGTGACTGGAAATCCCCACCCAGAGAGGACCTCTGGCCAGCCTGCTCTTTGTTCTTGGAGTCAGTATTTCACAGTCACGGGTAACAACTGTTGCCTAGTTGTGCCTTAGTTTAGAGGAAAGGTTGAAGCCCATGACTGCAAATTTTCCTCTACAAGAAAACTGTAAAGAAGTACCTTCTGGATGGCACATTTATCTGAGTAGTACTAGTTTCTTAATTTTGGAAAGTACCTGTGTGTTTCTTTTTATGCACCGGTATACCAGAATACTAGAGGAATGCTGTAGAATTAATTATCCAGTCTAAGGACTTCTAAAGAATACTTTGATATTGGAAAAAATTATATTAAGTAAACCAAGCCCAAAGAAACATAGGTCCCATGGTTTCCCTTACTTGCAATATCTAGTATATGTATGAGTCAAGCAGAAAAGGTCAGATAAGGTGATGTTAGGGAAATGAACCCTAAGCTAAGTATTCAAATGTTTTTTTTTCTTTCATGTGATCATTTCTAACGCATTTATAAGATTATTTCTTTGTTGCTTTGTATGTTCCTCCCCCACAGTATAACCCCTGCTTTCACTGTATTTGTTGTCGGTATAATTTGTGGAGGGGAAGGGGAAAAACAAGTCGTTTAAATAAGGATACAGGTGGATCCATTGCAACAATGAGAAGTTCAAGTCGTTATGTCGAAAACGAACTTTACAACTTTGGTGGGAGTGGGGGTGGGGAGGATTGGGTGGGGGGGCAGAGGGAGGATGGGAAGGGATGGGAAGGGGAAACAAAGGAGGACGCTACAATGCTTGATAAGAAATGTACTCATTATCTTGCCCATGTAATTGTAACCCCTCTGTACAATATTTTCACAATAAAAAATAAATAAAAATTAAAAAAACAAATAGGTGAGAATAATTTAGGAAAAGTATGTGTTAGACAAACTACGCAGAAAAAGACTGTGGAACATCACCAGCTTTCACATAGCCATTCATTTCCCCATTCATTTATTCATTCTGCAAATATTTATAAAGTGTGTTGTACATGCAAACAGGCTAGGCCACAGATATCTAGCAGTGGGTTTTTCAGGTGACATCTCTGGCTCTTTTGGAACTTTAAGCCTCATGAGTATCTTGGCCTGTAACTGCATAATTATGAAGCAGAGGGCAGAGAGAATGTAAACAAGGGCTAATATATGTCATGCTTCAAAGAAGGGCTCTTAAAAATTATTTTATTTACCTTTTCCCATCCTGAATTTGTCAAAGAAGTAAAATTAAATGTAAAATGTTTAAGAAGGACACAGGTACTGGTTTTAAGAAAGAAATTAAGCAAATATGAATTTTTTCCATGAACTATAAGCAAGTTGAGGCTTAAATATGCTAATTTTATAAATAGTACAAGTTCCAGGAATAAAGTAATAATCAGCAGAAATCCATATACTACACATAAATAATTTTAAGATGATCATTTCAATAGCCATAAAGAAAGAATTTTTATAAAATGCTTCATTTATTCCTTAAAGAAAAACGCAGCAAATTTGGGAAATAAGGAAATTCTTTAATGAGAAGCGAAAATTAATTTTGTAGATTAGCTCTCACTCTACAGTCTCAGTTGGTTTCAAACTCTCTCTCCCCTTGCCTCAGCCTCCCAAATCCTGGGATTATAGGTATACACAACCCACAACCACATTCAGTGGTTAGTATCATACTGAAAATTAGTATCACACTTAAAATCACTCAGCAAATACATTTAATGATTAAAAGCTCTTGGCATTTTTAAAAACTGTGCTTCAGAAGGGTGAAAAAGCGCAGCAATGGAGTGCACTGGACATTGATGAAAGTGAATTATGCAACTCATGGATGGAGATGGGAATGGGAGAGAATGGGGAAACAGATGACACTATATGACAGGAAATGTACTTATTACCTGATGTATGTAAAGGTAACCCCACTGTATATCAACTCTAAAAGAACAATAATGTAAACTAGAAAAAATTAAATGGGCACCGGTGGCTCACACCTGTAATCCTAGCTACTCAGGAGGCTGAGATCTGAGGATTGGGCTTCAAACCTAGCCTAAGCAGCAAAGTTCATGAGACTCTTATCTCCAATTAACCAACAGAAAACTGGAAGTGGCACTGTGGCCCAAGTGGTAGAGCGTTCACCTTGAGCTGAAGACAGTGTCCAGGAGAGAGAGCTCAAGGACAATGCTAGGACCAGAATTCAAGCCACACCAATATATCCTGATTCATGTCACCCCTTTCAACATACTCACTCATTCCTCTCCTATGCACCCCTTCCCTCACTCTTCTTAATATTGTAGTATATACATTGGATTCTTGTCTGTATTTTCCCTCTTCTCCTCTTCAATTATCAAAGCCTTTCCTGTTGCCCCACCTCATACTTTTAAGTACCCACTTCCTGGTGTTTTATTTTGCTGAACTTTGATTCTGGCTTTCTAAGCAATTATCCTATTTGAGATCTCCCTTGAATCTATGGTGTCTCAGTTAATAAATTTATTTATACTTGCAAAACATCCAGTATATTTACTTGAGTTTGTAAACTAAATCTAACTTCCATATATAAAGGATGCATCCTTTATTTCTCTGAGCCTAACTTACTTTATGTAACATGGTTTCTGCAAGTCTTTACATTTCTTTACAAATGGTATGATATCATTCTTTCTAATAGGTGAGAAAAATCCCATTCTGTATGTATACCACATTTTCTTGATCCATTCATCCATTGAGGGCATTTGGGCTGATTCCATACCATGGCTATGGTGAGTGCTACAATAACATGGTTGTGCTGGTGGCTTTATTGTATCCTGGTTGTTAATCTTTTGGCTGAATGCCCAGGAGTGGAATTGTAAGGTTTCCTTTTGGCCACATCCTCACAAGCATCTGTTACTGGTAACTTTTCTTTTTTAAAATTGTTAAATGTCAGTTGGGGGGAAATGCCAAATAGAATAATAGCTGTCCCTGAAAATCCTTACACCATAAAACACATATCCCCTCACTTGAAGCTGCTGGCTTTAATGTCCAAGGAAAGCAGTTATCAAGGCTCTGATGCTAATTAATGAGGGAGGACTGGGCAGGTGTCTTAGGAATTCTGCCAAACTGAAAAACATGCCATCGGTCCTACAGGAGATGCTTCACAAAGAAAACTGAATGTTATGGAAAGTATAACTTACTCTGAATTGTCAGGGGCCACAGGTACTGTGTATGAAGGTAATTTAGCTGAGGGACCTTCCCAGCCATTTATCATTTGTTAATATTTCTTTTATCTGAGTGCCCAGCATGATACATTCTTACTAAGAGAGAACAGAATGAAAAGGCCTTGGGCTTTCTAATTCCTAAGAGATCATTTATATAAATTACAAACAAAGATAGAGAATGGAAAGCACAAGATTTTTTTTTGCTTGCACAATCAACAAAATTGCTGTGCACATGTTTTTTTCTTGTCATTAGAAAGAGGATGCTCTCTTTTTGAGTCCCAAGATTTGAGACAGAAAGAGCCAATTGGGCTTCATGACTGTGGGAAGTCAGTCACATCATGTCATGTCCACATTTAGCATTAATGAATCTCCTTCTTGACATCTTTTTCCAAGGCCTGCGTATTGTCCCTTTGTTTTTTGGGTGGGTGGGTGGGTGGGTTAAGATTGGTGCTCTACCATTTGAGCCATAGCTTTAGTTTTAGCTTTCTGGTATTTCATTGGAGATCAGAGTTTCACAGACTTTGCTGCCCAGGCTGACTTCAATTGTGATCCTCAGATCTTCTGAGTAGCTATGCTTACAGGCCTGAGCCAGAACTGTCTAGTTGTTGGTCTCTTCTTAGTTGGGGAGATAGGAAAGGGAGAAAAATGATAAATGAGGAAAGCCTTCGAAGTTTCCAGAAGAGAGAAAGTTTACCTATAAAATGGATAGTCAGTATGGATTATAATTTTCAACACAATCCAAAACAGAAATAAACAGACATTGATAAAGCAAGATTAACACTAGAGCAAACGACATACATTAATTTGGATCCTGGTAAGATATAGGTAGTCTGTCTGACTTCTCCCTGAAAAGTCCCTTGAACACACAGGTTCTGAACAACAGGAAGGTTATTTTTGCAAGAAAATGGTTACAGAGTAAAAGTTAATGTTAGTCCTTCTTTTATTTAAACTGGGCTTTCTTAAGATACACCTGTGAACAGAGCAAGGTATGTTGATACATGCCTGTAATCTCAATACAGGAGGCCGAGGCAGGAGGATCATGAATTCATGGCCAGCCTGGGCAACATACTAAGTTTAAAAATGACGCATTTTTGCTTATTTTTTCTACTCACATCTTCTCATCTACTCCTCTCATCCTACCACTACTTCCAAATTTAGCCACTAGAACACCTGTCACTGCTGAGGAGTGATTTGCATTCTCTGTTTTTGACATTTTATATATACTCACAGAGAATTTGTCAAGATTCTCCTCTACTTCACCAATTCTACTGCTATAATAGGTATAGCTTCCTAATGCTGAATGTAATTAATAACACACATTTGTTTTATTGTATGTTTTTTTATATTGTATCAATAGAAATACCAGGTTTACCATGGACAAATCCAAGAAAACCAGCGATGCCAGATATTGAATTTCTATTGCACTGTCCTTTGAACACATCAGCAGGAGTTATTGCTGAGTGCGGATACCATACAGTGCAATTATTGTATGTTTTTTTAAAGGTCCATGCTTATTAAAAATAATTAGAAAATTAAACCTTGACAAAAAGAAAAATATTATTAATAATATACAGCTGTGTTTAAGTAACCTTTTCATCACTGTGACAAATATCTCTTAAAGAAGGAAAGGTTCATTTTGACTCACAGTTTCAGTCTGCATTGTTTCTGTGGCTATAGGGAGACAGAGCATCATAGGTGGAGGTACATGGTAGAGCAGAGCAGGTAGTGCCCATCTAGTGGTGGTCAGGAAGAGGAGAGGAAGAAGGAAAGAGGCTGGTATAAGATGTATTCTTCCAAGGCCCACCCCAGTGACATATGTCCTCCAAATAGGCCCCACCTCCTAACAGTATATTTAGTTCTGAGATTATCAGTAGGTTAACCCATTGGTGAAGCTTGAGTCCTTATGATCTAATCTAACCTGTCATTGATTGGCTCCACCATCTGAGGACCAGGTCTTCAACAAATGACACTTCATTGCCAAACCTTTAGGATAGAAAAGTACTTCTCACACATAGAAGAAAACGTTCAAGGAAATGAAAAAATATTTGAATGCTATGTCTTTGAAATCTGTCATGCTTAATGAGATAAAGTAGGCCTTAAGATATGTGGGTAGGAATAGATCATTGCCCCACTTTAAAATATATACCTCAACAATATATATCAGAATCTCTAAATACATCCAATTCCAAAATCTAACATTAGAAAGAAGATAGTCATCTCAGTGTGTCTATATATTTTAATGAATTGCTAATACTGTACCAAAAATCCATGTTATAGGCCATCTTATTTAGGATTAACAAAAAATGTATTATTGCTTTTTTTAGTTTCCATATTGAATCTTCACCAAGGAGAATCTTCTATTTCTCTTTTCTTTTTACTCTCCCCTTCTTCCTTTCTTTTCTCTCTCTTCTTTCTTCCATCTCCTCCTTTCTCTCCTTTCCCCCTCATATCTCCCCTCCCCCCCCCCTTACCAATCATGAGGCTTGAACTCAAGGTCTGGGCATTGTCCCTGAGCTTCTTTTGCTCAAGGCTAGCACTCTATCACTTGAGCCACAGCACCACTTCTGGCTTTTTGTGTTATGTAGTACTGAGGAATTGAACCCAGAGCTTCATGCATGCTAGGCAAGCACTCTAACACTAAGCCACATTGCTAACCTTCCCTTCAAGTCTTCCCCCTACCTGGTGTGTGTGTGTGTGTGTGTGTGTGTGTGTGTGTGTGTGTGTGTGTGTGTGTGTGTGTGTGTGTGACACCAGAGATAGAATCTACTGCCTCATGCTTGCTACATAAGTTCTCTACCACTGACCTACAACTGCAGCTCAGAATCCCTAGTTACATAGTCTGCAAAGTGGTGGTGTTAATATCTACTTCACTGTATTTTGTAAAAATAAGTGATTTTTTAAGGTTGAAAGTTTGTACTGACTGGCTGGCTGGAAGATTTCTGTAGTTCAACTCCATTAAAACCCAATTTCTTGATTATCGATAAGATTTGTATGACCTAATTACAAAATGTTAAATCTCTAGTCTTTTTCCCAAATATTTTTTCATGGATGTGGAAATTAATTAAGGACAAGTGAGCTCCGGAGAATGCTATGCTGCCTGGACCAGAGAAGTAACCATACAGAAATGAGGGAGATCAAAACGGTAAGCAGTACGGCTTTAAGGGGGAAACAGTAGCCTGTATTTGCCAATTTTTGGTAGAGGGCAGATGTCAGTTAGCATCAAAAGGCAGGTGGCAACCAACTGGGACTGAAAGAGCTTCTACTTGGAAGTAGAGGATGGTGTAGCTGTCCTCCACAAACCACAAACACTTAAGGCATTCTTCTTTCACTACCTAATACAAAGTCATGACTAATGATCTATGGAGATGTCCCAGAGAAGTTCCTTTGAATTTGGTTCAGGTGACAGCATGCTGTTATTTAAAAACAAACAACTGAATTGATAACTGGACAGTAAAAACTTAACAAAATAAGAACACATATAGATTATATACCATTTCTTTTCAGATTTTCCCCTTCCTTTCTACCTCTCTCCCTCCTCCTTACTTTAAGTTTTCTCTCTTTTATTTGAAATTCAATAAACTTTCTGAGTGCCATGCTAGTCAGTGCAGGATAAAGGATGAATTGGCAGCATGATTTTCTTCCCCTAATTCACCTGCAGTGGTGTAGCTTGCTAACAGAGTGCTAAGTCTAGATCAAATTTCTAGCTTTGGTCCTAGGTGTGTCAACTCTCATTTCAGCTTATTTTTTGTGCCAGTCCTGGGGCTTGAATGCAGAGCCTAGATGCTCTCCCTAAACTTTTGTGCACAAGGCTAGTGCTCTACCTTTGGAACCACAGCTTCACTTTGGACTTTAGGGATGGTTAATGGAAGAGTCTGACAGACTTTCCTGCCTGGGCTGGATTTGAACCTTGATCTTATATCTCAGCCCCCCTGCGTAGTGAAGATTACAGGCTTGAGCCATCAGCACCCAGCTTCCCTTCAGCTCATTTTACTCTAACCCTCTACTCCAATTTCTCCGGATCTGACATTCCCACCTAATTTATTTCTCTGTCTGCTCAACAATGTACTTGCCCTACTCAGAATAGCCACCAGGTGGTGTCTCATACCAACGCCATAGTTAATACATCACTTATTTTAAATAGTCAATGTATTTGCTTTCACTATAAATATATATATATAACTTTAAAAGATAAATGTTATGTTAATGAATGGTTCTATTAATTATCTTCCAGTCACTAAATGTATCATCATAGCCAGTATTCTTACTGTGCTTTATAGTTGGTCAAATGTGTTCATGTTTTACTTTTGATGTGTCTAGACATGCTTTGAGGTGGTTGTGGCAGCTGTGATTTGCCATACCTCACAGGTGGCAGGGCCAACGTCACATGAGTGCTAAGCAGTAGTATAGGGATGTAAGGCTGGCCCTCTGGTTTTATATCCATGTAACTTGTTTGATGCTGTGCTTTTGTAACAAGGCACATAAAGAAGAGAAGCCCAAGTATATATCCTTAAAATATTGGTTTAAAGCCCAATAAGTCTCTGATCTTCCTTGTTGCCTTGTGAAATACTTGAGGTCCTGTCCTGAGTCTCACATCCACATCTTCCTAATGTCATGTGGCTGAGACCCACACAGCATTCACCTGTCTGCTTGATAGCTATAGATGAAGATGGTATCGTTGGAAGGAACCACTACCTTAAGTTTCTCTCTTTCTTCAGTTTCTGCACTTTCTTCTTCTGTGTATTTTTATTTTATGCCAGTACTGGGACTTGTACTCAGGGCCAGGGTGTTGTCAGTTAGCTTTTTCTCTCAAAGATAGCACTTCATCACTTGGATTTCAGATTTACTTCCATCTTTTTGGTGGTTCATTGGAGATAGAAGTCTTATAGATTTCCCAGTTGTCTTCAAACTATAGTGCTCAGTTCTCAGCCTCCTGAGTAAGTAGGATTACAGATGTGAGCCACTGGTACCTGGCTTAGAGGCTCTTTCTCTTTTATCTCGTTTTGTATGAGAGACTACTCCTTGTTTCCTGATTTTTAACGAGGAGCTCCTTAATATAACATACATCTAAAATGCTATATTAATACATACACAGTTGCTTCTTCCTCAATAAAGAAGAAAAGATTTCCTCAGTGACCATTTTCTTAGCAAATTCAGCTATTACCAATGAAAGATCAAATCTGATTTTTTTTTCCTTCCTGAAATATTTAAACCGGTATATTTTTGTGTGCAGTTTTTTTTTTCCCTTATGAGCAATTTAATGATGCTTAAAACTTTTTTTTGCATGGTATGAGGGTTTGAGCCCAGAGCCTTTTGCTTGACAGGAAGGTAATCTACCACTTGAACCATGATCCCAACCCTTTTAGCTTTGGTTCATTTTCAGATGGAGTCTTACATGCATGCCCTAGCCAACTGGACCACAATCCTTTGCCTCCTGTGTATCTGGAGGCACTACCACCCACAGCTTTTAGTGGATGAGATGCGGGGATCTTGCGAACTTTTGGTCTGGGCCTGCCTTCAACAGTGATCCTGCCAATTTCTGCCTCCAGTGTAGCTAGAATTTCAGGCTTTTTTTTTTTTTGAGGTAAAGTTTTACTACATAGCTTCGACTACCTACAAACTTAGGGCTTTCTTACATGGAAAATTTTTTTAATCATGGAAACACTCACTCAGATACCTCTCCACCTCTTCTCTGAGGGATCTGATGTTAGCTTTGGTTACACAAGAGGAAGTAGTTTAAGACCATTTTGCTCAATTCTCCTTAGGTTTCAAGACATTGTAATTGACCCAACACAAAGCCCTACTGTTGTTCCAGCTTCCAGGCTACAGCACAAGACACGTTTTGCTCTCTTCACAGTCTGATGTTATCCCCAACCTAATCCCTCAACCATACAGGAATCTCAAATTCAACCTACACTCCTAGCATGAATGAGTTAATATGGGTCATATTTAACATAAAAATCTATATTTCTCTACTGTTTAATTAAATACTACTGAACTCATGCTAATTATTGTATTGGAAGAGGTTAATCCTAGTATTAATAGTTCTAGTTTTGTAACATAAGATACAAATCTGTATGGTTTCTTTTTTTTTGCTAGTCCTGGGGCTTAAACTCAGGGCCTGGGCACTGTCCCTGAGCCTCTTTGTGCTCAGGGCTAGTGCTCTACTAGTTGAGCCATAGCGCCACTTCTGACTAGCCCTATTTAATATTGGGCTTAGGAGAGGTAGTTTTTGTTGTTGTTGTTTGTTTGTTTATAGCAGTACTGTGAATTGAATTGAGTCTACCACCTGCTAGCTAAGCACTCTGCCACTTGAGCCTTATACCCAGTACTTTTGCCTTCTATTTGTTTTTCGGATAGGGACTTCCGGTAACTTTGCCTGGGCTAGCCTGGAATTATGAGTTTCTTATCTCTCTCTGCCTCTTGTGTAGCTGACTTGCAAGTTTGAACTAACATGCCTGGTCCAAGATTTTTAATGCCAGGAATTTATCTTTCATGTTCCTGTACTATACCACATGAAAACAAAAGTCATTTCAGTTCTTTGGTCCTTAAAACACATCTTCCTCAGGTACTGGGGGCTCATGCCTATTTATAATCTTAGCTGTTCCAGATGTTGAGATCTGAGAATCATGGTTTGAAGCCAGCTTGAGTAGGCAAATGTTGGAGATTCTTATCCTCACTTAACCGGCAAAAACTATAAATGGAGATATGGATCAAGTGGTAAGTGCCAACTGTAAAGGGGAAAGGCTTAGCACCCACTCCAAAACTAAATAACTAAATAAGCTACTTTGAAAGTCTATACTGAAGATTTTATAAAAGGTATTGTAAATATATTTGCTTCTTCGGTTATATAAGTATCATTAATTCACTATTATGAGTCAAGCTCTGTGTTGGGGATCAACAACACAGAAAATGGCATAGAAGACACACAAGCAACATTCTTTTGGCATAAATTTAATGGGCACCATTTTATGTGTTAATTACATTTGCTGCTGTAAAATTACCATAACTTTTTTTTACTTTATTTTTATTTTTTATTTATTTACTTTTTTTTTTTTTGCGGTTGTGGGGCCTGAACTCTGGCCCTGGGCGCTGTCCCTCAGCTCTTCAGCTCAAGGCTAGCGCTCTACCACGTGAGCCACAGTGCCTCTTCTGGCTTTTTCTGCTATGTGGTGCTGAGGAATCGAACCCAGGGCCTCATGCATGCAAGGCAAGCACTCTACCACTGAGCCACCTTCCTATCCCTTTTTACTTTATTTTAAAAAGCTTCCAGTTTGGGGATGAAGAAGAACATAGATTCAATGAAGGTAAGTGCTACTATGAAAGCGCATATTTCATGTGCCAAGGATTTAAACAGTGCTAGAAATTGAGGGTGATAGTTACTGTAAGAGTTGAACGAGGAAGAATTGTTTTCTGTGCTTAAATGCTGATAATTCTTTGTAAAGTGGGACTGCTCCAGATTCCATGGTGGCTAGATTGGTAATGAGTTGAACCATTGTTGGCATTTCCTTCATCCACGATGTTCTCTCAAGCTTTTCAGCTCTGGAGAACGTAGATTCTCAGCCTTGCCCTTGTTTACCTACTTTGGCATCTTTGCTCTTTTTGTTTCTTCATTGATGTCTCTGCCTTCTCCCATTCCTACCCACAATGTCACCAGTTTTCTCATCTTTTAAGTCTAGGCTCCTGTCTAAAGCCTTCATACCTCCTCAGAATGATCACTATGCTCTAAAATTCTGTGCAATTTTCTTGTGTAGACCAAGTTGGCCTGGTAATTAAAGTGAGCATGTGACATTCTTTTAGGCTGACTAATCTCTGAGATCCTTTCCTACCTTTGAAGGAAGCAGAGCATACCTTCCACCACGGAAGCTAAAGATCCTTGGACCCTTTCCCAGCCTACTTTTTTGTTCTTGTTGTTAAGACTGGTCACATGACCTATAATGAGCCAATGAGATTGATTTTCACATTTGGTGGTGGAAGCTGGAGAGGAAGAGAGAATAGGGATAATAATCCGCTCCATGCCCAGTTCTCCAATTCTGCTGCAGGTTTGGGCTAAAAATGGCAGGTTTCAGCATAGTACAAAGCAGGAAACAGCTTAAAATGGAATATGCACCTCTCTGGGAATGGCTCTTCTTCCAATGATGCATGCAGCCAAGCTCCTATGCCTTCCTTTTCCTGGTCTCACTCTGGAGGGACATTTTTGGATGCTCTACCAGATGGCGAAAAAAATCTAGTTATCCTGCAATCTACAGGACAGTCCTATCCAGTGAACGATTTCTGGCACCTCATGCCATTTTCAAATGTCCCCTGGACATTCATTCAGGTTTCACAAAAATTCCTGTTTCAAATTAATTTCTTTAACTATTTGAGTTTTATTTCAGCATAATACTGGTGGCCATCTAAATTACTTTGTATAAACATTATTTTGTCACTGGATACAGGTGAAGGTTTGTGAAGTTTCCCTCTAAAACTTGGAACTCTTCCCTTAGGGTCTTGGACTTTGATCACAGATATAAAACTTTCTGGACAAGTGACAATGGTAAGAAAATTGGGTGAAGCTTTGTTTGAGTAGGCAAATGAGCAAGCAAACAAACAAGCAGGGATGCAGACAAACAGGCAAGCAGAAAGGTGGAGACATTCTAACACAGTGTGAGTGCTCTAAAGGAGAGACACAGGGCTCTTTGGAGCCAGAGGGATTTATGTGGTAAAGGCAAGGGGTCTCACTCCAAAGTTCTGCAAAGATAGGTGTATTCTCTTTGCTCTAATCATCCTTGTGTTACATTTTCTGAGTTTCTGCATGTGTTGGGCATAAAACAGATGCTTATCCCTGAGATAAGGCATCCTGTTGTCTTCATTTGGGGTAGTAGGTTGCTTATGTTTAGGGGGAGCATTTCTCTCAAGAAGGAATACATTCTCAGGGTGGGAAATGCATCTCTCAAGAAGGAGTGCATCCTGTTGCTTTTCTGTGGAGCTCTTCTATGTTTCCTACAGTGAGT
This sequence comes from Dipodomys merriami, assembly GCF_024711535.1. NCBI lineage: Eukaryota > Metazoa > Chordata > Mammalia > Rodentia > Heteromyidae > Dipodomys > Dipodomys merriami. The sequence continues at coordinate 46,832,623 of NW_027202270.1, read as the reverse complement.
TGCCTTCACCAGGCCTCATTTTCTCAATTTATCCTGCCTTATTTTTCCCCTAAAATGACTGTGGTCCCTTAATCTTAAGGGAAGTGGATGGACTAGCTTTAAGCTTGAGGTATCCCCCCCCCCTTTGGAATTTTTGGCAATCATTTACCATGCCTCAGTAACAGAAAAATGTTTCTGTAGAATATTCTTCTACTTCTTCTTCTCTTTTCCAAAGCTCATGCCAACTTATATGTGAGTGCTTTCACATATAAGACAAAGATTTTATTATATGGGAGCTCAATCACAAGATACAGAGAAGTCACATTTTGAGAGGTTGAATCTGGAGTTTTTATTAGAAAGCCAGTGACTACAAGTATACTCTTGTCCTCCCAAAACAACTTGCAGCCTCAAATGCACTTACATACTGTTAGGAAACTAAGTCATGAGGGTAATAGGGTAAAGAAAGAGCAGAACACAATCTCAATAAACCAGATCAACTCTAATGGGAAGCTGAAGAGGGATGTCATGGTGACCCGAGGAGAGTCAGGGACAGGAGGCATGATACAATGGTGGCAGGGGTGGTGTGGTCTAGAGAAGGTCTTAGTACAGTTTTGGCTGGTCCTAGTACCTATTATCCAAGTCTTTGCCCCTGCCTCTAGGAATTCAGGCGTGCCTATCATCTGGGGATGGAAAAGTGTATTTCACCTCTAGGGTTCTCAGAAAGTCACCATCATCCACCAAGATGCCAAGATGGGGCTGTTAGACCCACTATCCATATTTAGTTTCTTCCTGAAATGGTCATTAGGAGTGCAGTGTGTGTCAGTCACTACATGCTCTTGACACCGAGTTAGCTTCTAATGAGCTCCCAGAAGATTAGTAGTTGATAATTGTGAAGGTAGGTAATTAAACTTAATCCCAATCAATCAGGATGTTGTGCTTGACAGTTATAGAGATATTTTTAAAGGTGTTTAAGTGTATAAGAGGAAAGCACATTGCTGTCTAAAATAATTGTGTAACTTTTTACAACAGATGTGATCCTTCCTCAAAAATAACCAAAATGTTGTTTTTATATGTAAAACAAAGTCCTTTTCTAGACTCAGATAATTTTAGATAGGATTTCTTTCTTTTCTGTTTTTTTTTTTCTGGAATGCACGTCTGATATGGATGAATCTTTAGTAACCTACAGATACTTTTTCGTGGTTGGGGTTGGGGAGAGGAGAGTGTTGGTTGGAGGGGGAGGGACATGTGGGGAAAGTAAGTGTTGGAAAATAAGTGAGAGTTGTTTTAAACTTACGGTTTATGACCCTACTAGATCAATTGAGGTAGGAAAAAGTAGGGAAGATAAGACCTGGTGAAGACAACTCAGAAACACTGTAGGAAACATAGAAGAACAATCTATGCTCCGTAGAAAAGCAACAGGATACACTTCTTCTTGAGAGATGCATTTCTCACCCTGAGAATATATTCCTTCTTGAGAGAAATGCTCCCCCCAAACATAAGCAACCTACTACCCCAAATGTAGACAACACAATGCCTTCCACATCTCAAGGATAAGCATCTGTTTTTTTTTTTTGTGAAAATACTGTACAGAAGGGTTACAATTACATGTGCAAGATAATGAGTACATTTCTTATCAAGCATTGTAGCCTCCTCCTTTGTTTCCCCTTCCCATCTCTTCCCATCCTCCGCCCCCCGTCTCCCCACCCAATCCTCCCCGCCCCCCCAAAGTTGTAAAGTTCGTTTTCGACATACCGACTTGTACATCTCATTGTTGCAATGGGTCCACCTGTATCCCTATTTAAACGATAAGCATCTGTTTTATGTCAGGATGCTTTCTGGCCTGAAAGAAATGCCCAACACATGCAGAAACTCAGAAAATGTAACACAAGGATGATTAGAGCAAAGAGAATACACCTATCTTTGCAGAACTTTGGAGTGAGACCCCCTGCCTTTACCACATAAATCCCTCTGGCTCCAAAGAGCCCTGTGTCTCTCCTTTAGAGCACTCACACTGTGTTAGAATGTGTCTCCACCTTTCTGCTTGCCTGTTTGTCTGCATTCCTGCTTGTTTATTTGCTTGCTCATTTGCCTACTCAATAAAGCTCCATCCAATTTTTTTACCATTGTCACTTGTCCAGAAAGTTTTATTTCTGCGATCAAAGTCCAAGACCCTAAGGGAAGAGTCCCAAGTTTTAGAGGGAAACTTCACAAACCTTCACCTGCATCTGGTGACATCACCAACCATCAAATTCCAGTGAGTGAACTTTTGAGCAGAGTGAACTTAGCCTCATGGTCCAAGTACAAAGAGTCTTACAGGACAAGGTGTCCTTCTCAGCCAGCTCCGCACAGACTGCAGATGCAGCTGGGTGCCCTCCGGCTTCTTTACCTGTTTCAGGCCTGCTCTCGAGTGATAAGGATCAGGATGATATTTCAGGGAGAATGTTTACCTATTCATTTTTGTACTTCAATTGAAGTACATATTTGTGGGGCACAACGTGATATTTTATGTGTATATTCTATGACAAATTAAATCAAACTAGGATAATTAGCCTTCTCCCGGCCTTAAGCTTTTTATCATTTCTTTGTGGTAAAAACAAAGTCCTCTATTTTTTTGCTTTTTGTTTTTTACTGTTTCAAAAGCTACAATGAATTATTGTTAACTGTGACAGCAGTGAGCAAATACACCAACTACTCCTTACCATATTTTACTACAACTGATAATCTTTGTCCTATTTTTGCTGGAAAAATGTCTTTCAGAACTGCACTTCTCAGCATGTAGAGCCAGCCTCTAAGGATTGTCTGCACTGACCCCATGAGTTTGTACTTAAAAGAAACTGTAATTGGGGCTGGGAAGGTGGCTCAGTGGTAGAGCGCTTGCCTTGCATGCCTGAGGCCCTGGGTTCGATTCCTCAGTCCCACATAAGCAAAAAAAGAAAAAAGCCGGAAGTGGCACTATGGCTCAAGTGGTAGAGCGCTAGCCTTGAGCTGAAGAGCTGAGGGACAGGGCCCAGGCCCAGAGTTCAGGCCCCACGACTGACCAAAAAAAAAAAAAAGGAACTGTAATTTTACAGAAGTCTCAACTTTACCTATTCTGAGATTGTATGTACTGACATGATTTCCAGAATTACCAGCATAAGACAATGATTTTTATCAACTCTGAGATCCAAGGGAGTGACACAAAATGTGATGGAGATTTTAAGTAAGATAATGTATTACAAAGTGAACTGAAGTAGGGAGGTCAGGTCTGTCTGGTGCCATATTGGTCACATGGTTAATAGTAGAGCATCTTAATTGTGGGTGAAGAGGAATCCCACTTCCCAGGTGATGAGCATGCTTGAATTTCTAGAGGAAGGAGGCATGCTTGAATTCCTGGAAGCAGGGGTGGGCATCTGGCTGATAGGTTACTAAACCTGTCAGTCCAGTGCCTGGGACTGAGAATTTCCTGTAACCTGTTCCCCAGACCTAGCTCTATTTAGGCCTGGACCAGCAAGGATGCCATTATCCCGTGCCATATGTCTCTGTGTTCATGTCCTGGCTCCTGGTCACCATGGTATTGCAGTTCTACTCTCCATCAGAGCTGAATTGATTTGTTGATATTGTTTTGTTCTTTCTTTCCTTTCTGGCCTTCATATTCTGTTTCCTCAGTGTGTTTAGTGTATTTGCTGGCTGCAGTTCCTTGAATTGGTCACCTGCAAACTGCTCGCTCTAATAAAGACACCTTTGTCACCTTTGACGGTGCCTTCATGGACTTCTCAACGCCGAGCTTATTTCAGAATCATGAAGTCACATGCATCAAAGACTCCATGGAAATAAATTTATTACAAACCTACAAACAGCACAATAAATATACTATATTACACTAGTGGTTCATATATAGTACCTACTCATTGAAAAATTGGAAAAGAACTGGAAAAGTAGGCAATGTGTGAGGATGTTAATTAAGAACTTCTTGTTTTTAATTTCTAATGAGTACAAACTAAGTATACAAAACAATGACTTTTTAATTAATTTTTATTGTAAAAATGTTGTACAGCGGGGTTACAGTTACATGAGTAGGGTAATGAGTACGTTTCATAGTGAGCATTGTTACCTCCTTCTTTATTTTGCCCTAACCATTGTGACATCTTTAAAATGTATTTTTTGTTATTGTAAAGGTAATGTACAAAGGGGTTACATTTTCATAATCAGATAATAAGTAAATGTACTTTTGTGACATTTTCAAACTGTCATATGCGGTGTACCTAGATCACATTCACCCTCTGAGAACTACCTTTTCAAATTTACATTATTATATTTAAGTAGTTGTACAAAAGGGTTTCAATTCAATATGGTAGTTTATGAGCACAATGCATCTTGATTCGTGTCACTCATATCCTTCTTTCCCTATCTGTCTGAACCCTATTCATTCTGAGAACGATGGTTAAAGATAAATTTTTACTTGTTGAGTCAACAAGAGATACCAGAGAGACAATGTTTGTCTTTTTTCTTTTCCAAATCTGCCTAATTCAGAGGCTAGAAATATGCTCAAGGTATAAGTCAAGTGTGTAAGACATGCTGGAAAGCTGGAAAGAATCCTTCTATACTCGTGACAATCATTGCTCTATTCTTTTCATGAGGTGAGTCATTGGGTACCCTCTAACCATTGTTTAGTTACCCAGAAAACAATCGAGTACTTAACCTCTGTCCACTGCCCTCTTGTTTATGTAGCTCTCTTGGCACTCTCCTTTTTTGTCCTTGTCAGTTCTATAACTTTGACCTTAGGGTCAGTTTTTCCCCCCTTTGAACAAGTTGCTGTTTCTACAACTGCTGTGCAAAGATTTCTTCATTTTGTGAGGACTAGTTTGTCCTGATGTGGTACAGGTACCTCCCTTCCAGGGATTCAGCAAAGCATAATAATATGTTTTCTCCACTCACACATTGATTCAAACATGCATTATGCATGGTATTCTGGGGATGTTGGAAAACAAAACAGCCTGGCCCACATCTTGACCTTAAGAGACTTACCTCGTAAAAAATAAAATGAAAACTACATGCACTAAAGGATATGGAATTGGATCACCCAATACAATAGCCACTAATTAATTAGTTATTGAGCATTTGTAACATGTCTACACTAGACTCAGAAAGACCATTATTCCAGGTTTTCTCTCATATGTTGTTTGGGGGAAAATTAAAAGATGAAAATAGAAGAGGAGCAGGCTTATACAGAAAATGAAGAAATTTGGGGAGGAGAATAGAGGGAGAGAGTAATGGGGGATGCATATGATCAAAGTACACTGGGTACATGTACAACTAATATACAGCTAATATACACTGATTAAAAAGAAGAAATATGGCTAGACCTAATTGAGATGAAACAGAAATGTGAAAGAAATACTAGATTTCTGAGATTTTATGTGGAAAATTAATCAAAATCATCTTATTTTTTACTGGTTACATGTTGGTATGATAATGTTTTGGTTATATTTGGTTGACGTGTAAAACTAAAATTAATCTCACCTATTTCTTTCACATTTTATGTAGCTACTAGACAGTTGAAAACTGCTTGTGTGGCTTGCAGTAATACTATTGGCCAGTGCTTTTATGGCAGTGTAAAAGGGAAACAGAAGAGTGTTTCCTGTGTGCAGTAGGGCAAATAGACAGAAACACAGTGAGCACAAAACTTCTCAAGAGAAGGAGACACTTGAAATAGATTACATGGTTGAGTAGTGTTAGACTTGCCTAGGGTGAAATATCGGCTCGCAGTAAGACACATGACACACAATGAGCAAGGCATGGTGGCTGACAGGTCAGTTCCTCTTCTTTTAAGTTAGTGCATAGCTTAGAAAAGAGAAAGAACCCAATACATGGTATCAAATTTATCATGATGTAGAGTATCAATGGGAATAGATGACTTAAAGCATGTTAAAATGATTTTTAACCTAAATGCCATTTCTTTGGCTACAATGCCAGACACACCATCATTAAAGTCTTTTTTCTCTATATTATGAAATAATTGCTTGTGACCAAAATGAATAGCAAATTCTGCATAGCACATATTCATGGAGATGGAAAGAAAGATGCATTTCTCAGCTGAGTTATTGCTGGATTTATTCCATAACTAGCTCTGTTATATTTTGTTACTGTTTTTTTAGTGTAGGAGTGGGTAGGGGGACTTAGAAGTAGAAACAGACCACTGACTTCCCTTTTCCTATTGGAACTCTGTGCTTGTTGGTCTTTAGGCCATATTAAATGGCCTGTATCTAGCTACAGTGGAGTTATGCATGTCCCTGGAAACTCAAGCAAATGCTGAAGATGATAGAATTGCAATGGTTTCAGTCGTGCAGGACAAGCTTGGCATACCCCCAAGTTCTCATTAAAGCAGTCTGGTTTTACAGAAGGGCTATGTGACATCTGATAGCTAATTGAAATATTCCAAGAAACTAATATTAGATCAACATGTGATAGGTTATTTGGAGAGTAAATGACTAAAGAGATAATTGCAATTTCATACAGAAACTGGCTTCTACCTCAGACTGGAGCTTGCCACAAGATGATATAGTTTTAAGGGTTCTAGATAGGATAGTGACACCCTGTCCCCAACATATTCTCTCTTCTATCCTGATATTCTGGATGTAGGAATTTTAAGGAGACTTACTGTAGAGAAGGATAAAACAGAGGCTATATATGATGGTTGCCATGGTCCCACAGGTTTCTCATTGATATTTTCATGTCCCCTACCTCCCTCCCCCCATGCACTGGTTTTCTTTTAAGAGAACTAGAAACTGGTATCTGTTTAGAGCCCTCAATCACCTCAAAGTTTAGCTTAGTCATTGTGTTTTATTATATTAAAATATCTAACATGATGAAGTGCTTGTTATGATGCTATTATTGTTATTATTATTATTGCCAGTCCTGGGGCTTGAACTCAGGACCTGGGTGCTGTCCCTGAGCCTCTTTGTGCTCAAAGCTAGCACTCTGCCACTGGAGTCACAGGACCACTTCTGGCTTTTGCTGAGTGGCTTATTGGAGATTAAGAATCTCACAGACTTTTCTGCCTGGGCTGGCTTTGAACTGCAGTCCCCAGATCTCCGTCTCCTTGAGCAGCTAGAATTACAGATGTGAACCACCAGTACCTGGCTCATATTATTTTTTGTAATCCTCACAACATCACCACACATTAGCTACGATTGCACTGTTAATTTAATTTCATTATTTAATTATCTACCATAAAATTTAGGGGCTTATAGCAACAATAATTATTTATTATCTCTTGCTGTTTCTATGGGTCAGAAATTAATCTGGACTTGTAGACTAAGCTCTGGAACCATCTGAAGATTCATCCACTCACAGGTCTGCTCAGTAATGCTGGTTGTTGGTTGGGGCTTCAGGTAGGATATCACACATAGCCTCTCCATGTGGTATGGGCTTCCTTACAACATGGTAGCTAGATGCTAAAGGTAAGAATTGAGGGCAAAAAGGAGGAGGGAAGGAAGAATAGAGGGAGGAAGGGAAGGAGGGAGGGGAGAGAGAGAAGAGAGAGAGAGAGAGAGAGAAAGAGAGAGAGAGAGAGCCTAGTACCAGCAGATAGAAGCCTATTGCATTTCTTGACTTAACTAGAAGCTACAACCTTTCTATCACATTATATTGATGAAGTAATTCCAAAGTTTAGTCCAGAATAATCTCTTGATGAAAAGACATTAATGTCACTTCATAAGGATAGTGTGTGGGGATGGTATATATATTAGTGTAGCTCAAATTTTGGAAAATATAGACTGCCACACACATAATGAATGTGAAAACTCAGAGTCTTAAGGAGGATAAATGAATTGCTTGAGATCATTCAACTAGTAAAAAGAAAAGCCAAGATAGAAACCATTCTCTTAAAAAAGAAATCACTCTATTATACTATCTTCCACTCCATTTTTTCCAGCTTTCGATTTTGAAAATGAGAAATTTAAAATAATCTGCTTGAACTCTTATGATGAAAGATGTGACTTTGACTTCATAGAACAGGGGTAGCAGATGGTAAAATAAGATAATTTTAATTAAGTACAAGAGCTAAATTGTCTTGTAAGGTGAATTCTTGACCTCAGTTTGTCCCAAAGTGTTTGTCTTTTTCTCCCACTGTACCCATAATTCACAAAGTGAGCACCCCAAAGTTCCATCTGCCCTCCCAGGGACTGCTACCGTTTCCCATTACAGGACTTTTGAGAACATCATGATAAGGAAGCTCTGATTTCTCCCTCAACAGCTACTAGCTGAGCCAGAGGGGAGATAATTTTGCACAGAGATAGGGGAGCAAATGCCTATATCCTATCTTTGGAGCAAACTTTGTGATGTCACCTATTTAAAGGAGCACTGAGAGGACCAAAGTTTAAGAAAGCTCTTCCTTCAACTTCATCTCTGTATCGTTTTATTTACTGTTGCTTATGTCAATTAAATACAGAAACATTATTCCTTCTATCCAAGCCTTGTGCTATCTAGGATAAACTGTAACTCAGCCTGGGTCTCCAAACCCTCTACTTTAGGGTTAGGAATAATTTTCCTTTTTCTTTCAAATAAACAAACAAATGATGAATTATAGGTGTAAACAGGAAGAAGCTCAGACCAATAATACAAGAACTTACATGCCAAACAAAAACTGACTTCTAGGCTTCAGTGTAGATTGGCTGTTTATTGTTGACCTCAGGTTTTCTATTAAAACAGTGGATGGATGTTTCATTGGGGTACCACAAAAATGAGGAATGGTTTTTCCAAAACAAAAGTGGGCTAACTCAAAAAGAAATCGCCTTGCTTTGTGCTGTTCAAAGCTATAAAATTAAAGTCTTCCCAGATGTCTCTTTATCAAGGTAACAATTGGTCACAGCTTCAGAACTCTTTCTAAACAAGCAATGTCTTGCTAAGACACAGCCTGGATCCAGGACCCTGCTAAAGAAGAGGTACTAGAAGGCTTCACAGATGGCTGTTATCCAGGGTATTGTCATTGTAATAGGAATAGTAGTAACAGCGGCAGCAGCAACAGCAGCAGCAGCAGTAATAGTAATAGTAGTAATAATGAGGAAGAGGGAAAAAAACAGGAGGAGAAGGAGGAAAAGATAAAAGGGAATAAAAGAAGAATAAGTTCTGGGCAGTGCTAAGTTCTTTTATCTACCTTATCTAATAGTTATATGAAGGAGTTACTGCAGTGTGTGTATATGAAGATATTTCAGTGTTTCAGAGGAAGAAATTCAGGCTTCAAGATGTAGAAAGTTGTCTGAGGCCACATAATTTGTAAGCGGTGAAGCTGGAGTTTCTAACCAAGCATCTTTCCTCCTTGTTATAGTTTAGTTTGGCTCTAAAAATGCCTCCCTGACTCCCAACCCATGTGCTAAAGACCTAGTTGCCAGCTTGTAGGAAGTAGTGGAAACTTTGAGAGGCGGGGCCTGGTAGAAAGAAGTTAGGTCCTTAACAGTGTGTGCTTGAAGGTGATATTGGGACATGTCTCATGCTCTTTTGGCTTCTTGGCCACCATAAAGTGTTCCTCCATCATGATGTTTGCTTTGCCAAAGGTCCCAAAACAATGAGGCCAAGCCAACCAAACCTGGACTAACAATCTCTGAAACAATGAGTCAAAATAAACTTTTCCTGCTTCTAAGTTACTTATCTCAGGTATTTTGTCATTGTGACAGAAAGCTAAATATAACACACTTCTGAACAGTATTTATTAACTATCTCCTACCCTAAACTTGCAGCTGTTTTCTAGAAGTACAATGAGATAACATTTCATTAACCACTCACTAAGTACACAAATCTATGCTAATTTCTGGGCTGACAGAGATAAATAACTACTCTTTGCATGGTGAAAGTAAGGGCTTAACAGAGAAGACAATATTCGTGGAGAGAAGGTTCTGAGTGTCCTCTGGTGGCGTCAGAGAGGGAAGGGTTGGTTTTAATTACGATGTGATATAGGAAAAATTCCAGTAGGTAATTTGGAAATTTAACTTAGCATAGAATGAAGAAAAAGAAAGTAAGGGGGTAACATTCTAGACAGATGGAAATAATATTTTTTATTATTGATGCTTTTTAATTGTGAAAATACTGTACAGAGGGGTTACAATTACAGGTACAAGGTAATGAGTGCATTTGTTATCAAGCATTATTGTCTCCTCCTTTGTTTTTCCCCTCCCATCCCTGCCCTCCCATCTCCATGACTATACTTCCCACCCCTCGACAAAGTTGTAAAGTTCGTTTTTTGACATAACATCTTGTACATTTCATTGTTGCAATGGGTCCACCTGTATCCCTATTTATATAATTTGTTTTTTCCCTTGCCCTCCCAAATTATACCTACATTGCCCCATTTGTTAGGAAATGGAAAGACTTGGAAAAAATTATATTAAGTGAAGTAAGCCAGGCCCAAAGAAACATAGGTCCCATGGTTTCCCTTATTTGCAATAACTAGTATATGTCTGAGACAAGCAGAAAAGGTGAGATAAATTGATGTTAGGTGAAATGAACCCCAAGATAAGGACTCAAATGGTTTTTCTTTCTTGCTATTGTTTCTAATATATTTATAAGGTGATTTTTTTTGTTGCTTGGTACATCCCTGCCCCATGGTATAACCCCTGTTTTCACTGTATTTGATGTTGGAAATCATATTTTTTTGATGAATGGATGGAAGGAAGAAGGTTGGGTTGTAAGGAAATAGATGAAAAGAGAAGGTCTTGGTGAAAGCTTCAAAAGATAGATCAAGAGATCTATCAGTTGAGATGGAAAGAGATGGGAAGCAACTGTGAGGGCCTGTTGACCCCCTAACAGAGTCCGGTGTTGGAGACTTAGCCAGATACTTTGGAAAGAGGTGTGGAAGAATTACATAGTAGGTGTTTCAGATACCAGGCAGGGTCTCATTGCTCAAATAGACAGGTTTTCTGGATCCACCTCACATACTTGCCAAGTTAGTTGGGGCACCTAAGTGGAAGGCCACAGTCACTGGGTAGAAATCCATGGAAACCCCAGCTTTCATATTTAAGGTTCTATTTTGTTTCCTTGACTTGGAGTTTTTAGTTTTATCTTTCATGTAGTTCTTAGATTAGTTGAATAATTGCCAATGGTAAAGAGGAAAAAAGAAAGCAAGGTTGAGATTTGTGCCTCAATGTTGACCCTTGGCAGTCTTTTCTACAGAGGGCAAAGGCTGGTAGGAAGCAAGAACTTGGGAGGTCACAAAATTCACCACATCCCTCAAAGTGGCCTGAGAGAAAGTGTATGGGAGAGAATTTCTATATGGTTACTGCTCATCTTTCCTCTGCCCATTTGTTCATCCATTTTTATTGATTAATTGATTGCAGTTCTGGGACTCAAACTAAGGGCTTCACACAGACTAGACAAGCCCTCTGTCACTGATATTTCTTTAGCCCTTCATCCAGCTTAGAAAAATTCAAACAAATTCCAATTACTTAAGGACCAAAATGAAATGAGTTGTTATTCCTTCTCGCTATTGATGAGATGTGATCTCTGTCACTGAGGATCTAGGAAGAACCAAGTTCTAGTTATCACCATTTCTGGGAATGGTGTGGAGGCCAGCAAACAATGTATTATCTCTTTGTTCCTGCCAACCTTGGAAATCTTGGTAGGTGAGTGAAGGTTAACTCTGATTTGATGAGAAGACATAAAAGGCTTTTTGCCTCAGTGAAACTTTTCTCTTAATCTGACTAGTTCCATGTGGGCATCTGTGATCCCCTCAGGTGCACTGGTCCAATAGTTATTGGTTGACCACTGAAGTACGATGATCTGAAAGGCATAAAAAACCACATCACTTTCTTTTTAAAATTAGAATTGGTTGAAGAGACAATGCACAATGCATTCACACCTATGCAGACTGTTCACCAAGCTAGAAGGATAAACCCCTTGAACTCTGTGGTGAGACAATTCTGCCATGGGCACGATGGGGGCCTGGATTCCACAGTGACTGATTGTGATCAAACCCACCTGAGAGAGAATTTGTGTGTGCATATGTGTCTCTATACAGTTGTTCTAATTAAATATAATATCCTGCACTTGATAACCAGTCATTTTCCTAGCCCTAGTTCTAGAATATTTTTAATATTATTGTTGTTAGAGAGATTTTAAATTTGACATTAAAAAGAAAACATAATTTACTCATTCAACAATGATTTATAGAATAGCAGCTATGTGCCAAGCACTGCCAAAAGCATGGGGTAGAACAGTGACCAAGATAGCCAAGGCACTGCCCAACCAGAGCCCACATGTTCCTGGAAGAAGGTAGCAAGTAAATAAGTAAGCCCAGGAGAAGATTCCAGATGAGTAAAATGGTCTGATTTCACAGAGCTACCAGGAGGCAACTTCAGATTATATAATTGGTTCCAAGAAAAAGTGTCATTAGAGCTTAAGATGTGACTATATCCACACTAAAGCTACCAGCACATCTATGTTTATTGCAGCATTATTTACCATAGCTAAGATATGGAACCAACCCAGATGCCCCTCAGTAGATGAATGGATCAAGAAATTGTGGTATATATATACAATGGAATTCTATGCCTTCATCAGAAAAAATGACATTGCCCCATTTGTTAGGAAATGGAAAGACTAGGAAAAGATTATATTTAGTGAAGTAAGCCAGGCCCAAAGAAACATAGGTCTCATGGCTTCCCTTATTTGCAATAACTAGTATATATCTGAGATAAGCAGAAAAGGTCAGATAAGGTGATGTTGGGGGAATGAACCCCAAGATAAGTATTCAAATGTTTTTTTGTTTTTTTTCTTTCATGCAATTGTTTCTAATAATTTATAAGATGATTTCTATGTTGCTTTGTATGTCCGTTCCCCATGGTATAACCCATGCTTTCACTGTATTTGATGTTGGTATCATTTGTGGAGGGGAAGGTAAAAAACATATCGTTTAACTAGGGATACAGGTGGACCCATTGCAACAATGAGATGTACAAGTCGTTATGTTGAAAAACAAACTTTACAACGTTGGTGGGGGGTGGGGAGGATCAGGTGGGAGTATGGGGGGAGTATGGGAAGGGATGGGAAGGGGAAACAAAGAGGAGTCAACAATGCTTGATAAGAAATGTACTGGTTATCCTGCCCATGTAATTGTAACTCCTCTGTATGGTATTCTCACACACACACAAAAAAAAACCAACTTTGATTTTTAAATAGCTACAAAGAGCTACTTGACTCAAGAATTCTAGAAGAAACAATATTATGCCCAATGACACTCCTTATTTAAGATAAAAATAATTACATTGTTAGTGATCTCTCAGTTAACCAATAGCCACAAGGACATTTGGTTTTATCCTTGTAGAATGGGCAGGTTTCTTACTGGTGAGCAAGGTGTCTGGGTTGGTTGATTGCTTCTGGTTATTAGAACTTTGTTAGAATAGCATGGTGTTAATTACAGTCTTTTCTCTTTTTAAATTTCTCTTTGTATTGTGATTCTAGGGATTGAACTCTGGCCTTCACAAAGGATAGGCAAGCACTCTACTATTGAGCCGTATAGGACCAGCCTGCTTTTTTCCATTTTTATTGTTATTGGGTTAGTCAACTTTTCACCACTATAAAACACCTGAGATACTTAAGTAATAATAGAAAAGTTTTATTTTGGCTTATAGTTCAAGATTTCAGTGACTGATTGGCTCCTTAGCTTTGGGCCCGTGGTGGCATATTAAGGCTAGAGTAAGTGTCATGACCCAGACATGAAAGAGAGAGGAAAGAGGGAAAATCTGGAATCCCACTCTGCCCATCAAGGTCACACTTCCAGTGACCTGAATATCTCCCACTAGGCCATACCCCCAGTGGTGCCAGGCTGAGGATTATATAACACATGGACCTTCAGGTGACATTCTAGGTGCAACGAATAGCAGTTATGAATATTTTTTTGAAGATCTTTTCATTTGAAGTGTGATGACATCAATAAACTGATTTTGTAAACCACCATGAAAAATTATGTCATTTTATGTGACATATAGTCTTTCTTCAGCCACTGCTCTATAACTAAGGAGTGCAAGAAATATATGCAAAGCAGTGAGTATTGGCTCAGTATCAATCAGTGGCCAATTTATATTTAAGATATGGGGCATTTCTAAGCTTTCCATAAGGGAATATGAAACCATAGCAGGTAACAACAAATTAATTTGGAGGGATATTAAGCACCCTTAATTAGCACATTTGAGTTTTATTTTCCCACAGGGAAAATATTCTTATGGCATCTTGCCATATCAAAGCTTCTGAACTTCTTCCTAAACTTGAGCTGAAGTCAGTTTTACAATACAAATGAGAACTGCAAAAATCTTTTAAGCCAAATCATTCATAAGCATTTAAGAAACTCCAGGGCTTCTGGATTTTGCTAATAACTTTCTAACAATCGCTGGGGAGATCTTTGGGGGGAAATATACAGCTGGCGAATTCAAAATGTCTAAATCTTCCAATAACTTACATCTGTGCAGATTTTTGAAAGCTTGTTCCTTCTAAATCCTGATTACTCTGTATTTTAATTGCATCTTAAAGTTTAAATGAATTTAGAAATCATAAACATTCAAGATGAAAAGAAACAACTCAGCCTATACACATCCATCACATGAAGTTGATCACTCAGAACATCACATGCAATTAGGGCAGCAGGTGGCATTACACTTTATTGGTCCCAGATTCAGTTAAATGAGATCAATTAATTCTTTGGAAGTTTTGCAATATAATTCTCCAACATAAGTATAAAGCCTGTACTAATTTAATCTGATAATAAAAGTGGATTGTTCTTTTTATTATGTAAACATATGTACAATGTACACTATATGTATTTTATATATACATATATGCCTATATAGTATATAGAATAATACTTATATAGACTATATGTATAATATCATATATATTATAATTCTGGAGGTAAGGGTAAACATTTCATATGCATGTGTATGCCAGCCATCAGAGGGCCAGAGACAGACAGGGATGGCAAGTTGACTTACACATGGACTAGTAAACACAAGGCACTGATGAGGATACTTAAAAAAAAATAGTCTTACCCTGAGTAAATTCAAAAGCATTCTGCTTGAAATTTCTACCTGTTGTTCTTAACACTTATTGTGATAGAATGCCCACTCACAGTTTGATGGCACCACTATATGTCTGCTGTAAACCATTCTCCTATAAAGACAAAACTGGCTTTTCAGGGACTTCAGTCAGTTGTCCTAGGCTCTGTCCTCTGAGTCTGCACATGACATTCTGCTTCTTTGACAGTCCTTCCAATATTGGACCCCACATAACATCTCCCAAAATCTTTTCAACCCTAGTCTCTTCCATGGTTGCCAAGACTTGGGCTATAGCTGTTCCCATGCATTCTACCTGCTCTTTGAAATACTCAGATTCAAAAACTAGCTCCATAGTTTGTCAAATTTTGTTCTTCGTATATCTTTGGACTTGTTAGCATAAGTTGCCTATGTTAAACTCTGTCCTCAACAATTTCAACAAAATGCCTCTGATTCTAAGCAGTTTCAGTTTATGGTGTGGATAGCAGCCATTTATTTATTTATTTATTTTTAGGAAGTGAGTGTGTGTGTGTGTGTGTGTGTGTGTGTGTGTGTGTGTGTGTGTGCCAGTTCTGAACTTAAGTCGTGGGCATTGATTGTTCTTGAGCCTTTTTGCTCAAGGCTAGCACTCTATCACAGTGGAGCCACAGCTCTACTTCTGTTTTTTTTTTTTTTTTTAATTTAACTGGAGATAAGGGTTTCATGGTCACTCTAGTCTGAGATGGCTTTGGACTCCCATCCTCAGATCTCAGCCTCCTGAGTAATTAGAATTACAGGCGTGAGACACTGGTGCCTGGTTCAGTAGTGGAGCTTGAACTCAGGGCTTCACAGTTTTAAGAAGGCAGTCTGCCACTAGAGTTGCACCCCCTGCCTTGGTTGGCAACTTTGAGGCAAAAATGCCATGAGGAATCGATTACACAAAGGGTGCACAGACTTTGGGTACCTCTGTCCATTACCCTCATCTTTCTCTTCCTTACTTGCCCTCCTTTCCTTTGTTGAGTAAAAACTAATTATTCCAGTCATCTCAGAAACAAGGGCCCACACCTCAGATTTGGAAGGTTCTGCCTGCACTGAAGGCAGCTTCTCTGAACAAAGTCTGAGCTTTCCTTCACTGCAGTATGGAAATTCTTCACACATTGCAACAACACTTAGCATTAATAACAACTGCCTTCATCTAGATGTTAAACATGTACATGGTCTCATTTAAATTTGACTTTAATCCCATGTAGTAGGTAGTCTTTTGTCACAGGTAAAAATCTAGTTTCAAGAGGTTAAGCCCTTTAAGAGGTAATCATGCTAAGGAAAAATAGATTATTACTAGCAAAGCCAGTACTTAAACTTATACATGCACAAATACTAAATTTGGTATTTTTAATATATACTAAATATCTGTTCAAGATTTCCATATTCCTTATCATTCTCATAGTTATTTTTAGATTAAAATCATTTTTTAACCAAAAAAAGTTCTTTTAAAATATGACATTCCAAATGAATATGAAGACAAGAAAGTAACTGAAGATTACAAACACTGACCAACAAATATATTTGATTTGCTTGTCAGTAAAGTGTTTGTAATGAAGACACAAAGAGAAAGGGTAAAAAGAGAATTTGAGTGTCTGTGGCAATCACTGCTTTTTCTCTCTCCTGGCATTTTCCATTCACTTGGTTATCCATCTGGCTCCTGAAGCCACGTATGTTTATGTTTGCAATCCGTACTTTTTGATTACATGACACATTATTGGTGTCCACAGATTTGATGGTTGTAGGTACAGGGATAGTTCTCAAGTGATTCAGCAGGTATATGGCTTGTAGTAACTTCATGCTGTGAAATGAATATGAACTGCTAATCCAATAAAACCAATGTGTAGCATGAAGTAGTTTGTAGCTGGTGAGTACATTTAAATAAACATCCAGCTTTAACATTAAATGTGACCTCTTTATCTTGTTTGTCTTTATGTTTCCTCAGGTACAGAAAACATATGTGTATATTATGTGTGTATGTGTTTGTGTATGTGTGCTATCTTGTTATTTGTATTGTGATTAAAACTTCAAGATTTTTCCATTTATTTTCTTATATATACAACTGACTGATGGTTCCTATGAAGCCTGTCTGTTAAACTTTCTTTCAGGAATATTTAGCTATTCTTCTATATCTTATTTAAGAGAAGCACAGAATTCTCCATAAATCACCAGGCAACTGGTCAACCATGTTGCAGGTAACTTCTTTCCTTTTTCTTTCTTTCTTTTTCTTTTTTGCTATTGTCACAGGTGCAAACATCTCCTGAATGACACAGAATATTCCCATGTTACATATGTAAAAATTAAGAAAAATTTGCAAGACTTCCTGAAATCACATATCTATGAAAGATGAGCAGTCATAGGTATGTCAAAACAGAAGTTTGCTAGGTAATGAGCTCTCTGTCATTAAAGAGGTTTAGTCATTCTTTGGATGACCTCGGAGAGTGAATGCTTTACATTGTATTGAATCCCTAAACTTTTATATTCAAGTGAATATTTAGCCTATTTGTTCCTCTCATGAAGTGTCCAGATGAATTGTTGAGTTTCTATTTCTTTTGCACAGTGGGAAGTAGAGTTCAGGCTTTCTGGCTAATAAATCAGATGCCCTGCCCTCTAAATGTTATTCAGACTCCTATACATGAACACAATTGTGGTGGATTAGAGCTAGTATATGGGATTGAATTTATCTAGGAGGCTCTAAGGTGAATTTAGTCCCTATATGAACAGGCCTTCAACAAATAATCCAACTGTTTACTATTTTTCTTCAGTAATTTTGCTTTTCACATGCTTAAAATTTTAATGGGATTCTGAAGCTACGTTAGTAGGTTAACGTTTCAAGGAGAAAGTTAACATGTAAACAGAATTTTCTTATAAGAGACACAGCAGAAAATACAGCAAATGGAATTCCCCAAAAGCAATGGTTAACAGCATCAGAAGGGTTTCCAGAGATAGGTTGGAACTGTCAAGGTAGAGGAGGGAGGAAAAAGATTTTCAACACCTGACATGATGTTAGGAAGTTGTGAGCCTGGGGAGGAACAAATCCTGCGGAGAACTTCCCATCAATAATGTGTGCTAAAGATTCCTGTTTAGGTTTTATACTTTAGCTCAGCCTTATGGCAATATTCTGCGTTAAATATTCAACTTGTTTTCTTCAGAGAGCAGGAGATGGTGACTTTCCTGCACTGCTATAGGAGCTCAAGATACTGTGAGGATGAAACCTCCCAAATCTCTCCTCCTGAACTCAAGCTCCCCAAATAGGTGTAGATTTAAAGATGGCTTTGTAAGACACAGCAAGGTTTTGTATACATATGGAATGACTGCAGAAATAAAATACTTGCAATATTTCCATGTTACCTCCAGTGAAAACCAGGTTCTTTTAAAATTAATATTCAGATTCAGTGTTTAAATGGAATACTTACTTTTAGCATTGCTAAATATTTTGAGTAATAAGTATATCAACAAATAGGTCATATTTGCTTGTCTGGGGTTTGAACTCAGGGCTTTGTGCAGGTACCCTACCACCTGAATCAAAAACCCATCCCTTTTTGCTTTAATTATTTTTCAAAGAGCTGGCCTCAAAGTATAATCCTCTTGATCTCCACATTCCAATACTTGTGTATATTTTAAAGCTCAGTAATAGTTAAGCACATATTATGTACCAGGAATGGTAGTATAGAAGCTTTATGTTATAAGCATAGATAAAATACAGTACTTAAATAAATACGAGTATTTTCATTAATGACCATTTGCAAATTGATCTATGAGCAATGTTCTGTTTATTCATCTTACCAGATCTTTCATAGGAGTATACTTTTGCAGATGCACTTTCAAATCTTTCTCATTCCTCAAAGCCCTCTTCTATTTCTGCCATTTCCTTGAAGATCCCTTGGCCTCTTCCAAACCAAATGTCTCCTTCCTCCTTTGAGAAGGAGGTCTTTGTTATCTGAGGTCCTTGGGCCCTTGTCCTCCAATCTCTAGTGCCATCTTGAATGGTGCCAGCATGTATTGCTATCATGCTTTTTATGTGAGTACATCCTGCTCCCCAAATAGATTTTGTGTTCTTTTGGTAGAACAAGTACTACAATTTTGTGTTATGTAACAGAGTAGAAATTCATAGAAACTTCTGGCTGTCCTCCTATATCTAAGAAGGGAGGATTCTTATAAGAGTAGATGTGTGAGAGCTCAGATGTGGGTAGATGTGTACCTGAGAATGAGAAATAAAGTCTGGATTTGTTGATAGTTTCCAGTTGCCTGGAAAAAAGGGTGTGTTTTCTCCTGCTGCTTCGCATTCAGCACACTAAGCCTGCTCTGGTAACATGCAGTGTGGGCAGAGAATCTCCCTTTCAGCAAATACTTTTTTCATCTTTTCTCTCTCCTGTGTCTTCTATTTACCAACCAACTATTCTTTTACTCACTGGCTATATATGCATTGTATCTCTGTTTCATATATATTGTTTTCTGGTTTCTAGGGCAACAATGTGGTAGTTTATACTTTCCTGTACAAGTGTAAAAGTAGTCATCTTAGGATATGTGCTTGTGCTATTTTTGCTATAGCTGGCCTTCTCTTGAGGCTGACTTTAGTGTTAGACATGAACTTTTACAGTAATGTCTTGGATAGGAATATCTGTTGCATTAAAGTAACAGCAACCCAAAGGGAAAAGTCTCATGAAGATATGCTGGTCCACGGAACCAGCAGTTAATCTTCAGGTGCATTGTCGGACCTAGAGCTCAAAGCCCTCAAGATTCCTGTATATCACTGACTTCTACTTAACTGTACAGATCTGTGTTATTCTTCCTTGTAGCAGACTAAATTCTTCTTTTCCTAGCTGTTCAATGATATAAGATGTATAATATTTCTCTGAGTTTGAAATCCTTGAGTTCAAATGCCCATAAAAATGATAGCCAGATGCTGGTGGCTCACACTTGTAATCCTAGTACTTAAGAGGTTGAGATCTGAGGATCAAGGTTCAAGGCTGGGCCAGGCATAAAAGCCTATTAGTCTCTTCTTTTTTTTGGGGGGGGGGTCCGGTAATGGGGACTGAACTCTGGGCCTGGGCGCTGTCCCTCAGCTCTTCAGCTCAAAGCTAGCACTCTACCACTTGAGCCACAGCACCACTTCCGGATTTTTTCTTTTTGCTTGTGTGGTGCTGAGGAATCGAACCCAGGGCCTCAGGCATGCAAGGCCAGTGCTCTATCACTGAGCCACCTTCCCAGCCCCTGCCTATTAGTCTCTTATCTTCAATTAATGACCACCACTACCAACAACAATAAAAAAAATCTGGAACTGGAGCTGTGGCTCAAGTGGTAGCGTGCTAGCCTCCAGTGAAAAGCTAAAGGATAGTGCCTTGAGTTTAAGCCCCAGTACTGGGACAAAATATTATAGATAGCCCTGATCCCTAACATCTGAAGAAGTACTTTAATTGCTGTATTAGGCCAGTCCCTAGATCATCAAAATCTGGTTAGACCTCACTCTACTGTGTCTTGAGAATAATAACTTGCACAGAAGGTGGTAGGATAGGAGCATTGCTTGAATAAGGGATGGGACAGAAAAAAAGCTGTTTTCTGAACTGTACATGGGCACCAAAGTGAAGAGTTTACAAGTCTTTTCCCATAGCTAATGTCATATGATCCTCAACAGTCAGATGATAGAGGCAAGGCAGGTACCATTGTGATGTAACACAAATCACTCAAGAGGTGATTTGCATCATCTTAGAAACAAAATGATTGTTCAACTTTTCTAGACAAGCACTGAACTTTCCTTCTGATCTTCCAGAGGGTTCCTGAAATCTTCCAGAAGATTCCTAAAATCCTTCTACTTCTCAAAGTTGATGAGTAAGAGAAGCACACTTATCTCTGTTCTCCTATGAGTCTGGCTTCTGCAGAAAGGACAATCAAGCCAGATAGTTTCAGGGAAGAGAATGAAGGACCAGTGAAGTAAGAGATAAAGAGGAAAAGGAAATATAAGAGATGTGTTACTGAGCTGGTCATTCCTTGAAATAAGGTTGTTTGATGCTATGTGTATTTTAAGGGCAGAAAAGGCAAAGAAGTGCAAATTACCTTCTGACTATAACATCAAAGTGCAAGCACCAGTCATTAACTCATGTGTTGTACATGCTTGAGAACATGGACGGAGCTGCTAGACAGAACAGAGGCCCCAGGGCAGGAAACAAGCTACTATCAGGTCATTCGGGGAAGATGTAACTTGAGAAATTAGTACAGTCTTGTTCATGCAGAGAGCTGACACAACTCCACTATGACATGGCCTTCTGCCACAAAGATGGCCTTAACAAACCTCTGTACCCTACAGGACTACCCCTGGTGCCACAGCATCTTCTAGAGCATCTGGAATAGGATGGTGATATCTATTTCCTGATGAAGACTCATTTGTCCACCCCAGAACTGAGCATCCCTTCTTGATGCCACACTGGTTGTTTTTTTTTCACATGAATCTCATCACTTGGAGAATGGGTCAGAGTTTTTTCCTACAGAATATTGAGTTAGAATAATGTTGACGTATTAGTTATTTTATCTAGTACTTAAGTATGTTCCAGGCACTTTCTTTAAGTGCTGGAAGTAGAATTTTGGATAAATACTTTAACTATTTACATTTGTGTGTTTATATGTATATATAGGAGAGAGAGAGAGAGGGAAAGAGAGAGAGAGGTGAACGCAATAAAGCAGCAAGTTATATACAGTGTTGATAATGATGAAGGTACAGGGGAGTAAGGGTAGTAGATAAACTAGGATGGCAAGGGAAGGCTTCACTGAGAGAGTGACCTTAAAGATAGAGTAGGTGTGGATATTTTGGGGAGATGAGTTCCAGGGACATAGAAAAGCACATGCAAAGGGTCTAAGGTATGGCTGATAAGTTCTGGGAAGGACAAGGAGGCAAGCGTAACCAAAGTGGTGTAAGGGAGACAAGAGCAGAGGAGACCAGAAAGCAAATATGGAACCACGCATGTTAGGACCTTGCAATGACTTTAACTTCTACTTGGAGAAGGATGGAGATGGAACACATTTCCACAAGATCACATTGGCTGAGATTAGGCTGTAGAAGGCAGACTGAAAGTTAGGAGTTGACTGGAATAGCTCAGCTGAGAAGAGTTGCTTTGTTTGGATCAGATGTCAGCAGAAGAAAGTTGAGCTCTGGTGAGATTATGGTTAGGATTTGTGATAAATTACAAAGGAGGTATGAGAGAGTGCATGTGTGGGACTCTCCATTTTTAGCTTGAGCCAAGATTATAGGAGGCAGAAGTTTTAGATTAGTAGCAAGGCTCTTAACACTTTAAGACTAGATTGAATTATCTGGATTAGTGACAAAAGGCTAAAGGAGAAGCCTCCTAAGCTGTTACAGGTTAGGAAGGTGATGAGTCCAGAGTTCAGTTGTTTAAACCACCTGAACTAAGAGAAGAACTGACCTTTATGTTTTAGCCCATGGAGATGAACAGTTTTGGTACAATGGAGGAGACAAATTCCCAAATGGGAGTTCAAAAGAGCACAGGAGAAGTTAGAGACAACAATATATACCATTCTTGGAAATTTTGTTTTAAAGGGAAGGAATGAAGAGAAAGTGATAAGCAGAGGGAGAGGAAGAGAAACAAACTCTGTGTGTGTGTGTGTGTGTGTGTGTGTGTGTGTGTGTGTGTGTGTTTATAGGACGATTAGACAGGTCCAATAGAATTCATGGCAGAGCCAGGCAGAAAATGAATGTGAGATAAATGAACAAATTAGCTCCTGGAATTTACCCAATCTACTACTCTCACAACGTGCAAGGCCGAGAGTGTCTAGATTAGGCCTCTGAGGGCCTGCGAACAGCAAAGTGGAGGCTCTCTTGTCACCTACAATATCAAAATGTGGTCCAGTATTTTGTCTTCCGTTTTTACAGAATTCTGCAGTTGCGGCCACTGCCTCCATCACCATCAGGCAACAGTTAATAATCAAGTCAAATTAAGCGAAACAGTCAAATTTCCTTGGGGGAGCTCTGGCTCCATGAGAGGTAGTAGTGACAAGGTCAGAAGGTCAAAGACGGGGGAGGGAGCCATGGACTTGGGGCAGATGCACAGATGCACAGGCTCTTGCCAAACCATCCTGTCCCAGTTCCTGATTTTCATCTTTCTTCATTGAAGGGGAAAAAATAATCTGTCCCTTCTATTTCCTCCTTCTTGGCCTCTGCACCCCCTACTTCTCCTCTTTGAATGCAGGGCTGCTTGGGGAGTTCAGCTCTGGCTCTAAAGGACTTCCCCCCACAGGTTCCCCCCTCCCCCGCCCCTTCCCCGGGCGCACGGGAAGCGGACGGTAGCCCTGGAACTCCAATGGGGGCTGGAACCGGCGTTCTGAGCATGTGCGAGCTAACTTAGGGGTTGGGGTTGCGGTGTGCTGTGGCTCCAGGTGTCTGCCTTGAGTGTCCCAGTGAGTGAGCACCGGGGCGGGAGTCACTGCGGGGAGCGGTGGCCCCGCGCCCGGGGCGCAGCGGCGGCGTCTTGCTCTCCGGGCGTGGGCAAGCTGGCCGCGTGTGCACCGCTGCTTGACGCGAGGACGAGCCAATCAGGGCGAATGGCCGGGGCTGCCATGTGACGGGCGAGGCGGCCCCTTTTCCAGCGCGGCCAGAGGGAGGAGAGAACCGGGGCTCGCCGCCAGCCTTCGAGAGCGGCGGCCGGGGAGGAGGAGGAGGAGAAGGAGGAGGAGGAGGAGCAGGCGGCGGCGGCGGCCGGCGCGAGCGGCAGCAGCGGCACAGGCTCCGGGCCAGCCCAGCGCGCATCCCCGGGCGTCCTGCGCCGCGGAGAGCTTGGAGGGCCACAGGAGCCGCACGACAGGAGTGGACAAAGCAAGATGGCAGGGATCTTAGCTTGGTTCTGGAACGAGAGGTTTTGGCTCCCGCACAATGTCACCTGGGCAGACCTGAAGAACACGGAGGAAGCCACCTTCCCGCAGGTTGAGGACCTCTATCTCGCCTTCCCCCTGGCCTTCTGCATCTTCATGGTGCGGCTTATCTTCGAGAGGTAAGAAGGGTTGGAGCACCTCCTCTCCTTCCCCTGCACGCACGCACACACACACACACACACATACACAGAGGCACACGCGCGCGCGCGCGCACACACACACACACAATCACGCGCACACTCACATTCTGTGGCGCACGCCCCTGCGCCCCCGCGCTCGTGCTCACATCCCAACCTTTGTGCTCGAGGAAGGGTCCGCGTCCCCATCTGCCTGCCTAGCTTGCTTTCTGGGAGCCCGAGAGGCGCTGACTTGACAGCAGATTTCCTCCTGGGTTCTGGGGAAAGGGCTGCACCCCCTGCCTGGAGCTACCCCCAGTGATGACTGCGGGTCCCAACCTCAACACTTGATAGGGCTGGGCCCTCTAACCACTCAGTCCCGGCCCCCAGATGCCCGCCTGGTCTTAACCAAAGCTCAGGCTGGCTGCCACCCACCCACCTGACAGCCAGGACCCATTCTGGCCAGCGACCAGAAGGGCGGAGGAATCCCCCACACTTCCCGGTCTTTACACTCCACCACCGGAATTGTAGGGACTGTGTTTCAGAAGACTTCGCTTGGGATCTTTGGCTTCCATCTGTGACGCCAGTCTCATTACAGTTAGCACTTCAAGTCATGAATGATTTCTTTAAAAGAGGGTAGATCAGGACGGGTCTACATCCTATGAAACGGTCATCTGAAATTGATAGCTGGACCCTATGAATAATAAAAAGCTTCTTTTTTTTATTGTGAAAATACCTTACAGAGGGGTTACAATTACATGGGCAAGGTAATGAGTACATTTCTTATCAAGCATTGTTGCCGCCTCCTGCTTTTGGGTCCAAGCACACACTTAAACGTTGAAAGGATTGCCCTAAGAGTCGATTCCTTGGTTTGGTTGGCTATTGCCTTTGTATCACTCGCGCACTTGAGTTACTCTCTTTGAATCTTAGACACGAAACTAGATTGTAACTGCTGTGCGTTCTCATGGTGCCAGTTGAAACAAAATCAAGACAGCTGCAGGAACACACTTAATTTGTTATAACTGCAAACAGCACTTTCCCCTTTCCTTCCCCCATCCCCATTCATCAGGCTGAATTTCTTAGATCACAAATCCCCACTCTGACTCCTTGCTCAGCCTCCTGCCTTGAACTCACCTGGGGTTGTTTCTAAGGATTTTTGCTCAGTTGTCTTGCTTGCACGTTTTGGTTTGCCTAAAACACCACGGAGAAAGGTAGAATCTATCTTTTATGTCTTTTGTTGTTGGAAATAAAAAAAAAGAAAGTATCATTTAGGGAGGCTGAATTTTTCAATGGGCAATATTGTCGATTGAGAACTAAGCCAGCTGTTCCCAGGCTGCGACTGATTTGCACAAAGAAAGAGACTTAAAGACCTACTTTTAACAAGTCTGAAGCAGAGATGCCATCGATCCTATCCATTACTGAGAATTACTGTGAAAAAAAAATGGGTGTGTTTGCAGCTTTTGAGTTGCTCCCAGGACAAATGTTTACTTACAGGAGGTAGGAAATCAGGTCTAACCTTGTAGTCTGTGCAAAGACAAGCAAGATCAGGAACAGCAGGTTGTTAAGTGTTGGCACATTGTAGGAGTTCCGTACACAATTGCTGAACACCATCTGATAAATTCTGCCTGGTAAATTTTGTCTGCATGCACTTTTAGATAGCTAATGTATTTAAAATAAATCTTCCCATCATGTGTGTTTTGGAGAACAAAGGCATTGACAGCTGATGAACTGAAAGCAGAGAGCTGCATTTTCCTGACATGCTTCCCCATGCTGTTCTCTAGGATGGAAAAGAATTACTAGCAAAGAATGGAGAGAGCTTTGTACAAGAGAGGGGGGAGGGAAAGAAAACAATAGTATAATTTCTGATGACTGGAAGTTCAATTTTATTCTCCCAGAACAGTTTACTTTTTTCTTCTTTTTAGCATAATCACATGGTTTGATTTACAATTTACACAAAGGGATCAGGGATTTCAATTATCTGTCATAGCAAATGGCCTCATATTGATATGCAGATATTGATATGTTTTCCTCTAGGTCACTAATACAAGTAGAAATAAGTAAATGCCCTGTACAGAAACAGGAAGTTTATGATTCATGTTCAGAATAGTATTCCAGTGTGATGTATATGCTGCCAGAAGATGCTAACTGATGTTTGTAGGTGATCTGCTATGGTTCTTTCTATCATGATGACAGCTCTAGCTTTGGCTATTCACACTCTTACATTTCCCTGGAAATACCAGCATTAGAAATGCTGCCTATTTCTTCTCCTTTCAAGCATAAATGATGCATTCTGGGATCCAACGAGTAGCCCCCTTCTCAGTTGTATGCATCAGGAGCCTGAATTTATAAAGATGAAACAGTCATAGTGTTATCATGGATACAGATGGCTAACTTGAACTACTTTTAACATGTTGTGCATACATTTCTTTTTCTGCTGTATTCCATAATACTGCAATCAAAGAATCCCTTTGTAAAATGAAATTATTTTGTAGTAGAAATAATTCCTCTAACATTCTGTTCCTTTTGTACTTTGCCATTTATTTAGAAGTTGAGAATGTATTTAGGAAATATTTGAATATCCAAGCTTTTTGTTTTCCATTCACAGGGGACAGTGATATCCTTGTTGAGGCTAAAATTGTGAATTTGAATATCTGCTTCTCAGTCCCATGTATTTCTGATGATAAGGCAAGCACTAATGATTTGTCTCATTTGGGCTTTGCCAACTGAACAGCCCTATCTTTTTGTTTTCACTCCCACTGCTGGGGTGTTGACAGGAGGCTGTGGTGGCCAGAACATGCCATTTTTATGGCAGCATATGGTGAGTACTAGGAAGCCTGGTGTGAATGGGTAAAAGTGGAGCAGCCTAAGGTCCATGACTTTGTCCAGATCTTGGTTGTTTTTAGCATAATCTTTTTGCTCAACTCTGAGTAGGGATCCAAAGGCACATGGGAGGTAGTACTTGAGTGTCAAAGTAAAACTAATCTTTTTAAAAAATGGATAGCTTCTTTTAGAATAAAAATTGTAATATATTCCATTATATTATGTTGTTCATTTGACAACAAAGAACAAAGTATTATTTAATAGTACACCTTTGTCTATTGGTTAATTTTCTTGACTTAATGTCCGTTTAGATTCTGTAAGCCATTCTCAAGAATTATGATAAATGATTCTTCCACTTCATTTTTAAAAATGTGATTACCTCTGGTATTCATAATTGTTCTGCTGAATCTCTGTTTGGAAATAGAAATTCTTTGTATTATAAAAGGTAACTTTCATGCATTTTCTTTGTGAACTAAGAGCAAAAGAGAAGGAGAGAGATGGAGAGAGAGATGGAGAGAGAGACAGAGAGAGGGTGAGAGAGAGAAAGAGGGAGAGAGGGGGGGTATAGAAATTATTGACTGGGAATCAGAACACTCAAATTCTAGTCCAAACATTCCTCATGCTGGGGCAGATTCCTAAACTTACCTCTGCTTATTTTCTCATTGGTTTAGTGAAGCAAACAACCTGACAACCTAAGATTTCTCTCCTTCCCAATTCCTTGAGTCCCATGGGCCTTCTGTACTTGAAGCTTACTAATTATCATCCCATGAGATTTTGAAGCAAGCTAACCATCATGTTTTAGGAGGCAGAAATTCTCTCTGACTAAAGAGATTTTTTCCATAGAATATTCTTGTCAGTGATTTTGTTACTAATATTTTAAAATGGATTTTGAGACAAAAGAATCATATAGGATCATATCATTTGTGCTCCTCAAAGCTACAATATATCTGAATAAGCAAGAAAGAAGATTCCGCAGAGAAATAGCTGCTTCTTTTCTTTACACTTCTTTTTGATGGAACCGAGAGTCAATATGACACCTGATTGGGTAAGAAATGAGAAACTTGTTCCTCATAGGGTAGATCTCAAAATGCCATGGAATGTGAGGAGCAGCTTCCTTTGTGAAGTGATGCCAGTCCAGCTTTGGTCTGTTCAGCCCCAGATCTGCTTTTCTCACCCTTCCAGGCAGGGCAGTGTCCAAAGTTGTGTCAGAGGAGATATTTAGCCAGTGGGTTTGTTCTTACCTTGTTGTATCTTTGCCTTGCCAGTGCCTTGAGGAAGGCCCTCTGAGAGCAGGTGAGGGGAAGGGGAAAGGAAGAGGAAGCGAAGGGGAAAGGAAGGTGGGAAGTGCGGGAAAGGGATGGCTGGATGATAGCCAGAAAAGCGTGGAGCACCAGATGAAGTCTGTTACTGTTGAATGTTCTTAAATTTTACCTTGTAATGAGAAGATTGATACTCTCAGATATTATCAGAAGTATCTGAGAACAACTTGCATAGAAATATGGATTTTCTCATACAATCAGTAGTGTACTAAGTGTACCTTAATTAGCTTATTAAATAATGGTGTGATTGAAGTTAAACAGTGGGTGATTGCTTTGCTGAACTTTGGTGTAAGAGACAAGTGTTAATCACACACAGAACTAGGCTGTTTCTTATAGTTTCTGACCTGGCTATCACAAAATGAATTGAAATGGATGTCTTGTGGTAAAACAATCTAAAATGAAAAGGGAGGATGCTATTCTTTGCAGAACTTTAGCACAACTCTTTTTTTTTTTTTGTCCAGCAAAACAAAAGGTTTACATTTACAGTTTATAACAATGGAGTGATTTTGTAATTGGCTGATTTTGTGGGTTAAAGGCACATTTTTATTGTTAGTGAAAAGTACTTCTGAATACTATGATAAGGGCCACAGGTGAAATAGCTACACTATTACAAATGATATGATGACATCGTGTGTTGTGAAATTCACACCAAGGTCTCATGGAACTTTTCCTTTAAAGATACGTGATCTCTATGGACACTATTCTATGGAGTAGGGTTCTCCTGCATTGCTAGTTTGCAAGGTCACGGTGGGCCAGAAAGAGTAGTGAGCAAGGGGAGGAGAATGGAGTTTCAGTGATTTTGTTGTCTCTTGGCTTTTTCAGATATCAGTCTTTCCTCGTGTTTTACTCAGCCAGCTCAACCTTGTTGGCAAGTTCTGGCATCTAAGTCCAAATATTCTAAAGCTATTCATTATTAACTTCTTACGAAGTCAGAACTCAAAATTTGTATTGCATATTCCTTCCCCTTTCATTTTAAGTTTATCTATTTTTAGATTTAATTAATTTTTTGACAATGACCTTGAACTCTCAATCAGCCTTCTTTACCCTCCTGAGTATTAGAATCATAAGTATCTACCACCAGGCCAAAGGTGATCATTTCTTAAATACTTTTAAGTCATGATCCTGAGTGTCTAGATTTTTCTTTGATGTTATTAGGAATGATTTTTCCTTTTTTTTTAAAAAAAGGTAGGCGATATCTATAATCTTCTACAACACAACAATCATTCTGTATTAGTGATGCCCTGAGAGTTTTTATTCCTAAAGTTTCATTCTTTCTAATAAAAAATTTTAACGAACTGTTTTTGGTCACTCTTTCCTGACACCATACCCTTTATTAACCACACTTATGTTATAGCATCATTGATAGAGTAAGGTTCTTCTCACAGTGTCTTTTGGGGGGGGAGGGAGGGGAGTGTCTCATTAGTAATATAATTTGATGGCTGGGTATCCAGGGTTCATGATCTGAAACTGTGCCTTGGTGCTCACCATTCGCTTTGATTTTATGTTTGATTTTATAAACAACTTTAACTGATAATTAATAACTTTAAATTTTTTTTGGAGAGAATAGTAATGAGTAACATCTTGTCTCTACTAAACATTTTATTTTACATGGTTTATTTCTTTTAAATTCTCTCCCAAGGCCCATGAGATGGGTTCTAAATACTTACCCACATTTTAATAAAGTTATGGATTGAAAATTGATGAAGTACACTTAACTATACAGAAATAGCAATATAGGAATTTACAGCTAGGCTTCTTGATCTAATAATTTTGGCGATACCCCAAGCAAACAGCATGACCTCATATAATGGCCTCATGCATATATCTATACATATATCATGGATGTGTGGTTTTGCTATGTATGTGTATATGCATATATGTGTATCTGTCTATATAAATATACATAACTACAAGGCTTTGTATACTGCCTTATCATCTGAACATTGGCCATTGTAATCAAAGTCCTTCTAAAGTGTTTTCCCTGACTACATTATTCTACATTATGGATATAACATATTTTACTTAAGTACCTATCTTATATTTTTATTGGACCTTTAGGCTGTTTCTAGCATATAAATATCTCAATTTTTGTTGATTTCTTAAGGAAATTCTTAGCAGTGACATCAGCCCCCAAAGGTAAATGTTTTAGTGCTCTTGACAGTTGCAAGTTGCCAAATAGTTGATGCAGAAAGACTGCACCAGCTGTACAACTGCAGATCCTTATCAGATTGTATGGTATCGCCACTTGAGAAAACAATGGAAAAAATGGTACTGTTATAATGTGAATGTCTTTCTCATTACACATGATGAACTTATTTCTAATATTTCACGTTCTCTGAGTCCATATGTTTTCCAATTGGGATGAGAGGAGGTCTTACCTCATTTTGTTTTGGTTCTTCTGCCCTTGCTCCTGCCTGCCCCCGCCCATCTTATCTTGGTTTGTGTGTTCTGTTTCTATGGTCACATATGGTCACATACGCTCTTCTGTTTCTTTTGCCACTTGTATCTCCCACAAGTGAAGCTCACATGATGTCAGGAAGGAAGCTTTGTAGGTTCTACAAAGTGAAAGAGATGTGTTCAAGATGAAATGGATTGTATTCTGACTTTAATACGAAGAGTAGGCAGAGAGCAATGGCTGGGAGGAAGACAGAGCCATCAAACAGTGGGGGTGAAGGGAGAACTCAGGGATTCAGCCCACATTTTTAGATTGTTTTTCCAAACTAGTGGTTAACAATGTCTTACTACACTAGTTCTTAGGAAAATATAAATCTAAATTCTACCTCATGCCCATTAGAATTCCTGTGTCCCACCTCCTAACACCACCATATTTGTAATTTGATTTTAGAATATTGATTGACATGGAAGGAACAAGAATTGAGACCAAAGGTATAGTAGGGGGAAAACAAAGGAGGGGTTAACAATAGGAAATGTATTCATTACCGTACTCATGTAACTGTAACCCCTCTGAACAGTATCTTTACAATAAAAAATTTAGATTCTCAAAAAAAATTAAGGCCATAGCAACAAACAATCAAATATTATTCAGCGGTAAAAGGAACTGTATACTAAAATGGTAAAGATGATAAGATTTGTGTTATATATCCTAATAAAAGAATAGAAGAATCACTAGCTCTAAAAAATTGAAATAATTCACTAGGAGTAAATGTCATCATTTTCTACTTGGGACAAACATCACTCTTGGCCTCAGTTCCCTCAAGCACTGCTGTTGTTTTTCAAATGTACAGTTTTATTCAGATCTAGGAGAGTCTATCTATAGTCATCTGACTTTAGCAGCTGGGAGGCAAGGGAGCTGGGAGTAATGTGTGAGATCCAGTGTGCATTTAAGTACTCTGGACTTTGCTTGGAACCCAAACTACTTAACCTTAAGGCTATTTGTTAATAGGGAAATTCAATAGTAAAAGAAGTACAGACAGGAGAGCCAAGGTCTCTAGAAAAGCACATTGCATGGTTTTAGATGAAAGTAAAGGCATTAAGGTGAGTACATGATCCATTTAAAGCAAGCCCAGATAATAGGATAAAAATCCTCCTGAGCCAAGTAACTTAGGCCACACACAGATAGGACATGTGTGATCTTGGGCTTGGGGTGAAGTCAGTCAGAGTTACTTTTCTTCTCTTTCTTTCAATTTAATTTTATGTGCATATTATAAACAAATGATTTAAACATATAAATACTTACAAGTGATTTTTTTCCCTCAAAAACTAGGGCATATTACATAGGCAATAACTGGAACTATTGGCAGACAAATATGCTAGAACAGTGGGGTCTGAAATTTATTTTAATGCTTAGTCATTGTAAAAAAACACTTTCTGAAAGTCCTCTACTAAAATATTATTTTTTAAGGGATGTGGTTGGAAATTCACAAATGCTTTTTAATTGCAGGAGGTGTGTGTGTATGCATATATATATGATATATATACATATATCATATATATATATATATATATATATATATATATATATATATATATATATATGCTAGGTAGCTACTTCTACACAGTGACCTGGGACTACCATTAGTTTGTAACTTGCCATTGTGTTCATAAATGTCACATCTTATCTTTGAGGTTTTCAGGTTACCAAGCTATGATTGCTCTCCTGAAGCTGCGATTGAGACGTGCTTTCTTTCATTCTATTTTTCCATCCCTGCCTTTCTCTCCTTAATCATTTTGTCCCTTCCCATTATCATTGGTGCAGATCCTTTATAGACACAGGAATGCTTCAAGAAGAATGGTGTATATTTTGGGGAGGGGAGGAGGGGGAGGGGAGATACAGAAAGTCACGGAAAGCATTGTTCAGGGATAAGGTCTGACCAGTGTCGGAATGAGAGCTGCCAGCCTGGCTAAGTGGCTCTGCAGGTCTTGTTTAAATAGATCACCATTTCAGAGCAGAATAAAATGACCTGGTCATTTAAGCAGAGTGGCAGTTTGGACACAATAACTTGAGTGAAGGAAATTTGAGAAAGAAGCAATCAGTCATTCAGGCATTATGCACTTGTCAAGACTATCAGGGCTTTGTGTGGCAGTGGTTGTGTGTATATGCTTGAGATAGGTAGGCAGTGCTTTGAAATTATGCTACTATTTCATACATTGGCTGTAATTAATTAGAAATGTATATGTTTAAATTAAGAGGAACACACACACGGAGTATCAGGAATCCAAGCATTGCCCTTCATTTGCTGTGAAACGGCAGACAACATTCTCTGGCATTTGTGTTCTCACTGAAATGCGAGGATTAGGCCTGCTTTGTCATGTTGAAAGACTTCATGGGAAAATAGACTGAAAGGGGCTCAGTACAAACTGGTTCTTAAAAGTACACATTGTATGGAAGATAATTGATAGTGGAGTTCAGTATTTAGCACCCACTTGAGAAATGACATTTAGTAATGTGATTCAGAGTACTGGGGCTGGGGCAGGGATATGGGAAGAAGATATAGTTTATGGAGGCTGTAGAACCTATTTATATATTTGACCCTGAAACTGAGGATTTACATGTTTGGTCGAATAGCAAATATTTAGAGTTTTATACAGGCTTTTAAGCACCAGTTTCTTCAGCATTATACCTATTTTGGAAGGAGAATGCATCTAAGCCTTTTTTCTCAACTATTTACAATGATGCAAATTGTCTACCAGAGACTGGCTTGTATTTGGTGGCAGAAACTGATTTCTAAGCAAATGCCTGTCTTTTCAGTGGAGGGAGGCCATATACAGCTATCCCAGCCTGCTGCCCACCCCAAGCCCTTTTTGATTGCATGTAGTCTCAAGGGAAATAGTAATAGTAATAGCAAAAATCAAATATGGCATTTATATTGATTTAAAAGTTGAGTGGCATTCTGGCCTGGCCACTAACAAAGAACAGTCCAAGGAGCAAATTAATCTCTCCAAGTTTGGTTTCTAGCTGAAGTTCACAAACTTAGAATTTGAGAATGAAATGAGATAAATGCATGGAAGGCAATGCTCAGTACATTGCAATGGTGTCAACTTGTTCTTCAGGTTTATTCAATCCTATACATACTTACACTGTGAGAGATTTGTTGGAACTCTGATTGCCAGAAATGAGGCTTTGCTGGCCTTACATTATGTGATGCACAGGCCCTGTAGACCTCATTCCTGAATGACCAACTCCATTTTCACTGACTGGTCCTGATGATGCAGTCTTTTAAATTTTATTCTCTCTATTCTCTTTCTATTTCTTTTTTTCTTTTTCTTCTGAGGAAGATTATAGTGCCTGCATTGACTGGCAGAATAGGACCCTAGCAGCTTTTTGAAGAACTGAATCTTGTCTACTTCATGCTCATGTAATGTACTTTGCTGAAATTGTGCATTAATGTTTAGATAGCTTAGAAACAGTTTCCTTTCCTATTTACAGGAATAGAAAAACTTTGAGATTGCTGTTTATTGATTTCTTTTACAAGTTTAAGCACAGTGAATTATCTCAATTTCATCCTTTACAGAAAAGAAAAAAATCAGTATAGCACATTGAGGTCATATTTATGAAGATGAAATATTCAAACCTGACTAAAATTAATACACATATGTCTTTTTCCTTAAGAGAAATAAGCATGCAACCCCAAATGTCAATGTCTATGATATGACTGTAGCTGATCTCACCTGACCACATTAGTTCAAAACAGCTTTGTATCTTCTACCAACTATAGGCATTTTCCAAGCTCTGCATAATTTACAGATAATTAGTAAGTGGCTGGCCATGTAAATAATTTTTTTAAAAATATACCATTAAAAAAAGCCTTGATGGACTGGAAGGTGGCTCAGTGGTTGAGTGCTTGCTTTGCATGCATGAGGACCTGGGCTCGATTCCTCAGTACCACATAAACAGAAAAAAAGCCAGAAGTGGCACCGTGGCTCAAGTGGTAGAGTGCTAGCATTGAGCTGAAGAGCTGAGGGACAGCGCCCAGGCCCAGAATTCAGGCCCCATGATTGACAAAATAAATAAATTTTAAAAAGGCTTGATAGAGGGATCTTAAAGTGATTAAATATCACATTTGTGGTGGGTTCTATTTTAAAGGAGGAAGTAAGGCAAACCACAGTGCTTTGAAAGGACAAATTACAAAAAACTGTCTGTGTCTCAATTCAGTTCTGGTTCAGAACCATAGACTTTCTACTTAGAAAAGAAATTGAAACCAACTCACTCAAAAAATGTAGGTGTCTAACATGGGTCAGAAAACAGTGGTGTCACAAAGTGTGTGTGTGTATGTGTAGGGACAGAACAGGGCCCATCCTGTGTCTCTACAATAAAGGGCTATCTTATTTCTAGAGAATTTTAAAAGCATAAGAAAAATTGAAGTTTGTCTACTGTTTATGAGTAGCATGTAAAGACAATTCTAAACATAGACACAATAGAAGTGATATAAATATTTCTCCCTCGGGGCTTACTGCTCCAGTCCTTTACCACCGCCCTGCCCAACACCACGGCCAAATACTGGTATGAGGTACCTATGACCTGCACTTCAAGAAATACTGGCAGAGAAGGAAGGGAGGAAGGAAAGAAGGAAGGAAGAAAGGAAGGAAGGAAAGCAGGCAGGCAGACAAAAGAAAGGAAGAAAGAAAGGAAGGAAGGAAGAGAGAGAGCAAAAAAGAAAGAAAGAAAGAAAGAAAGAAAGAAAGAAAGAAAGAAAGAAAGAAAGAAAGAAAGAGGAAGAAAGAAAGAGAAAAGGGAAGGGAAGGGAAAGGAAAGGAAAGCAGTCACTTCTCTTTGATGTACTTATCAAGATACCAAGGCTTGGGGCTGTAAAATGATTGGCTGCCTGCCAGCCACTCAAGGTCTGGAACTGCCTGGCTACTGTGGAACCTTGGACTCAAGCCACTATAGAG
The DNA here is from genome assembly GCF_024711535.1 of Dipodomys merriami. Classification (NCBI taxonomy): domain Eukaryota; kingdom Metazoa; phylum Chordata; class Mammalia; order Rodentia; family Heteromyidae; genus Dipodomys; species Dipodomys merriami. The sequence continues at coordinate 46,797,130 of NW_027202270.1, read as the reverse complement.
TGACCCACAGTCCAGGGAGAACTGAAATGGTTATCACCCTCCCTGGTGATTCCCCCCACCTCCATTAAAGCTATACTGGTGACATGCCAGGGTCTTAATGACAAAAACAGCAGGGCAGTCTCTTCCTAAGGAGTCCTAGGGTATTTGTGGTAAGAAGACTACTGATAACTGAGGTATATTTTTTATTGTAAAGATACTGTACAGAGGGGTTACAGTTACCTGAGTAAGGTAATGAATACTTTTCCTACCGAGCATTGTTAACTCCTCCTTTTTTGCCCCCTACCATCCTTCCCTCCCTATCTCCCCAACTCCTCCCTCCCCCTCTACCCAAGTTGTAAAGTTTGTTTTCAACATAGTGTCTTGTACATCTCATTGTTACAATGGGTCATCCTGTATCCTTATTTCAGCATTTAGTTATTTCCCTTCCCCTCCCCAATTTAGAAAAATAAATATACAAGATGCAGCTGCCCAGGAGTGACATTTTTTTCACTTTTATTTTTTCTTAAGATAATCAAAGGGCTTTCCATTAAATGTGGAGCTCCAGAGGCCAGAACTCTTAAAGTTACCCTGGGCTGTTCCGGTGGGCTGATTGTTCCTGGCACATTGCTCCTACGTCACAGAGGCTAGACACGTTTCTGTTTTCATCCTACATTTACCCCAGTGTGTGCAGAGCCTTGTGCGTCAAGCACCCACACCTAAATGCCTGCTCATGGCATTGTATAAAAGGGAATAGAAGAGAACAAAAATAGACATGCAGGTGGTGGTTGTTAAGCAGATGTTCTTCTTAAGGAGGATGCAGGACGTCAAGGGCTTTGCTGCCTGTGTGTTTTATGTGCCTGATTTTGGTAAGTTTTGCAATGTGTGAAGCTGACTTTTGCTAGAATTGGATACCTGTGTTTGTTTGAGAGAACAAGGCTGCTGGAATGAACATACTAGCGAATTATAGCTTTGCTTAAGGAAGGAATGACTAGGAAATGACAGCTGTTGAGGTTGCTTGTCTCAGAGGCAGGCTTTTGCTGTGAATCTCTAAGCAGGCGCTGAGCCCTTCACCCTTAACACCTGTTCTCCAACCCCTGCCCCAGCTCTCCATACCTGGCACAGTACCAGCCATGGAAAATTGGACAGAGGGCAGTTAGTCACCAACTCAGGGACAGGGCTATAACACCCTGTTTGATTGCTAGATCCCTTTTTTCTTGGCACATCTGCATCTTCTTCTCTTCTTTTCTTGCTCAGAACTTAATCTGTCTTCAAACTCAAAATGCCTGAGGTGAATGGAACTGCTTGAGTGAGAAGTGAATTTCTGCAACCCTCTAGCCCCAACACTGCTGAGCTCATTCTGTTATTACTCACATTTATTAGGGCAATAGTACTAGAAGGATCATTACTAAGGGTTTTCAGCTTAAGTTTTGCTAACTTTATTAATTTTTAATGTTTTAGAAAACATGAAATAAATAAGAAAAATATTCTTGCTGTTTTCAAAGATAACTTTATGATCTTACATTTTTCTGATTAAAACAAAAAGCAAATACAATCTTGAATGATTTTTAATGATTTTTTTTTTGTATTTGGAAAGCAGTTTCTAACTTTTTTTTTCAGAGTTGAAGATAAGACAAAATATGCATCATGTAATGCAGAACCAAAGCTGGGTAGTTTTTCAGACTATCAGTCACCATCCTATTTGGCAGCCAGTGTCTAATCCTTTACTCTGAGACCAAATCTAAAGAATTTCAGTCCCTTTCGGATTGTCTGAAGTGTTTCTAAATTGGATGCACTTGGCTGTTAGAAATCTCTTCTAGCTCTGTTTTAAAAGCCCATTGAAGAGTCATGATGCTACTCTGAATGGGAACTGCTGACGCATATGTGTACAATACACTTAATATGTTGACATTAGGTTATATGTATCTTTGCAGGTGGAGTTAAATACTGTCTTTAAAGTCGTGTGGTTGGGAGGGGGGATCAGATGGGTTGGTATAAAAAAAGAGAAAAAAGAGGGAGTGAATGAAAGGAGGAAGGAGGGAATAAATAAAGAGGAAAAGGGAAAGAGAGTAAAAGAGGGATTGGAAGAAAGGAAAGTGGGAGAGGGAGAAAAGCGAGTGAGAGAGAGAGAAAGAGGAGAGAACAGACATTGCCTGATGTGTGTATGCACACACACAAAAACAAAGTCTCACTATTTTACATGAAGTCATCGTTTTCTTGTGGAGGAAAATGTGACCCTCTAGTTCTTACCATACCAAAAACGGAATCTTCTTCTCGTGTTGTTTGTGCCCATGCTTGGATATGAGTTTGTGCATGCGTACACATGTGTGTATTTAATAACTGATTATCAAGTTTAGTAAATTATTATTTAGAAAGAAAGGGAAGAAGGTGGGAAAAACTATGAGCAAATGAGAAAAGGAACCAGTTAAAAATGTTTCTTTCATACCATATTTAATTATGAAAAATATTTTATATGGAGAAGTATTAATAAAACATAAAATACCATGTCTTTTCATTTTTAAAACAAATTAATTAAATATGTTCAGCGGGGATTTTGTACCACACAGTACTGGTTTACAATAAGGGAATCAAAACTACTATGTATTTGGAATGCAAAAAGCATTTGGACACTAGGTACAGGTTTGTGACATTCAAATACTGCATTTGTTTGAATATCCTTAATACTTACAATATTTTGCATTTAAAATTATACTATATAAAATAAATTAATAAGTTTTAATTAATAAAATTGATAATTTTTATGTAATTGTATAAAATTATCTCAAATAAAGCTTTTTAATCTGTCTTTAAATATATCTTCTGTTGCATTTGTTCTTTTCTTCAGGAGTATCAGCTATTCATGGGTTAGATTTCTTTTGCCTTTCTTGCCCATCATCTCCATAACCATTTTCTTTTTTTTTTCTTTTCTTTTTTTTTTTTATTGTGAAAATACCGTACAGAGGGGTTACAATTACATGCACAAGATAATGAGTACATTTCTTATCAAGCATTGTTGCCTCCTCCTTTGTTTCCCCTTCCCATCCTATTTTAATATTAACATTTTTCGTGGCTTTTATTTTGTTCCTTACATGAGTCTTCCGTGCATCATTTTTGCCTTAACCTTCAGAGTTCTGGAATTTCTGGTATCCATTGTGCTTCCATGAGTCTTAAAAAGTGTCCCAGTGGGGCTGGGAAGGTGGCTTAGTGGTAGAGCGCTTGCCTTGCATGCATGAGGCCCTGGGTTTGATTCCTCAGTACCACATAAGCAGAAAAAAAAAGCTGCAAGTGGCGCTCTGGCTCAAGTGGTAGAGTGCTAGCCTTGAGCTGAAGAGCTGAGGGACAGCGCCCAGGCCCAGAGTTCAGGCCCCACGACCAGGCCCCCCCCCAAAAAAAGTGCCCCAGTGGGGAAAACACAGCAATGTTGAGGTATAAATTCTGCAGAGCTTTTCTGTGTCAGAACAGTATTATTCATAATTATACATGTTAGAGATAATGGGTTTTTCAGCTAATTTAAAAATATTATTCTTGATGTTTTCTTCCTAATTTTCTCAGGAATGTAATGATGCAATCAAGCACTAGTGGCTCGTGCCTGTATTCTAGCTTCTTGGGAGAATGAAAATGGGAAAGGCCGCTGTTTAAAGCCAGCCTGGGCAAAAGTATTCATAAAACTCCTCCTTAACCTATTTCTGAGTGTGCTGGCACATGCCTGTCACCCATCTATGTGGGAAGCCAAGACTGGGAGGATTGTGGTGCAGGCCAGTCCTGGCAGAAAATTCTGAAAGACTCCATCTCAATAGAATCTGGATGTGGTGGTATAAGTCTGTTATTCCAGCTATGGTAGGAGGGGAAAAATAGGAAGATTATGATCCATGCCAGCTCCCAAAAAGTAAATAAGATCACGTCTTAAAAATAACCAGAGTAGGGGCTGGGAAGGTGGCTCAGTGGTAGAGTGCTTGCCTTGCATGACTGAGGCCCTGGGTTCGATTCCCAGCACCACATAAGCAAAAAGAAAAAAGCCGGAAGTGGTGCTATGGCTCAAGTGGTAGAGCGCTAGCCTTGAGCTGAAGAGCTGAGGGACAGCACCCAGGCCCAGAGTTCAGGCCCCATGACCGGACCCAAAAAAAAAAAAAAAAAAAAAAAAAAAAAAAAAAATAACCAGAGTAAAAAGGGCTTAAAGGATGACTACTGGTAAAGCACCTAGCAAGTGTGGCGCTCTTGAATTCAAAACCCAGTACTACAAGGAAAAAAAAAGCAAAGGAAATATAATAACACAATAGACAACAAATACCTTGCTATTGTTTTATTGGCAATCTTTCATTAGTTTTTGGTACAATTGTATTATTTTCAGATCTTGAAAATGCTTCAGTAGCTAATATGAATGCTGCAAGAATCAATACTTGAAATATTTTGAACATTTAAAAGCATAAAGCTATTTTTTTTAATAATTAAAAAATTACCTTAAACAGGGTGGATCAGGCCTTATAATCCTGGCTTCTTGAGAGGCAGAGATCAGGAGGATCACAGTTTGAGGTTAAATTGAGCAAAAGTGTCCAATACTCCATTGTGAATAACTTGGGCATGGCAGAGTGTACCTCTTGTCCCAGTTCTGCGGGAAGCGTAACTGAGAGTATTACAGTTCAAGCCAAGAAAAAAAATGAGACCTTTTCAAAAAAGATGAAAACATGAATTGATCTTCTTTATCTCTTCTGACTAAAATTGATTTTCAATGTGCTTTTTCAGATAGGTCTTGACTTTTGAGCCAACTTGCCATTCTGTGTCTATTGATAGGAGATTTGAGTCCATTAATATTTAGTATTAGAATTAGGATATATGCAGTAGTTTCTGTCATCTTCCCCCCAATTTTAGCGTCCTTTCCCTATGTTTATCTACTCATAGTAGAATAGCAGGATTGTATCCCCTCCCACTTTTCCATGTGTACAGGATGTCTTGGAGTGTCTTCTGTCATGCTGGTTTAGTAGTGATGAATTGGTTTAGTTTTTATTTATCATTTAATATTTTTATTTGCCCTTCAGTTTTGAATGAAAGCGTGGGTTGGTAGAGTATTCTGGGTTGGCAGTTATTTACTTTCAATGTTGGAAATCTGTAATTCCAAGCCCTCTTTGGTTTCATAGCTTCTGTTGAGAAATCTATTATTCTCATAGATTTTCACTTTTAAGAGACCGCTCTGTTTTTCTCTTATATCCTTGTTTATTTTTGGTGCTTGATATTTTAATTACAATGTGTTATGGAGATGGTTTTTATTGGTCTGGCCTTTGAAGTATTCTAAAAGCCTCTTTTCAAAACTAATAGTAAGATATTACATAGTAGCGTAACAGCAGGTGAATACAGTCCTAATACTTAGTGTAAATAGAACCAGGTAACTTGAGGAGATGAGTGGAGTTGGGACAGGTGGAGAGGAAAATTATGGTGACATTGTTCAAGATACATTGTATTCATAAATTGACCTGTTGGACAACTAGTTAATTATAATAAAAATAATGACAACAAAATGGATATAGCTCAAGTGGTTGAATACTTGCCAAGAACATGTAAGGCTCTTGGTTAAAATCCAAAGCCACTGAAAAAAAAATCACCTAAGGCTTTATGCCTAATCAGCTATTGACGTATGTCTGTAGAAGTTGCATTTAGAAACTACCAGTACAGAAAATAAATGAAACAAACCAAATTTTTTCTCACCTTTTCCAAAGTTCCATTTATTCTCTAGATGTGACCAGTATTAGAAATTGATATCTATATATTCTTTTAGATATTGTTTTTACATATGTATGTAAATATAAATACACTTAAAATATTGATACTGGATATACTTTGAATCCCGTTTTAAGATGTGTGTTTTCATGTAACATCTCATCTTGAGCATTATTTTCCAAAAATCCTGATAATAGAACAACTCTTTACCATGAAAACACAGCATCTTTCTACTCAGATATTTTGATACTCTATTTAATTACAACTATATAAATGCTTTCAGAAATGTGATAACTTTGTTCTTATTTAGACTTGTTTTTATTCCCATATTTATCTTCAGTCTAACAGAAGTAGAATTGCTGGGTCAGAGGATGTAACATTTTAAATGATGCCAGAAGAGGCCTTAAAGAAAAATTATACCAATTTACTCTTCCCACCAACACAGGGCAGGAAGCCCATTCTTTACATGCTTTCTATCCTGTTGCAAATTGACATGATTAAGATAAACTGTCTTAATCAATAAAGGAAGCAGCTGGGTTTGTTGTTGTTGTTGTTTTAACATGGTAGATTAAAGAATAGCAAGCTGGAGCTCTGATTAAGAAGGAATTTAATAATGCCTATTATGAAAAGGCCTTTTACCCCTCTTGATTTATCTGAGGACTAGGAATATTAATAAAAATCCAAGAACTTCATTCAACTGTATGATTTTGAACCTTGGAACCTCTATTGAAATCATATATTTAACCAGTTCACATTTACTCATACTCTTTCCAACTATAGTAATTGCTTTAGGATTATCTATCAGGCTCAGTGTATGATTTGCTATGTTCTTTACAGTTGAACATAAGTTAAGTGTCACTACCTTGTACAAGAAATAATGAATGAAGGGTATCCCTCCCTTGTACAGTTTTCTTCATCAAGGGAGTTACCTTACAATTAAACCATTCTGATTTTAGAAGTATTTGTATTCAAGTTCCTTGTTACTGTAAGGCACAAGAAACCAAAATAATAAGTGCAGTTCTAGAACTGCAGAGAAAGCTTTAAATCTAAAACTAGGTTCATGCTATATGGTTGACTTGCCTCCTACCTCCCGGTCATCATACTTTCATGTTTAAGGAAAAGTTAGACTTTTTGTTTGTTTGTTTTTGTTTTGTTTGTTTTTCTTTTTCTTTTGGTGGGAGGGTGATGCTGAGCTTTGAATTCAGGCGTAACTAGGCAGGTACTCTACCACATGTTGCTATATACCCCAACATTTATATTTTTATAGTTGTAGAAGAGCATGGATTTCGTCTTTTTAACTTTTATGAGGAAATTCAACTACAGAGAAAAGCTACAAGAATAGTGGCAGGAATCTTCATCTTCACATTTCCTGATTTCAGTGGTTGTTTATATTTTATTGTTTTTCCTGTGCCATGAAAATAAATAAATTGCAGCTCTTGTGATATGTTTCCTGTGGAACTTGAACATGTACTTACCTTCTAAGTGTAAAGACACCCTACCATAGTTTATGAAGATGGATTTTGTTGTTGTTGTTGTTACTATGGATTGAATTCTGAGCCTTTTCCTTGAAAGACAGGTATTTTACCATTTGAGTCACACCTCCAAGGCTCTTTTTACCTTGGCTATGTAAGTATTATTTAAATTTGCCTTTATTTTATTTTACTGTATACCTGTACTGGGGCTTGACTTCAGGGTCTCACAAACTTACTCAGCTTTTTTAATCATGGCTGACGCTCTGCCACTTGAGCCACACCCCTAAATAATCTGGCTTTTTTGCTGGGAACTTGAAGATAAGAATCTCTTGGATTTGTCTGCTGGGGCTGGCTTTGAATCTACATTTTAGATATTAACCTCCTGAGTAGCAAGAATTACAGACATGTGTTCCTAGTGCCTGGCTAAATTTGTGTTTCTTTTTAAGTAAAGCTAGACACATTTTGTATGTGTGATAGCTACTTGTATTTAATTTCAGTGGACTTTTTGATTTTTTTCCTTGTTTTGAGTTTTTATTGTTTTACAATATGAGGAAAGAAATTTGCTTCTTCATATATACAGTGACTATTTACCTGTGTTTTTTATTTGTCTTTTGGCCTTATTGCTATTTTCCTATGCAGAATATTTAAATTTTGATGCCGTCTGGTTGATCAAGGTTTTTCCTTTACAGTACTGTCTCTTATTCTTGTCTCCCCAGAGAATAGCCCTCCTCTGTCCTGCCTCAATGGCTCAAGCTGCTTCCAGAGCTGAGATCCTGTTTATTTGTATATTGTCACTGTCCTGTTTGAGTTATGGAGTCTATTGATTCTCCCTTTCTCTGCTGGGACTAAGGAGAACCAGTAACCAGGGAACTAATATGGAAGTCCTCCTGTTTCATATGTAGACTTTGGACCAGTCCTTCTGTCTAGTCCAGGCAATCCCTGGACTCTGACTTCCAGAGGCAGGAGCTGCCTGTTGCTTTCAAATGTTCCTGGCATTCTTTACTTTTTATTGTCAAGGTGATGTACAGAGGGGTTACAGTTACATAAGTAAAGTAATAAGTACATTGCTTGTTGAAGTTGTTACCCCTCCCACTTTCCCTTTCCCCAGTGCTCCCCCAGTTCATTTCCAACATATTGTCTGTGTATATCCCTGTTAGATTTGTTCCCCTTTGTCCTTTGTCGCACCATTCTGTTGTTTGCCTTGCCTTCCCTAATTCAGATAAATGTATATATAATCAAATACAGTGACAACAGGAGATATACCATGGGGGGGGGGGGGAACATACAAAAGAAACAAGAAATCACATAGTTCATTAAAAACAACAACAAAGAAAGACCTCTTGTGTCCATGTCTTGGAGTTCACTTCCCTTAACATCCTTTTACATGGTCATATGTACATAGCTATTGAGCTATTCTGCCCATCTGCTAAGATTATCCTAGACATATACTAATTATTGCAAATAAGCAAAACCATGGGACCTCTGTTTCTTTGGGTCTGGCTTACTTCACTTAATATGATTTTTTTCCAAGTCTTTCCATTTCATCACAAATGGGGTGATGTCATTCTTTCTGATGGAAGCATAGAATTTCATTGTATATATATATATATATATATATATATATATATATATATATATATATATATATATCACAGAGAGTTTGGCCAGAGAGGAAAAATCTACTTACTGTGGACAGGCCCAGAGATCTTACTAGAAGTTTAGCACTGCAGTCCTACCCTAGAATTACTGAATCTGATTGTACAGTCCTAGCCATCCCCAAGTGAGCCTTGTGTAAAAGCTATGTGAGGTGTATCTTTGATCTTCATACTAGAGGTAGTTTGGCCTTCATGAGGCTGCTCCATGGCCACTCATCCTTTTGTTTTCCAATTTCCAAAATTGGGGACAATGTGTCTTTTATTTGTTATACATTTTGTTTTTGTGCAGTTTCTTAATGGTGATTGCATTAGGGTTCTACAAGGTCTTACAAAAATGTATTTACTATGGTTATAAAGATTCTCTCTTCTAGCATATCATGGGTCTCTCTCTCATTCTCTGTAAGTTTTTGATCTAAGTTGAATTAATTTTGGTGTCAGAAATGGCAACTTGAGATAGTTTTCTTTGCTCACTTGACTAGCCAGTTGTCCTAACGTGAGTTATTAAATAATCTGTACTGCCACCATCATGTTAACAAATTTCCTTGTATTTCATATTTTAACTTTTTAATCTCTTACTGTCTGGCACTAATCATTTCTCTTAAATTTTTGGAAAAAGTATTAAGACCAAAAATTTGTATATTTCCTATTTTAATAATAATTTTTACTTTTTTCACTTTTATGTCTCCTTATACAAAAGTGATTATAATTTTTATTTCTAACTGGATTTTTAGGTATCCAAACTAGATACCTATTTTTCCCCCACCTATGACAAATTTGAACACATTCTCTTTCCTAAATTTAATTTTATTGTCAAGGTGATGTACAGAGGGTTTACTGTTACATATCTAAGCTAGTGAGTACATTTCTTGTCCCTCCCTCATTTTTCATTTTTCTCCAACTTTCCCTCCCATCAATTACCCCTGCCCTGGCCAAGTTGTACAGACCATTTCTAACATACTGTCTTGTGACTATTGCTGCTGCATTGGTTTGCCCTTCATCCTTTGACAATCCATTCTTTGCTATCTTTTGGGAAGGTACAATAGGAACACCACTAAATGCAGCACCACATGTGTGTGGTGTGCACAGCTTGAGTATTATTTTTCTTCTGCTCCAATCCTCATTGTGAGCCATCCCACAGCAAGTCTCTTGCATTTGAATTCTGCCATTATTGCTTATTAGAAATCTGGCATTAAAGAGCCTTTCTGATCCTCTGCAATGGAGAGTATCTTCAGAGTGTGACCTGTGGAATGAATGTGATAAAGGCCTTACCTGAATCCCTGGTACAAGGCATGGACATAGCCAATTGGTTCTACTTTTCTAAACTTGTTAGAAATGGAAATGAAAGAGTCTTCCAGAATACCTTCATCAACTGGATTAATAAGTTGTTCATTCAGATGTGTTTTTAGAATGGAAACTTATAGAGAATCTTCTACAACGACCTTGCCTTAATTGACTTTCAATTGTTTACACTAATGGAAAGGATATATGTCCTGAGACACTACTAGTAGATACTACCTTAGTCTTTCAATATATCTTGGAATTCATTTGGCAATTACTTTTGCATAATACACTCACAGAATTTCATATTCAGAAGAGAACCTTGCAATTATAAACTCCTTTAATTTTGCAGATGTGGAAACAGATCTAGAAAGCTAATGACTAACCCAAGATTACACAATAATATGATCTTAGTGGCAGAGTTGAGATTAGAAACAGATATGTGAACTGGTATCTTTCATTTATTTCCCCTAAGATTTTATTTGCTTAGGTAGATATCCAATTCACTGCAATTAGTGCCTGAAAACTGATGCCTACATAGGATAAGGAATGTAGGAGCTCAGAGGAATGGAAACACTACTGAGTCTTTGCACTGTTTTTTTTTTTTTTCAGAACCAGAACTTCAACCATGATATGGCCCCTAAGTTTAGGGTAAATAAGAGCAGGGGAATGTCATGACTAATAGAATAGATATATATCCAGATCAGAATTCCCAGTCTGTTGGGGATGTAAGCCAAGTCTTCCAGTGTTGAGTGGAGTGCCAGTGTAAGAAATGACAGGCCATAATAGATCCCACACAGAAAATGGACAAAATCAAATGGTCCAGGCTTGCTGGTGGTTTCCATCACTTCCACAGGCGCTGATCCCAAAGAGATGCCTGTGTTGGGGATCCTTGATGTTCATCTAGGTGAATTTGAAACAATACCAGCCATAGGTATTGTGACTTAGAAGTAGTTTCACCTTAGAAATGATTCCCCTTTAGAGAACAACAGTTCAATCTTACATTGAAGTTTAGAAAAAGTTTAGAGCGTTGTTCAAAGACTCTCAAAGAATTGTGTTTGGAGGCTGCAATGGTTTGAATGTGTCCTGCAAGGGTTTTTGTGTTGAAAAGTACATCCCCATTTTGAGGTGTTGAATAACATGGAAATTTCATCTGACCATAGTGTTGAGAAGTGATTGAGGCCTTGGGAGGTGATTAAGATTTGGTAAGATTATCAGGGTGCAGACCCCATGATTAAAATTTAGTGGTTCTATGAGAAGGAGAAAAGCCAGAAGAAACAAATATATATGTGCTCCTCTTTGTGTACACTGCACTAATTTGGAACTCTGCCCTCAGAAAAGCCAACATCAGAAGAGGAACTTACCTTAGACCAGAACCAGAAACTTAAAAACATGTTCTTTTTGTAGGTTACCCAGCCACACATTATTTCATTACAGTAACATTACAGATCATTACAGAAAATAGACTTGTTCAGAAGTGACAGCAACCCAGGAGATAAGACTACTTTTGATTTGTAGTATTCCTAGCTGGAGTAGATGTTCTATTATAAATTATGGCATTCAAACTTAAATCATAATATTGTGGAGAAAAAGTTAAATGAGATTTTAAGTTTTGACTTGGACAATATTGAGTGATGATGGTTGGTGGACCCTAATCAGAAATTAAAATAGCTTTCATTGGATTTATCTTGATTCAATTGATAAGAATTAAAATGAGTGTTATTTCCCCCATAATTAGTTATGGATATTGGATTGATGAATTTAGCTGTCAGTGGGATAAGACCACCTACAAAGACAAATGAGTATACCTGTGTAATTGTTAAATTCATTAGCTTAAGAGGGCTTTGCTGTTGCACCCACACAAGCGAAAGAAATTCTATGCTCCAGGCCTGGGCCTCTCACCTAGTGCAGAAATGTCAGCTTCCTCAAAAATGCACAGTACACGTTGTGCCTTTAGCTTCTCATGCAGTGAGTCATATTTGGAGAGGTCTTCCCTCTGTTCTTCTGTGGTGCATAATTCATGCAAAAATATGATTTCAGCTGTGTTAACTTCAAAGAGTTGCAATGAGGCATATATCTGGAAGTATTTGCTCAAAGACAAGAATTCTGTTTCTCATTTATACAACTATCTTTGATCAATGTAATGGCAAAGAGCCAAAGGCAGCCATGCAATTTCTAGCCTGATTTTTAAGTCTTTTGTTTTAACTTGAATTTCAAGAAGCTAGCCAGGATGAAGGCTATGTATATTGCTTTTAATTTATCTGGCTTATCTGTGTAATTAACACAAATCTTTAAAATAGATATGAAGTGTCTGATGATTGAAATGACTACTAATAAAATATCCATCTCCTTAGAAGGTCTCAATTTCTTGATGGTTTAATCTATTATGAGCTCAATAGATAATGAGATGATGTCAGTTGTATACACATTCATCATCATATTCTGGACAACATAAAAATAATGATGGTAGGAACAAAGGAAAATAGCAATATGTTAATAAATGCTCAGCTGAGAGTAACAGCTTCCAGGAGCAGTCATAAGGGCAACAGTGTTGTTGCAGTAGCGGTGGTAGGTATGGCTGTGGCTAACAAATGTGTTTGCCCACATGCCAGGCAAGCATCATTTGTACAGCTATCCATGGATTAGCCCATTTAATCCTCACTTCAACTCTGTGAAGAAGGTGCTGCTTTTACTTCTGTTTTATAGATGTGACTATTAGGCTGGTAGCAGTCCAGTAGTTCATCTAAGATCTGCTAGCTAGTGCTTCTTTATGAAGGCCACTCAGAGCATATGTCTGGAGGGAACAGTACAAGTATGTATACCTGCTGGTTGGCTAATCTAGTACTTGAGGCTATGGTCTAGTTCCCTGGATTCAGCTTCCACCTGTGAACAGTGAAACATTGGGGGAGACCAACTCCTTGTTAAGAAGATCCCTTTGAGACACATACACACACACTCACACACACATATTTTATATATACATCCTGATATGAACAACAGGTCAAGAGGTACTCACTAAGTATTTTCATTTAGGTAATCAGGTCCAGTCAGCATTGAGATACCTGTGTCTATGGACAGGAACTGGGCCCCATCTACAGAATTTCTGATTTACTACATCTGGATTAGAACTGCATTTCCAACAAGTTCCTGACACTATTAATGCTGCTGGTCCAAGAATACATTTTAAGAATAGCATCTTATGTATTTCTCTTTTTTTTTCCTTCTGTGCTGGTCTTAGGGCTTGAACTCAGGGTCTGGGCACTGTCCCTGAGCTTCTTTTGCTCTAGGCTAGTGCTCTACCACTTGAGCAAAAGCTCTATTTCCTGGACCTGCAAATTTTATGTATTCAAAATATTTACTACCATGTTCCAATCAAATAGGTAAGTCTTTCTTCTTAAAAGCATAAATCAAGAAGGAAGTTCTAAATTCTGGGGGTTTTCATACATTTAAGAAGCAAAGAAGAAAGTATCTGTTCACTGTAACCACAGCAGGAAGGGATAATACTACCTCAGACAGAATCACACATCTTCTGGGGCTAAGTGATCCTCCTTCACAGCTGGAAATGCTTACCTCTTTGTTAATTGTTTTGGGGGAGAATTTATAATTAATATTCACCTATTTTAAGGTAATTATATGTGAGTTATTTTCAGATAAAAACATGGATGTTAGTGCTTACTCACCTAAAATTTCTCCAATTTAAAGTCCTAATACTTGCCTAAAATTTCCCCTACTTGTGTAAAATTTCTCCAATTAGTGTCCTAATACATTTTCTTGATGAAAGTAAGTGATAAGTTGGCATCTAAGACCTTAATAAAAAAAAGGAAGTATAGATTACAGCAGGTAGATTCTCATTAGGTTGCTTTTCTCTTTCATAATACAGTTCAAGCATGTGAAATTTAAGGAAATTAAAATACCTTTCTGTGCTTTTGAAAAATATCAACGCCTTGAGTAAGGATGAATATAGTGGAAGTGGTTTATTTGCATGTATGAAAATAGAACAATAAAACCTGTTGAAATTGCTTTAAGAAGGCAGAAGTAGGAATGATAGAAGAGACGAGGTTAGAATACATTGTGTGCAGGTGTGGAAATGTTACAATAGTAATGTTACATTTATCCCTCTTATAAAACCAATGCATTTTTAAATAGAAAAAAAAACACCCTTCTGTAAAAAACAAAAAACAAGCATAAAAGGTAACACACTGCCTTGCTTTTTAAAAAGTAAATTAATAGGCTATCATTTTGGTCACTTTTAAGTTTATAGGAAACTAAATGGAAAAGGTGATATCATTTTGAATCTTTACTTTTATGCTATGTAGGCCTTTATACAATTTGTAATGGGTTTCTTATAGGCCACATATGGTTAAAACTTTCTACTCTGAAAATTTCTGACAATCTCTGTCTTCACATGGAAGTGTTTAGATCATTTGTATTTGCTACAATTATTTTTAGGGTGAATGTAGATATGCCACGTTAATATTAGTTTTCTGAATGTTTCTTTTGTTATTTGTTCCTCATTCCCCATTTTTTGTCTCCTTTGTTATTATTTCTGTATTATTGTATAACTATGGCTCAGCTCTTACTTTGGAGTGTTGCAACTTCTACCTGTTTTGGGCTGTCTTCAAAAAGAATTTTTTTTTCCTTTTGGTGGATGCTCTAAGAAGTACACTGTACAGACCTAAACTATCACAGCTTACATAGACTTACTACATTGCACTACATTAAGCATATAAAACATAAACATTAACCATATAAAACATAAACATGTGAGCTCACCTACCTACTGGTGTATTATAGTCAATGCATATATTTAATATATATGTATAAAAGTAATCATATACAATTATACAATTATGCAGTTACACAATTATAAAATTATACAATATGTCCATTTCTTTCTGATGTCTTTTCCCTTAAACCCAAAGCATTCCCTTCAGTTTTTCTTTAGAAATGAATTTGCCTAGTTTTCTTTCATTTAAACATGTCATTATTTGGCTTTCTTCTCTGAAGGATATTATCGATGGATATAGAACTCTGTTATTTTTCTCTTTCAGCATTTTAAAGATGTTTTCTGACCTTTCTGATTTCTGATGAGAAGTCTTAAGTAATTCAAATCATTCTTACCTGTGTATACTGTGTAATTTTTCTCTAGCTGCAGTGAATACTTTATCTTTGCATTTGTGCTGTTGATTATGATGTGTGATTATCTTTGAGATTATTCTCTTTAGAGTTTATAAGCTTCTTGTATTTTGTGCTTTTTAATATTTAGCCATTATTCTTCCAAATAGCTTGCCATTTTTTTTTTAATTTTCTTTTTTAAAAAAAGAACCTAAATGACATAAATACTAGAACATTTGCTATTTTCCAACAGGTCCCTGAAAGTCCACTCATTTTTTTTCAATTTTGAATTATTTTTCTGACTCCCAAAGTTTATCTCTGCTATCATCTCCATTTAAAAAACTATATAAGGGTAATGTTCAGAAGGGTTACATTTATATAAATAAGGTAATGAGTACATTTCTTTTTGAATAGTGTTAAATTGAGACCTCCAGTGAATTTTAATTTTAGATATTTTCTATCTCAACAACATCCTCTATTTTTTCCCCCTAGTTTCTGTTTATCTTCTGAGAACTTCGGTCTTTCCATTTATTCCATGTCCTCACGAAGGATAGGTATATAGTATAGATTTGGGTCATCTCAGGGCTAGAATTTGGTTCTTTCTTCATGAGAATAGGTCATACATGAGCTGGGAAGGTGGCTCACTGGAGATTCTAGTTTTCTGTAGCAGAATGAAATTTTATTCCTGGAATTGTGTAGTGTGTGTTTGTGTGTGTGTGTGTATATGTGTGTGTGTGTGTGTGTGTCCGTATGTGTGTGTGTGTGAGTGAGTGTGTGTGTGTGTGTGTGTGTGTGTGTGTGTGTGTGTGTGTGGTGTATTTGCAATCCTGATATGATCTGAACATAGGATATTGCCAATTTAAGTTGTTTTGTCCGTTAGTTATTTTAAAGGTATTTTCTGACCTTTGTGATTTCTATTTAGAAATCCTTAGTATTTGAATCATTGTATGATGAGCAATATTTCTGATTGCAAATGATCTGATTATTTTGGTTTGTTTTAGTGGGCAATGACTGGATCAGATCATATTCCTGCCTCCCCATTTTTCTGCATTGGGGACCTAATGTCAGATTCATTTTCAAAATTCTTTTTTATTCCTGTGCTACATTGGCTCTGTCCCCCACATGCATCTCTCTGGGGCTGGTTTGAGATGTGAGCAGTGTTTTTGACACTTAGTTCCATTCTCAAAGCTTTTGTTATGTTGCTTTTTGTCTGCTATGAATAAGAAAGCACAGTTCAGATTGGAGCCAAGAAGTGAGTTGATGCATGCACAGAATTAGGGGATTCCTTTCTCCATCTTTTTCCTCTCCATGCTTCAACCCTACAACTCTACAACCCTCATTATCCTTTGCCTGCAAAGGCTCCTTTGGGATGAAAGATGGGATTTCATTTGAAGTGTTAACTGCTCTACTGCTGTGCATCTGCTGTATTGTTGGTTATTAAACTTGGTGAAGGACTTGCTCCAGGGCAAAGTTACCAGAATTAAAGCAAAATACTGACCAACCAACTAAACAAACACCAGGAAAGTCACTTCTTTCTGGGTTGCTCCTCTAAATCTGACTCCTGCCACAATTCTGAACTGCTAATGAAGTGCTTCAGTCTCGTTAGTTGCTTTTGTATCATTTTCTGGCAGTTGAGTACTGTGCAGGTACTATTGCTAAGTATGGAGGGCATGGATTTTCTGGCCCAAGATACAACCTACACTTCCCCTCCTTGCTCAGCTCTTAACTTCAGAGACTCCGTTTTTGCCATGTCCAGAATTTTACTTGTATATTGTAAGAGAAGGACTGTGGACTTAGCATACTATGAAAGATATGTAACTCTCACCTCCTCCTTTTTCTTCTGCTTTACAAAGGATTTCTACTCCATAAAGGGGAAGACATGTGACAACCATGAAGATGATGTGAAAATTCATTTCACCAGAGTTTTCAGTGATGATCTCTATTTTACTGGCACTGTGGTATCAGACTAACTTTAAAGCAGTGATTTTCTTCTTTCACTGTTTTACAAGAAGTGTAGTTGACCCCCGAACCAACCTGTGCTGCCAGCCCTGTGCTGTTCAGATTTCACATATATCAAGTTATTCAGGAGTTTTACTAACAAGTGACTACAGTTTAGCGATTGAGTTGAAAAAAAATCTCAAAAACTTGTAAAAGTCTTCCAAGAATGACAACACCTTGACAAAATGACAACACCTTGTCATTATCAAAAAAGACATCCTAAAGTCAAAATTATAAATCCCACACTATGGAGATAGTTGTAGTTAGTTGATTAAAAGGCAAAAAGCAAGCACTTAAGGTAATCAGCTCCAATCTTCTTTTCTCTTTGTTAGAATCTCATATCCATCCCTTCTTATTGGCTGACAAGATGGTGGTAGAGATGGTAAGCCATCACTGAAGAACTCTCAGCTGAAGGCTCAGCTGCTTTTAACCATATTGTGGATTGGGGTGTTCTAAGTATCTATGTCTGTAATTCAAGGTGCCTAGGTACCTGTGTTGAGGTGGATTTTACCTCTTCACTTTTCCTATCATCTATCTTCTTTGTTTCTATGCTGTCTTTGGCAAGGAGGTCCCTATGGAATGGTGGTCTGTAACACCAGTACATGCATCCTGTTCTCTCTGCCACCATCTTCAGTTCTTCCTGCACAGGAGGGTGGAAATACTGTGGTCAAGTCCCTTAGGGACTATGCATGTGATAAGGTTGTAACCTCCACACTCTCAGGTCTGGCTTTCGTGGTGTTCCACCCCCACCCCCTCACCCCACTCTCATTACGCTGCTAATTCTGGTGAAAATGCACAGAGGATTTCTGCCATGTGGATAGTGTTGGTGATTGTGATTTATGGTCCACAGCATATTTAGTACCTTGAACTTGAACTTGCCTAGAGCCTGTAACATCTGCTGCCACATGTCCTTTTCAAGAACATCAAACTCGCAGCCTCTTCCTGTCATCCTATACTGTGAAGGTACTTCCCGGGGTCCATTTTCTTTATGGCAATGAGCTTCTTTATGGCAATACTAAATAGTTCTTCCTTGGCTATTGATAAAACCATATTCATGCCTTACATCAAAACATTTTATTGATCCCAGATGTTTATTGGGACCTGATCTGAGGCCACACACCATGCTGTCCATGGTGTCCTGGCTTGGGCTTGGGTGTGGACAACACCAAGATGTGATGGCAGGAAGCGCTGTGAGTGGGCCTCACCTTCCTGATGACCAGGCTGGTGGTGGTGATAGGAATATCTCAAGGATATCTTCCAGGCTGTAGTAGTGACTAGATGGGAGCTTGTTAAGGGGCTGCTTTGGAGCCTCGGGGTCTGCTCTCCACCCCAAATGTTTCGACCTGTTGTCAATAACACAGTTTACATGTTGATGTCTGGTATGTATGAGGTGCAGTGAAAAGTACATGTGAGTTCACTTTTCCCAGTGATTTTCCATTTACTGGAGAGAAAACTGCTTATACAGATGAACAGTATCGCATATTTTAAATGTAGATTCATAATTTTGAGCTCAACATAGCAGCAGCAGGAAGTGGCTCCATTATTAAATACAGTACAACAGTCTGCGGTTAATCTAATACTACATACTTTAACATGTTTCTGTCTCTACTGCTATGGATCTGAGCAATTTTTAATAAATTTGAACTATATAATTTGTCGATGGATTTAGTTGTATTTTATGATAGCAAAGATAAAATACACTATTATCTACATATATCTGACATATTCATGATATACCTGATCTTTCTAAACATGTAATGAGTTTTGGAATGTAACTATTTCTCCATTATGAAATACTACTTGAAACTTAGTTTCCAATGATTGCAAAGTTTCTATTTTTCTCCTCCTCCTCCTCCTTCTATTCACCCTCCTTCTCCTTTTCTTTTCTTCTCCCTTTCCTTCTCTTCTTTTTTCCTTCTCCTCTTCTTCCTTTGACTCCTCCTTCTCTTTTTCTTCTTTGTCTTCCTTCCTAACTTTTACTCACTCTTGTTCTCATTCTCCCTCTCCCTCTCTTCGCTCTTGTTCTTGCTCTCCCTCACTCCTTCACCTCTGCACAGTATCAAATCCAGGACCTCATGCATAGTTAGGCAAGCATTCCTCTCTTGGCTACTTTAGTTTCTTTTTGCCCCCTGATATTTCTAGTCTATGTTTTATCTGTGACTTCTTTCAAATTGTTTCAAGTATGTCATTGCTCTTCATCAGTGCAGTTCAGACCTATGCCAGGGCTCAACTATACTTCGTAGTTACCCTTTGGGGAGGCGAGTGACATTTTCCCAAAGGCATGAGGTATAAGGACAGGAGGAGCCACACAATCTGTAAATGGCTGCTGGTCACATAGAAGGGAATTGTGGCCTGACTTCAGCTAATTGCCACTGTTACCTGAGCTTCTGAGATGGTTGCTTGAAAGAAAGCAGGTAACACAAATGTCAAAATGTCAAGGATGGAAAGAGGAGTCAATCGAAGTGTTTAAAGTTCAAGTGTGCGTTTGCCTTCTTTGAAACAGAGCTTTGAGCTCAGGTGTGGCTCTTCATCAAGAATCTTCTCTGATTCACTTTGAACCTGCTTCTTTTAGAGTGATATTCAGCTCTTTATATTTTGTGTGTGTGTGTGTGTGTATTGGCTGAAACAGCTCCCATAATCCTACCATTTACCCATTACTGTATTTCTTATGTGTTCCTTTCCCATGTAATCATTGTTATTTTTTAATCATGAAAGGTAGAAAAGTTCATTGCAAATATTTTAAACCAAAGAAAGTACACAAAGTAGAAAAGTGAAAACTAAGTTCAATGTTTAGGAATAGCTCAAGGATTTTATCGTTTCTTTTAGAAGGGCAATACATAATTAAATAATTCCATATTAATTTTTGTTCCTATTAACAGTGATAACTTTATAGTATAAATAGCCTCACTATTTTTGTATATTTAAAGACTTCTAAAGTGTATGTTTGTTTTGCTTTTTAAAAATTATAAATAGCAAACTGCTGATGGGTATAAAGCAACTGATAAATATTTTCTGTAATGTATGTGCTCATTTTTACTTCTTAGTAGGAACCACTAGTAATATTATTTCTTGGTGCTCTTCTAAAGAAAGTTTTATGCTTTAAATCTTTGTGAAAAGAACATATTAAAATCTGTGTAAAAGAACTTATCCTTTGCCATTCTTTGATCTTTTTCTGAACATGTAAAAAGTTTTGGAGTGTAGCCATTTCTCCATTAATGAAAAACCCCTTGAAACTTAATTTTTAATGGTTGCAAAGTTTCCATATTCTTGAAATGGTGTGTTTTGTTTGCATTTCCTCTGCCTTGTACTTCTTTTTTTAAAAAAAATAAAGTGTTATTGTGAAAATACTGTACAGAGGGGTTAAAATCACAGGAGCAAGGTAATGAGTACATTTCTTATCAAGGATTATTGCCTCCTCCTTTGTTTTTCCCCTACCATCCCTTCCCTCCCACCTCCACAACTACATTCCCCCCAACCCCTGCCTAAATTGTAAAGTTCATTTTTTGACATAGCGTCTTGTACATCTCATTGTTGCAATGGGTCAACCTGTATCACTATTTAAACAATTTGTTTTCCCTTCCCCTCCCCAAATTTTACCAGCATCAAATACAGTGAAAACAAGGGTTATTCCATGGGGCAGGGACATACAAAGCAACAAAACAATCACGTGATACCTTATAAATACCTTAGAAACAATAGCAAGAAAGAAAAAAAAACACTTCTGTTCTTATCTTGGGCTTCATTTCACTTAACATCATCTTATCTGACCTTTTCTGCTTGTCTCAGATATATACTAGTTATTGCAAATAAGGGAAACCATGGGACCTATGTTTCTTTGGGCCTGGCTTACTTCACTTAATATAATTTTTTCCAATTCTTTCCATTTCCTAACAAATGGGGCAATATCATTCTTTCTGATGGAGGCATAGAATTCCATTATATATATATATATATATATATATATATATATATATATATATATATATCACATTTTCTTGGTCCATTCATCTACTGAGGGGCATCTGGGTTGGCTCCATATCTTAGCTATGGTAAATAATGCTGCAATAAACATAGTTGTGCTGGTAGCTTTAGTATGGTCTTGTTTGTGATCATTCAGGTAAATGCCCAAAAGTGGGATTGCTGGGTCATAGGGGAGCTCTATGTGGAGTCTTTTGAGGACCCTCCATACTACTTTCCAAAGTGGATGAACAAGTTTACACTCCCACCAACAATGCAGTAGGGTTCCCTCCTGGCCACATCTCCTCCAGCATCTGTTGTTATTAGAGTCCTTGATTATAGCCATTCTAACTGCGGTGAGGTGGTATCTCAGTGTTGTTTTTATTTGCATTTCTTTTATGGCTAGAGAGGTTGAACATTTCTTCATGTGTCTATTGGCCATTCTTACTTCCTCTTCAAAGAAGTTTCTCTTTAAGTCTTTAGCCCACTTATTTATTGGGCAGTTGTTTCTTTGAGGATTTGTTGTTGGGGGATTTAATTTTTTGAGCTCTAGGTATATTTTAGATATGAGACCCTTGTTCATTGTATGGCTAATGAAGATCTTCTCCCAATCCATTGGCTTTGCCTTGTACTTCTTCATTAATGAATGTCAGTTTGTTTTTAAGTCAGCCCAACACTCTACCTTGTAGAAGTACATTAGCAGACAAATCTGATCTCTTCCCACCTTATAAATAAGATAACTCATAAAAACACCTAGCCTGGCCCCTGGAATGAAGTCATAAGATGTGTATTTATTCTTCAGCTTATTTCCTTCACTGTGTAACAACTCAGCTATCAGGATAGGCATTGAATGTTAACAATGATAGGAAACAATATTGTTGGAATGCCATTGAACTGTATGTATTACAGATGTACTATGGGCAGAGAACTTAGTATTGGGTTGTTATTGTCAGAGTCAAGAAAAGGCTTCTGTATTTGGCAAGGCACCGACGATAAATAGGAAACTGTTCATACTGTAATGTAGAAAAGTGATTAACACTGTACAAAAAGAACATACGTGGAAAGGATCTAGAGGGAAGTCAAGTAGTTTGTACCTAACAGCCAGGCTGGTGTCTTGATTGCTCACAGTAGTGATGCAACTTATCTCTTGCCCATACCTTTTGGAGTGATTTTGTTTCCATAGCGAGCTCACCACTAGTTAATTTTGAGTGTCCTGTAAGAAATCTATGAGAGCCTGGTGAGTTTTTCTGTTTTCTACAGCCTTCACTCTTTTTTTTGTAATATATATTTTTTATTATAAAGATACTGTACAGAGGGATTACAGTTACATGAGTAAGGTACTGAGTACATTTCCAGTCGAGTATTGTTATTCCCTCCTTTGTTTTTCCCTTACCATCCCTTCCCTCCCCACCTCCCCACTCCTCCCTCCCCCGCCCAGAAGTTGTAAAGTTAGTTTTCAACATAGTGTCTTGTACATCTCATTGTTACAGTGGGTCAACCTGTATCCTTGTTTCAGCATTTTGTTATTTCTCTCCCTCTCCCCAAATTAGAAAAATGTATATATAACATGCAGGGCACCAGAATCAAATGCAGTGAAAACAGGAGTTATACCATGGGGGAAGAACATACAAAAGAAACAAAAAGAAATCACTTAATACATTCAAAACAACAGTAGCAAAGATAAAACCCATTGTGTCCCTATTTCACTCTTTCCTCCTATGTCTGTCTATATCCTATCCCTTGGTTGGTGGGCATTTCCACTGCTGTATTTAAATTGTTACATAAGATCACTTGCTCTTTCTTTACCAGTCTGTATTGATTAGAAAGATAAGAGGGCAGAGATGGGATTTGTCTTGTTCTCCAGTAGATTCCTAGTGCTTAGCTTGTGCCAAACAAGAGCTCACTGGCCAAGAGCTTGAACTTTGTCCTCAGACTGCCTCCTTCATTTATTCCCATTTTGACCTAGGGCTTGGAACTGTTTGTAGAATGGTAAAATCAGTAAAATCAAGATACAGGAAATAATGTCTCCTTGAGTAATATTATAAGCAAAAATAAACATTTTCTACACTTAGTGTAGAAACACAAGTAGCAAGTATGGCAGTTCACATCTGTAATCCCAGCTACTCAAGAAGTTGAGCAAGAGGGTTGTGAAGTTGGAGGTCAGCCAGGAGTACATTAGGAGATTCATCTTAACAAAGAAAGTGGAATGTGTGCCTAACACATCACAAATGCAAGTGAACAACTTATTAATGAAAATAAATGGTATCAGTTGTTCAAGGTTACAGGAAAGAATGAATGTGTCTTTACCAGCCATTTCTGGGTTATTGGGCAGAGGGTACATTTGCAGACATCCTGGCTCTTCTTCAATGCTGTCCTTTGCTTAGCTGATCACTGCTGTGACATGAAGTCTGACACTTTAGATGTCTGAATTCATGAATGCAGTTGTTCTTATTTTGAATAAACTATCCAACAGCTCTAGCCTTGCACCAGTGATTGTCTGACTCTCACGTTTCTGAGGTTAGTTTGTCAAAGTCAATTCCAGTAGTTCATTGATAGAGTAATAAATGCAGTGAGAAGAATATGTTTTAGTATTAGCCCCCTTCTATTCTATTCTTGACTCCTGTAACTGCACAACATTTGGTCCAAAGCATTTATTTAAACAATAAAACAATAACTGGCCATCTAGTTTTTGTATTTTTAAATGCTTAACAGGGTCAGAAAGGCTAGTCAAAGTTACAGGGTAAAATGCAAAGTCCAACTTCCTGGTTTACCTGTCTCTGGGATATGTAGACTTTGCTTCAGATCTGTGTAGAGAAGGAAAAACGTATCTATTCAACAAAACAAAATTTAAAAAACTTCTATTGAAGGCCCAAAGGAGAAATCTTTGTAAATATTGAACCTAGATGAAAACTTCTCATATTTTTGTGTTTTAAGCATAATGTTAAGAGTACTGAAAGGTGGCCTTGACAAAATTATAAGGGAGTTCTTTCCTCAAGTAATAATGACGCATGTGTGCAACATCATTGGTGTTTCTAGTGCCTTTTCTGCTCAGTAGCTTCATCTTCTGATTCGTTGTTTCCATTTTACTTTTGCCTTTGTGCACTCACAGGGTTCAATGCTCATTTTATTTTGTTTAATTTATATTTGCCCCCAAATCAAACAGGGACGAAAGAGTCATTGTCAGAGCTTCCATTTTGACCCAGTCCCCTAACCATACAGTTTGTCTCACTGGAATACAAATGTTTCTTGTTTGTCTCCTTTGCATTTAGAGATATACACACACCCCTGTGTCTGTTTCCCACTGCACCCCCATTCTGTCTCAAAATCCCACATGTACCATTACAAACTGTACTTAGGCATATTATAGAGAGTTTCAGGTTGGTACACAGACCTGCCACATTCTCTACACTAGTTGCTTACTATTCCACTTATTTAATGAATTTCCCACTAAAGAACATTTCAGGGGATTCCATTATTTTTCTACGCAGAGACTATTATGTCTGTAGGTAATTAGACACGCGTACAATGATATTGCAATGTAGTAACGTTTCTAAGGAAAAAGAAAGTATGGTCAGCATAGAGGACTATTCATGTGTAATGAGGTTTATTGAGTTGGGTGTTAGAAACTGTTACCTGGTCAGAGTAGAAGGGACTAACTTGGATGGAAAGTTATTTATTTGGCAGAGGGTATGGAAGCCATGATGTCCTTGGCAGATTAGAACCATGAAATAATATAATACATGTAAAGTGGCTGAAGATAGGTGTTAGAGTAGAGATTATCTCAGAGAAGATACTATGAGATGGTATTTGGTACACTGTGTTCGTGACAAAAACTATAGGAATTCTATCAACTTCCATGAGAAGGAACTCTGGTCCTGGACAGCTCCAGTTTCATTGCACACACATGTTGGCTGGCCATTGGTCTTATTACCTGCATCCTCACAGACCTGCTATGGGAGTTCTACCAAATACAAAAACATTTTCTTGGGAGCTTGAAAGTACTGCATATGAGACTTTATCTCTGCAGGTTATTTAGTTATATCATGTTTCTTATTTTGTTTATTTCAAATAGCAATCCTAAATATTTAAAAGAATCCAGCATAATAAGAAAACAAGTTAGTGTTATGTAGGACTTTGTAGATCTGTTTGAAGCTTACTTTTAAGTTCTAAAAGAAACTTGTACTGCAAGCTTTATGGCCAATCTAATCTTTTGTCTGACAAATTGAAACCATTACTGAGAGTTTTTAAACAATTAAGATTTTCCTTACAACATATTCTCAAACTTGTGTGCATTCCTTTCTGATCTTATTGCTGCTACTTGTAGTTTTCTACCTGTCTCCCAGGCTGAGAACTGTTAAGTCATGCTGTTGATACACCTGTCTCCAGAAACCCTTGTCAAATCTGCATTTCTAGTCCAAGGTAGAGAGGGCAGGCTGACTTGGAGATTTCATGATTCGGTCTCAAGTGTAGGCAATGTGCTGTGAATTACCATCTAAAAGGGGTAGTTGGAATATGGAAAAGAATCTTCTGAAAGGAGTCAGAATATTTCTTAGAGAAAAGAATATGTGGTCAACATAGGTGACCGTTATCAGAGTAGAAGGAATTAATTTGGACTTAAACATCCAACAAATATTGACCAAATTCCTTCTATATGCAAGAAGGCAAATTAAGAAACCATGAACAAATTAAATGTATTGGGTGACAAATACCAGACAGTAAATAAATGAGGAAGAAAGGAAGGAAGGAGCAGGAAGATGGACTGAAGAGTGAAAGCAATCTAAGTGTAGGTGGCCATGGAACAACTTTCTCACAAGGTAAACTTTGAGCAGAGACCTGAAGGAAGCGAGGGAGCCCAACATAAGTGGGCTCCATCAGTACCTTTTAACTGTTCTGTGAACAGGGGGGGACAGTTTGGCTGTAGCAAAGTAACTAAGGTTGAGAATCGGAACTGGCAAATTGGTGAGGGTGGTGAGTAAGGAAGGGCTGACCATAGTAGGAGAGATATGGGTAGGACTTTTGAGACTCTTAGAGGATCCTTAGTTTTTATAGTAAGGGTGTGTGTGTGCATGGGTGATTGTGCACACACACACACACACACACACACACACAATCCTGGTGCTTGAACTCAGGACCTGGACACTGTCCCTGAGCTTCTTGTTCAAGGCTAATTCTCTACTATTTGAGTCACAGCACCATTTATGGCTTTTTACTGGTTAAATGGAGATAAAAGTCTCAGGACTTTCCTGCCCAGGCTGGCTTCAAACTATAATCCTCAGATCTCAACTTCCTTCAGTAGCTAGGATTATAGGGGTGAGCCACTGGCACCAACCTAGCTCATCACCTAGTTTTGATCAGTGGAATGATTATGAGCTCACTTGCTGGCTGGTACATGGAGGGGAAATTCAAGTGTTGTCCAGATGAGAGGAGGATGTTTGGGTGAGTGCGGGACATTTGGGGACATCCTTATCAAAAATTATGGAGGAAGCCAGGTGCTGGTGGCTCACGCCTATAATCTGACCTACTCAGGGAGCTGAGATCTGAGGATCATGGTTCAAAACCAGCCCGGGGAAAGAAACTCTGTGAGACTCTTATCTCCAATAAACCACTCAGAAAACCAGAAGTGGTGCTGTGGCTCAAGTGGTAGAGCCCTAGCCTTCAGCTGAAGAGCTGAGGGATAGCATCCAGACCCAGAGTTCAAGCCCCACAACCAACTCCCCCCCACCAAAAAAATATGGAGGAAGCAGCTACTTGGGAGTCAGGTAGAAGATAGCTTCCAGATCATCCATGGCCACTTAGGGAAACCTCAATTCAAAAACACAAACAACAAAAAAGACTGACAACAGACAAGAACTGGTGTTAAATGTGACAATATTGGTCCAAAGACCTCCTGTACTCACTGGCCTAGATCCTGAGCCTTCCCAACAGGCTCTTTTTCCAGCTGCTGTCTTCTCTGCCTCACTTCTTTCCTGGAAGAGGAAATCTCATCCTGTATTCTGAGGCTGTTTTATAAGTATCACACCTCTGAAAATAGCCACAATAATAAATGTATTCCAGTCTTCAAAACCCTTAAGGTTATCAATAACCTCCTTGCCAAATCCCTTCTTTCCTCCCTTCTCTCCTGCCCTTCCTCTCTTCCTCCCACCCTTCCTTCCTCCTTCCTTCTTCCTTCCTTCCTTTCTTCCTTCCTCCTCTAGATTCTATTCTTCCTCCTCTTCTTCTTCCCCCTTCCTTTTCCTCCTCTCCCCCTGGAAGTTAATTATGGCCTAATGTTTTCTTTTTCTTTTTAACTTTTTTTTGGCTTCACTCGGCCTGGGAGATGTCCCTGAGCTCTTCAGCTCAAAGTGAGCACTCTACCACTTCAGCCACAGCACCACTTTCAGTTTGCTGGAGGTTAATTGGAGATAAGAATCTTTCTTACAGACTTTCCTTGCCCTATCTGGCTTTGAACTGCAATCCGCAAATCTCAGCCCCCTGAGTAGCTAAGATGAGGCCATAGCCTAATGTTTGATTCTTCCTTTACTGGCGTTTGGTCTGGAGTCTTTTGGTGTGATCACACTAAGGTTATGCACTCTATCTTTTGCTCTTCCTTCTCACCTGGTGAATTCATCAATCCTATTGCTTATGCCGTTTTTTTTTTTGCAGGGATCACAGATCCCCACCATCAGCCATGATATACACCATGATATTGGTGTGTGTTTCATAAATCTGGCTTTTTTTCTCTCATATTGGCACTTCAACCTTATCTAAAAATTGAGACCATCCTGACACATTTTTCAGTTTCCGAATTGTTTGATTTCATTTTTGGGACTGTCTTTCAGGTTTGTGATTTCTTCTTCCTTGTATTCTTCTTGGATTCAATCTTTCTCTTGGATTTCCACAATAGCCCATAAGTAGCTAATTTTGTGTTACACTTCCCTCAGCAACATGTGTGCTGGCTTAACAGTAGCAGCAATTCAACAACTGATTATTGAATGCTTATTATCTGCCAAGCACTGCAGTAGGCATTAGGGTTACAAATGACAGAGTCTTGCCTTCCAGGGCTTACATTGCTGGGTAACAGAATGAATTAAATAGAGGAGTGTCTATGTTTGCTGATAAGGACATGAAAAACAAAAAGACAGCTAACAGGAATGGGAGTAAAAAGTGCTGGATTGGGAGAGAGTGTGCATTTTAAGATGGTTAAGATGAGCTCACAGAAGACTTTTATTTAAGTATTTATTCATGTATTTATTTTTGAGAAAGGATCTATTTATGTAACACAGGCTGGCTTGGAAATCACTACAATGATTTATTATTTTGTTGCTACAAAATATACATAAAATTTACACTTCAACTAGTTTTGACTGCACAATTCAGTGTCATTAAATATGTTCATATTTTGTCCATTTGCCACTACTGTTCTCCAAAACATTATTGTCATTCCAGACAGGAGCTCTACCTATAACGGTGACCCCTTATTCTTTCCTCCCCTAGTCTCTTGATACTCACTCTTCTACTTTCTTTTTCTACGAGTTTGAGCATTCTAGATTTATCATCTAAGTGAGATTATATGATATTTATCTTTTTTGTTTTTGGTCAGTGGTGGGGTTTGAACTCTGGGCCTAGGTGCTGCCCTTCAGCTCTTCAGCTCAAGGCGAGGGCTCTACCACTTGAGCCACAGTGCTCCCTCCAGTTTTCTTGTGGTTAACTGGAGATAAGAATCTCAGGAACTTTCCTGCCTAGACTGCCTTTAAACAGCTATCCTCAGATCTCAGCCACCTGAGTAGCTAGGATTATAGGAGTAAGTCACTGGTGCCTGGTAATATTTATCTTTTTGTGGCTGGATTATTGCATTTAACATAATGTCCTAAGATTTATCCATGTTGTAGCATCTGACAAAACTTCTTTCATTATTAAGGCTGAGTAGTATTCCCTTGCATGCATATGCCACATTTCGTTTATTCATTCATTTGTTGATGGAGCTTGGTTTTATTTTGTTTTGGTTTTTTCTTTTTTAACTTTCTGGCTATTGTGACTACTGTTGCTATGAAAATGGGTGTACAGATATCCATTTGCATATCTGCTTTCAATTCTCTCGAGCTAGAAACCTAGAAATAGGTTGAGGACTTGCCATATGGTCTTCCACAGTGGCAACACCATTTTACCTTCCCAAGGAAGTGACTATTAAGTCACTAAAGGAGAGCATGAGTGATCGGAGAAAGGGCATCTTGTCTAAGGTACAGGGAACGTCTCATTCAAAGAATGAGAGTGAGTAAAGAGGCCAATTCATCTGAAATTGAGGGAAGGTAAAAGAAACAGGAAGTAAAGGTAAGAAGTCTGGTTTGAACTAACATTAAAATTCTGTAGGGTCTTGTAGGGCACGATGAAA
Source organism: Dipodomys merriami (assembly GCF_024711535.1). NCBI lineage: Eukaryota > Metazoa > Chordata > Mammalia > Rodentia > Heteromyidae > Dipodomys > Dipodomys merriami. The sequence continues at coordinate 46,767,602 of NW_027202270.1, read as the reverse complement.
GACTTTTATTTTCCCCCTCAGTGATGGGGAGTCTTTGGGACTCATCTTTTATTTATACCATCATCAGGCTTAACCCCCATCTTCAGGTCAAATCACATCTAAAGAATCCAAACCAAAGTGTGATGATTCCACCCGTCCACTATTTATTCCATAGCTATAGGTAAACAACTCTTCTCTTGTGCACTGGGAACTGTCTTTTCTCCTACCAGGTATATTCATCTCTGCCTCTCAATGTGGCTCTCGTGCTTGCTTTCTATTAATTTTCCTCACTGGTTTCTCTACCAGCTCCATCTCATCCAGATTTCTATTGGGACCTTTTCCTTACTTATTACTTTTTTTTAACTTTTAGACACTGCTATTTAGCACTAATGTATTTTTGTAATGTGTTTAGCTTTTATTTTTTAATCTATTTTTATTGGTATTATTAAGTTATACAGAGGGATTACCATTTCATAAATCAGGCACTAAGTATAATTCTCTTCTGAACAATGAATGTCACCCCTCCGTTGTTTACCCCCAGTTCTCCCCTTCTGTCCCAGCCCACAAATTGCATAGTTTATTTTCCACATAGTCTTAAAACTACCATGATACTTAAGATATCATGACTTCTTCCCTCCATTTTTGCACCCTCTTGCTTTTGTCTTTCCACAAAACAGGACAAAATGTAATATATTTTTTGTCATTAAAATTTTTATTGTTATTATAAAGGTGGGGTAAAGAGGGACTATAGCTGGGCACCGGTGGCTCACGCCTGTAATCCTACCTACTCAGGAGGGTGAGATCTGAGGATTGCAATTCAAAGCCAGCCCAGACAGGAAAGTCTGTGAGACTCATCCCCAACAAACCATCAGAAAACTGGAAGTGGCAATGTGGCTCAAATGGTATGAGCTGAAGAGCTGAAGGACAGCACCCACGCTTAGAGTTCAAACCCCTTGACTGACAAACAAAACCCAACAAAAACAAAAAAGAGGGACTACAGTTACATAAGTCAGTTAAAGAGTACATTTTTTTTGGATGATATCACCTCTTCCTTCCTCTCTTCCAGCTTTTTCCTCCAGTCTCCTCTCCAATTAGGTAGTAAGATCCTAGGTTGAGGGTCATTTCTTACAATGCTTTTGACTTTCCTGTCATAATGGCACGGGAGTTTCATAGCATTGTACAACAAATGCTTGTGGATAGGTTGATTCTATACTTATTGGTGAGCATAATATGGTAACATATAGGTGATAGAATGAAGTAGGTGCCAATTCTGCATGTTTTGTTAACACATCCAAACTTGTATTTTAAAAACTGAAACATCAGGCTGTCTTTGTGTTTGCTATAATTTTTTTAAATAACTTACCATTCTGCAAATGGAAACATGCCAGTTAAATACTTATCCAATTATCAGGGGTTCAGAGAAAAGCTGTGGATTGGAATTCTACATTTAAATTTTATGAATTAATTGGGGAGAAATTAACAATAGCTTGCAAAGTTTTTGATCATTTAATACAAGCATGTTCATTTCAAAATCTCAAATCAGACTGTAGAAGCTTCATCTATTCATGGAGAGAGTTGTGCTAGCTCATGTCAGTACATGCTTTCCAACTACAGTCAGGACTAACTTTAAACCCTCGTCCTAGGCCATTATTTTCTGTTAAATTATATAGCCTAGAAAGGATTCAGGAAGTTGTTATTATGAGCAAGTTCCTCCATATCAATGAAGTTATATAACAAACATTTTGTACCCACTGTCCAGAATAGAAAATTGCTAGCATTTTGTCACTGTAGCCTTTTGTGTTTGGTAAAAGAAATAAAACATTACAGATAAATTCATAGGATTTTATACCTAGGCTGATTTTCCTCTTTTCTCTTACTGTGAACTACTCAAAATGGATCCTGTTCCTCTTTTTCTAATGTTTCCTATACCTTAACATATTCAGGTAATATGTTCATGAATTAAATACAGAATTCTTATTGTCAGATTTTTAAATTTACACATATTATTTACAGTTGACATGGTACAACCTGCTAAAGCATTCTTGGGGATGGATCTAAGTTGTTTTGACTGCTTTGTGGTAATTCTGTTTTTATGAATATGGTGTTTTGTTTATCTGATTGATGAATGAATATTTTAAACATCTCTTGGAATATGCACTAAGACTTTCTATATAAAGTATGGCACCCATTGGTATTTCATTGTGGTGGGCAGATGTTTACAGACTACTTCACAATGGAATGGGAAGAATCACTAGAAAACGACTGAGATGAGCAATTGTCCTGAAATGGGAGGGCTCAGCTTAAGCATAAGGCTCAGAGGCCACTCCAGCAAGGCTTGGAAGCCAGCTGATTAGTCAGGTCCACAGGACTGATCAGCAAGGCTGAGTTGATTCCATGGTAGTCTGTGTCCACTTTTGCAGCTCTGATGCTCTTAACAAAAGTGACTCTTTTTGTCTTGTTTCAAACACCTTAAGAAACAGGATCTGATTGCCAGGTCAAAAATAGCAGTATCTGTCACAAGAAATAAACCATTGTTTCATAGTCTTGAGCCTTTTTTTTTTTTGTCGGTCATGGGCCTTGAACTCTGGGCCTGAGCACTGTCCCTCAGCTCTTCAGCTCAAGGTGAGCACTCTACCACTTGAGCTACAGCGCCACTTGCAGTTTTCTGGTGGTTTATTGGAGATAATAGTTTCATGGACTTTCCTGCCCGGGCTGGCTTTGAACCTCGATCCTCAGATCTCAGCCTCCTGAGTAGCTAGGATTACAAGCGTGAACCACTGGTGCCCGGCTGACTTGAGCCATTTTTATTGCTAACTTTTCATGCTGTAAACTTTCAGTGGCAAAAAGTTTAGATTTTTTTAATTGTCATTTTCTTCAATTAGATACATTGGCTATGTATGTATAGAGAGAGGCTATATATATTGGCTATATATATGAGCTATATCACATCTCTCTCTCTCTCTCTCTCTATTTCCCAATGGATTAATTATTTCCAATCATTTTCTTGAAGTATTCTTAAACTTAGAGAAAAAGGTTGCCAAATGGAATGAAGAACTCCTGGTTTCCTGGGTCTCTCATGGTCAGCTTTTTACTACATTTGCTCTGTTGTGTGATCTTTAGTCTTTTCCTTAACCTCATGAAATCAAGCTGTAGATGTAATGTCCTATTACCTCTAAGCACTTCTCTGTGTATTTATTTTCCCCAAACAAGAGTGTTTTTCTACATGAGCTGTGTACAACACTCCAAATCAGGAAATAAGCAAGGATAGAACACTACCATTCAGTACATAATGTCAACATTGTAAGCTCAACAGTAGCCCTTTTTCCTTCTGGTCCAAGATCCTGTCCAGGAATATATATTGCCTCTAATTTTCATGTCTTTTTGGATGCCTTCAGTTTGGAAATGTTCTCTACTCTCTCCCTGTATTTTGTGTCATTGGCAGTTTAAAAGAAAATGGCCCTTTTTCTAGGGAAAATGGTATTTCTTTTTCTTTGTTCCTCTTGGCTCAGTTAATGTATTCTCATTTTCAGGCCTCATGTCAGTGCCATAGAATGCTAACCTGTCTACCGTTGGTGATGCTGACCTTAGCACCTGTTATAATACCTGTCTTATACATTCTACAATTTCTCTCTTTGGAATTTGTTAGGTGTGGAAAGATCTTTGAAGATTTTTCCAGCACCCTGTTTTTTACTAACAGTCCATCAATATCTAGTGATGTCTTCCAATTTAATTAACTACCTCTGTGATGAGAGCAAAATGATGGGTCCTGTCTGTGTTATTCTACCTATAATTATTAGTTAGCATTCTATTCTAAAAGAGAAATGTTTTATTTATCTTCCTGCCTCTCTTTTTTAGCAAGTTCTCTAATATTTATAACCATTGGATATTTCAAATTTGATGTTCTTGATCCTGTGCCTTAAGCCCTTGCAGAATAAGTAAAATGTACATTTAACACATATACATAAACAGACAGACACAGAGAATGCATCATCTACAGTGTTCGGACAATTGTCAAAACTGTATTACAAAACATGAAGGACCTCAGTTCTTGGTTTTCTTGTTTGTTTTCATCATCTCAATCCATCAATAGATCAATACTGATCTATTGTGTTCCATCTATGCTACGCAAAGAAAAAAACTGCCTTCATGCCTGAGAAAAACATAAGAGCTCGTAACTCCTTTCCTCTATATCCATTGGCCATTGTTTATGAATATTGATTCACAGTAGGATTGTCTACCTCAATGTTAGAATAAGTCCCTAACTGCAGAGCACATAGTATTTTATTTGTATGAGAATCAACAGAATATGGTTAAAACCAAAACCTCTTAAGTTGAAACAACAAGACTTGGCTAAAGGAAAATGAACAAATGACACTTGGGATGTTGAATGTCTTGAATCTTTAGGCCAGCCCATTTCTCACACAAGCCTTGCTTACTTTCTCCCCTGACCCAGTGGAATGGACTGCTCCATCTCTGTCTCTCACCTTCACCCTCTACTTCAAGCTCCTGTGTATACTACAAGTATACACTTTCTAAAGATACCTTACTGTCTCACATCAGATTACTAACAAGCGTTTTAGATTTAGAGGCAATTTTACACCTAGGGGACCTTACATGTTTCATAGTTACTTGGGTTGACTTCACTGTCTTCTTTTCATGTGGTAATTTAAATGCTGATCTTATTTTCTTTATGTCCTTCACTTATACTGAGTGGAACAGAGCTCATACTGACTCAGTCTTGGTCAAGCGTCTTCCTTTCTCTTTAGGACAGATTCTGAACCTTGAAGTTGGATTCTTAAATGGCCTGGTTGACTCAGTTACTCTTTTCTATTGGATACAATTCAAACATTCTTAAAACAGTTTCACCACAAATACTATTTTAGAGTACTTTATATAAAACAACAAACTCCACAGAGAACACTAATCATATTCTCTTTTTTGTTGCTCTAAAATGGTCAAAATGTCATCTTTTTTCCAGCCCATTAAGACAGTGAATTTAATCGATGAACACATTATGAATATTCACAGCACTTATTTTCCACTTACCATCTACTCCAGTCTGCATATTGGAAAGCAATAAGGAGAGCAATGATCAATAGACCTGTTTTTCTGCTCTTGTGTCCATCCATAACTGGGTCTGGTGCCATGATCAGCTCATGTTCTGGGTGTTACTGTCTTTGTCTATGATTTTTAAAAAGTTAGGTTAAGTAAGCTCTGGGCTCTTGATTTTGTCCCTCAAAGATGCTCCTGATGGTGGCTAAGAAGATAACAGGTGACACATCTCAGAATTTGTGAAAGGCTTATATATCTGATCTAGTTTAGGACAAAGACTGCTTGGAAGATTTCTGCCACAAGACAACTGTTTTAGATTTGTATTATTTTAGTTTTGGTTGTTATAGCAGCAACTATTATTTCAGTGTTTCTTCAGCATGTTATTTCTACCTAAGTCATTAAATAGTATGCTTGTATGCTACTTTCCCACATCCCTGATGCCTGAAGATTTCACCTTTTAATGATTTCCCAGCATTTTCTTCTTATATTCTACCTATTTGGTTCTGTCACTATTTGTAAGTTACTTCAGGAATCACTGTTTATGTTGCCATCAACATGTAATTATTGTTCTACAAAACCAAGAACTTCCACTCCATTTCCCATCTTCTTCAGCTTTTCTCCCAGTTTCCTGGAGTTGGCAGCTTTTTCAGTTTATATTGCCTGCTTTCTCATGATTCATCATGGTTAAGCTTTCTAATAGGGATACAGGTGGACCCATTGCAACAATGAGATGAACAAGTTGTTATGTCGAAAACGGACTTTACAACTTTGGTGCGGGTTGCGGGGGGGGACTAGGCGGGGGGTGGGGGAAGATGGGAATGGGAAGGGGAAACAAAGGAGGAGGCTACAATGCTTGATAAGAAATGTACTCATTATCTTGCCTATGTAATTGTAACCCCTCTGTACAGTATTTTTCACAATAAAAAAAGAATTAGTGTGCCAGATAAAGCCCAAGTGTTTTATATGTACTAAATAATCTTCACATGGACCTATGAAAAACATGGTTAGTAAAGCTAAGCAGATTGTTCAAGGTTACTCAAACATTAAGTGGTTTGGCTGGGATTGGACCCCCAAGTCCTTTGGTGTTACAGATTTGGGGGAGAAAGACCACAGAGGAAGCTACCACTTTTATCCTCTCGTCTTACGGGTAATACAGTACTGTGTTTGTCAACAGTGGTCATCTCATGGAGGTGTGTTTTCCAGATTTCTCTTCTGTAATACTAATATTTCTTTCCATGCTGCAGTGTGTGGAAAGAGTCACTGTAGGCAGGTCTCTCTTCTCTGACTTCCTTTGTTTCCCATTTCCTGCCTCTTTTCCCTTCCTCATTTGTCCTCATGATTTTGGGAATAGACCCTGAAATGGAGCTGGACCAGAGCTGGAATGAGAAAGGCAGCTGATGTTCAGTCAGAGCTTGCCACCGCCACCAGCCTTGCCTTCCCTTCTTCCTCAGCCATGAGTGCTCTCAGAAGTGCTGTACCTGAAACACAAAATAGCTGAGACAGCTTGTTCTCCATACTGCATTGCTATTTCCAGTCACAATATCTAAGGCTATTAAGGGCGTGGCTATTTGTCATTCTCAGTTTTGGTCATGTCCTTTGAGGACTCGGAAAAAATGAAAATATTTTTATAAAAGATTTTTGACATTTTTGTTCTTGATAGTTACCAGGCCAGTTTTTTAAAAAACAAAAAACAGTATTTGCTTCTTGCAGCCTTAAATTTTTTTCAAAGAAATGTTCTCATTTGAGTACAACTGGAAAGATTTGTCTTTTTTTTTCTCCACTGCTTCTAGCTTCATCTTTGATCTGGCTTTACATAACAGAAATTTAACTGGATCGGAGTATTTGTGTGTAAGGTCCTAAGTTCAAGCCCCAGTAATGGCACAAAACATTTGTAATGGGGGGCGTGAGGGGACAGGTGGGGAGATGGGAGGGCAGGGATGGTAGAGGGAAACAAAGGAGGAGGCAACAATGCTTGATAAGAAATGTACTAATTGCCTTGCTCAATGTACAATTACCTTGTAATTGTAACCCTTCTGTATGGTATTTTTACAATAAAAAAACTTATTAATAAAAAATTGTAAGAACAAGTGATTTACAAGTGATTCTTAACCATTTATAAGTGATTCAGGATTGGGTAAAGAGAAAGGCATATTCAATTACATGGTTCTCACACACATAGATTTATGAAAACATACACAGATGCACACGTACACATTTACTAATGGAACATAATTACAAATTCAAGTGGTTCCAGTCAACATTTTTAATTGTTTTTTTGGGGGGGATCTGGTTGTGGGGCCTGAACTCTGGGCCTGGGCACTGTCCCTCAGCTCTTCAGCTCAAGGCTAGCGCTCTACCACTTGAGCCACAGTGCCACTTCTGGGTTTTTTCTTTTTGCTTATGTGGTGCTGAGGAATCGAACCCAGGGCTTCATGCATGCAAGGCAAGCGCTCTACTACTGAGCCACCTTCCCAGCCCCTATTTTTAAATTTTTATTTGTACTTTCTGTAGTGCTGGTGATTGAACCCAAGCCTTCACAAATGCTAGGCAAGTGTTCTACCACTGAACTACATCCTCAGCCATGTGGGTGGGACATTTCTTTATAGATTGATTCCTACAGAGGCTAATGAAATCCACTGGAACAGATTTTACAGAGTGGTAGAAGAATCTGCTTTTTTTGATTTAGTCACCCTTCATGGGGTGTTTTCTTTTTCTTCTAGAAAAAAGTTGCCACATGAAGAGAAACAATAGGCAGTAGAAAGTGAAAATGATTAAGTTTCCAGTTAGAAGAATCTGCTTTTTTTTGATTTAGTCACCCTTCATGGGGTGTTTTCTTTTTCTTCTAGAAAAAAGTTGCCACATGAAGAGAAACAATAGGCAGTAGAAAGTGAAAATGATTAAGTTTCCAGTTGAAATTAATTTTGTGTGTGGAAGAAGTGAGACTCTTCCAAAACAATTATAGACTCAGAGGAGGCCTATGAGATCATCTCATGTCTTATTTTCACATTTGAGTCAGAGTAAGACAAACAGTTTGACCAAAATATCAAAACCAACTTCAGTACAGTAGGAATAAAAGGACTTTCTCTTTGCATTTCCTTTGAGCTCGTCTTTTGCCACAAACATGAGTTCATTTAGCTCTTTTGTTTACCATTTCAGCTGTGTATACTTAAGCTTTACAAGAGTAAAATCCCACACTTAAGAAATTACAATGATATAGTTTACCAAATACATTTTAATATATAAAAATATATTTATTTTGCTTAAATTAATTCCTTTTGTCCAAGCACAGTACACAATTTGATACATGAAACTAAGACCTTCCTCTTACCTGCACATTTTTTTTGGTAATTTAACCATTGGTTACTGTGGAGAAAGAATTTGTAATATGAAAATTCTTGCAACTGAATGATAACCCTGTCCTAATATCTCTCAAAGTATTGTAATTCTGACCAGCAGGAGGGGAGTTGCTGTGGAAAGTAGTGCTCATGCTATGTTCCTTGCTGAACCTGTCAATGAAACAAAGCTTCTCTCATTTTTCAGGGCTTCCAGTTCCTAGATTTTTGTCTCAGGAGTAAGGGATCCCTGTTAAATGAAAAGCTTGACAAGTAAATTTGCGGGACATGCTTTGAGCTTTACTAGCAGAAGGAATGCAGTGTTTTAGAAGTCAGGATAAGCAGGTTCCAGCCTACTTGTGAAATTGGCTACTATTTTTAAAAGTACAAGTTGTGCCAAGAAGAG